>NC_135574.1:75591017-76791017 GCF_965152235.1 Eretmochelys imbricata
TCATCTGCAAACTTTATTAGCACACTCCCACTTTTTGTGCCAAGGTCAGTAATAAAAAGATTAAATAAGATTGGTCCCAAAACCGATCCTTGAGGAACTCCACTGGTAACCTCCCTCCAGCCTGACAGTTCACCTGTCAGTAGGACCCGTTGTAGTCTCCCCTTTAAGCAATTCCTTATCCACCTTTCAATTTTCCTATTGATCCCCATCTTATCCAATTTAACTAATAATTCCCCACGTGGCACGGTATCAAACGCCTTACTAAAATCTAGGTAAATTAGATCCACTGCGTTTCCTTTGTCTAAAAAATCTGTTACTTTCTCAAAGAAGGAGATCAGGTTGGTTTGGCACGATCTACCTTTTGTAAAACCATGTTGTATTTTGTCCCATTTACCATTGACTTCAATGTCCTTAACTACCTTCTCCTTCAAAATTTTTTCCAAGACCTTGCATATTACAGATGTCAAACTAACAGGCCTATAATTACCCGGATCACCTTTTTTCCCTTTCTTAAAAATAGGAACTATGTTAGCAGTTATACCACATATCTTAAGCTAGACAATTTAGTAAGTTCTACAAATGTTCAGATATTTTATGCACATATTTAAGTACACAGCATACACTGCAGATGCAAAAAACAAGATGGATATGAAACAAGTGGTATCTTTATTCTGTAAAAAAATTTACATTGTTAAGGTACTTAAGATATTGCCAGTATAAAAACAGACAGAAGTGTTTGTAAAAAAGTGAAATGTAAAAACTGTTTTTTAATGTCCAGCCTGAAGTTAAGTCCCTCTTTTCTTTAGCAATAAGATTTGGTATTGTCAGTCTACAAAGAAAATCTCAAAAGAAAGTATCCCAACATTGTGATATACATCTAAAATTAACCCCTTTGGCCATAGAAATATTTGATAGATGTAAGAGGACTGGTATTGAGCCAAAAAAGTGAAAAGAAGGAAGAAGGAATAACAATCAGCATTTAAATACACATTTGATTTATTTCCTATTTATTGCAAATATTTAAAAAATTAGTATGTCACAGGTTTTTGATTGCTTCGCACTATGATCCTGCAAGCACTTACAGGGATGAGTAATTTGAATGTAATTGGGCTATTCCCATGTGTAAGTGTTTGTAGGATTGAACCTTACTTTGCAGAATAGTTAATTAGGGAATTAACATCCCAGTGCTGTAATGAGCTCCGCATAGGTACAAGGTCTGACTGCACACTGCTCCTGAGGGCATTCTGCACCAAAAAATTAAAAATTCTGCACACAATATTTTAAAATTCTGCAAATTTTATTTGCCAAATAAATATGGAGGCGCTACCATGGTATGGGGGAGCACAGGCCACTGGTTGCATAGAGGTGGGAGATCACTGTGCTGCTCCCCACCCGGGACACGGACTCAGTGGTGAGGCTGCACCCAACCCTGACCCAGTGCAAGGACTGGGCCTGTCCCATAAACACCCCAGGGCCCTGCCCCTCCATGCCAGGTGCACCAGGCAGGATCTGCACGGCAGGAACCAAGTGTGGGGGGGATCCAGGTGTCGGCTGAGACAGTTCTGTGCGGGGCAACCTGGGTGCAGGCAATTCAGTGAGGGATCTGGATGCACAGGGGCTTGTTGGAGGGTTCTGGGTGCAACAGTAATGGGACTCTGCAGGGGGGTCCAGGTGAAGGTGGTTGGGGCTCAGCGGGGGGGGGCTGGGTGTGGGGGGGATAGAGCTCAAAATGGGGGTCTTGGTGTGTGGGGTCCAGATGCTAGGGGAGTGGGGCTCAGTGGGGTGGGGATCTAGGTGCAGCTGGTTGGGACTCAGTAGGGTGGGGTGAGGCTTGGCAGGAGGGTCTGGATATGAGGGGGTCTGGATGCATGAGGTTGGGCGAATGGGGGAGCAGCTCCCTGTACAGGGATCCCTCCCCCTGCAGCTCAGGAGTGATGGGTGCAGGAAGTGCAAGGGAGGGGGAGGAGGGAGTTTGCAGAGCTTCCTGCAGCCGGGGGGAAAAAACTGGGGGTAGGTCTGACCCGGCCCCGGATGCTGTGCTGTGGGAAGATGAAGTCCCATCCTCCCCAGCTCAGTCAGGATTAGCAGCTGAGCTTGGGCAGTGTAGGAGCCACCAGCTGGGTCTTCCCCAGTCCTGGCCCCTTTACCTCTCTGCCAGCTGCCCTGGGCACCCAAAACACTGCTGGGGAGGGTTGCATGACCGCTCTTGTGGCTTCCCTTTGCTTCCCCATCAGAAAGACATTTTTCTGCGGGGAAGCAAAGAAATCTGGGGGGGGGGGGGGGGGATACAAATTCCGCTCATGCACAGTGGCACAGAATTTCCCCAGGAGTAGCACACAGAGCTCATTGCAGTTTCAGGTTACACAGTTCAGAAACATGAGTTTAATACAACCATAAACAATGGGGTTATAAATACGCATTATGATTTCATGTAAGAGTCTCCATAAATAAATGTAATCAAAATAAACGCTTTCATAAACAGGATGTGCAGTAATTTTCTATTTTCATTAAAAAACAATATTACTGAAGAATATTTTGTATTGCAAACATAATGGAATAAAAATATGAAGTTGCAATAAATGGAAGAAACATTCTTAATTAAAATATATTATTGTATTTCTGTTCTATTATAAATACTTACATTTCCATTGACATTTTATATACAAGTTTTCATCGCATGTGTAAAAATACAGTTATAATTAGGCTCATTTACTGCATGTACAAAGTAAATTTTGGAAAATATTATGAAAAGAAAATAATTGCTCTTACAAGGACACCATCAATTTAAAAATTACACGGCTTTCTGAACACGGCCTTACCTACTATTGTAACAAATGCCACGTAAAATTACTATGAAAAAAATTAGAGAATTTTTTGTTTGTTTACTTTGTGCACTTAACAGCACTTTCAGTTTCCCATTGTTTGCATGAGTCTTTTACACAGAAACAGGGGAAAGAAAAAAAAAACCATTTAAAATTTGTCAAAATGTCATTGCAAAACCTCAAAAATAGGCAGGGAGAATCAGATGCAGTAACAAACTACTTAACCACATCTTAAAAACTGTTTAGATTGCAACTTGATGTTGTCCCTTTTGTATAGGTTTGTAAAACTATGTACAAACTTAGATATGTAAGAAGCACGGCTAGAAATCCACTGCCAGCTGGTGAAAAATGTATTTCACAGTTGTGGATGTATCAACAAAAAGCTGTTTCATGAGACCATTGCACAACTGTGTGGTAAACTGTTAAATATCCAAACACCTGTTTCCTAATCTTTACATTTGCTGCAAGTCTCCTCCAACTGCCTCCCCATCCTCTACACCTCATTCCAGCTTGGATTTCCTCTTCAGAAGGAAGTTTTTATAGTTTCAACAGCTTAGTTTCTGTTTAAAACCTTATTTGAGCAGTTAGAGTTCCTGTTTTATCTAGTAGACATTGGCACATTAACCTCTTTTGCATCTAAAATTTCAGTTTGTAGTATTATTTGAATATGAAGTCCATAGGAGAAGAAAATGGTGACAAAGATATACAAGACATCTCAAACTTCTGATGACTTCATAAAGCATTGTTATACTTGCCAACATTTGAAATCCACAAACAGGGTCGTTTGGGAAGAAAAAATAGGTTTACTCCATTAAAAAAAAACATGATTAAAAATTCTGATGGTAGACAGTGGTAACCAAAATATAGGGACTATACTATTTAAACAGGGATAGTTACCATGCACACACTATCACACCTGCCAAAGTCCCATTTTGGACAGAACTTTTTGCCTATCCCAAATGCAGGGATTCCTCCACACCATCAAGTTCCTGCAGCTGACCAGCAAAGGAGCTGCTCCAAGGGTTGCTCAGCGGCCATTACTTGCCTCTCTATCTTCTCAGGCCTTTCTGCAAACCATATTGCATTCCACAGAAAGGCAGTATGAGTAGCAGGACTGTAAGTTGAGCACCTTACCAAAGGCTCCAGTAGATCAAGAAATTTGGATGGTAGTGAGAAGAGATAAAAGAGGAGTGACTGACAGACAAATTCCAGGTTTCAGAGTGGTAGCCGGGTTAGTCTGTATCAGCAAAAACGAGGAGTGCTTGTGACATCTTAGAGACTAACAAATTTGTTTGGGCATAAGCTTTCATGGGCTAAAACCCACTTCATCAGATGCATGGAGTGGATACAGTAGGCAGGTATAAATACACAGCACATGAAAAGATGGGAGTTGCCTTACCAAGTCGGGGGGGGGTCGGTGTTAACGAGCCAATTCAATTAAGGTGGAAGTGGGCTAATCTATACAAATTCCAGAGGCTGGGAGAACAGCAGGGATAACCAAAAGTAGGGGTAGGGGTAAGGAAGGGAAACATTGGTGTCAGAGTGAGAGGGGAAGGAGACATCACAAGGAGGGATGGGAAAGGGTAAGATGGGACAGATAGAAGAGGACTGTCCCCCTACAAAGATCACAGAAGAATCTGGCCCCTGACAACTCCAGGTGCAGTAGCAGGCTATATTACTTCTTGTCTCTGCAAGAATATAACAGTAAGGCATAGTTATGATCTACCCCTTGAAAGTCTGGTTACATGCATGAGGACCACAGGCCCCAGAGGGAGACTCCATTATTTTGGAAAAGTACATAGGTCCTGGAACTAGGGGTGCAGCCACACCTGCTGGCTTGAAGTAGTAATAACAACCCAAATATATGGTTTCCACCTTCAGCACCCCCACTATGAAAATTGTTCTAGCACCACTGGAAAAGCATCTCTATTTTAGGATGCTTATCCAAATGCTGAATCTTTGGGGGCTTTGAAAATGCATCAGTTGCAACCCCATGATACAGCACAACGGGTAGTGGTGGGTAGGAAAAGGCAGGAGCATTTTCACACTAGCCTAACATGCAACAGAATGCACACAGAATCCTGAGACAGCTGGAGGAACCTAATAGCTCCCAGACTGTCCAGTGTATCTGAAAAAATGCCCTTAGAAAAATGTTTTGAATCTTAGCAAGTATCGGATACTATGCCACTAGAACCTTTGGAAGCCTGTGTCATCTTCTCTCTCAATTCCTCATGCAGAATGTGTGTAGCTGTGAAGCTATGAACAGATTTTTGTTTGTTCAGAGTAAGAAACAGAGTAGGGTTTACCGTGGGAAAACTATTGCCCTAAGTACGGTAGTTAAAAAGTTATTGAAGGAGATGTAAGGCTTGAAGTCTGTGCCTTCACTCTCTCATTTTCAACCAAAATCATTCTCCATATAAAGCTATAAATCCATTGCAGAGTATGTTTTCTGAAGTTTCAAATTAATTTTTGCTCCATATTTGCTGTAGCTTCTGCCACACACTGCCAGTGTTTTTCATGTTTCAGCTCATGTAGCTTTTTCTGCCAATAACAGAAGTCCAGCAGGGACAGTAATAAGCATCTTGGAGAGATGTACTAATAGTTTTAGGGTTAGCTTCTGTTTTCACATCATTTCACTTAATTTGTTTGTCTCTTTCTTGCTGACAAGCCTATACAGCATAAAAGCAAGGAAATGTGTGCCTGGGCCCTAATGGGCAAGTTGTCCCTCTTCTTCCACGGCTGCAGCAGGATCCCTGGCAGCAGAACCCAGGCATTTCTATTGCCTGGGGGGCAGAATTTAGGCAGGCCACTCAGTGGGTGCAAACTGATTGGAGAGGAACAGAGACCAGCTCTGGGAGAACTTCATGACCTCATGCAAAGTGATCTCCTTGGAGCTGACTGGGGCCAAGAAAATCTCTGCAGTTGGATCCTTCAGTCTTGCATCCCACAAAGTAGTGCTATTCTTAACAGAGATTTATGTATGCAAATTCAGTGGTTCTAATACTGGACCATTGGGGTTCTGTGGAGCCGATTCCGTCACAGTGGTGAAACTTCTCTATCAGCATTCAAGTGGCATGTTTTGTTTCCTGGGAGTCCCATCCACATTAATCGTACGAGTTTCAATCAACTATGTAGAAACAGAAGAAGAAGAAGAAAAAGAGAGAGAGAGAGAGAGAGAGAGAAAAGAACACTTCTCTGCGCCCTGTGTGGCTTTATCTAGATTAGGAAAAGAGGTCAAGGGAACTAATGTATTAGTTAACTCCAACCTCGCCATGACCTTTTCCCTAGTGTAGATTTTGGTCAAGACTTTTTACCTCACTTAGGTGGTTGAGGTTGACCCTTAGGCTCCCACAAGGGTTGACCGAGACCAGCTAAACCGAAGTAAGAGGCACTAATTTGAATCTACTCTGCGGGAAATGTCTGGGTTAGCCAACATATATTAGCTAACCCTTCCGTAACCTCAACTTCTTCTAAACAAAGCCTGTATGACCAACTAGCTCCAACTAGCCATTAGCTCCTCTGTATCTGCTATACAGCCCACGGGCTCTAAGACATTTATGCCTGCCCTCCCACACTGGAGTTTTGCCAGGTGGATCTACATGGCAGTGTGTGTTACCATGGAACACTGTTCTGCAGCATGCGGAATATGGAGTCCTCCTGTGCGGCCTCTGCTCCTTACCTCTGAGGTAGGTAACTATGGTAGCTCCTACTGCTTTTCAAGCCTTGAATCCCTGGGGAAAGGTGGGATTTGGCTACCTGTAATCTGTAGGCTGCTTTAATTGCAGTGCTGGACGTTGAGAGTTCTGCAGTAGGAAATGTTGGGGTGAGGAGAACTGGCAATTAATTTTCACCATGAAACTAAATGTTTCTACTGTTGAAACAACAAACAGAAACAAACACAAAGCATTTTATTTACCAAATAAATCGGTAGTTGTGACGGACGGGTTGCAAGCTAAACAGAATCTGGTTATGAGTTAGCTAACTTCAATAAATTATCAGACGACCTAAAAATTAAAATAACCAGTTTAATTATAAGGCTGAAGACTGACAGAAATTATTGTCTATCACATTTGGGACAGAAATAATGGGTCTGCCAAGAAAAATAAGTGCTAACATTATGGCAGACATAATATGCTAAACAGCCAGAGTATTAGGGACAAATTCTGCCAGTGGACATCCTCACCCTCTCCATTGACTTCAAAGGGAGTTGCCTGTACCTGTTTGAGGGCAGAATTTGTCATCTACTGTCCAACTCTCACACATTGAAAAAATAATTTGTCATTTATTACTTCTGTGAGAAAGTAATCACCAACAGATGAACAAATTTGTTTTTAGAACCAATAATTAGTAACAAAATTACCCAGTTGTGCTTGAATAAATGTATATATACACACAAGCTCACTATATACTGTACATGTGTAATCCCAACCAATATATAGCAGTTTTGAGTTTTTACTACAATACAAAACTATTTGTAATGTTCTCTTATGCCTGAATAAATACAATGGCTATATATTAAATCAGCAGACTTACAAATGATAGACTTAAAGCATAGTTATTCCACAGGTATTAAGAGGGTAGAAAATTCCTATAATAATGCCATCCAGAGACAGCTCAGAGCATGTGTATCAAACCTAATTGGATTTTTGAGAGAATACAAACCCTACATATTCTATTTGCCATCAGCAAGCATGACCTGGTAGATGCTATATTTTTCAGTTTTCCCAGTAGTACATCAGGAAATTACACTGCAAAATTAGCCAATCAAGGTTGTCCAATGTCATCATTCCATTCTGGAAGCACTGTTTTCCAGATAAGAAGTCTGGAAATACACCATGATGCAAATTTGTTTGTAGAAATCTTAAGATAAAATATCTAACCCAGCAATTTGTATGATCTGAACTAAATCTCACTGAAGATGAGTAATTTTGCATTACTACTGTCCATTGGGAATCAAGCCACTTAACACTACCAACATCATTTTCATTCTTAACTGGTTTAAGATCATGGGGGAGATCGTGGCTCCACTGAATTCAATGGCAAAACTCCATTGACTTCAACAGGACCAGGATTCCATCCTTTGTGTCATTTACTCTCTATCTCTCTCGCTGATACAGGGAGTTCAGGAATTTTAATGTTTGGCAAAATGCACATTTTAAAGCTAGTGTTGGGGTATTGATAATCAGCTTGATTGAAGTTCAGGGTCAAAGTATGGTATGTTTTCTATTACAGGGCAAATTAAGGCACAATATTTACAGGTACTGCAACCACTGCAGCATGTAAGTAAGATAGACCAAATAACTATTACCATTTTTCAAATTAAACTGGTAAATACTCTTACAATATTCTTTCATAAAACAGCAGATAAGCCTGTGAATTTAGTACTCTTGATTCTGGAACCATCTGTACATGGACATCACTAACATACACCCACTGTCCTGCTGATCCTCCCACAGCTTCCTTTAAACCTGAAATGCAAATGCAAAGAGTTACTATTCACCAGCTTATACTTTTACTCTCAAATTACACAATGGTTCTTCACAGAAGAGGTGGGAAAATACCTTTGAACACATCAGTTATTCATGATTTAGAGACATACGTAATATTTGTTTATATCTTAAGTTTACACTGAATAAGTTTAGGGTTTTTTTTTTTGTTTTTTTTTTTTTTGCTTTGTAACCAAATAAATGTATATTGGAAAAATGTCATATTGGGAGGAGCAGGTGAAAGATAATATTTATTCAGAATACGATCATTGTTTTATGCCATTCACAAAAATCATATTTACACTGGATAACTGTCATATCACTTTTTTGCCATGTCTTTTCTCAAAAAGCAGCCTGTCCTCCTTTGAGGTTTTTTCAATTTTATCAATTACATTGATAATGTATCGTACACAGGGTCAATTCTGAGAGAGAGAAAAAGGAATATTTCAGCAGTTATTTGATAGCAATTTAAAAACACTACAAGGATCCACTAGGCTCCCATGAACTTTCAAAGAGAACGAAGCGACTAGTGGATACTTAAGTTTTCTTTTAAGAAGTTACGAAGGTTCCTTCCCCACTCTGAACTCTAGGGTACAGATGTGGGAACCTGCATGAAAGATCCCCTAAGCTTATTCTTACCAGCTTAGGTTAAAACTTCCCCAAGGTACAAACTTTTACCTTTTGTCCTTGAACCTTATGCTGCCACCACCAAGGGTTCTAAACAAAGAACAGGGAAAGAGCCCACTTGGAGAGGTCTTTCCCCCCCAAAATATCCCCCAAAGCCCTACACCCCCTTTCCTGGGGAAGGCTTGATAAAAATCCTCACCAATTTGCATAGGCGAACACAGACCCAAACCCTTGGATCTTAAGAACAATGAAAAAAGCAATCAGGTTCTTAAAAGAGAATTTTAATTAAAGAAAAAGTAAAAGAAAAACCTCTGTAAAATCAGGAAGGGAAATACCTTACAGGGTAATCAGATTCAAAACATAGAGAATCCCTCTAGGCAAAACCTTAAGTTACAAAAAGACACAAAAATAGGAATATACATCCCATTCAGCACAACTTATTTTATCAGCCATTTAAACAAAACAGAATCTAACACATATCTAACTAGATTGCTTACTAACTCTTTACAGGAGTTCTGACCTGCATTCCTGCTCTGGTCCCGGCAAAAGCATCACACAGACAGACAGACCCTTTGTCCCCCCCTTAGCTTTGAAAGTATCTTGTCTCTTCATTGGTCATTTTGGTCAGGTGCCAGGTTGCGAGGTGCAAGGTTATCTTAGCTTCTTAACCCTTTACAGGTGAAAGGGTTTTTTCCTCTGGCCAGGAGGGATTTAAAGGTGGTTACTCTTCCCTTTATATTTATGACAGAAGTCAATACATCTCTAATCCTTTTCCTTGTGGAGAGATGGGCTTCTAATATAAAACAATTGCTAGCGAGGACTGGCAGTGTTTTTTCTAAGACTGACCCCCCTCCCACCAGCCCAATTCTCCTGCCTAAGAATAAGCCAGCCATTAGTTGGTAAAGCTCCTGGCATCTTCTCCTTCCCTCCATTATTTCACAGGATAGTGCACCAGGAATATATATTTCACTGATGCCTCACTTCAAACTTCTGTGCCAGAAGAGTCACCAGAAGAAATTTTCAATCTTCCATGGAATAGTATTTCTTACTTCTCACATTAAACCAGAGTATTTGGTATTTTTACATACTGACAATGTGCCAAGCATAGCATGAGACTCAACACAAAACAGCTTCTGTTTCAAATAACTTCCAGTCTAAGGGACACAGAAGAGACAAGATCCACAGAGAAGGAAATAACTTGTTTTAAAAACTGTTACTGACTCACTTCTTGTAGGCACTGGGAAAGAAGTGAGCCTTTAGGAGGGACTTCAGTGAAGATGACTTGGTATTCCACAGGTAGGGAGTGGGTGGCATAGAAATTAGTGTTTATATATTAGGTTTAATAAACAAAAATTAACAACTTGTGTGGCACTGCAAATTATGAGAAGATTCAAGGCCAAAGTGTTTATTCAATATAAGAACAGTGACTGGATGAGTTGTGGCAATGATCAATTTTGTTTCCTTACAGAGACAGAAGGGTTTGTCGGACATACCTTGAACATTTCTATTGCTAGCAATATGCTCCAATAATTTCTTGCAAGGTGTTCTGACTTTCACATATGCTGCATAGTGACCTCCTCGCATTGAGCCACTGTGCTCCACTATTCCATAAAGAGTGTACAGAACTCTTGCTGCATCTGTAACGTTCTTATTCACAAAATCATAGAAAGTAAAGATAAATTGTATAATTTCATAATGGATTTTTATAACAATATATATGTTAACACATTTCAAATATTACAGTAATAAAGGGAGCAAATAGTTGATAAGTACTGTAGTTTGTTAAGTATATTTTGCAATGCTGAAATAACTTGAGAAACAAGTGAAGACTATGTTATTCAAAGTTCAATAACTAAATCTAGTTTTGTTGGAAGCACTGATAACTAGCTGTAATGCTACTGTGTTCATTTTAAAACATTAAGTGGGACAGATCCTCCTCAACTGATTTCAATGGAGCTATGCCAGTTTATACCAGTTGAAGAACTGATCCTAGATTACTGCTTGAAGGCATTCATTTTGTAATTTCTTTGGGGTGAAAATCACAGTTTAACTTGTATCCATAGCTACAAAAATTAAACTATAATAAATTAATGCTTTACAATAAAGACTCTAAAATGTATTCTTAATATACTGTACCTTGCAGGAAGCAGAACAAAATGGTGCTAAGTCTAAAATTAGTGGGAAATCCACATGTCTATTTACTTTCCGTAGACTCAAACCAGCCTTCAAGAGAAAATAAGAGTATGAAAGAAACATTTTTACATAGCTGCCTTTTAAATCTAAGTGTATTGCATCAGTATTAGAATAACCTGATAAGACAAAACAGAATACAAAATCTATAATGAATGTGGATAAAACACATTCTTTATACATTCGTTTTTCATCTCTTCAACATTACATACAAAAAACCCCTATAGTATAGGAACATTATTTTGGTTTCCCGTGGAACCTTAATTCTGCCCCTTTGTATGTCCATTCTGTGCAATGGAGGAGACAGGATACCATGGAAAAAGTAGAATGTGAATAAATGATATTTATTCTTAAACACCATCATACTGCATATACACAAGGGGACAGAATTCAGGTTGCACAGGCAACCATAAATCTGAAATTTCCTAACTTTTAACTGTTAATTTGGTTGTAAAGTCAAGCATGCTATTAACATGTTAATGCAATTTTGTAGGTTTTTTATTTTTAAAAGTTAAAGAGAAATAACATTGTACTATATACAATTGTACCAACTCTCTATCACACATCAGCCAGTGTTTAGTTATTTTTGCATATTGCCAAAATTTTCCAAAAGAAGGACAATGTTCAACAATTTATATCTCAGAAACATTTTAACAGAATTTCACTGGACAAAGAAAAGGCACTACACTTCTTTGGATCCAGAGCTTGATCCCTGCCCAAAATTTAAAGGCCTGCTGCAAACAATGAAGGTGGTAGAGCGTCTTTAAAAAAAAAAAAAAGTCACACTATTTTTCTATCCTGGAAAGTGTTAAGACAACCTAAATATAGGTGTTACTACCAGCTCCCCCTGCGGCTCAAGTAACAGATTGGTGAACAAAATGTAGCGAAGGAATATGCTCCATAGCAAAATGTATGATGCAAAAGACTAAGTGCACTTCAGCTGCAACAGAATTCAGATTTTGACTGAAATCATAGTCAAGGCTGTTGAATTTAAATCAAGGTTTCCTGCTTGCTGATCTAAATTATGATTAAAATAAAAGACTTAAATAATTGCTTTTAATCTGGTTTTACATTTGCACATTTTAGTCATTTTCCTAAAGAAAGGCAAGTCTAACATGGTATTTCTTTTTAGTAATCAGGAGACTACACTAAATCTATACATATTTATTTAAGCAATTATATAGCGTAACAAACATTTATTCAGACTCTTGATTTCTACAGTTTTATGTTAGAAAATAGTGAATGATGCATTTCTTTTTTACTAGAGGATTATTAATTTTTTGCTCATGATTTGTGTCAAGCTGTATTGAGATGGACACTGGAAAGCAATTAAAAATTCACAAAAAAGCATTTTGAAATTGCTTATCAGATAAATAAAACTACTTTAAATGTACTGGATACATATGAAAAAAAGTAAGTTTATCAGAATATATTATGCATTTAAAACCCACTCATTTATTAAACATGAGAATTACTGTCAGTAGTTTGTGGATTTAACTGATTGGTTTGGACACCACAGCCTTCAAGACTTTAGAACTAGTAGATCTCATACTCTCTGATCTTGTTTTTACTCAGGCTGGAAGAGGAAAACAACCTCTCATGCTTTTTCAACTCCCAGTTTCTTAACTTTGTATTAACTATCATTGAACTGAACTAGAATAAACCAAAATGAAGAAAATATTTACTCTGCATTCACAGACAAGGCTACTGCTACCAAAAGCTGTCAACAAACTTGGGTTTCAGGTGCTTAGACAGTGATTTCCATCAGTCCGGTGGTTTGATTTTCTTTAAAACACCATCTTCAAACATTTACTAGTTGAGCATATTTTTACTTAATTTAAATTATTTTAATAGATTATAGTAAGACAGTAACATGGAAAAGAACTAACTAGGAATGTGCTAAGAGTCTCAATAATACGACTGGTTGTTACCTGATTGAATAACACAGACAGAAGTTTGTTTTTTGTACTAACAATAAACCTACTCTGATCTCAGAGAGCTATGACAATATGCATACTTGTTGGCAGCCTCGGCAGTGTCCAAGGTCTGAATGGGAATTAAGTTTACAGTAATCTCATATGCCCTAGAAAGGATTCCTCCAGGTCAAGGTTGAGTCACAACTGCAGGACACTGGTATGACTTGTGCTGTCAACTTTTCTGTGGATAAACAGTCGCCTTCAAGTGTCTAGGGCTAACTGGCAAACTAGCACTAAGTTTACATTAAAAGTTTTCTGAAAAGGATAACAAGTTTATAGAGTTTTAGTACTAAGAAAGCTTTCTGGTTGTGAAATGGTTTTCAAGAACTTAGGGTTTATAAAAAGCCACAGTGATATGCAGCTGAATCAATTAAAGGCTATGTATCACCGTAGGACAGATATAACATACTGCTTCATCCAGCCTGAGGTGGCCCACACATGAACTTATGCCCTGTTTCAACACTACCCTGAATCTTGGCTCCTGCACATGGTAAAAGGAGGACCAACACCCCAGCTGGATCCTGGACCTCTCAGCTCCTGGTTGGAAGTTTTCTGATGAAACTTAGTTTAATCAGAATATACCAGCTTGATTAAGTGAAATGTTTTGGCAAATCTATTACAGATTCTGAGAACCTCACACATTTCCTTTCAGGAGCACTATATGTTACAGTGTTTCTGTTGGGATATACATACATACGTACATATATACACACACACGCATTGTGATTCATATATCCATATCATATGTTATAAGTCATTGAGGACTGGTATGAATGACACGTGCTTGACAAAAATACGTGTGTTGCAAGTTGGCAACCGAAGCAAGAACTTAAGGTCAAGAACTATTAGAACGATGTGCGCAAAAACAATCTTGTTATGTTCTGAGAAAAATATGGATAATCAGCAGAAAAGGAAACACCACCAGCTGGACTGATATAAAATTGTATAAGAATTGGAGGAAATGGCACACCTTGGATCATGGTGGCCCATCCAGGATTGTCTCTTTGGAATTGTGTGGGTAGAAGGCCTAGTAAACAAAGGCAAAGAACCGATGATGTGACGGAATGGACTATAAATGGTTGCCTATGATTTCTGCAAATCGGAGTAGTTTATTGATCCAGAGCCCTGTGTGGATATAGATGTGGTTTTTGCCAGTTCCCCACATCTTATGATTGGAAGGAATCTCGACTGGCCATCGGGACCATTCTGACCGTTGCACTCTGGTATAGTATGTTTGGGGTGTGAATGTGGATTGAGTAAGCTTTGTTTTGTAATCAGTGAAGACCATTTAGAGTATTATATACCAACACTGTGTCTGGTATCTGCCTGCTCCCCATTCCGTAGGGAGAACTCTACTGCGGGTCTAACATGTGGTGGAGAATGCGGAAGGGGGAGAGATATTAAGGAGTGCCGGATTTCGAGACAGGGTCTTACAGTGTTTGGGGGAGTCCTTATTTAAGACTAATAAGGGTGACTCCTTATTTGTGAGAAATTTTTGAGAAAAAAAAACCCAACAAGTGTGGAGAGATACTGCTTGGTGTTTTTGTAATAATGTTTAATACACTATTTAAGAAGAGAAGTAATGGGGTGGAAGAGGCACCCCAGTGGACTAAAGTTAAAGCTCCTTCTCTGTTAGAGAAGGAGATTATTGCATTTGGGACATGCCCTTGGATGGAAGGTGCAGTGGAACCAGATGTAATATTTGATACTTAATATTTAATATTTGAGAAATATGTACACCTGTACAAGCCTAATGCCAGTAAAAACCAAATGGCCGTAATATGGCTGTTGTGGCAAGCTGTAAAAAAGGCAATTGGATGTAAGGGAGAAGTCTGTGCAGAGTTACAAACACTACAAGAGAATTTTAAAACTTGCCAGGAAAATTTGGAGCGGGAAGTGAGACAGACACAGATAAATGCAAACTCAGAACAAATGGGGAAACAAAACAGGGGAATTGGAGAAAAGAATGATGGATTGGGAAAAGGTTAAAGCAGACAAAGATAAATTAGACCATCAAGTGATAGGAATGAAATAGTTAATCTGAGATTTGAATAAGGAAAAGGAAGAGGAGATCACAAGCGTCTCACAGTTGGTGCCAGAAAACTATGGCAGCATTGAAAAAGCAAGTGAAAATACAGGAGCTGAAAGTTGCGGCTGTGTGTCAAAAAGAGAGAGATTTGGATTTGGATTCCAATGATATTTGGTATGGAGAGGATCTGCAAAGGGGTCAAGAGAAAAGGAAGTTTGACTAACTTTGAGAGGGGCTTTATACTAAGTTGAGGGAAGAAACTGTCTGGGAGAGCCTAAGCCAGAAAAGTCTGTAGCAGTGATAGAACGGAGATCAACCCTTAAGGATGTAGCAGGGGAGATACAGTCAGAGCAGTCAAAAATAATTCTTGTGAGTTCGTCAGACTTACAGTTGATGGTAAATTAGACTCAGTGAATATGAAAAATTTGGCAACATGGTTAGTACAGTGGGCAGAGTTAGGAGGAACAGAGAATTTAAATGAGTGAATTTTATAGGTTAATCAGGGCAGTTACCACTGGAAAGATTAGACAGGCAGTAGATCAAGTGAAAAATGCTTTTGGACAGGCAGCCAGAAGCACACCAACTGATACCATGATTTATTATGCTGTTAGGAAAAGTGATAGGTCAAAGACTCATGAAGGTGTTATCCAATGCAGATTACATGAAGCCTGGAGATTCACCCAGGGATTACCTGTTAAAGAGAATAACACTGGGATTATTGGCTGGAGAAATACAACCGGTCACTAATCCCATGCCAGAGGTCGCCAGACATGTCACAGCTGATTGTTTGGTTGCAGTTAATTTGAATCACAGGGAATTTTGGAATTATGCGTTTGAAGGATTGGACAGAAATTTATTAGCGATGTCTACTAATATGCCACCACAGAAACAATATAAATATCCTGTGCAAGGAGAGGCAGGAATTGAGAAAATAATGGAATCATTAGAACAACAGGGCACTATTGAAAAGGGGAATTCCGCACACAATAACCCAATTTGGCCCATATTAAAAGTCTCAGGAGATTGACAGTGGATTTTAGACAAATTAATAAAGCTACCCGCCCCATGACACCGATAGTAGCAGATCTACCGCAAGTGATGGCAAGAGTACAGGGGGGCCCTAAATGGTGCTCTGTCATAGATTTGGCAAACTGTTTTTTTCACCATCCCATTGCATCCCGATACATGGGCCCGCTTTGTGTTTACTTTTAAGGGACAACAGGACTTATTTAAAAGAATTCCCCAGGGCCTACACTGCGCTCTGGCTATTGCGCACCAACATGCGGTGCGAATGCTGGATCAATTATCCAAAGAGGATCAGGAGAATGTCACTTCATATGTAGATGACATATTAGTGGGGGGGGGACACTGAAGAGGAGGTTACTGAGAGGACAAAAAGGTGTTGAGACTCATCCAGGAAACTGGTTTCAAGGCTAATAAAGAGAAAGCCCAACTACTGCAGAGGAGAGTGAATTATTTGGAGGTGACCCGAGGGAAACAAGGAATTCAGGTCAATCAACAAAAGGTGAAATCACTAATGAATTTACCAAGGCCAGAGGATTCTCATGCATTGAGGATGATGTTAAGAGGGTTTAACTATTTAAGGAAACACCTCTGGAATTTTGCCATTATAACTGGACCCTTTTTTCTTTACTAAAAAAGATAGTAGAATGGGAGTGAGGGCCCGAACAAGAAAAAGCTTTCTGTAATTTAAAACAAGCTTTGATGCAAGCCCCAGCATTGAAATTCCCTGAAATAAACGAGCCGTTTGTGATTAAGTTGGCAGCAACCCAACAGGGTCTAGCAGCAGTACTAATGCAGGAAACTGACAGGAAGTTAACACCGGGAGCATACGGATCTAGAAAATTAACCCCTACGGAGCAGCAGTTTGGGATCTGTGAAAGAGAACATTTGGCTGCTGTGTGGGCCACTGAAGCTTTTGCTTTGACTAATGGCACAGCCCCTATTATAACACAAACACCTCACTCTCCCCTGAAGTATATTTCATCAGGGAAACTGCAGGGGAAAGGAGTATCAAATACCACGATGGCTCAGTGGACCTTGATGTTAACTAGCAGAGATGTTACTTATGAGAATAACAAACAAGCAATGTTACCATATGCCCTCCTGATGGAAGGAGAGGAGCATGAATGCCCACTTCCAGAAACCGAACCAAGTTAGTTGAAGAAGCACTCCTGGTAGATTAAGTGTTAAGCCTCAGGGAAAAAGAGGTTTAGTTTACAGATGGTAGTTTATATCATGAGAACTCTAAGCCATATAGGGGATATGCTGCTGTATAAATTGATGGGGAAACTATTTCTGGTTCTACGAGTATGACTTCAGCTCAGGGAGCAGAGGTCAGAGCTCTTAGCAATCTGCTTAAACAGAAAAATTATGTTGCAGACTGTCTATATGGATTCAGACTTTGCGGTACAAGGACTGTTATACTGGATTGGGATTTGGAAAAAGAAGAATTGGGAAACAGCGGAGGGGGAAAATTTGATACAAAAGGAGAACTGGAAATCTATCTATGATTGGTTGAAAAAACACACAGGAAAATTAAGAGTAAGACATATTAAAGGTCATCAACAGTGAGAAGGGAATGAAAAATATTGGAATGATAAAGTGGATGCTTTAGCTAAATTAGCAGCAAAGGAACCTTTGGGAGTTATGACAAGTTTCAGAGTAACAGCCGTGTTAGTCTGTATTCGCAAAAAGAAAAGGAGTACTTGTGGCACCTTAGAGACTAACCAATTTATTTGAGCATGAGCTTTCGTGAGCTACAGCTCACTTCATCAGATACATACCGTGGAAACTGCAGCAGACTTTATATATACACAGAGAATATGAAACAATACCTCCTCCCACCCCACTGTCCTGCTGGTAATAGCTTATCTAAAGTAATCGTCAGGTTAGGCCATTTCCAGCACAAATCCAGGTTTTCTCACCCTCCACCCCCCCACACAAATTCACTCTCCTGCTGGTGATAGCCCATCCAAAGTGACAACTCTTTACACAATGTGCATGATAATGAAGTTAGGCCATTTCCTGCACAAATCCAGGTTCTCTCACTCCCTCACCCCCCTCCAAAAACCCACCCCCATACACACACAGACTCACTCTCCTGCTGGTAATAGCTCGTCCAAACTGACCACTCTCCAAGTTTAAATCCAAGTTAAACCAGAACATCTGGGGGGGGGGGGGGGGGGGGAGGAAAAAACAAGAGGAAATAGGCTACCTTGCATAATGACTTAGCCACTCCCAGTCTCTATTTAAGCCTAAATTAATAGTATCCAATTTGCAAATGAATTCCAATTCAGCAGTTTCTCGCTGGAGTCTGGATTTGAAGTTTTTTTGTTTTAAGATAGCGACCTTCATGTCTGTGATTGCGTGACCAGAGAGATTGAAGTGTTCTCCGACTGGTTTATGAATGTTATAATTCTTGACATCTGATTTGTGTCCATTTATTCTTTTACGTAGAGACTGTCCAGTTTGACCAATGTACATGGCAGAGGGGCATTGCTGGCACATGATGGCATAAATCACATTGGTAGATGTGCAGGTGAACGAGCCTCTGATAGTGTGGCTGATGTTATTAGGCCCTGTGATGGTGTCCCCTGAATAGATATGTGGGCACAATTGGCAACGGGCTTTGTTGCAAGGATAAGTTCCTGGGTTAGTGGTTCTGTTGTGTGGTATGTGGTTGTTGGTGAGTATTTGCTTCAGGTTGCGGGGCTGTCTGTAGGCAAGGACTGGCCTGTCTCCCAAGATTTGTGAGAGTGTTGGGTCATCCTTTAGGATAGGTTGTAGGTCCTCAATAATGCGTTGGAGGGGTTTTAGTTGGGGGCTGAAGGTGACGGCTAGTGGCGTTCTGTTATTTTCTTTGTTAGGCCTGTCCTGTAGTAGGTAACTTCTGGGAACTCTTCTGGCTCTATCAATCTGTTTCTTTACTTCCGCAGGTGGGTATTGTAGTTGTAAGAAAGCTTGACAGAGATCTTGTAGGTGTTTGTCTCTGTCTGAGGGGTTGGAGCAAATGCGGTTGTATCGCAGAGCTTGGCTGTAGACGATGGATCGTGTGGTGTGGTCAGGGTGAAAGCTGGAGGCATGCAGGTAGGAATAGCGGTCAGTAGGTTTCCGGTATAGGGTGGTGTTTATGTGACCATTGTTTATTAGCACTGTAGTGTCCAGGAAGTGGATCTCTTGTGTGGACTGGACCAGGCTGAGGTTGATGGTGGGATGGAAATTGTTGAAATCATGGTGGAATTCCTCAAGGGCTTCTTTTCCATGGGTCCAGATGATGAAGATGTCATCAATATAGCGCAAGTAGAGTAGGGGCTTTAGGGGACGAGAGCTGAGGAAGCGTTGTTCTAAATCAGCCATAAAAATGTTGGCATACTGTGGGGCCATGCGGGTACCCATAGCAGTGCCGCTGATCTGAAGGTATACATTGTCCCCAAATGTGAAATAGTTATGGGTAAGGACAAAGTCACAAAGTTCAGCCACCAGGTTAGCCGTGACATTATCGGGGATAGTGTTCCTGACGGCTTGTAGTCCATCTTTGTGTGGAATGTTGGTGTAGAGGGCTTCTACATCCATAGTGGCCAGGATGGTGTTATCAGGAAGATCACCGATGGATTGAAGTTTCCTCAGGAAGTCAGTGGTGTCTCGAAGGTAGCTGGGAGTGCTGGTAGCGTAGGGCCTGAGGAGGGAGTCTACATAGCCAGACAATCCTGCTGTCAGGGTGCCAATGCCTGAAATGATGGGGCGCCCAGGAGTTCCAGGTTTATGGATCTTGGATAGTAGATAGAATATCCCAGGTCGGGGTTCCAGGGGTGTGTCTGTGCGGATTTGATCTTGTGCTTTTTCAGGAAGTTTCTTGAGCATATGCTGTAGTTGCTTTTGGTAGCTCACGAAAGCTCATGCTCAAATAAATTGGTTAGTCTCTAAGGTGCCACAAGTACTCCTTTTCTTTTTGGGAGTTATGGTAGTTACTAGAGCTCAAGCCATAAAACAGGATGTTAAACCTGAGGAAAGATGGGGAAACTGGAATATACAAGGTGGACATGCAGTGAATAAGAAAACAGGAGAGGTAAAGTGGCTACCTGACAAACTTAAAAAAGAAGTGATTATTAACCCGTGTCACTCTATGGCCCACCAAGGAATAGAGAATACTCTCTTTAAGGTAAAACAAATTGGAATATGGCCTAAGATGCGAGAGGACGTAGAAAACTTTGTTAAAAACTGCATAAGATATGCAGCAGACAGGAACAGACCACCGAATTCGGGATCCTTGTTGCACCAAAGAACTGTGGGACCATGGAGTAGAATACAGGTGATTATATTGATAAATTGCCTAAGACCCAAAGGAGGAATCAGTGTTCATTAGTGATAACAGATTCCTTTTCTGGATGGGTGGAGGTGATTCCCACCAGAAATCATACTGCAGAGACCACTGTCAAAAAGTTATGGGAAGTAGCGTTTAGTAGATATGGAACTTCAAAAGCAACTGATTCAGATTATCACTTCTCCTACAAAATGTGGTCTATTAAAAGTTTATTAAAAGCTTTAGGACTAAAGCAACAACTACATATCCTCTATCATTCTCAATTGTCAGGGACAGTAGAAAGGATGAATCAAACTATTAAACAAGCTCTATGCAAAGTAGTGCAAGAAACTTGCAAAGATTGGGATGATAAATTGACAATGATGTTGGCGGCCATCTGAAGTAGTGATTGATTGGGTACTGTCTAACAGCCTTATCAAATTTTATTTGGAAGGCCTATGAGATTGTGGAGCCCTTTACTGTACCCAGAAGAAGAAGAGGTGGTATCAGTTACCCAATGGGTAAGGGAGTTTCCGATAGAACTTAAGAAAATGGAATTTAACCTGACTGATGCCACTGAAAAAGCAAGAGACTATGTGGATTCTCGTGTAGCTCAGGATAGTAAATTATGGAAAATCGGAGATAGAGTAATGTATTTGAAATTAATATAGAAAAATCGTGTCCTGGAGTCTAGATGGGTTGGACCATTTTCCATCATAAATAAAATTTCACCTACTGTAGTGCAGATTAACAAGGGGGAAAAGGGAAAGTGGGTCCACACATCACAATTAAGGTTATGGCCTAAAGATTAAATAACGTTCCTTTCTTTTTCTTTTAGTTTATCTTACAGAGGGAAAGGAATGCCCAATTGCACCGGAGATTATCCTGTATGGCCCTTGGATTTGGAGTGTGGATACGGTGCTTTAATTTTTGTAATTGGTTTATTGCTTATGCTTGCTTTGCTTTGCATTGTGTGCTTAGTAGAAGAATTGTGTTGTGTGCGTTACAGTTTAGGGAGAAAAAAAATAATACTGGCGCCCGAGCGAAGATAGAAGAGGTTAGCGTAAGTATTTAGAATAATATGGCTGGAAGCATCAGCCATGGCTTCACTATTGAGGATCTTCATAATTCAAAAAGGGTGGAAATATGATTTTTGGCTTTTATGTTTTTTTGAATATTTGGGGAAATTTACGGGTACATGGATGTACATATGGGAACACCTCTAGGATGGAGGTATGGATCAAAGGGAATAATACATTCAACTATTCATGGGACATAATGGGAAAAACAGGACCAAACAAAACCGATGTAAAGAAAAACTTTTTGAGGTAAAATTTGAAATATGGTGGAAAAATGGCAAAAATGTGACATGGGAATATCTAAAGCCAAAAGATTTGGAAGAGCAATGGAGATATTTGTACATACTAAGGTGGGGAAGGTCACCTAAGGTTTAGATTTAGTTATGACGAGAACAATCTGAATATGAGTACTCTGAACTGTACCTTTTGGAGTTTGGGATTTGATGTAGTCACCCTTGATGTGACTAATGAACAAGAATTGGCTAATACTCGTGGGATAGAATGAGTCAATGGCTTTTAAATTATGGGAATATAGCGTAATGGCAAATCCTTCCATAATAAGATTGAGCTGCTTTAGGAAAAGTAATGGGGGAATATATTTTCGGGGATATGGTTGGTTTTTTGCATTTATCGATCAGACACTAGTAAACAAGATTGCACCAAGAATCATGGCAGACGAGCCCTCATATAGGAGGGGAGAAGTAATCGAAGCCCCAACTATTGTGGATCAAACAATCTGGTTGGAAGGAGTGCAAGTAAACGTTAAGTGCACAACATCCAGAGTGCATGCCATGTGCCTTGCATCTATTACAAGTGCAGCAACAACAATAGGGAGATGGGACTATACGAAATAAGAGAGGTATAGGGGAACATATTGTAGGTAATATTGGTGCTGGAGCTGGAGTTTTAAACTTATTTGATATTGAGACATTACAAGGGAAAATGTCAGCTTTGGGTAAGATTTTGGGTCTATACAGACAAATGTGACACAAAATATTGGTGCATTATCGGAACAAGGAATAAGAAACATGTAACTCCAGTTGAAACAAGCCCAAGCCTGAAAATGTCTCTAAATGTAAATCTATTTGGTGTGTCTGAGACTGACAATAAAGCTACTAGCAATATGATGTGTACAGATGCAAACTTATGGCATACAATACACAGAGAGAATGGTTAATCTGTTAAGTAATGGGCAACGGCCTTCTGAGTGGTTCAAAGATCCTCATATATGGAATCAACAAATTGCAGAATGGAAGAAATATATGAAGTTTAATTGGGATCAAGCCACTCTGAGGGGAGACTGGAAAAGCAGAATGCTGTTACGCAACACAGGGAAGCAAAGAAAAGCACCAATGGCCTGGGTGTTGCAAAAATTATTAAAGAAGCGTTATGGTCATCCTGTAGGGAGACCTCTATTGCGGGTCTAACATTTCCGAAACAAAATTTTGGGGATTTGCAAGAAATTTTGATAAAATTTGGTTGTGTTCCAATTTGTAATGAAACCAATTCCAAAATACCAATATTTCTCAAGAACTGAGAATCCTGAGTTTTGGCCAGCTCTGCCTCCCCTTAACCTAGTTTCCAACTTTCACACCTGGGGCTTCCCCAACATCTCCAACCTGGCTCTTCCTGTATTCTACAGAAGGAAGCGAGGCATCTCCCAAAATTGTCTCCCCCATTCACTGACTGAACCAACATAGCCCAAGTGGGGTCTGAATTAATAGGATTAGCAGCTAGTGCTCAAACCCACAGCCCCATGCTGCAGACTGCTGTCTCTCTTCAGTAGTCATTTAGCATGGCCAGAATAACATGGCAGTAGCCAGCAGGTTGCTATCACTGTACTTTCTTTCTTAAATAAGAGAAAAAACCAGCAGTCCTACAAAAAACCCTTAACATACCCCTGTGTGAAAGCCCCTTCTGTACATCTCTAGTAGGTACAGACAGTCTGTTACAACAAGTTCTTTCAATAAGTGAATTTAAAAGAACAGATTTTTTTTTACTTTTACCTGATGGAATCTTTTCAGATGGAGAACAAGAATGGCAGGAACCGCAGAAATCAGCAGTTGTTTCCGGGCATTAGTGTATAAGCCTTCGGTTTTCTTTTCTGTAGTGCACACAGTATAAGAATTATAAAACAATCCCATAATTTATAAAGATTGAAGTGATCACACAGAATAGTTAAAACAATTGAAAGGCATGTGCACAGAGAGAAATCTAGTTTCTAATGTTCTTTTTTTAAATCAGTTCAACATGTTTCACTGTTTACACCCAGCAAAAATACTTTCTGTATGTGATACTCACTTAGTGAACTTAGGAACACAACACCAAGAAACAACAAGTGGAATTTTTGGTGGGAATGGCAGTGAAAGGAAGAACATTTTCTGTTTTGTATTATTTTAACACATGACCCTACCCACTCTTGGCCACTATTATGATCTCTCATCACACAAGTTAGCACAAGAAACAGCATTCCCCCCTGTTCTATAGCTCAGCAATCAATGGCTCAGACACTTGCTCAGAAGAAACGATGACACTTCAGTGGTAAAAGCTGAGCATTTTAAAACTGGTCTTGAATTTGGTTCTTGTATTCATAAATACTGGTGTTGACAAGACTAAGGTTCTGATTCTACAGAGGGATCAAAATGGTTGGATCCTTATGTGCCTATTCAGCAGGATGCTGGGAGGGACAAAGGTCCACATATACAAGTCCGAGTTTATAATCTGAGATACTGCTGCACAGAACTGCAGATAAAATAAAAACAATTGCATCCTTTTTGTATCAATATCTATTTATGTAAAGCTTGTTTACAATTACAAAGCATCATTACTGAAGATGTAATTGCTGATTATTACAGTAAAGTACATCAAGTTATATTTGTATTTCACTGTATTATGTTGTAGTAAAAGACTGCATTATAATGAGTAAATTGATGTATTGTTCAAAAGTTTCCTGCTACGTACAGTAAACACAGGAGCAAGAATATTTGTTTGAGAGGTCACCAAGTCTAGCCCCCTACACTGAGGCAGGTGGAAGTAAACCAACACCATTCCTGACAGGGGTTTGTCTAACCCATTCTTAAAAATGTCCAACAGGGATGTCACAACTTCTCTTGGAAACCTATTCCAGTGCTTACAAACCTTATAGGTAAAAAGTTCTTCCCAATATCTAACCTAAATCTCCCTTGCTGCAGATTGAGCCCATTACTTCTTGTCCTACATAAAGCTGACAAGGAGAACAATTGACCACAGTCCTCTTTATATCAGCCATTAAAATATTTAAAGAGACTCATCAGGTTCCTTCCCAGTCTTCTTTGCTCAAGACTAAATATCCCAGGTTTTTTTGTTTTGTTTTGTTTGTTTTGTTTTGTTTTTTTAAAAATACCTTTCCCTATAGGTCAGTTTTTCTAAACCTATTATTTTTTGTTGTTCTCTAGACTCTCTTCAATTTATTTATATCTTTCTTGAAGCGCGGTGCCCAGAACTGGCCACAGTACTCCAGCTGAGGCCTCTCCAGTGCCAACCAGAACACGTCTTTGTAACACGATGCTGGTTTTCCGCTTCCCTCTGCCTGGCTCGCTGCTCTGCCTCTAATTTTTGGTGCTCACGCTCTCTCTCTCTCTCTCTCTGTTTGGCTTCCCATTTTTGGTGTTCCTGTGCTGCTCTCTCAGCCTCCTGTTTTAGGCCTTTTTGCCCTTTTTCCAATTTAGCCAGCTCTAACTTTGAGGTTGCTTCGTTGATCCTCAATTTAAACTTCCTTTGTTTCTCACCCAAAATAAACAAACAGAAAATAACAAACTGTAGCCTTCCCTTGATTGATCCCAATCTTCTCACTTGAGAATCGCTTAAAACTATTTTAGCAGCCCTGAAAGTGTAAATCACACTTAAAATAGCAAGCTGTGTGAAGATCCTGTTTGTTTACACCAATCTGGGGTGCAATCAAGACCAGTGAGAGGTTGTGTAACCACCTAGCCAGTAACCCAGAGTGCCTTAAATGCCCTGCTGCTGTGGTTCACTGCCCGGCAGGGATGCTGGAACAATTTGTATAGTGGGGGTGCTGAGAGCCATTGAACCAAACTGTAAACCCTGGATACGATGGAAACTACTTCAAGCAAGCGGTGCAGCCACACTGCCAGCACCGATGTTGAAGGCCAACAAAAGCCAGGATACAAGCCAGCACTGAGCGTCTGTGCGCTGTGCAGCACTGGTTCGGTGCTCTGACCCCAGCAGCCTGCCTACAGCACGACCGTTTCACCCTGAGCTCCAACACAACGAGCAGATGGTAACCCAGGCTGGTGGAGACCAGGGTGAAACGGTCGTGCTGTAGGCAGGCTGCTGGGGTCAGAGCACTGAACCAGAGCTCCATAGCACACAGACACTCAGTGCTGGCTTGTACGCTGGCTGTTGGTATCTGGGCAGTGAACCACAGCAGCAGGCCATTTAAGGCACTGGGGGTTACCGGGCAGGCTCTGACACCACCTCTCTCTGGTCTGGACTGCACCCCGAAATGTCAATCTTACATATGACAGTCTGTTAATATACCCAGAATGATATTAGCCTTTTCTTTAACCCCTAGATCCTTTTCAGCAGCACTACTGCCGAGCCAGTTATTCCCCATTTGGTCGTTGTGCATTTGTTTTTTTTCCTTCCTAAGTGAAGCATTTTACACTTTTTATTGAATTTTATCTTGTTGATTTCAGACTAATTCTACAATGTTCAAGATTGTTTTGAATTCTAATCCTGACCAAAGTGCTAGCAACCCCGTCCCACTTGGTGTCATCCACAATTTTATAAGCATACTCTCCACTCCATTATCCAAGTCATTGCATAGTACTGGACGCAGGGCAGACCCCTGAGTGTGTTAAAAGAGAGTTGTTTAAATGAATAACACATACACAACATTAGCACATTACCTGTGGTGTGAGTTTTGTTTTGATACTTCTGTTTCCTTTCTGTACAATTCTCACATAAAAGCTTGTTGTTCCCCATTAAAAGCTCCATGGATGTAAACTGGTAGAGGCAGGACTGAACAGAACATTCTTTAGAGCTAGTTATATAACTTTGAGAAAGGGTCTGAAAAGCATTTTGAGGGCTTTGGGACAAAGGGGACTTTTCCACTGAAAACACTGAATTGTTTGACAGACTTAATGATGGATCCTCACTGATGGGTTCTTCGCTTTCGTTTACAATACTGTTGAAGCTAAGCTTAGCTATGGCACTGGTGATCATCTCATTATTACTGTCACTTGGTTTGCTGTGTGGCAGTCTAATGTTTACTAAGTGGTTAAGCCCGTCAACATGTAAACCAGACGCGTTACTGGATCTACCAGTAACTTCTTGCTTAGCAGCACTTTCACCTTCTGAGGCTTCGCTGTCTGCATCAACGCTACTTTCGGAACGGCTGACTTCTTTTTCACTGCCTTCAGTCTGACTTCCATTTGCTGTGGATTCAGTAGCTGTATTTATGGCCTCAGAATACAAAACTCCAGAACCACCTTCTACTTCAAGCTTTCTTTTCTCATGCATGATAACTGGACTTCTCTCCTCCTCCCCAGAGGAAGATTTCCTGGCAAGACTTCTTTCATGATTTAACTGATTCTGGAAATTGCCACGATATTATTTCAAAGGGGCGTGGGAGAGAAACAGAAAAAAATATACCAGTGAATCGAAAGAGAGTCAGCTATCATTAAGCAGCAGTAAATACAACTTATGACAGACACTTTCAAAACACAATAAAACCCAATACTTTGATTTATCATCCAGCTATACAATTATTATTAATAATTAATTAATTAATTGGTTTGTATTGTGTTAGCAGCTAGGCGCCCCATTCATGGATCAGGACCCCACTGTGCTAGACACTGTACAAACAAAAACACAAAACAAAACAGTCCCCTGCCTCGAAGACCTTATAGTGTATAGACTTGATCTCCTAAATTCTTTAGATAATCTCGTGCTTAAATGTAGATCCGTACACCGGGCAGAAAGAGATTTTACATAATTAGTGAGATCAACATTTCCTGAGACCAATCATATCAAATTTGTGACACTATAGCTTCAGCTGTGGATGGTAGTGACTCTACATTCTTCTCGTAAACTTGGACTGTTAGTTTAGTTGGACTGATTATACATTTTGCTGCCAACAAAGAAAGAAATAGCACTCCCAGATTTCTAATCATTTAAATTTTCATGGGACCTAGGCTGTCTTGTTCATACAAGAATTCTGATTTAAGATTTTGAAATATATTGAATTTTACTTAAAACTGAGAAATTCCATTATATTAAAAAATCTTTAATAAAAATGAACAAGAAAAAGATACCCAAAAAGATCTTTTCAACAAACTTTTTATCACTTCAAAATTAGTAAAAGGATTCACAAACTTTCTCCAGCTAGTACCAGTATGTGTGCTCCTTCCCTTACTCCCGCAGCCATGCGGACAACTGTCTCCAGCCAAACTACAGCAACAACAGAGGGGTGGACTACACTCTCTCTCATGAGCTTCATATTAATGTAGAGCGAATGGCAGAAGCATAAGGATTTCTGAATCACAGAACCACACGAATTAGACATGGGACAGATTTATTAGGTCATTTTTTCTATAACTGGGAAAACAAAGTTGCTTCCTACAATCTATTAGAGAGTTTTGTCTAGCCTAGACTTGGAATACTAATTTTAAATGAATCCTGTATTTAAAAATAGTATTAAAAATCAGATTTATAGTTTGATTCATAATTCACTGACTGAAACCACCTGCAGAGTTTTATGCTTCTGTCAATTTTATTAATAGTTTCATATACATTCAGGAATTGTTTAAGTCATGTCAGCATTGGTATTCTGGCATATTCTAATAATCTGCTGGACCCTACATACAATAAGAAGGCTTACAAAAAGCATATTCTAAATGGAGAACATTAATACCAATCCAAATCCTCTGTCACATATGTCATTATTAGCCATAATGCATACACACAACATGGAGTACAGATTTCCTTTCCTCTGCAGAGCTCTGAAAATTTTTAAAAAGAAAATGCTTTCTTGTGAAATACTATAGAACAGAGCACGACAAAGGAAAGAACTTCAGCGTTAATGATCATTTTTGTTAGTTTGGCAGATCTGCAGAATGTTGTGCCACCATCAAGAAGGACCCTGTTAAGGGGCTGAACTGTGATTCCCAAGCCCTTGGGCAACTGGAGGCTGAGTGCATCAAAGAAGCCATGTTCTCAGTCTCCAGGGGGACGGTGCGGGCTGTACTATTCTTGTAGCACACCCTGCCAACTGATCCACCAAATGGCACCAATGCTGACTTGCCTGCTCTCTCTGCCAGCATTACCACGCCTGTGATTTCTGCCAGAAGCAAACTTGGAGGATAGCAAGAGGTGGGAGGTCAACGAAACAAAGTCACATGAATTAAAAACTAATCTAGAGAAAAGATTTCACTTTTACAAACAAAGCCATATTTTCAAACCACATGGCACCCCAATCACTGATTTTTCATGCACATAATGTTCTATATATTGTTATAAATCTGTAATTTAGCTATTTAAAAATATGAACTTTAAAAATTCCAACATCTATAAAGCTAGAAGTAAATATGCAGCAGATCAATTTGAAGTTGATTTTTTTAAGCCTCCCATTCACTGTAGAGTGTTAAGCACACTAGAATTCTACTTTGTTACCTGAAACATTTGAACAGGGTTTGAATATAAAGTTGGCCAGCAATGCCGTTACTTTCTTACCTTATCTTTTGTTAAAGAATGTCTCCTGGTGATTTTTGGTTGTTGATTATTTGGCGCAGTAATAGAAGAGCAGTTGAACTGACCAAGATCTGCCTCTTGTACATTTTTACATTTACTTGTCCTTCCCAAAGGCACGGGTTTTGAGACCTAGAAATAAAATATTATGACTTAGGAAAGAAATTACATAAAATCCTGTTTTCCTTGTATCCATAAAATAACAAAATGCAAGTTTCTTAGTTGTTTGCAGTGTTGTAGCCATGTTGGTTCCATGATATGAGAGCTCTCCCTCAGTTTCTTAGTTCAATTTTTGAAAAGTACTAGTCTAAATAAAGCCACATTCTTTGGTTAATTGGCCTCTGACTTGTGATACACAACTGCTTTCTAAGTTTATAGAACATAACCCACTATACAGACATATTTGAAGGACCACCTGAGATCCACAAGAGGTGGGAATTAAATAGTGATCTACATCTAGACAGTACACACACACACACACACACACACACACAGGGCCTGAATCAGCCCTGGGAAAACTGCAGTGACACACAAGGGCCTGCAGATATAAAAATGGGAACTTCCATTCCCAGGAAAACAATATGATCAAAGAGGCACCAATTCCACTCATTCTCAGTAATCCTCAAACACAAGTTAAAACTGCCTTTCCCTAGTAGAACCACTGGGGCAGAGTGGTGGTGAAAAAACTGTATCTTCCCCACAGACAGAATTCTCTTGGAAGACCACTGCCTTCACAGATGCAGAAGGGTGAAATTTGCAACCGGGGTCAAACAAACAAAATTAACAAATAATTGTGTTCCAGCCTCCAACCATCAGTTCCTTTTTTACTTAAGTTATTAAATGCTCTCACAAGCATACATGTGAATCTACAGGGGAGGAGCTAAGAAGGATACTTAAAAAACAAAAAACAAAAAACCCCGCCAAGACTTTCTTCCAATTAATGAAGAGAGCTTATAAAACTGTGCACTAATCATTACATTCAAAATAATGATCTAAAATAAACTGGAACAATGATATTCATAATGAACCAATTTTTACATTACTTCATCACTTCGGTAGCCTTCAGTGAGAGTTGCGGGTAAATCTTAGAGCATTTAAATACTACTTTAGTCATTTCTTTAGATATAGAAAGCAACAGATTGGGAACTGACTTTTCAAAAGCTTCTAAGTACCCTGAAATTGGTTTGCATTTAGTCTAATTTAACAATAATCTGTTTGAACGTGTATGGGTATATGTACTCAAAGTATTATAAAACTAAACTCAAAACAACATATATGACTATTTATGAATTGTTCTACATTTAGGCTAATTTAATATGATACAGACACACTGTACATATTTTATTTTTATACATATACAAATTACATAATCATATATTACATACACACACACACTCTAAGGTTATAAATCAAAACAATGTGTATCTATACTTTTCTATACACACATTTTTATACAGATGTATAAAAACATACTCCAGCAGAAGCTGTGATTATTTATTAAATATTTGATTTGTTTCTTACCCTCTCCTCTATTATAGGAAGTGAAAGATCAATGAAAGGTTCCTTTACTGTGGAAATCTTGGAGGAAAAGACAATTAAATACAAAGAACTGTATTAGAGTTCTAGCATGAATTTTCCATGTTTCTATTATAGTAGAAACAAAACTATACAAAAGCTAATTCTCAGGTGCAAGATCTTTTTAATTAGAATGAAGAACTTTCTACAAACATAGTGCTAAATATTTACTTAAAGCTAACTGTGATTTTATTTTGGGTCAGTAAGCATTTGAGAATGTGATGTCAAATTTCAGTGTATAAAAACACTGAACAAAGTCATATCCCTGTGATCCATACACAGAAAAGAACTTCCCTCCCGACTCAAAGAGTGTCATAAGAACGGCCCTACTGGGTCAGCCCAATGGTCCATCCAACCCAAGCCACTATCTTCTGACAGTGTCTGGTGCCAGATGCTCCAGAGGGAATGAACAGAACAGGGCAATTATCAAGTGATCCATCTCGTCGTTCGGTCCTACAGGCTTAAGGATACCCAGAGCTTGGGGGTTGCATCCTTGACCATCCTGGCTAATAGCCATTGATGGACCTATCCTCCATGTCAGTTGCCTCTAAGTATTCCCTCACCTGCACAGGCTCTCTAAGGGTGTAGCAATACATGAGAGGGCACGAGGTAAGCAGGGGAGATGCATCTTGTCCCCATCCCAGAACCCAGAGCCAACTGAAAAGATAGGGAAACCCTTTGACAGGGAAGTCCCAGAGGCAGATGCTGGATGGGGAGTCACTAGCAGCACGGCTTGAACAACATGGCACAATGGAACAGGCAGTGAGCCAAAGGAATCACGCGATAGCTGGCGGATCTCTGAGATCTATGCAGATGTTGGAGGACATGTGGTGTTTGTGGTTGGATTACCAATTTCTTCTGCAGGAAGAGGGTGAAAACCCAATGGAAAACTGCAGAGTAAACTCTCTGAAGGGAAACTTGGAATCTTTTGACCCTATGCAGAAATGTTTGAGCTTTTGCACTGTTCATGAATGCAATTATTGTTGAGTAAATGACAATTATATCAAGTGGGTAAAATGACAGGATTCTGCCTAATCATATCTGAAGTGACGTACCCCCAAATGGGTTAAATCATGTAACTGGTTCATTCACGAAAGCTAAAGAGCGAATTTCTTGGGTCATGCATCTATACTTAGAGTGGTACTAGTAGTTAAATTAAAGCCAATCCATGGAAAATGTTAATAGGGTATTTAAAAATACCCTCTTTTATTCCAAAATTATGTTTTGCTTCCTCAAAACCATAATAAAAATGTATGCTAGAATTAGAGAGAGTTGGACTTTATCTACATATGCAGTGTAGTTGTAGCTGTGTCAGTCCCAGGATATTTGAGAGACGAGGTAGTTGAGGTAATATCTTTTACTGGACCAACTTCTGTTGGTGAGAGAGACAAGCTTTCAAGCTACACAGAGCTATTCTTCAGGCTCTGTGTAGTTCAAAGGCTTGTCTCTCTCTCACCAACAGAAGCTGGTCCAGTAAAAGATATTACGTCACCCAACTTTATCTACATTTTCTTTTCATGCCCTCTTCCAGGCTGACCTTATGCCTGGAATATCCTGCCAAAACCTGTTTACTAAGCTCCCTTTCTCGCCACATTCAAATCCCTTCTTAAAAAAAAAAAAAAATTTACTACCTTGCTTATGAGTAGTTAGTGGAAGGTAAACAAACAAAAAATACCAAGATGTATATACAGCTCACTGACTAACCATGTTCTCTTATTACTGTCATCCTTGCCATTCCTTTCCCCTTGTATGTTTATGACCCTCACTTGTGGGTGTTATGTTAAATTTAGTTAGGAAAACATTTTTACTTGTTTTGTGATGCACCCAATGTATTTCTGGATGCTAGAAAAATAAATAATCAGGATTAGAACTGTCCTAGCACTGCAAGTTTAAATTTAAGTGGTGTTTGTTTGTTTACATGTTTATTTTTGGGGGTCAGCAGAATTTTAGCAAGGCTTCTGTGGAGATGGATTTTGCAAGAACCAGTGCTAGACAAAAAAATCCCCACCAACGCTGATAAAGGAAACGGAGCTGGAACCTTGTTTTAATGTGGTTGTAGCCAGCAAATTCCTGATTCCTGTGCAGACTAAGAAATAGTAATATGGTACACGTGACTTCTAACCTTTCTAAATTGTGTGCAGATGAAGTTCTTCACTGATACCAGTGACATATTAAAAATATACTCTGCACATTACACAAGGGGAAGATTACCAGTCACTGCAGAACTGTGATTAATTATTCAGACTGAAAGGGTTTATTATGTCTATAACATGAAATGTAATATTGTAACCCAAATATAAATGCAACATTCAATAATTCATGAAAATGTATCAAAATAATTTTTTTCATCCTTTTAAACACTAAAGAAAATACTAGCAATTATGGAAATTACTTATTTTTGATAAAATGTTGATCAATACTAAGTTACTAAAGTTATTCATTGTTTAATACAAATATCAAGTTAACTACTAAAAGTATTTCAAGAAGAGACCATTTAGATCAATATTAATTACATAATCTGATTAAATATATTTTCCCACTCCCAGTAATCAAATCAACATTTCCCGAAGTGTGGTTCATGTCCCAAAGAACTAGCCGTGGGGGCAAGAAAAATGGATACATTAAGATGGAGGAGAACTTTAACAACACATAACAGAGTTGTGGGGGCAGGGAGGGTGGACTGGTTTCATTTTCCTGAAGAGGGGCTCAGCTTTCAAAAATCTGGGAAACGCTGCATTAAATACATGATCAGTATTTCCCAAACTATTATAGAATTTGGAGCCTCCAGCCCAAGATTAGCTAGACACAAAAAATCACAGCATTTAAATCTTTTCTAAATCATATGACTCCTTTGTATGAGTGGAGAGGATAATATTTTAAGGACAAAATAGTCCTTTTTAATAAGAACCTTTCAATAAAATCCTTTTACAAATAAATAGTATAAAATTGACAATACAATTCTATTCCACATTGAGCTGAATTCCAAAATACCTACATTTTCACATTCCTCACACATGACAGTGCTAGTCAATTCACCAACAAAGATCCTATCTATGAAGTTCATCTTCACACCCTCTCTTCCATATGCTGAAAAAACATTACCTTTTTTAATGTGAAAAAACAGATCCAATGCCACTGTATAAGTACAATGTAATTCTTTCTATGGTTTATTCTGAAAACACATAGTACAATGTAGGAATACATTCAAAATATTTCCTAGCACTAATGAAATTAATTAAAGTAAATAAAATATTTTATTGAATATTTGTCAATACTTAGTAATAGAGAATTCAGTTTCTCCCTCCCCCTCTTTCTTCAGTAATAGAATAATGCTGCATCTCTTAAAAAGAGGCCTTTTTAAAAAGTTTTTTTTATTTTAATACACAATGCAAGTCATCAGTCCTGTTGATATAATATTCTATTACACTGTAGCAGGCATATAGGCAGAAAACTTGCTGGTTGATTTTCTAAATGACAAATAGCTTCTAAAAAAATTGTACAACTAATAACCAAAACCTGTTCAATATATTTGTAATACATTACCAAACTCAAATTACTACAGATTTGGCAAGGATTAACTTAATTTTTCAGAACAATTACAATACCTTTGGAATTTTAATGAAGCTAATTGCTTCCTGTACACAGAAAGTCAAAGTATTATGTAAATAAAAGGCTCAGGTTTAGAAAATATTGCCCTGATTGAAATAATTAATTATCTTGTTTTTGTGTTATTCTTAATACACTTATGATGTCAGCAACCTTGTGGCAATTTAATGAACGATGCATTTTAGGTGGTCTCTTCATGAGTGATGCAATGGTTGTGGCCTTAATGAAAGATCTGAAGATGCAGCAGAATATTTAACTAGAAGTAAAACTAAGTTTTACATGCCTATATGATAGTGATTAACAAAAGAAAGCCTTTATTCTAGATACTGGAAACAGATTAGTACATAACACTTCGATACTTTACATGTGCACTAGATGGCACCAGAATAACACGTAACAAAAGCCTTATAAAACCATCTACAGTACTTCAGGGCAGTCAATTTTGAAAATTATATTTTAAAACTTATTTGAGTATAAGCTTTCATGAGCTACAGCTTACTTCATCGGATGCATTCAGTGGATAATACAGTGGGGAGATTTATATACATAGAGAACATGAAACAATGGGTGTTACCATATACACTGTAACGAGAGTGATCACTTAAGGTGAGCTATTACCAGCAGGAGAGAGAGGGTATGGAGGGGAGGAAACCTTTTGTAGTGATGATCAAGGTGGGCCATTTCCAGCAGTTGACAAGAACATCTCAGGAACAATGTGGGGTGCGCGGGGGAGAGAGGGGGGGAATAAACAGGGGAAATATTTCCAACACACCTCTGAACAACATACTAACCCACAGAGACCTTCCTACCAAGACTACCAAAAGAAAGATTCTGGGTGGACTTCTCCTGAAGGTCGAAACAACAGACTGGACTTCTACAGAGTGTGCTTCCGCCGACGTGCACAGGCTGAAATTGTGGAAAAGCAGCATCACTTGCCCCATAACCTCAGCCGTGCAGAACACAACACCACCCACAGCCTCAGAAACAACTCTGACATCATAATCAAAAAGGCTGGCAAAGGAGGTGCTGTCGTCATCATGAATAGGTTGGAATATGAACAAGAGGCGCTAGGCATCTCTCCAACACCACTTTCTACAAGCCATTACCCTCTGATCCCACTGAGGGTTACCGAAAGAAACTACACCATTTGCTCAAGAAACTCCCTGAAAAAGCACAAGAACAAATCCGCACCGACACACCCCTGGAACCCCGACCTGGGGTATTCTATCTGCTACCCTAGATCCATAAACCATGGAAATCCTGGACGCCCCATCATCTCAGGCATTGGCACCCTGACAACAGTATTGTCTGGCTATGTAGACTCCCTCCTCAGGCCCTACGCTACCAGCATTCCCAGCTATCTTCGAGACACCACTGACTTCCTGAGGAAACTACAATCCATCAGTGATCTTCCTGAAAAGACCATCCTGGCCACTATGCATGTAGAAGCCCTCTACACCAACATTCCACACAAAGATGGGGATACTGTTCCTGACGGCTTGTAGTCCGATAACGTCACAGCAAACCTGGTGGCTGAACTTTGTGACTTTGTCCTCACCCATAACTATTTCACATTTGGGGACAATGTATACCTTCAGATCAGCGGCACTGCTATGGGTACCCGCATGGCCCCACAGCATGCCAACATTTTTACGGCTGGCTTAGAACAACCCTTCCTCAGCTCTCGTCCCCTAACTCTACTTGCGCTACATTGATGACATCTTCATCATATGGACCCATGGAAAAGAAGCCCTTGAGGAATTCCACCATGATTTCAACAATTTCCATCCCACCATCAACCTCAGTCTGGAGCAGTCCACACAAGAGATCCACTTCCTGGACACTATGGTGCTAATAAGCAATGGTCACATAAACACCATCCTATACTGGAAACCTACCGACCGTTATTCCTACCGACATGCCTCCAGTTTTCATCCAGACCACACCACACGATCCATCGTCTACAGCCAAGCTCTACGATACAACTGCATTTGCTCCAACCCCTCAGACCACCTACAAGATCTCTATCAAGCATTCTTACAACTACAATACCCACCTGCTGAAGTGAAGAAACAGATTGACAGAGCCAGAAGAGTACCCAGAAGTCACCTACTACAGGACAGGTCCAACAAAGAAAATAACAGAACGCCACTAGCCATCACCTTCAGCCCCCAGCTAAAACCTCTCCAAGGCATCATCAAGGATCTACAACCTATCCTGAAGGACAACCCATCACTCTCACAGATCTTGAGAGACAGGCCAGTCCTTGCTTACAGACAGCCCCCCAACCTGAAGCAAATACTCACCAGCAACCACACACCACACAACAGAACCACTAACCCAGGAACCTATCCTTGCAACAAAGCCCGTTGCCAACTCTGTCCACATATCTATTCAGGGGACACCATCATAGGGCCTAATCACATCAGCCACACTATCAGAGGCTTGTTCACCTGCACATCTATCAATGTGATATATACCATCATGTGCCAGCAATGCCCCTCTGCCATGTACATTGGTCAAACCGGACAGTCACTACACAAAAGAATAAATGGACACAAATCAGACATCAAGAATTATAACATTCAAAAACCAGTCGGAGAACACTTCAGTCTCTTTGGTCACTCCATTACAGACCTAAAAGTGGCAATTCTTCAACAAAAAGACTTCAAAAACAGACTCCAAGGAGAGACTGCTGAATCGGAATTAATTTGCAAACTGGATACAATTAACTTAGGCTTGAATACAGACTGGGAGTGGATGGGTCATTACACAAAGTAAAACTATTTCCCCATGTTTATTCCCTCTCCCCACCCCCCACTGTTCCTCATACATTCTTGTCAACTGCTGGAAATGGCCCACCTTGATTATCACTACAAAAGGTCTCTCCCCCCACCCCACCCCACTCCACTCTCCTGCTGGTAATAGCTCAGCTTAAATGATCACTCTCGTTACAGTGTGTATGGTAACACCGATTGTTGCATGTTCTCTATGTATATAAATCTCCCCACTGTATTTTCCACTGAATGCATCCGATGAAGTGAGCTGTAGCTCATGAAAGCTTATGCTCATATAAATTTGTTAGTCTCTAAGGTGCCACAAGTACTCCTTTTCTTTTTGCGAATACAGACTAACACGGCTGCTACTCAGAAACCCATTTTAAAACTTGTACATTCAATTTTTTTTTTGAAAGAGTGATTCATTTGCTAAAAAGAACTTAAAAATAAATCACTATAAATAACAAGACAATATTATATTAAATAACAACATACCTTTCACTTTTCTTTTAGTTTCCTCATCTGCAGTTTTAGTTGTTGGATTGTTGAATGCTTTTAAGATACCAGCTTGTATACGCTATCAATATAAACCAAATATTTAATAAGTATTTTCAGTGGGTGATAGAAACAAAAACTTTTGGTTATTTCCAGAAAACTACATAAGTTTATATAACTCTAGCTTTAACTACATCAAGCATTTTTCATCACAAAAAGGGCCAATTTAGGTATGTAGTGAATTTATCAAGAAATTGTGGATTGTGAAGTGAACACTGCTCGGAAAGAAAATAAAGTGATAATGGAGAAATTGCTTTGAAGTGCAGTGACTGACTGAAATATAAAGTGCGTAAAATTTGCTAAATATATTTAACCATGTTTCAATTACTCTATTTAGAGAGTAAATTTTATTTGCTAGCCAATACAACCTTTTAAAAACAATTATAATAACCAATCTAGTCATGCATCAATGTGTGTACAGAAAACTCCCATTAACCCATATAAGGATTATCTGAATGTACTGAAGAGAACGTAGAACGCTAAAAAAATATTTTTGGAGGAGGCTAACTGCATCTAAATAGCATCCAACAGGATCGTATTACCTGTACCTATAGCTTGCACATAAAAATAGCAAGTTTTGCCCACTTCTCAACAAAAATTAACTGCAGTTAGCATAGTGAGGTCTCATATTACTAAGGTTTCAATATTTTTGCAGAATATATAACTAAGTTTTTCCCAGTATGCTGTGGAATAGCATAAATAATTAAACTAAACAATACTGTCAAATACAGGAACAGAGTACATTTTTGGATGCATTATCCATATGTTCCTGTTTTTATTTTTCTCCCTTTTAAAAAGTACTTATTCACAGTCTTCAGTAATGTGTAATGGGTCTCCCATTCATTAGTGAAAAGTTGCAAAGTTCTACTGTATTATTATAATTTGTTAAATGGCACATAGAAGTCACAAACAGAACAATGTACAGTACCATTCCAGAAACAAGCTGTGATGCTACAGAAGTTTTGTATGTAGTACATAGCAGACCTACTAACAAATAATCATCACTTTTACAACATAGTTCTAATGGATAAAAATATATTAAAATTTGAGATGGTTGTAAGTTGTCATGTTCCACTCAAACCATATGTACTGGGAAATGCTATGATGAAGGATAGCTTTTGCGGTTCAATTTCCAGTTCATCTATCTATCCACAGACTAGTCATACTTCTACCTTATGAGTATGTGACCTGGCTCGTGAATTAAGTCCGGACACCCCAAGCTCTGCTTTGTTCATCTTAAAGCCAACAATACACTAAAAGGACTAATCAATACGTAATTCACCAAGTTGAATACCATAAATGGGTTTAGGGCCATAAGCAACCTCTTTTGTTGGGATTAGTGCGTTGAACCATTTATTTAGGTCAAAGAAAGACATAGTCTTTGAATGGTCAGGGTGCTACTAACAATGGCAACAGACATTAATCAATTAGCAGCAGGGTTCAGCTACTTCAAACCCTGGTGTGAAACAATCTCCAGCACACAGCGCTGGAAACAGCAGACAGTGTGTAATTTGGATTGTGGTATTGACAGACTTTTATTTTAAAGGTCCACTTTTATAGATTAATGTATTTTCAGAAGAATGCAGAAAAAAAAATAAAAAACAGGATTCCTAAGAACGCAATATTGTTTCAGAAAGCCCAGAAATTGCAGACAAAACCTCAAGGCGCTGTAGAATAACTGTTTTATAGGATACAAAAACAAATTAAAAGCAGAGTGAAAAGGTAATTTATGTAGCACTATAAAAGCATTTTGAGATTGCACTCACCTATTTGAATACAGTATGTATATTTTAAAGGACCACATAGCTTTGATTGAAAAAATTAATTGGAATTTTTAAGAGAAGTGCCAATTAGACTGCTCAACTGAACAGACGGTTTATCACAGGTACACTGAAGTGGTTAGCTGCTATTTTATCAGGGCTGTTACCGAAACTTTACACTCAAAAGCAAACATTTAAAAGCAGCATGAAAGAGGAAGGTTAGTGGCTATAATCATTTTCTAAAGGATTCTGGTGGCAGACATATTGCTGTAGGCTTTCTTCAATCAAAAAACACATGGTAGTGACACTCCATAACAATAGCACGATTAACAGCTGTGCAGTTCTCATGACAGACAATGCTGCTACTGCTTGTATCTGACTGGCACAACTGTCATTGCTCACAAGATTGAATAGATCCACAGATCTGACATTCTCAGTTTGTCATACCATTTATAGACCCGAAAAAGAAAGGGGAGAAAAAAAAGAGCTTTTACTAGTAATGTCCCTTACTGCACAGCCTGAGGTAATAAAGTCACTGTTAATAGTAATGCACCATTATGGAAAAACAGGGGTTTAATTGCTGTAAAAGGTGGGACCAACCTTTACTTACCCAATAACAGAGATGGCAGAAATACTGTACAACCTAATGTATAAAGAAAATATTCCTCGGCATGTTCTATTATGGTGATAACAGCGGCCACCATTACTCTCTAATGAAACTATTAATAGAACAAATAAAAAATACATTCTAAGACCTAATCATGCTGCCATGTTCACTGACGGCACTAGAATTTATGCTGTCATTTTTGTTAATCTGTTCATTACGGGGGGAGAAGAGGAGTGTCAGAATATTAATTTAAGTAAGCATTCCTTGCTTTTACTGTCAAACCTATATTCTCATAGGTTGCACAGTAAATAGGGTTTAAACCACTCTACCCCATTAAAGTCAATAGGAACAACACAGTACCACCATCACTACAACATTCTGAAAACTCTTTTTCCCCCCCTTAAAGTAAAAGCAATAAAAAACAGCAGTCCTTATAGTTTTGCTCAGTGGGTCCTTTTATGACATTACAAGGTCAGGACTGAGAAAAGCTTCTCCATAGTTCACTACTTTTAGGATACAGCCTATTGTTTACATGAACTAAGTTTTCAGCTTTGCAACAAGGAGCTTGTTGATATTCAACTGGGTTTGAGTTGCACGTTCGCAGTGCATTTCCACAATTCATGCTAACCACTTTTGCAGCTTATTTATAGCATACTGTCACCACATAATCTTGCTGTACATTGGAAGCTATAATAGTATTGTCTATTGTCTTTATTCAGACAATGACAATATGGACTGACTGATGACCAGATGTGCCATTTGTCAGAAAAATAGCTCCATGAAGTCCAAAATACATAAAAATAGTGCAACATAGAGCTGCTGTGTGGCGATGGCTCAATGGCTCTATTGTGCCAGAGACCTGGGTACAGGAGTGGCTTCAGATCTCATGTCCATGATAATGCTGTATAGATACATTACAGGTACTATACAATTAACCCGGGGGTTCTGAAACTGGGGGGCGGGACCCCACAGGGCATCGCGAGGTTAAGACCTGGGGGGTTGTGAGCTGTCAGCCTCCACCACAAACCCCGCTTCTCCTCCAGCATTTATAATGGTGTTAAATATAAAAAAAGTGTTTTTAATTTATAAGGGGGGGGGTAGAGAGTGTCACACTCAGAGGCTTGCTGTGTGAAAGGGGTCACCACTACAAAAGTTTGAGAACTACTGAATTAAAAACTTTGCTTGAGATGGAAGAAGGGCTATATTGAACGATCACTACCATACTGAAGTGTCTCCTTCGGGAAAAGGTTATTTGCTATTACAATTGCTTGAAGAAAGACCTTTTCCTCTGAGTCAGAAAGAGGAAGAACAGTGATGAACCTGAGATGTCAAACAAATCAGATCAGATGTATTATGGTTCAAGACTGTACTTCTGGAAACAGGGAAGTAAGGGGCAGAAATGAAGAAAGTAAATACTAAACGTGTATAGATATCTTTTTAATATAAAAAGCTTTCTTTACTAAATAATATATATTTAGGGGATCTAGATTTGTTAAGTAATGTAAAATACAGTTTCATTTGTAAAACAAGCAATTTTTCTTCACTTAAAACATTGCTAAAAGACATCAAAAACTTGGATAATATTTTTGCTTTAATTTTTTTTTTCAGTCAAATTGGTTTCAGTGAAATTTTAGAACATAAACTAATTGCTCCCTGGATGTGGGGAGGTATATGAAGTTTTATCCTGAAGCAGATTTTACCAAATGAGTTAGGGACATGACTTTCACCCTACCACTTAAAAAGCGTATTTTTTAAATAACTACAGAAGATTCAGTCTCCTAAAATGGTGTTTCCAAAGTTACAGTAAAGTTATAACCACCATCATTTATAATATCCCCTTCAACCATCAACTGAAATCTGCATCCAGATCAACAGATTTAAAACACCAAAATGAAAATGTAATAATCAAGTTGCTTTTTTGGAAAATAGTAGAAACAAGCCTTAGTAGTCATTTCATTATGTATATTTTAAACAGAGAAAACAAAGTGTGTGAAAAGATGACATCTGATCTACAGTCAATTCAAGCTACTTCCCTGAAAGTATACAAAGATTTTACCTTTGTTTCTTCTATTCTCATTGCATCCAACAAATAGTGGAGAAGCTCTTGGCTATCCTGCTGTTGGAACCCTTTAAACCGAGGGGCCCTATAGAAGAAGCGAGAAAAGTTCAAAATGACTCTGATGGCTTCCACTTAGGATTTCTGGGGAAGTATTTTCAAAACACTATACTCCCTCTCCCAACCATGCCCCTCCTCTACCCTTCAAAAAAATAATAATAATAATTTTTAAAAAAGACAAAAACCTCAGGCTGACGTACAGAATACAGGACTCAGTGTTATAATACATACAATATTTGGAAAAATTGTATTTAGAGACTGAAGGAACATCTTGAGTCTTGGACCAAATGGTAACATAGTCCAGGTCAGAAATTACACAAGTACAATTACTTAGAAAGTAACAATGAGATAAGAGCTCATCCTCATTTATACTTCAATAATCTACCTATGATAGCTTCAAGCCTACTTGCTCAACCAGCCTTTTGATTTTTAAACTTACTGAATGTAGTGAAAGGCATCTGAATGGATAAGATGGTGAATATATTAAAAAAATAAATGCCATGCTCCATATGAATTTAGGGCAGGGGTTCCTGCACTTGGTTTGCAGCTTGTTCAGGGTAAGCCCCCAGGGGGCCACAAGACGCTTTGTTTACATGAGTGTCCGCAGGTACGGCTGCTTGCACCTCCCAGTGGCCACGGTTCGCTGTTCCCGGCCAATGGGAGCTGCAGGAAGCAGCACAGGCAAGCCAAAAGGATACTTTTATTTCTAGAATACATGAAAAGCCTCCGACTGACGACAAAATCTTTCAAGCATCTTTTTGACCTAGCCCATCCACTCCATAAAGCTAGGTCTGGACCAGCAGGGTAATAAGTTGGTGTACATGACTGCTGACATTTTTCAAATCGGCCTAGGGGATTTGGATGCCCAATTGTAGTTTTGAAAAATCACAGCTGAAGGGGCCAGCTCACGTCTCACTGTAGTAATTCAAGTAACTCCATCCTCAGTTATATAAAATATTATGATCCCACAGCGTGGCTAAATACCAAAAGTTACACATTCTATCTTGTGTGTGGTTACTGAATATAGCAATAAGTTATCTAGATATGTCATCAAAACTCAAGGAGGATCACATATAATTATTCATTCATAACAAAGGCGATTTTGATCTTCCTGTGTCCCACAGCATGTTCAGCTCATCTGACTAAATCACCTAGGCTGTATCAAAAAGGGTCTTGATATAAATGGCACCTTTTCTAATTCTGATCATATCATATCATCAAGAAATCTGGGGGGGGGGGCTAACAGAATTCCAGGAGTCAGACACTTCAATACCCAGAAAAGCATTAGTGTTAGTCCTATTAAGCTTAGCTAATGCTATGCTTAGCAAAGTAGACCCAGTCTCCTCAGAAATTTTTACCCATTACACGGACCAAAGTACACAAAGCAATGTATGAATACTCTGTAACATTATTTGCTGTTACTTGGTAGCAAGAGAATATAGTTTAATACTACTGAGGTTTCTTTATATCATCAAGAATTGTCTAACACCCAAAAGTTATTCACCACAGATTTTCACCTGCTATCATAACTTGCAAATCATTTTGGAAATCTTTCCCAATAATATCTGACGAGTTCTCAAACAAAACCAAAAACAGTCATCTAACTATTGGAGGAATGATTTTGCCGGTCCTCTGCTTCAACACTGATTCCAGAATGTATTGAACTTAAAAGCACAACAAACAGGAAACTTCACAAGCTCTAGGTATACTCTTATCAAGAGAAATATTGTCTTCCAAATATAAAAAAAAAAGAGAATTTGTGTGTTTAAGCAACAAGCAACATGCTGATTCTAGGTCAGTTTCTGCCATGAGTTGAGCTGTTATTGCAAGTCCTAATTATCTGTATCACTTGATCAAAAGCAGCATATAATACTGAGCATAGCAAAGGGTCTATATAATCATTAACTGATTGCCTTCTGGATGGAACAAATTATGTACAAGTCTAACTTGCCAAGAGCCTTCTTCAAGACCACTGCCAGAAGGAAAATCTGCATATGCCTGAATAGCATATTCTTAAATGGCCCTGCCATCCTTCCTCATGCTAATTCTTTTAACCACTTATCACACCCTCTGGCATTAAAACTATAACTACAGAGTATGTCCAAAGCATAGAGATTGTCTAATTGTTTTTCAGAAAAAAATTGCAGTTGTGTATTTTCTTCCTCTCCCCCTGCATGCTTGTGGCTACACAGGCAGTTACTCTGCCACACACACAAACAACTGTTCTACTGCAAACATTTACCTCTATGAGCATTGTAACCATGACCTGAGAACAGTGTTTAGAAGGAGCAGGAGTTCAGCTCCAGGACCCTTTCCCCAAGGAAAGCTCCGATCAGCATCTCTTTAGAATTATCCCCCACCCAAAAAAAAAAAAAAAACCCCCAAACCTACAAAACAAAAACACAATGAGAAAATCAGGCAGAAACTAAAATAGTTAAATAGAAGGAGAAAAAAAGGAAAGTAATCAGTTCATTGGACCTATTCTGCATGGCTCACTGCTACCTCACATCTGTGCCTAGAATCAGTCTCTAAAGCCCTCGGTTTGCCTGGTCACTCCCTCTATGGGAAAACTTTCTGCAGTGCATCCTGATACCTAAGCCAACACAAATTTCTTTTTAGTGCCCTTTAGCCAGTTACCCGAAATTCTTCAAACTGATCTCCAGCTGTCAACCATCTTTGCTTTATTATTATTTACCTTTTTAAGGGCTGACCATATGACTGACCTATACAAGACACAAACTTCATCCCAAAGAGTTTACAGTGTAAGGGCCAGATTCTAATATCCTTACCCAGGCTCAGCAGTACCAACAAAAGGATATTAGAGTCCGGTCATTCAAGATTAAGACAGGATGACCTGAGAAGCCCTGAAAACAATTATAACTCACCATTAATCTTCTTTATTCCTTTCTTGTATGCATATACCATATGCAAATATTTTCCCTGTGGGAGAAAGCTGCATTGTACTTGTCCTCTTAGTTCCCTTTAATAACCTTCCATCTCCACAACTGACAAGGAGGAAGGAAGATTTGGTCTTATCAATGCAAACTGATAGTTGTGGAAAGCCCAGTTTTTAATGGATTCCCCCTGCAGCCATCCTGAGCTCGCCAAGTGATAAGACAAAATGCAACTGGAAACTATGCCACCTCCAGTTGGAACTCAAATCATGATTGGCTTCTGCAGAGAAAGTAAGATCAAAATCTTCCTTTCTGTGAGGGAACCTCCTGCTTAGCAGTACCTATCCTGACACCAAGCAGGCTAACTACGGAGGAAAGCAGAGAATCCCATCTAAGACACTGGCACCCAGAATTCCAAATCCAAAGACTGCACGTGCAGACATTCTTACAGTCACTCTGTAATGATGAGTAAAGGGACAAAACAAGCTTTACACTGATACCTCACTGATCTCAACCACCGAAGCAGACTCCCTTGTCAGGCCAAGAGGAAGCCATCCTCTAAGAAGAATGGGCCTTACTGCAAGTGGCTAAGGCAAGCCTTATGCTAGTAATGTTCCCTTAATACATATTAATAACCATTTAACTACGATTTATTTAGTGTATTTTCATACTTTTTGAGCCCTCTGAGCACAGGCGCCCCACCCCTGCCCCGACTCCGCCCCCTCCCTGTCCCTATTGGACCCCTCCCCAAATCTGCGCCCCAGCCCTGCCTCTTCCCCCAGCGCACCGCGTTCCTCCACCTCCCCCTCCTTCCCAGCGCTTGTGCCGCAAAACAGCTGTTTTGCGGCCCAAGCGCTGGGAGGGAGGGGGGAGAAGCAGGACGCAGCGGTGCGCTCAGGGGAAGAGGTGGAGGCAAGCTAGGGCTGGGGCAGGGAGCTGCCAATGGGTGCAGAGCACCCACCAATTTTTCCCCATGGGTGCTCTAGCCCCAGAGCACCCATGGAGTCAGCACCTATGCTTCTGCATCCATTTACAAAGCACTTTTGTTCTGTGGAGAAACACTGCCATAGCCCTGACAAGATCCAGAGTATGCCTAAAGGCCTCCCTTAGACAGACAGAAAGGAGGTTTATTATCTGATTCCTGTGAACTACATTTGGGAACAAAACAGGGTACTGTAATGTTCTATGCCCTTATGAAAAACTGTAAAAAGGTATTTACAGACATCAATGTACCAATGTTTTCGGCAGAGGTAAATACTTTTAAACAGGCAACTTCCATGGACAGTCAGAAGGGAGGGAAAAGACCAGGGGTGAAAGTTTACACAGAGGAAAGTGGAATCTGAGGAGTTCTAATCTGGAATTTGGCAGAGCTTTAATCACCCTTAATAATCCTTAACACTAGAGGATGAGACTCTACCAGGGAACCTTATAAAGCTTCCTGATTGCTCCCAATAATGAAGCTTGACAATTTAGAGTGTGAAAAGCTCCTGTACTTGTACAGCGGAATGGAATTACGTACCCAAAGTATATGTAAGCAATCTTACAAGACCTAGAAACAAAAATCAAACCACACAACATGATAGTACGATTAACAGATGAACAGATGGATCCAGAATGGTCTTTGAATTCCTAAATGCTTCAGGGAAGCAGTGTTATTTTTATCTAGAAAGATAGAAGGAGCCAAGTAGTGTTTGAAAGGAGAAGGAGAAGTTAATAATAGTGGTGATTGGAATGATAACAGCCTCCTGTGAATGTAGTCCACATCATGGTAAAAAAGAATGGTAGAGACCCAGGATTCTAAAAAATATATAGATGCTGAATTAAAAATTGTTAGATTATCTACACTTCAAGATATGGAAATACACAGTTAAGACACCCGAACAACCTTAACTCTGCCCTATAATGATACGTTGAGAGGTGTGAAAAAAATTCACAAGTCTTTAAAAGCCAATCTATTCTGGGACCAAAAACAGTAAAATGCATTATAATCATCCAGTTATTGCATGGTGCCACTGCAGAGCACAGTTAAAGTTGTTTGTGCATGTCCATATCTTAACATGTTTGGATTTCTTTTAAGTTTAACCTTAACTCTGAATTTCCTAGGTTTGTAATGCTTGCTTTTGGTATAATTACAATATCCCTGTAATCATTAATGTATTACTGATATATATTATCTACCATAACTCCATCTTAGTTTTTGTTTGCAAATTTTAAAAAATATCCCTAAAAATTTCCTACATTAACACTAAAAAGAAGCCCAAAAGAGAATGCTACCATATATTTTTAATGGTTGCACAGAAATGTTGATACGTAATATCAATCTTAAATCATTTTAACTTTTAAGGCCAGTTTCACCAGTCTTCTCTGGTAGCTTTATGACACCCTGGAAGAGCCCAAAGCATCCAGAATATATGGCCAGTTAAGCTAGATTTACAGCTGCGTTGCATCACCAGAGCAGCACAAAGTAGTCAGAGTGTATTATCCTATTTTTCCTTTTCTGCCTGTCCTCCACATTCCCTTATACATATAGGCCCCAAGTTCCCCATTTCTCCTGTTCTCTGCCTTTTGCCATGCACACACAATAGTTTCCCTTGCCTCCAGCCCTCCACCCCTACATCCTCCTACATCACTCCGTTCAGTAGATCTGGTGCAAAATAAAGAAATGTGTTTCTAAAAATAAATTTAGAGTTAATGGGGAGGGGGGGTGCTGTTATTTTTCATAACTACAAGTTTCTCCTTCTGCAGAGGCTGAACAAAAAAACCGGCTTCCTCAGAGAAACTCACTGAGAATTGCCTTCTTTTGAAACTGTTACTGCCTTCCTTTGTTCCCAATAGGAGTGAAACCAAGCTGCCCTCAGAGGAAAATAATAGCCCCCTAATAATAATAGCTGTCAGAAGACAGAGAGGAACACAATGAGGAGCAGGGGAATGGAAGCAGTGGCCATATTAACTGAAGGAAGTTTGCAAAAAGAAAAGGAGTACTTGTGGCACCTTCTAGACTAACAAATTTATTTGAGCATAAGCTTTCATGAGCTACAGCTCAATTCATTGGATGCATTCAGTGGAAAAAAAAGAAGTTTGTGGCCTCAGTCCCAATGAGCACACTAAAAGATGGCTGCAATTTTGAGAGAGATCACTTCTTCAAGGAATTTGCTACAGAACATTTTTCTTCAGCCTCTATTGAAGAAGAAACTTTCTGTGATGAAAAATAATAGCAAAGACAGAATTTCACTATCGAGAAAACAGGGGTTTTCTCAGTGCTCCAAATAACATCTACTCTTATTTACAGCTATTTTTAATAGATTATTTCACTTACTGTCTTACTATCAAGTGGTATGGAGTATGCATCCATGGATAGGCAAAATGCCAAAAATGAGTAAGGAAGGAAAATGTAACTCAAACCATGTACATGAATTCCCCAAGTCAACAAAATAACTGTCACATGGTCTGTCACATCCAATACCATCTTCTGCAATTAATACTCGTCAGGAGAACTCAGAATTTCTGGAATATATGCACTTAAACACATATCCCAGCACACGGTTAGAGGGAAAGCGTGGGAATATGAATTTTTTTAAATACCCCAATGAACATAGATATAGAATTGAATGCTATTTGGAAAGCACTGAATCTACAATGAAGTTCTTTGAAAGCACCGCAAAAGGAAAGAGATATTATCTAACTGCATGCTGAATAGTTTCAAGTACATGGGAGAGAAAACAGGAAGTTGTTGAAATAAATAAATGTGTTGAGTTTTAAACAGCCAAAATTCACTATTCTTGCTCCTATGAGGCTCCTCATCCACAGGGAAAGTTAATTTTTTTTTATGCATCCATGATACTAGATACAAGAACAGGGCTAGGGGAGTAACAAGAGGTAAATGATTAAAATACTCAGTGCGTCACATTTTCAAATGCACACACTCATTTTGTATGCTTAATTTTGTAACAACAAACAGGAGAATATGCCAAAGAAATTCAGCATCTTTTACATGTACAATGTCAAATGCTTGCTTACAATTCCTAGTATAAACTTCCTTCCCTACCACTACCACACCTAAATACTTCCCACATTAAACAAATGATCTAAACTACCACAGGTTTCAGAAACACCACAACTATTGCAGTCTATCCCTACAAAATTTCTGGTCCCTGTGAATTAGAAATCTGCCAAACAAGGAATCCAAACATACGTCTGGTGTTGCCCTTGTCCTCTCACAGTGCGTCCTTCGAGCTGTCCTCTTTTATGGTGTCTGGCATCAGCAGCAAAAGAAAGGAGCCAGCTTGGGAGTCAGGGCAAGGACACAGAAGGAACACTGGCAGTTGCTGATTTTACAGTTATTACCCAAGACAAATGAAAAAAACTGAAATGACCACTAGCAAATTTATTATTTTAAAAGAGAGTCAGAGGCATCGCTGTCCACCTCCCAAACCCAAATGAAGCAAAATTCTTGAAGGCTGGGCCAACAGTTTCTACAAATGACATGTCTGTAAACTATATGGGTTGACATCTATTTATAAAACAAATACTGTATTGCATGGTAAACAGATAGTAGCCTAAATCATGGCTCCCATCAAAACCCTGTGAGTCCCCTTTATACTAACAGTCCACTATAACATATAATCCATACTTTAACAAATATTCATCAAGCAAAAATTAATTTATTTCTAATGCAAAATTAAGTAAATATCTCTATGCATATTTTTATACATCCTCAGTGTCAGGATCATAGAATCCTTGGTAGACAACTTGTCAAAGGACTACACAGATCTATAGTTTTGTTGTTTCCAAACTTCCTGTAATCTAAATGAGACTGTGTTTAAGTATTTATTCTTAACATAATTTTATTAAAGATGCTTATAGAAAGATACCATCCCCTCTGTCACAATATTGCATGCCCTCTTTTCCAGAGCAAGCTGCTGATCTGACTTCAATTAAAATCCCAGGCCAATGCATCTACCCTGAGATTTAAACTGAAGTTTCCTTGTAAATGTCACCATATGGTAGGTATAACTCCTGCTTCACTTTGGGAACAGCACATGCATAGTTAGCCATGTGCACCTTCCCGAAAATGTAGTATGGGCAAAACTAGTTGAGCAGAGCCCAAGTAGGAATTTCATCAAATTAGCAGACTGGCCAGAAAAAACTATTTCTTCCACTGCTCAGTTACATTTGAAATGAAATCAACAGAAGAGGGAGTGAGTTTTCATTTTCAGGTTGCACACTCTGGCTAAACAGTGCACTTACTTTTAAAAGCATGTCATCACCTTGTCCAGTGCACAATAATTTCACTTGTCCAAACCAGGTCTTGAGCTAGAAGACAATATGATTTTTCCTAGTCTTGTAACAGAACTGGTCAGCTTTGCTTTATAATATCGTACCAATAGCCTGTGAGAGGAACACTGAAGGGATGTGAAACACAGGGCTCCTAGATGCTCCAACAAAAATAATGAGCATTAATAATTACACAAGTGCACAGTATACGTGCAGATCAAACACTCATATTTGTAAATATAGTACCTTATAATTTGCATTCTGTGCCCGTTTGTCATACACTACGGAGGTCTTCTACGGTTAACATAGGGCAAGAGAAGTGACATCTATAAAGTCATTCTTCACTCTGAAATTTATTTAAGTAACAAGCTGTAAAATCAACTCACTTTTGGAAAAACAAATTAGCCGGAGAACTGCTGGGTTCAGTATTACTTTACATACATTGCTGTTGTTTTAAAACACCCAAAATTTATCAATATATTCAGCAGATATCTTCCCATATCTGTACACACACAACTCCCACACATCAGAGAGAAATGGGGGGGAAAAACTGATGAGGATGAAACCTGACATCTTCCAGAGTCAAAACAATGAGCAACGCTATAAAGTCCTTTTTTATATAAGATACGTACAACTCACTTAAATCAGAGACAGATTAGTAATGGAATTCAAGGATAATTGCATACATCTTTCATTATCATTAATGGATGTGTAGTATAGTTTCCCACTGATTAACAACATATACTATTAATCAGAATTAATTTAGTGAAAAGTTCCAAGGGAGAACATTTTCATTTGATGTTCTACTTATTAACTTTATTGTCTTAAATAGGAAAGGACACATATGACCAACAAGATGTGGTAGTTCCCATTAAAGAGAAATCATTAAGACACCTTTTGTTTTAGAGTTTTACTGTAGTGTGAGGGGCATCTAACAGGGCTAGAAGTGGTTATTTTTAAAAATTTTCTTTAGACTTTGCTGTATTTTTAAGATCTTCACTATAGTTAAAATGGATTAACTGAAAGAACTAACAATTATCACATGCTATTATATAGAACAAAATGAGGATTGGAGTATAACAGTTAACCTTTTAAAGGTGAAGTGACAGGAAAACATTTTTTAAAAAGATGGTAAGATAGGTTTGGCTGGTTTACTTTGACTGACAAGTGATGTCATTGTTAACACATGATTAATATATGAACAATTGGGCACCCATGCCTGTAACGTGCTATATTAATGCCACAGTCAATTCTAAATCTTTACAATGCTGCGGAAAAATGCTCAGGATTGATAAATCTGCTTTTTGTTTATGTTGGGAGGATGTGGGGGGAGAAGGAGAATATAAAAAGGTGAACCAGTACAATACAGGGTATTTACAGGAACATTCCTATCCTTACTAACACAAATTTGGGAGTAAAAGAATTAATCCACACTGATTCATAGAAATCTGACAACTAAGAGATGTGCTCTTGTCTCCTTGAAAATATGCTTCAAGCAAGATCCTTGGCAAAAGTGGAGGACTCTAAGATGGTTGGTTGAGTTGACCGCGCACAGATGTGCCGACATATGGAAGCCAGTGCCAATGAGCTACAACCTGTTGTACAGTGTCAGCAGTATAATGACAGAACAGGTTGAACTCCTGTTAATGGTCATAAGAAGTGAAGGACAACTGTGACAGCCATGTACTTATTAGTTAAGCCTATCATTTCACTGATGCTCTTGGGTCAAGCATTTATGTCTTGTACATCAGCTACAAAGATGTTTCTAATCATTATCTACCAGTTAGAATGTGGCTAGTTTTTACAATGAAAATTATGCAGTACTAGTTAAAAGTCCACACCCCAAATACAATTTTTTACACTTCTTTTAAAGTATAATAATCTTCATATGTATTCGAGATTAAGTCATCCTTTGTTTTTCAGAATTAAGCAACACTGTAAAAAAACCCCACAATTGTAATAAAGTAGCCCAATCACATTATACAGGGGCAATACATTATCCTGATTTTTAAAAACAAAACAAAACAAAAAAACAAAATAAACCTTCTCTACTGTGCTTTCCTCACAAGTCATGGGAAACTTAATAACAAAATACTTAAAGATCCTCTCCTCATATGGAAGTGTGTCTGTGCCTCTAAATATTTTTTGTTGACTCTCTCTGGATCCTTTCTATTTCTGCTGTATCTTTTTTTTTTTTTTAAATAACGTATGCAGTGTTCTTGTAGCCCTGTCAGTCCCAGGATACTAGAGAGACAAAGTGGGTGAGGTAATATCTTATATACAGAGTTCTTCTTCAGGTCTGGGAAATGTACTCAGAGTGTCACAGTTAAACACAAGGTGGAACAGATTAAATTAATAACTTTGCTAAACACTAAAAATAACTGACTGAATAGAGACACTGGATTTACAGTTTATTACAAAAATCAATAACCCACTGGCAAACCTCACCCAGGTGCCTTTCTCCACTACCCGCTACTTCCTTTCCCCCTATGACTGGAGGGGTGTTAACAGGTCACTTCACCTTGAATGGTCCCTTGAAATATATGTGTTAACTACTTATTCTAAACAATCTGTTCCACCTTTTATTTAGCTGTGACATTCTGAATAAGTTTCCCAGACCTGAAGAAGTGCTCTGTGTAGCTTGAAAGCTTCTCTCTCTCTCACCAACAGAAGTTGGTCCAATAAAAGACATTATCTCACCCACCTTGCCTCTCTAGTATCTTTTTTGAGACAGACTGTCCAGAACTGAACACGGTATTCCAGGTTAGGGCATACCAATGATTTATATTACAGCATTAAAATATTTTCAGTATTGTTTTCTATCCTGTTCTTTATACATCTGAATAAAGATTTTGTTTGCTTTGTTTACTACCACTACAGACCAAGCAAATATTTTCACTGAGCTGTTCAAAATGATGTACAGGTCTTTCTCCTGAATGGGTACAGTTAATTTAGAATCCAGGAACATATGAGTAGTAAAAATTATTCCTGGCATCGTGCAATACCTTGCACTTGCCAGCAATTAATGTCATCCATGTTTGTGCTGCCCATTCACCTAGCTTTGTTAGGTTTCTCTGAGGTTCCTTACCATGTTCTTTAGTCTCATTTAAAGAATGATGTGTCACCTACTTATTTTTTCAGGGATGGAAGGGGGTCCACAAGTTTTGGTTTTATGTCAGCAGCACAAGAGGGAAGGTCAGCCTGACAGGTCCACTCTTCTCTGCTACAGTTCTCCAGAAGTGGAGCAAGTACATGTATGCAAGTCATAGAGACTCTCATAAAAATCTCTATGCTCAGTCAGGAAAGAAGCAGCCCCTACAGTCTGATGCTGGGGGAGGGCTTTTAATGAAGTAAGGTGTGCAGTGAAACCTGGGAACTTTTTCAATTAAAAAGCGAAGAAAAATTGTAGAAAATCCTCAATCCTCCTACAAAAAAAAAAGTGTCCTAACAAGCTGACAAATAAAAAAAAAATGGTTTCTCTTTCCTTCATTCCATGAATCACCTGTAGCATTATCTCATCATTCCATAAACATTATTTCTCTCAGCAGCATGATGATGGTGGAATGTTCCAGGCATTCTGTAAGGCTGGTTTCCAAAAAGCACAGTACACATAAGTGCCTGTAACCTCAGTTCACCACGTCCCCAGTGAATCCCTCCCTACGCTTTACAATACATCGAGAGAGACAGAGAGAGAGAGAGAATGAATCTCTTCTTCATCAGAAGTACAGCACCTTGTTCCACATCATTTTGGAGACCAGCAATAAAATCTTGTTTAGCAACATTCGTTCAGCAAAACAAGTAGTTGTATTATGGGGGAAGTACAGAGCAGTTTTTCTAATACCTAAAATATACTCATTGACACTAATCACTCAAGTACTGTAATATGAACTTGGTGCACATTTCTAAACAAAGTAACTGAAGTTTCTTCCACTGATAAAATTATTCAGCCGTAACAAATATAGGAAATATTTAGGTCCTCTTAATACATAAATGTTGTGTCAGTCACTAAGTCTCTAGATAAGTCAAAAGTCTGCAGTCCTAATATTCAGAATAGTGGAAAACAAACAGAAGGGCCCTGTAGCTATGCACACAATCTGTCCTAGCAAAACGTCTGACAGCTGCAACACTAACAAAATTAACAGTGGATGAATTAGTACCAGACGCTAAACAGTTGCTATGGAAAGAATCATCCATTTCTTTCTCCCTCCACCCCTCCCCCCCCCACTTCCTCAACTGATTGACCCACCACCACCATTCCCCCCAAATTAACAGTATTGTTTTACATTGTTTTATTATAAACAATCACAAATTACCCCTTTATATACTTAATATACATAAAAGGGTGAAGATATTCAATGATCCATCTAGAACTTTAAGACAGGGCTCACAATTTCAAAGGAGTCATGCCCCAATTATTTTTTTTTAAACCTTTAGTTGGCCAATTTGCACCTCCCCTTCCGGTTCCTTTCACTCCTTGCTTCCTGGATGACATTTAGCTTTATTTTCAGAGTCAGGGCTTCTTGTCATGGACTGGTAAATGGTACCAGCTCTTTGTTTCACCTCTCTACATGTCCTGTTTCCATCATCACCTGTGCATTCCTGACTCTTCTCCCCCTCAACTCCTCCCTTATTGTTCTTCTTTTCCCCTTAACCTCTTGAATTCTCTTTCACTAAACACTTCTAGCCTTAGATAGTAGCAAGAGTTCAGAAGTGTTATTTCAAACAGTTAAGGTAACTAGCTCTGTATTTGGCTATTTAAAGTGGCACTTGGCATCTAAGCAAGTATTTTGGTGTCTCACATCCTATACGAGCATGAAAAAAGCAAAACTGAGCATTCACGTTTGAAAACTGAGTCTCTAGTACCAAACTCTAGAAGGGCTGCTAGCATCAGATGTTTAATTATAGCAATGCCTCTCACATCTTACATTAATAGTGTTATTAATTCTCCCAGATAAGAATGTATCACACACTCTCCTAGAGCATAAAAATTACATTAATACCAATTTTATCCAGATCTATACTTCCCATATGACCTATATCGACACTAGGGAAGATTATCTATTTTTGAGGAACCAGCTGTGCATCACACATGAAAACAACAGTATTAGAGTACAGCATATTTCCTAGTAAAAGAAGTAGCAGACTTGTATTATTCCTGCCAAACAGGTAGATGCAAACATATCAAGAATAAGGAAAATTTATCATGAGTTGCGGAAAGCTTCAGTACTTCACCTACTTAGACTTAAAAATTGCCATTTCACCATATATTCATTGTTCCCCGCTAGCCTTGGAATCTATGTGATCATCTAATCTGATCTCCTGTATGACACAGACCAAAATAATTCCTGGAGCATATCTTTTAGAAAAATATCCTATCTTGTTTTAAAGTTACCAGTGATAAAGAATCCTTGGTAAATTGTTCCAATGGTTTGTAAGTGACCACTATGGTAAAGTATATTTACATTCTGGAGGTCATGACAAACAGATGACCCATCCACAACTTCTCACCTTCACAAACATCATGCAACCCACAAGCAACTAGTCAAGTGAAATCCAGTTAGGGTAATCACTGTAGACACAGTGTACTTCTCTTGCTGAAGAGAGATCCATTACTAGATCAACAAATCGTGGACTGAGACACTCACCTCCAGTGCTGGGAGGGGGAGATCACATTTAAAAATCTTTGCTGAAGCACTCCAAGTCCTCATGCTCCTATATATGCACCCATATAAGAACTAACAGGTAATCTCATCCCACACAGCTACAAGACTATACCTCCCGTGGCTGATAAATTCTTCATTCACTTCCTGAGAGGAGAATGCACTGGGTTCACCAGACCACGAACCCAGAGTATTTTTTCAATGTAGTGTTTCTTCTTCTGTTATTCCCCCCACTAGAAGTTATCTGGACTTTTACCTTCTTGAAACCATTCACATTTTAGCTACTTCAAATTCAACACACTTTCTTTTCCCAAATTAAAGATGAAAAGATCTACTCTTCTTTCTAATTTGCAGTTATGGGGGGTGAGAGAGATTTCAAAATAAAGAAAACTTCTGAAAACAATTTTGCAATCCATACGTAACAGATTAGGTTAGGGTTGGTTTGTTTTTTGTTTTTTCCCCAGTAAAAAATATTTTGTGGATGATTCCGTCTGTTGAAGAATGTCTGGTTATACACATTTCTTATAAATAAGGTAAAATTATGTAAAAGCAAAAAACTGCATTTTTGTTAATTCAGCCTGTTTTATTTCAAGCAACATTGGCTATAAATTTAGAACACATCTTCACAGTAAAGTTAGTTTCAATTACAGCTTCTTTTTCCGTTCTAGTATGCTGACTAGTATTTCAGAGCACCAGCCAGTTAATACTAGCTTCAAAATACTGTTACTGTGGTCCAAATAAAGCAGGCTGACATCTGGATTCCAGTTTATAACCAGCCATTCTCCAATCAGGCAATCTGATCTAGAACTAACTAGTAGGCTACTGATTAGCTTTGGCAAATCACTATTGCTATATTTCCACTGTTTTAAAGTAGACTTCAATAAACAAGCCTACCACCATTTGACGTAGTCACATATCTTATGACATTACAAACAAAATGTTTGGTCTTAATTAAAATCTGATATTTTCTTCTTTATAAATTTTTGCTAACAGACTCAGGGAGCAAATTTTTAGTAGGTTAATTTTTTTCTATTAAAAGTAACAGTAGAGCCAAAAAAAGTATATAATTAAAAAATATTTTACAGATTATGTATTTTTAGAAATATCAGGGCTTTCCTTTTTCTTCGTTGGAGGTCCTTAATAATAAATTTGGAGGACCTGCAGAATGATGTCACACAGGGTTGTCAAACTTGCTTTCTAAATGCAACTCCACCTCCATCAAACAGAGAGAGGGGATAATGATTGTTTGACAGTTTTAGCTGAATCCTACTCTAAGAGAGAGCTTAGCTTTCTCTTCATCTCAGTTTTGTGGTAGGGGAGAGATTAAGCTTAAATAACAACCCTTTCTATTCAGACCTTCCCTTGCCAAGGACTTCCAGCCGAGAGGAAGTGAGGACTGGATATTTTTCACATTTCAGAATGTAAAAAACAAAACAAAAAAGGAGAACTTTTCAAAGAAAGAAAGCTTGAAGACCCATTCATATATAGTAAAGGAGAAAAAAGGGCAAAATTGAACATTTTGTTTTAGCTTCATAACTTTCCTTTAAATATACTGTAAAATTTATCAAAGAATAAGGGCTCTGATATATTTTAACATTTCATTAAATGTAATTAATATTAATTTCTGAAATGTAAATTACTAAAAATGTTCTAAATTCCAAATACTAAAGCATACTAGGGACCTTTTCAGGCAGAATTAACTGATTCTAGTTCTAATTAAGAGTTATACCAGAATTAAGGTATAATTAGAACCTCAAACATAATTCCATTTAAAAAAAAAATAACCTGCAATATTTCTCAGCCCATAAATTAAATGGATTTTTTTTTAAAATGGTAAATCAAAAGAGTGCAAAAAATAAAGAAGTGTGGTCATTTGGAGCCAGCATAGTCTAGTGGTAAAGCAATGTGTTATCTTGTGGAGTCTGAGTGTTTGGAATGAATTCCTTTGTGCCTGGGTAAGCACGGGCTGATGTTCTGAAGAAAACATATTCCACTTTTGAGCCAAAGGATCACCCTACACTTATCTCTAATGATTTTTTTCCAGATGGGGCCCAAAGGAGGCATATGTTCATCATCTTCATTAAAGAAGCAAGTGGAGTAAGGAGGATGGAAATAAGCCTCCATACCGATTTACAAAAGGTACACATGGGGGTGTACTTTTCTTATGCACTACTGTACAACCTCCAAGCCAACTTTAAAAAGGTAATTCCAGGCCTTTAATTTAAACAGTGATTTAAGCTTCTTTTATTATTGTGGTCTAATATTGACTGCTGCCCACTAACTTTTTTCATGGATTTTTGCTGCCCATTGACATTAAAGTTGTGAAGCCCTATTGTGCAGAGTGAAATTAAACATAATGTTATATAACAGACAGAAATCGCTCCCAAGCCATTCTTATTTATTAGCTTAATAAGAGTGCCTTTCATTCAGCGTGGCTATCCTTTTATTGGAGCGAAACCTCGGAAATCAAATAGTTTATCTTGCCAACATCACAGTTTCTGACCTTTACCTTGATTATTTTTCATCATTTTCAGTCAATATTACTAGATAATTTTAATCACTAGCTATAGAAAGTTATATAATGAGAGAATTTCCTAGCTAACTATTAAAATGTCTCTCTGATGAAGGTTCAATATCTCAACGAGATCAAAGAATCATCTTAAAGGTAGACCTAGGACAATAATCTCTACTAAACTGATAGTAGTCAGATTACTAAAACTAAAAGACTGCACTGTTCAGACTATTTTATTAACATAATTTGAGGTGTGTGTGGTATATAAAAAGCACTCCTGGTGGTCAGATAGATATACCCAGGCAACCCCAGTTTTAAATGGCTTTCAAAATGGCTTTCTAAAATATAAGAATTTGAAGAGGGGCCTGAACTGTTGTTGTAACACAAGCTTCAATAATGATGATAGCTTACTGTATTAAGCAATTTCTGTGTTTTTTGATCAGTTTTAACTAGGAATACTATGATCTTGTTCACCAAAATTTCATTCTTTTAATGAAGCAAAGGATTATCTTTAATAGTAATGCCTGTAGGAGACTAAGCTCTTATTCTATGTTTGCAAAATAGATGTTCTGTTTTCTAAAATACAGGACACTTTTGTTCTAGAGCAGGAACTGCAGAATTACACTAAATAAATTAATGTACATTCATCTGAATAAAATAAAGTAGACTTTTCTTAGTTGGAGAATTTATTCCAGTTTATCTAGAATTTAACCTGTGAAGACCAGACAATAGCAATACAACATATTTGTGGATACAAGGCTCTATTACTCCAATTCCCTTTTTGCCAGGCTCATAAGTAGCTAGATGTCTATTTCACAGCTCACTGAGAATGTGCAGCAACAAGAAATTCTCACTGGTTAAGGCCATCACAATCACATTACACCACTCTACATTCTTTACATGGTGCTTATAAAGTAGTAAATTGAGTTTATCATTGCAGTGCTACCCTGAGAAGTGAGTTTATAAAAACGCCAGGGTGGAACTCAGTGTTTATACTTTTAAAACAGAACAATTTTTTTATGGAAGCATTTAAATAAAATAAAGATTTTTTTTTCTAGGTTCTAGACTTGCAAACTCAGCTGAGTTTGCTGAATGTCAGCCTGTTTTGTTTCTGGCTCATGCATCACCATCAGTAACAAAGGATTCTGCAAGCCAAATGCTGCCCTCTGTTATACCTGTACAGCCGTCTGTTGACTTCAGTGGGGTTGCACAAGTGTAACTGAACACATAATTTCCTGCTAATGGGGACTTGGCTGACAGTTCTAGTATTGACTCATGAGCCAGAAAAGAATCAGAAACTCTCTCAGAGCTGCGTTTGTTCTACAGAGCAACAGGTGTAAAAAGCAGTGATAAGAGTAAGATTTTACTAATGTCAGCAGCGATAGTTCTGAATAACAAAAAGCTGATCAGATTATTAAGGTAACATTTTTCCAGAGTCCCTGTAAAGTGCAGGCCTGATCTACAATTCAGTACTGCTAGTTTTAAAAAATTGTTAACACTATTGGATGTGTTGCACAGCTTCAAGCCTTGAATTATTCATTATCTGTATGCACATACACACACTAGCTGTCATTTAAGAATACCTCCATCTTGTCTGAAGTTTACAGGTGATCATATTTTTTCTGAGGCAGACCCCATAGCATGAAACTTGCTTCCTCCAAAATGTTCTATTTCATCCCTCACCACTTTATAAAAGCATGTTATTATTTCCCCTCTCACCTCTCAGATATATACAGAGCAGTTGTTGGCCCCATATTTAGTAACTTTCCTTCCAATCCCTTTGCTTTAAAAAAAAAAAAAAAATCCTCATCTGTCTTCAGAAATTTCTTTTAAGAGTGTTGTATTTTTATATTATTATATCACATTTGTTTTTATAAAGTGGGAAAATATCCCATATGCTTTTTAGAGGGTAAAGAATGCTATATACACAAGATGATTGTTCTTACTCAAATCCAGTAAATGTGCATTTGATATTTTCTTCTACAGTACAAACACCAAATGAAAATCTAGTACAATAAAAAGTGCACCAGGCATACCCAAACCTTTGCAGACAAACTTTGAGAGTGAAGTAATGCGGGGGGGGAGGGAGAGGGAATACAGGAAAATAATGCAGGGCTGTTTACCTGAATTGGTCAATCCTGCTTCAGTTTAAAAGCTACGTGTGTCTGTATAGGATACCAGAAGTTTAGGGCAAAGTGAGCCACTCACCATGGTCACCTGTATGTCACTACCCAAAAGAGGTTTTTTTAGCTCATAACTATTACATACCAGTGCTGGTTTCTGATCAAAATAAAAAGCTTTGGTGTACTGGAGGATTTCACAGAGTTCTTTTTTTGTGCACTGTGCAAGCAAGAACTGTAGAGGGCTCATTACAACTTGTTGCTATAATAATAGGTGTTCCCACACAAAGGTACTGAGTGGTGTACAATACTTTCACAAATAAAACTAACACCACATTATAATACTTCATACTTTTTTAAAACATGAATTGCAACTGTATTGCACTACACTGCTCTATCATAACCTACAGATTATTTTACTTACAGTGTAGTCCTTTAAATATTTAACTTTTAAATATTTGATCCAGTTATAGCACTTCTACAGGTGTTTTAAAAAATAAATTTGTCTGTGCCACAATTAAACACACCCATAAAGCAACACTGTGAACATTTTCCACCCTAAGAAACATGCATTTCTTTAGGGCTTGCAAATTCTTCTCAATCTGGAGCCATATGCCATCTCAATAGTGCTTCAAGTCCTTGCTTGCTAGGCCCTTTTAGTTTTGGATCAAAGCCAAAGCAAAACATCATCGCACAGGATTCACATATTAAAGCTTAAAAAAACACATGTATACACATTTGACCTAGAGTAGCCACTATCCATGCATTTTATTGCTATTATATTACCTGACCAGAAGCCTGAAAAGTAAATCTTTTTAAATTACTTTTTCCTTAGCTTCTACCCACCACCTGTTCTTTAAAAAGCCCATTGCAGTTAATTGGAGTTCAAGCCAAAATACTGAATGTATAAGGATAAATGCCAACTAAATTTGTGCAAGTTATACACAAATATTTTAAGTGTTTTATCATCAAGGAGGGAAAGTAATTGTTTAGAGTGGTCAAAAGAGGTTTAACTGGAATGTATGGGATTAAACAAAGGAAAATTGAGCTGAATATTAGAAAAATCTCCAAAGTGTGAAATCTATTAGATTGTAAGGGGCAAAGTCAGACAGGCAGATGCAACTCCCATTGGCTTCAATATGAGTGATACACCTAAATGAGGGATACCACCATCCAAGTGTCTCCCAAGTAGCAACAGTCCCATCACTTGACTTATTTAAAACTGAGTGGAAAATATACTACCGCATTAATCAATAAGTTAATGTTTTTTAAAAACTGGAGATTGCACCCTTTGTAACTTTCTGTTAAAAACAAAACTATTGTCTGCACTTACTTTTGACAGAGCTGGCTGAACAAAACTTTGGGAGAAAGAGGGCCTTTGCCAGTTTCCCTCATACTGTGAAGGAACAAGAACATGGCTGAAGTCAATGGTCCAGGGCTTGAGAGGTTCACCACCAAAGGATCCTTTGGAATAAAGTTGAATTATGTATCAGTAACATGGATGCCATTAGCGGATATAACTGATGCACAAGAGTTGTTCTGTAATTAATACATTTACACTAAAGATCAATGTAACTGACAGTAAGGCTTAAAAAGTTTAACTCAATACTTTGTAGTTTATACATTAATTTCAGAAGTTTAGTTTATCCTGATTGAATCTTAGTCAAAGAAAAAGCTTCAGAATCAAGCAGCTTTTCATACTGACATAAATTGTTGGCTAGTATTAATTTTTTCTTTTTGGCGGGGGGGGGAAGAAGTGGCTCACTAACTGAAGCTTGAAGTGAAATTTAATATCACTTAGTGGAAGATATAGTAATGAATTTATTAGCATGGTTTTCACATATTCCTCATTAATGTTCAGAAGGTCTAGATCTGTCCCATTTTATTTTTTATCTTTTTAATGTCAATTGCATTTATAGGGTGAGTGTGTGATGTTGGAATAATCCTGTCAGCTACTTTAGAATCCCAGGTGTTGTCAGTACAGCATCTATGCACATTTCTCACTTCTTTCATCTAAGACTAGCTTCCCAAATTCAAAGCTTGAGTAAGAAACCACACCAAGATGAAGTCAAAGGAAGCAAACAGTATGGCTCAGCTCTTATTTCTCTTCCCTGGGTTTTGTACATTCTCATGCTATAGTATTTTATTAGACATCAGATTTTGTAATTTTTCTTCACCTTCTATCTCCTATTTGCAAAGCAATAAGGAGGAAGGGAAGTAATCTAAAATTATATGACCACCCACCAAACACACTACTGTAACAGATGGATGAATTATTTGGTAGCAGTACAATTAACTAGATCTTTCTTATTAAATTAACAATGATTTCCTTTATTTTAGGCTTCTTGAACAACAGAGTTGGCTATAACGGGCCCCTCCCCATTTTTGCCAAAGCTAGCTGTCAAGCATATATGAGTCTTCTTTTAGTCTTAGTCCCATCTTTATCAGGTCAGCTCTTGGAGACCTCCTTCTCCATTCCAGTCTGTCTTGAAACAGTTCCTCAGAAACGCCTCAGCTAATCAAATACTTTTGTATGACATCCATCCATCTAGTTGGGGTCTTCAACCCTTCTTTGGCCCTCCACTTAGAAGTTTAACACCCGGTTTCCTATGCATTCTTTCAGTCTTTTCACAAGTCGAAACCATCTAGGGCTGGATTCCCTCCACTTTCCTATAATAGGTATCATCTTTACACTTTCCCTAATTTGTTTGTTCCAAACATGGTTCATCCTTGTAACTCCAAGGATCCATCTTAACATTTTCATTTCCGCTATATTCATGATATGCACCTGTCTCTTCCTCAGGGCCTAGCAGTCAGACCCATACAAAAGTACAGGCATAATTACCATCTTGTAGATCTTAGTTTTCAATTTGACAGACATTCTCCTATCACAGATCACTCTGCTCACTTCTCTCCATTTAGATGCCTTTTCTGTTCTTATAAGTTAATAAATGCATAAATAAATGCAAAGTAATGCACATTGGAAAGCATCATCCCAGCTATACATACAAAATGATGAGCTCTAAATTAGCTGTTACCGCTCAAGAAAGAGTGCTTGGAGTCACTGTGGATAATTCTCTGAAAACAACTGTTCAATGTACAGTGGCAGCCAAAAAAAGCTAACAATGTTAGGAATCATTAGGAAAGGGATAGATAATAACACAGTAAAGATCATAATGCCACTATATAAATCCATGGTACACCCACACCTTGAATACTGCATGCAATTCTGGTTGCCCCATCTCAAAAAGAGATATATTAGAATGGAAAAAGACACAGAGACGGGAAACAAAAATTATTAAAGGTATAAAACAGCTTCCATATGAAGAGAGATTAAAAAGACAGACTTTTGAGCTTGGAAAAGAGACATTTAAGGGGGGATATGATAGAGGTCTATAAAATCACGAATGGTGTGGAGAAAGCGTATAAGGAAGTGTTATTTACTCCTTCGTGTAACACAAGAATGGAAATATCAACCCAATGAAATTAATAGGCAGTTTTAAAACAAACAAACAATAGGAAATACTTCCTCACACAATACACAGTCAACCTGTGGAACTCACAGCCTTGGGATGCTGTGAAGGCCAAAAGTACATCTGGGTTCAAAAAAGTAGATAAGTTCACGGAGGATAGGTCCATCAATGAATATTAGCCAAGATGGGTGTCCCCAGCTTCTGACCGCCAGAAGCTGGGAGTGGATCACAGGAGATGGATCACTCAATAATTTCCCTGTTCTGTTCATTCCCTCTGAAGCACCTAGCATTGGCCCCTGTCAGAAAACAGGATACTGGGCTAGATGGAGCATTGGTCTGACCCAGTATGGCCATTCTTATGTTGTTGAGTTCACCATTATCTTATATTATTGCATATAGGTCCTTAAATTCTGTACCTTTGGTAGTGGCTGGCCTTCAGACTTACAGTCTTGTTATTTTTTGCAAGGTATCACAGAATCTATAGACCATATACTCTTATGGTCTTGCTCAGGAAGAACAGGCAGGGAAAAAAGGGAGGTGGTGTTGCCTTGTAGATTAAAAAGTATACACTTGGACTGAGGTTCAGATGGAAATAGGAGACAGACTTGTTGAGAGTCTCTGGGTAAGGACAGAAGGGGTAAAAAACAAGGGTGATGTCACGGTAGGGGTCTACTACAGACACCTAACCAGGAAGAAGAGGTCGATGAGGCATTTTTTAAACAACTAACAAAATCATCCAAAGCACAGGACTTGGCAGTGATGCGGGCACTTCAGCTACCTAGACATCTGTTGGAAACATAACACAGCAGGGCACAGATTATCCAACAAGTTCTTGGAATGTACTGGAGACAATTTTTTATTTCAGAAGGTGGAGAAAGCTACTAGGTCAGAGGCTGTTCTAGATTTGATTTTGACAAATAGGGATCAACTGGTTGAGAATTTGAAAGTGGAAGGCAGCTTGGGTGAAAGTGATCATGAAATGACACAGTTTATGATTCTAAAGAATGGTAGGAGAGAGAACAGCAAAATAAAGACAATGGATTTCAAGAAGGCAGACTTTAGCAAACTCAGGGAGTTGGTAAGTAAGATCCCATGGGAAGCAAGTCTAAGGGGCAAAACAATTGAAAACAGTTGACAGTTTTTCAAAGAGACATTATTAAGGGCAGAAGAGCGAACTATCCCACTGTGTAGGAAAGATAGGAAGTATAGCAAGAGACCACCCTGGCTTAGCCAATACATCTTCAATGATCTAAAAATCGAAAGAGAGAGAGTCCTACAAAAAGTGGAAACTAGGTCAAATTACAGAGAACAAACATAAACAAATAACACAAGTACGTAGGAACAAAATTAGAAAGACCAATGCACAAAATGAGATCAAACTAGCTAGAGAAATAAATGGTAACAAGAAAACATTCTATAATTACATTAGAAGCAAGGGAAGACCAAGGACAGGATAGGCCGTTACTTAATGGGGAGGGGGGGGCAGAACAGTAACAGAAAATGTGGAAATGGCAGAGGTGCTTAATGACTTCTTTGTTTCAGTTTCCACCAAGAAGTTTGGTGGTGATTGGACGTCTAACATAGTGAATGCCAGTGAAAATGAGGTAGGATCAAAGGCTAAAATAGGGAAACAAGTTAAAAATTACTTAGACAAGTTAGATGTCTTCAAGTCACCAGTGCCCAATGAAATGCATCCTAGAATACTCAAGGAGTTGACTGAGGAGATATCCGAGCCATTAGCAATTATCTTTGAAAAGTCATGGAAGACGGGAGAGATTCCAGAAGACTGGAAAAGGGCAAATGTAGTGCCAGGCTACAAAAAGGGAAATAAGGACAATCCTGGGAATTACAGACCAGCCATCTTAACTTTTGTACCCAGAAAGAAAATGGAGCAATTAATTAAGCAATCAATTTGCAAACATCTAGAAGATAATAAGGTGACAAGTAAGTCAGCATGGATTTCTCAAGAACAAATCATGTCAAATCTAACTGATATCCTTGTTTTACAGGGTAACAAGCCTTACAGATGGGGGGAAGTGGTGTATGTGGTATCTCTTGACTTTAGCAAAGCTTTGGATACTGTCTCACAAGACCTTCTCATTAAAAAAAAAACCAACAGTGAAATGCAACCTAGATGGAGCTACTATAAGGTGGGTGCATAACTGGTTGGAAAACTGTTCCCAGAGAGTAGTTATCAGTGGTTCACAGTCATGCTGGAAGGGCATAACAAGTGGGATACCGCAGGGATCAGTTTGGGGTCCGGTTCTGTTCAATATCTTCATCAATGATTTAGAGAATGGCACAGAAAGTACACTTATAAAATCTGCAGACAATACCAAGCTGGGAGCGGTTGCAAGTGCTTTGGAGGACAGGATTATAACTCAAAATGATCTGGACAAACTGGAGAAATGATCTGTAGTAAATAGGATGAAATTCAATACGGACAAATGCAAAGCACTCCACTTAGGAAGAACCAATCAGTTGCACACACACAAAATGGGAAATGACTGCCTAGGAAGCAGTACTGTGGAAAGAAATCTGGGGGTCATAGTGGACAACAAGCTAAATGAGAGTCAACAGTGTAATACGGTTGCCAAAAATATATATATCAATCATTCTGGGATGTATTAGCAGAAGTGTTGTAAGGAAGACACGAGTAATTCTTCCGCTCTACTCCACAGTGATTAGGTCTCAACTGGAGTATTGTGTCCAGTTCTGGGCACGACATTTCAGGAAAGATGTGAACAAATCATAGAAAGTCCAGAGAAGAGCAACAAAAATGATTAAAAGTCTAGAAAACATGACCCATGAAGGAAGATTGAAAAAATAAGGTTTGTTTAGTCTGGAAAAGAGAAGACTGAGAGGGGATATGATAATAGTTTTCAAGTACGTAAAAGGCTGTTACAAGGAGAAGGGAGAAAAACTGTTGTTCTTAACCTCTAAGGATAGGACAAGAAGCAATGGGCATAAATTGCAGCAAGGGAGGTTTAGGCTGGACTTTAGGAAAAACTTCTTACCTGTCAGGGTGTTTAAGCACTGGAATAAACCGCCTAGGGAGGTAGTGGAATCTCCATCACTGGATATTTTTAAGAGCCGGTTACACAAACACCTATCAGGGATGCTCTAGATAATACTTAGTTCTGCCATGATTGCAGGAGACTAGACTAGACGACCTCTCGAGGTCCCTTCCAGTTCTATGATTTTGTTTCTGCTGATTTTCACCCCATTTCTTCAAGTATGCACCTCCATCATTCTAAATCTTCCTCTTTGCTTTTCCCCATGAGCACTACATCATCTGTAAAAAGCATTCACCAAGGTGCCACTCTCTTGATACTTTCTGTAAGTGCACTGAGCACCAATGTGAACAAGGGGCTTAGTGCCAAAGTTTCATGATTCTGACTTTTCCTAGAAACTATTCAGTTTCTCTACATGGCCTAACAGTACTCTCATACATATCCTGAATGAGTCTGATATAGTCTTCATATAGCTGTTTCATTCTCATATACTACCTGATGAATTCTCTCAGAATGTGATCATAAGTCTTCTCAAGATTGATAATATACCATGTGCAGGGTTTTCCTCTTCTTATTTTCCACAAGCAATCAATGCAATGACTGCATTGATGTCAAGCATATATGATAAAAGGCCTATTTCTTGCATGAACTACAGTACTTGGTATATATAACTCAAGTGAAAGTTTACATCACACACTTGAGCTCTTAAATCTGTTTTACTCTTATTCCCAAACTACCACCATCTGCACCTTAACTTAGTGGGTAAGAGAGATACATAGCTTCCTCTGCAGCCTGTTTCAAAACAGTGCTCGCCAGCATTCTGTTTCCTTAGCCCTTGGAGTTCATAGATATTAAGGCTAAAAGGGACCATTACAATCTGCAACATACAGACTGAAACCTCTCGTTGAATTACTAGAGAGGATGTCTCTCTAAAAGATAAGCTTTATGATGCATAAATGCATATGGTATTCTTATTTTTATAACAATAATAAACAAGAAGAATGGGAGCTTGAAAACGCAAGTTGGAAACCATCAGCTTCTATATTATTATTGTTACTGTAGTGCTCAAAGGCTCCAGATACCGCATAAACAGAGCAGAGGACAGTCCCTACTCCTCAGATCGTGCAATCTTGAGAATACAATCTTTCATTAAAAATAAATTACATTTCTAACCCTTATAGTTGCATAGGTATCATGTGAAGCATGAACTAAGTTTAAACCAGTACAATGCTGCAGGCAGAAAACTTTAGAGACGCTGTTGGTGCTCAGAGGTAAGCTATCGATATTCACTGCTGCTGTTCAGAATCCTGATAGCAGCAGTGAAAGTGACAAGAATCCCGTTAAATGTCACACTGTGTTTCAAAAAGCAATGAGGAGCAGCAGAGGCAGGCAATGGAGTAGGAGTGTTCCAAAGCAGAGAAGCGATGTGTATGGTAGAACAGAGTCCCAACACCAACCTCACCCTTCTCCCACCAACTAGGAGGCTGCTGGGGTGGTATAGGGAACAAGAGAATGTTTCTTCTCTGTGCCATAGCCAGATAGTGCATGCAGCAGATGGATGGAGAGAAAGGGGTGTCAAATTTATTAGATATCCACTAACCAGAGCCTATGAAAGATGGGAGACCCTAAAAAAGGTCCAGGAACAGCAGCCCAATAAAAACCTCAGCAGCTTGAGGAACAGGAGTTTGATTTTTGACTTGGGGGATGCCCTGAGTAGTGGGGCCCCTTATACTGGTTTAGTGCTCTGGCTATTCAGTGTTTTGTAAATTTTGCAAATTTTACACAAAGGGTTGGGGGTAGATCAGAATGAAATTTTTTACACATTTAATGAAGCACAAACATACTGTTTCTTGTACTGTGCATGTTAAAAACCAGATTTAATGGGAACTGAAAAAAAAATCTACTACATCACACTTCTTTCTTTCACTCCTTCTTCAGGTCAGACATTATTTGCATTCAGTTATGCTCCTGCTTTAGTTCAGCAGAGTGTGAGCATCCTTCCTCTTTCAATGTTGATTTTACATTAACTCTAAAAATAAGTGAAGTCACATGTATTATAGACTAACTGAGAACTAAAAGACAAAAGAAATCGCAGGCCAAGGGTGTGATCATCATTAACTACTCTCAGCCTACTTTATCATTTAGAGACACATTATTCTGACCTGGGTTTCTCCCATTGCACATTTCACATAAACCAGATCTCTTACTACACACCTACCAATTGCGCATCTTCAGCTTGACTGATTTTTAACTTTATTCCCTTTTCCTTCATCTCATACATTAGTTCATTTAACATGTGAGTCTGTGCCAGATTCTTAGAGAGACAAAAAAAAAAAAAAAAAGTTAGACACACTGATCTCTTAACTAGAACATAACTTCTTCAGTCACAAATCCTAAGTATTGGCACAATGTACAAAAGTATATTTAATGGAAAGACTTCAGTGGGTGTTGAATCAGGCCCCAGGAAAAAAGTATCTCCTATAGGAAATAGGTCTCACTGTTATAAAAGATGTAGTCATTGTTGGTAGGTCTCCAAATAAAAGTAACAGAAGTAGTTGGAACAGCAATAACACTGTCTCTGTGTCTGGTTTGTTTATTATTTTAATTGTAGAACAAATCATTTATTATTTTTAACTTTGAGTTTTCCTGTTTGTCTAATGCTGGACTACACTTAAAAGTTAGGTTAACATAGAAAAATCAGTCGGGCAGTGTAAAATCCATACCGCTGACCAACATAGCTATGCCAACCTAACCCCCAGTGTAGACACAGCTACGCTGATGGAAGAATGCGTCTGTTGATGTAGCTACTGTTATTCAGAGGAGGTGTTCCTATATTGACGGGAAAACCCCCTTCTGTAGGTGTAGCACCATAGCTATGCCAGTATAGTCTCTGTAGTGTTGACATATGCTTCAGAAGGCACTGAGACTTAGGGGTAACAGCTTTTATGAAACACACAGCATGGTCACATCCCTGAATATATATTATATATAAAAAAAATGTGAAAAAGTGATTAATAATTCAACATACCTGACCTTTATTAGAAATATAGTCAGAGAAACAGTGTTGGGTTAATGTGACTATTCTACACATAGATTTTGTACTGGTATAACTATTTCCAATAGAGGTGTACTGTTTTTCAAAATGAATTAGGCCTGGTCTACACATAAACGTTAGGTAAACATAGCTATATCAGTGACGGTTTGGGGGGGTGGGGGACACCCTTGATCAACATAGCTATGCTGACTTAACCCCCAATGGAGACACAGCTGTGTCGACAGAAGAACGTGTCTGTCAACATAGCTACCGTCGTTCAGGGAGGTAGAGTTCCCACACCGACACAAAAGCCCTTCCACTGATATAGGCAGCATCTACACTATAGGTTATGCCAGCATAGCTATGTCATGATAGCAATGCCAGCGTAGTCTCTGTAGTGTAGCCAAACCCTTAGTTATTCCAGTACAACCCTAGCATGGATGCAATTAAATTGGTATAAAAGCACTTATGCCAGTATAGCTTATGCAGTATAGCTCTTTCTATTCGGGAAGAAACTATAGCAACTACTGTAAGTACTTTTATACCGGTTTACGCGTATTCGTGCTGAGAAGGGAGAGGTTACAGTTAAAGCAATACAATTCTTATCTGCAGACAATGCCTAGGTGCTCAATATCCTCACTCATGAGTAAAACACCCTTTTCACTCCCTCAGGTAGGACAAGTTCAGTGCATTACTCATGGCTACCTAATACGGAACTGCAAAGATCACACACTGAATTGCAACTGAATTGCTGAATTGCTACAACCCCCACACAAACATTATGTGTAGCACCTGACATTTTCTTCTGTTTCATTCATTTGTAAAGCATTGCTGACATAGGGTTTGTTACTGAAGAAAATACTCTGGGGGGGAAGGGGAGGTGAGGAAGAAGGAGAAAAAAGCTACTGAAATGAAATATCGAAAAAGCAATAATTAAAGTGATAACATACAAAAATCCTTTATAAAATTCACATTTGTAATGATTAAATGAAATGTTTCTAAAATGCTAACAACAAGGAAATCTGATGTCATTTTTGCATCTTACCTGCATGACAGCATTAAAAAAACATGTATTTCCTAAATTATTTATTCCCTTAACTGGAACTGACGTGCCATTTGCAGAACTTTTTCCTTTCAATATTTCACTTCCTTCACTATTTTCTTCGTGAAGTTGTATAATTTTTGATGATGAACCTATAAATAAAACTATAGATTAACATTAAGTGACCAAAAGATAAGATATTTATTATTCAGATATTTTGTATGAAATACTGATTCCCTTTACCTAAAAGTGATACCACTTTGCTTGATTGAACAGTTGGATTTAAAGTTATTAGAGAAAAAACAAGAAAAGGTTGCAAACAAGCTAGCTTTTCTGTAAAAACTAGTTCCAGTACCCAATACAAGATTGTTAAATATGTCTGTTATGGAATATTATATTCAATTGCTGAGATGTCTACTTACCAAAAATAATAGCTTAACACTGTACCGATCATGAGCTCTTTAGGGCAGGATGTGTCTTTACTATAGGAATGCACCATGCCCTACACCCACAAAAAAAGTACTGATACAGGCCCTAATCCTGAAACCTTTAAACACATGGTTCACTTAAAGCAGAAGCAGTAGTTCCACTGCCTTTAGTGCTTAATTAAAGCTAGCATGTGCATTTAAGTGTTTGCAGAAACGGGATCTCACTTTTCCCCTGTTTTTCTCAGTTCACTTTTTCCACTGATTTATTTATTTATTTATTGCAATATATAATATATAAAATCTTTGCTACTGTGGGTACTTTTGACTTTTTTTGAAAAAACAATACAACAAAAATAAAATCAGCAGTAAATCTCCCAGACAAACTCTACCATCAACATAACCCAATGGGTGATACTTTTCCCACCAAACTTCTATCCACCATAAAAAGACAAAGGAAACAAAAACAAAAACACCTCACACATCCCCATCAGGCTCCACCCTCTTCTACCATCCACACAAAAAGAGGAGTCTTGCAGCATGCCCTTTTAGTCACTAAGAACAGATTTATGTATATCATACACATACTAGAAAGACCAGGCAGTAGTTATTACTTCGCTTTTAGGTGCTATTGAAGGGAGGTGTGCAAAAGCTCCCACCTGAGTACAGTGAATCTCTCTCAATTACTGTTCTTTGTTCAATTTGGCTTGTATAATCCATTCAACAGCTGGATACGAACTGTCATCTGTTTTCCCAGGTGACACATTTACTTCTCCTGCCCCTTGTCACTGGCACAGGATCTGTTAAGCTACACTTGGCTGCGTAAGATACTGTTATTTGTTTAAAATTTAACAAAAAACAGATTTAATAAACCATAATAGAACATGCTACCAGTAGTTTCCTTGTATTTTCCTATTTGCCTTATTACTTAAATAGACAAGGGGCAGTGAAGTTAGGCAGTCATTAACTTGTAGCCTAGAGGTAATATAAAGACTTGAGATACACTATTTAGCCTAGAATTCTACTAGCAACTTGCATATTGCCATGATTCCTCTACTAAATATGAACATTACTGACATCTACAGTGTTTTAAAGTATTGATTAACAATGCATGTCAATGTAAACGAGTTATGGACTTAATGGATGCCAAGCACTGTAATGCTGCAATCTACATCGTGACATATGAATTCATACATTTGTTCTAATGAGTTACACAGTGAAGTCTCATTAAAGTGTTCTTGAGAAATAACTAACAGGCCTATTTACGTTAATGAAATGCTCATACCAAAAGGTTATTTTATGTAGACTCCTAGGTAATTACTTGCTTAGAATATGGAAAAATATAATTAAATTCAAAAAAAATTAAATGTGATTTAAAAATATCCATTGTGGCTGACAACAAATCTTTGATGCAATTTGCATGCACCCTTTAAGGATACCAAGGCATAATTATTTTTCAAGTTATGTATGAGTTCGTCAAAATGCAGTTAGAGGCGCTTGCCATTTACTTTCTTTTTTTTTTGTTTAAAATGCTCTCAATGATACAGTCTATGCAGCTTAAAATATTCTCTATTCCACTGGTGTGGAAACTGAAGACAATACAGGGACACAGCAAGAGAGTAAATTCTCTTTGAAAACGTAGACAGAATACTTTTGAACATAGCAAATGACAAACAGCTTGGGAACCCTTCACAATTTAAACAGGCTCCCACAAACTAGGATACATGCAGTAATACCCTTTCATTGACATGCTCACAAGCTGTATGCTACAGTGTCTTGCAACAGCACCATCACATAAAACTCCTAAGGCAAGAAAAGTGTGAGCTTTTCGGGGGAGAAGGGGGAGAAGAGAAAAATCTCCAAATTTCTGCCACCTGAAGGTACTGTTCAGCATTGGAAAATAAATAAAAATCACTCCCCTCCCCCCATCACACACACTAAAGCAGTTCTGTATGTGGAGAAAATTGATGGTTAAACAAAAAAAGCCAAGATTGTGTAAATAATTTGTGTATTGGTATACCACAGTTGTTGCATTTATCCATCGGCATTCAAAAACATCTGGGACAGCATCTTAAAGTAAACAATGTTCACAAGGCCATCTGGACAAAACTGCGGGCAAAAATTAAAGCATAAGCATATGGAAAAGCAGATTTTTCTCTTCCCTTCAGCAATACAGGATGACAAATGTCAAACCTAGATCTGTCTACGCTTCACTGTGCTATGCTTTGCAGCACCACCTGGCTCTCCTTGCACAGCCACCAAATATGGACAGCACTGCCACAGCAGACCATATCTGCAGGGCAAACTCAATAAAAACATTTCACTTCATGGTTAAATGGCAGCTTCACACAAGTAGCAAGGTTCCATTTGCTAAGTCTCACATGTAAATAATTCAAGAGAAAAAAACAAGGATGACCATTTTTGTTACTAGACCTGAATGCTCATGTAATTACAAAACACAGTAAACCAGAGTTCTAGATCTGACTGTCACGTTAGCAAGATAAAAAAAAACTTATAAAGATAAAAACATACAACTAAATAAATAAAAGATGTATACATTTTATTAGTGATTCCTAGGAACCTTCTTTCCTCCAAAGAGATTTTAAATATTACCTTTCCCCCCCCATCTTTAACAGATTTTCCCAAATGACGTTTTCTAAGAAGAATAGGTATTTTTGTCTGAAAAAAGTCTAAACAGACAGCTGTAAACTGGTCCCAATACAGACATTATTGCTTAACTAGTTCATTTTGTATAGTGACTTGTAAGCACATTTATACATCTACGGGATCTCTAATTCAAAAGGTACAGCATCTATTGATTCCATACTGGAAAGCCCTAAATTCAGTGATACATGGCAGTTGAGCCTTGGTCTGGTAAGGCTGAATACGTTTGGTTGGCATGCGTAGAGCTGGTCAGCCAGCCTCCAGCCAACTTAATAAGTGACAGTGGTAATAACTGCAATTGCTGATTGTTAACCGTTCTACACACTTAAATTTCAGGGCTGTACTGAAAAATAACCCAAGGCTAAAAGCATGCTAGAGCCTAAACTTTAAAAAAAATGGACAGTGCTTGTGTACAAAAACATGTTTATAGACTCTTTTCGATTCAGTGTGGTGCATATTCAAATATTTCATCATTCCTCTTTTAGGAATGGAATGTGACTTTTCAAGCCAATACAGACACAACAAAGGCTCTATAAAAAAAAAAGTTACACTCTTCTATCAAAGAAGCTGTATGCTACTACAAGCACATACCAGTAGAGATGCACCGTTTCAAGGATTAAAAGAAAAAAATATATTCCTTCTATCAAACCAGACCAACTCCCAAGAAGCAAAATTATGAAGGAGTTATGATAAAGAGAAGCTGTATGTAAAATTATTCATACTGACTTTCAAACTACAGGAAACAGTATAAAAATTAGTGATGGTGTAAATAGAGATTTTGAACAGAATACGGTAATACATTTACATGGGATTTAAAACACTTCACAAAAATGTATCTTACATAAAAAAAAATTGCAGTGGGCATCAAGTAGCCATTGTAGCTGGGCCAAAAGGTTTTTTTGTTTTTTTTAAACTGACTGGGACGACTAAACACAACTGCAATACAAATAATAAAAGTTCCAATTCCCAGCTCACCAAATGAGAAATAATGCATTTCCCTGAATGCAAAATAAATGTAAATAGAATATAGTTAAATATATGTTCCTAATTCTGTTATACAATACTTTAGTTTAGAATTAATTATCTTGTGACCCAATACATCCATTCTATTAGATTTGTACGTGGGGGAAATATTTCAAAAAGTCATAAAACGCATTGTAAACTAATCATCCGCCTCTGTGAGCATAAACTGCTTACAAACAGAGATTTTCTTTTTAAAGACAGGTATCCTAGCAGAGTTATCCCCATCTTGCTTCCAGTTCCTTGGCTTTAGTCCCATGATCAATAATAATGTGCATCACACAGTGCAATCCATTTGAACAGAATGAGCTTAATCAGGAGATTGCCTATGGAACTGATTTAGTCTAACAATATTGAACTGTAATGACTGCTACTTAGTCTGGGCAAAATCATCATATATTTGGCTTAATGGGAACACATTTAGCCAATGTCAATTAAACTGTATTTAGCCAGGTGCTAAAATATATATGAAATTCTAAATTCAGATCTTTAAAGGCAAAAGTTACTAAGTACAAATTCATATTAAGAAAAAAATTAAGTTAAAATAAAAGTGAAGTAAACTGAATTTTCTTCTTTTATACAGTATATTATGTGCATCATATAAAGTATTTTCAGACCTTTAAAAAAACCCAAAAAGGTCTCTTCTCTGAATTGGGACAACAGTCTTTGTGTTATGTTGCTTTGGCACTGGGGGATTTACTTAAGGATGTAGTATGTTAAGAAAAGTGTTTCAGCATTAAAGGTGATTTGCAAATGGGGATAAAAAGTGTTTGTATGGTAAAAAGAAGCAGAATAAAACAAAGGAGGATGCAGAGCGTGAGTTGGGTTTTCTTGTACTTTTTTATTTTTGTTTTACTTTAGAAATATCAGGACTCATCTACTCCAGGTCTAAGTCCTGATTTTGCCACCTCTTTGGACTGGGTTCACTATTCCATACCCATTACTATTGCACTGTTTGTGGGAGTTCCTACAGTCTTAGAACTTGGACCTGCAAGGGGCTGAGCACTGCTATCAATGAGAGCTATGAGTGTGCAGCACCTTGAAGAAACTGGCTCTTAGGAACGGTAGGAGAAAAGGTAGAGAGAGTTGTCTAGCTAATTTAGTAGTGCTTACAAATAAAGGGGCTGATCCTGAGATTCCTCCACTTGCAGAACACTCACTGAAGTCAATAGAAGTTTGGAAGGTGAAGGGGTTAAGGACTCAGCCCAAAGTAACTAAAAATACATAATTCATAAAAATTGGAGATTTTAAATTTAGTTTCTCATTACAATTCATTGTAACATTTAACAGGTTCGCAATAAATCTTGTCAGCAAAAACTCCTCAATTCAGACTATGCACTGGGTTAATAATTACCAGTCCGAAGTTTAAAGAACAATGCCAACTCTGACCGGCACAAGAAACTCTAAAGACTTATTGTAGGTTTGTATCAATTTATTTTGATTGTATTTCAAATATATGCAGTGTGTGCATGCTTCAGAAATATTTCTGCTCAAACAGAAATGTATCTGGGGATACAGATGGTATACAAACAAAAACATAAATGACAATCAATTTTTCCTTCAGCTAGGGGATTAAAGCATCTTTGTTTATTTTTTCAATGCAACTTTTTAAAAAAATTAAAAATGAGAGTTCCAGGAATATGCACCCTTATTCCAAGGACGAGCCTTTTCTATTGAGTATATCTCTGGTACTTCAGCTGAAGGCCTTCATGGAAAAAACAAGGTTAATAGATTTACTTTCTTTTTTAGTAAATTCTCATCATGTTGCATTATGAAATGCTACTAAATCGCCTAGCGCTCCTTTTTTATTTTTAAAAAAAGGAAATAAAACTAGTTTTCTCAAAATTGTACAATCATGAAAACCTAACCCTTAGAAAAAAAGAAGCGTTCTCTTCTTAAATGGCTGCTAATTTTATGTTTTAAAAGCCTAATTTTTTCTTTCACTGCTAAAATAATGCCAGAATTAGAGAAAGCAAACTACAAGTTTTATTTCTATGCATCTGCCATAATATAATAAACTGAAAATTATGTCTGGTTCTTGCACAGTTGTGCAGCTATTCAATCACTAATTTTGAGTTTCTACTTTCAAACTATTTGTACTTTTGTTCACTACTAAATAGATGAGGGGGAAAGCCTTGAGAGAGAGAGAGAAAAATCAAAATAATTCTTCAGTGAGGCCAATTATTTTGTTATAGCAGCACTAGGAAAGAACAATTTGTCACTGAGTTGTCACCTCATTTTTTTTCCCCAAAAGTAATCTGTTTTCTTAATTAACAGCATTTCTCGAGGAAAGGTCTGCATTTGTCAAACTGAATTTCAGGCCAACAACAGAGGAACTTTTTTTTGGAAGCATATCCTCTCTTATTTTGATAAGGGGCACATTTAGGATTACTTTGCTTGTTAATTTTGTTTCTAAACATAAGGGCTTGTCTATACAGCTTCAGCAAAGCACACTAGGAGGGTGGGATTTGTAAAGTGCTCTGACTGCCTGGTGTATATCCTGCAGGCATTCTCTAAAAGGATGCCTGGCTTAGGTACCTTTCAGAGTGTGCCAGCAAGATCTAAACAGGACAATTACCGTGCAACAGGTTAGACAAGTTTACAAATCAGCCCTCTCTAGCATGCTCTGACAGAGCAGTGTAGGCAACCCCTAAATCAGGGGTGGCCAAACTTATTGACCCTCCGAGCCGCATACAATAATCTTCAGAAGTCCGAGAGCTGCAAGACACTCGCAACCTGGCCCGCGGGGCAGCGCCTGCCATGGCACACACCTATTGAAGCTCCAAGGCCTGCCCTCCCACCACATGGGGTTAAAGCCCCGAGACCTCCCTCCCTGCAGGGCAGGGGCCCCTCTCCCTACCACCCTGCTGCAGGGCAGAAGCCCAAGCTCCCTCCCTCTGTCTGGTAAGCAGAGAATGGGGGAAGGGGGAGTGGTGGGGGCTTCGTGAGCTGCACTTTAACTGTAAAAGAGCTGCATGTGGCTCACGAGCCGTGGTTTGGCCACGCCTGCCCTAAATCAATACAACTGGTTAATCTGGCTCCTTACATTTTGAATTATATGTACTACAAATTAGTTCAGAAAAAAAGTTACAATTTTTAATTCAGTGTAAAACACGGTCAACTCATAAATATCCACCCACAAATGTGGAGTGGGGTAATTATTTCAGAATACCTATTTTCCCCGATAAAATTTCACACAAAATTATCAGTCTTAGAAACTTATTACTCTTCTAGCTATTACAGAAACTGTACTATATCAATTATATCTATGAAAATACAGATCAAGTTCCCAGTTTTCACCTATTGTCAACTGCTTCAGCAGGGCAGCACAGCTGAACTTAAAACAGCAAAAACCCATTCCACTACTTGGCCTCCCCAGCAAGGGTTGTAACGGCAAAGCCGGAGAACTAATACTAGCTCTTTCTCCTCCTCTCTCTTTAAAAACCACCCTGGGACCAATCTGTGACAGATTTAACTTAAACTTTTTTTAAAAAAAAAAAATCAATCTTCAAACATGTACATCTCTCCACTTCTATTAGGGCAAATATACATAACAATTTTCAAGATTGCAAAATAATTTCTTCCCCAGAAAACAATCAGACACTCAAAGAGTAGCATCTCAGCATGGTTCCTATGTAGTACATGTGCATTATGTTCCTGTGAAGTTCACAAGTGTGCCATCCTGACAATACTGCACCTGCCTTCCTGGGAAAACCATCATGGCCTGCTAACCTTTTCTACAAAACAAATTTCTGGGTGGTACTCCCTAGAAAGCAGTCTTGCTTTATTCTTCCATCTTGTGCCCAACATGACCTCTTAACCAAAAAGACTTAAAATAATAAAGACATTGCTGGGTACAGCAAACCATAGGATCAGATGCGAAAACCACACAGCTGCAAGCATTCTTTTGGGAACCCAGCACTGGAGTTCATCTCAATCGCTTAATGTAATTACAAAAGTCAGTCATGTAGTAGTAATGTAATTTGCACATTTCTGCAGCTGAAGTGAAGTTCAATCTTTATGAGAGACTGAGTAAAAGGCAGGGGTCCTGCTGCCACACTATTCCACCACATTAGTACCAAATGACAAGCATTTTGCTTTTGTTTATCCTCCAAGATGCATTAATTAGGAAATCTATATAACCCACCCTCTCTTTCCAGTTTTAAAATGTTTTATTTTATCTTTATATGGATTCTTGATGATCAAGAACTTGACAAGTATAATAGCCAACATCTAATATTCATGTGCATGCTTATTTGTACAGAGACTTGAATATTTGTATGCTCTGAAGTGCCATACCAATCAGTTGTCAGAGAACACACACACAGATATTAGACTGTACATTATAGATGCCACAATTTCTGCAATGAAAAATAAGTAGCAATTTTCCCCACTTCAGTATGCTTACTCACAGATCAGAAGAAATGGGGGAGTAAGAGGAGAAAATACAACGAAGCACAAGATTTATTTTGAAATATTGAATAGCACGTTGTTGGTAGCAAGTATTGCAAGCTTGTAGTCAATACTTTTAGATTTATCATTTAAAAATCACATTTATTAAGATTTCTCTTAACCTCATTACCGGACTATTACAAAAATCAAAATCTTCTATGCTGTATTAAAAATCAAAAGGGAAAAAAAAACCACATCAACAGAACTATGAAATAAGCATTTAAATTAAATTAAGAATTATGGTGAAAATTACTATTTAACAAGAAATAAAGGCCTCAGATCTATCCACAAAAGACAAGATTCAAAATTCATATATTTAATTCAGACCATTATATTTTATCCCCTTTTCTGTTTGTACACTAATGTGAGTTAAGTTTGGGTCTCAGTCAAGATTTTCAGTATGTAGTCTTTTTTTCCTACCCTCTAAGAACTAATAAGGACCCAAGTTAAATTATTTTAGTGGAAACACAGTTTTTTTAACTTTGAATTTAATCATCATTTAGTGAAGAACAATCGCTGCAACTAAATTTATCGAACTAGAACAAGACAGTCAACCTTGTTCAGAAGTGTCCCCTCTCACACACACACACATACCCCCCCCAGTGATTTATCAATAGGTCAACAATTCCCAGACTCTTCTGGCAGCTGTACCAATTCACCAAACGAAGACCTCAGCTGTACCAGTCAGAATCCTCTCCTCTTCCTCTGTAGCCTGTGACCTGCTCTCCTTGCTTCTTTAGTGATAAAGATACAACCTTTGAGCTCATTCTTTATAAGTGTTGTGGGCACTGGCCCTGATCTGAACCACTTAAGCATGGGATTGAATGCTTTGTTGAATAAGGGTCAGAAAGCTGGTCATTGTACAGGATCCGGTCTTCTGCATTAAGGTTTCTGGTTCTTCAAGCTCCAAATCCTGCAAACTCTTAAATGCATTTGGACTTTAAGCATGTGAATAATTGCACTGAAGTCAATGTGACTACTCACATACTCAGAAGTTATGCATAAGTGTTTGTGGGATTAGGTTTAATTTTGCACTCACAATTACATAGACATAGACAACTGGGGACTTCGGGGGGGGGGGGAAGGGAAGAGCTTAAGCCCACAGTCCTCTCCCCAGAAAAATTTTAGGGGCTCCGTTGATAAAGAAAACACTGAGTTTGGAACAGAAGCTAGTTTATCTCACTTTATTACTAGTGGGCAAATTTAGTTCTGATACTAAACTACTCATTGAAGCGATAGTCAACTGCTATTATTTTATTGTTTTAACTCTAGCCCCCATCCCCAAATTTTAAAAAAAAATGTCTATGGCCCTGAATTAAGCTAGAGGAACTCAAAAATCCAGCAACACATCAGACAGTGCAAAGACGTTATTCAGTGCAGCACCAGTTGCACTGTACATAAGCTAGAATGAATGAGACGGTGGCAGCAGCAACATACTGAGGCTCACCAAAAAAGCTGAGTTTAATACGTCACTGGTTTTAAAGTTCATTCTGTATAATTCAATATCTTGTGACATTACTCCTTCATTCAGAAAATATCTTCACAAACATGTTCATCGGAGGAAAATCTTAAAGAGTTTTCTGTCTTTTTGGTATCTCATTTTTAATGCCTGCATTCTTAGACAGTGTTAATAATCTTTGATTTTCCAACTCTTGGATTAAATAAATAGAGCATAGTCAATGTGCTTCTATAAAAATATATATATATTTCATGGTTACATAAGCATTGGGCCCAACATGACCTGACAATGATTAAGATTTAAGATTAAAGCTGGCTGGTCAGTTTGGGTGTCCAATTTTCAGAAAGCGATGGGCAAAATCAAGACACCTTAAAAGCATCTCAAATTGGGCACCTAAAATTTGAGGCATCCAAAATCATTATGCACTTCTGAAAATCTTAGCCAGCATCTTTTTTATTTTTTGTAAAAACAAAACAAATTTAAATATTTTCCATTTGATTATTTGAAACAATTACCACAGTATTTAAGTGCTTGCAAATGAAATATCACAGCATTTTACTAGTGCATGAAAATCGGACATTAAAAATGGACTATAAAGGAAAGTGAAATTGAATATTGTGTTTTCATTGTCCAAAATGAGAGAAACACATACAGTAAAAACAGCATAATGAAAAGCTACATTTTTAAAATGTAATATGCCATTAGTTGTAACTTCTGGATTAGAAAATCTGCTTTTTTTAAATATGACAACTTGAAAGTGTCTTATTGTGAGATGATCACCTGGAAAACAATTTCCATTAAAACTAACAAGAGAGTTATGCACACATGCACTGAGGCGCATATAAAGACCTACCCGTAAGGCTATATAATTCTGATCCTATCCCTAACCAGTGATGCAACTATTCTCTTCTGGGAATGTGCAATCAAAAGTCTTTTCCAAGTCCGTCCCTCCTCCCCCCAGTTACGTCTAAGTAGTGTGAAATCTGCACAGCCCCAGTAAAGTTTTAGGTCTGAAATGCTGCAGCAAGACTTGTGTCAATGATTGTATCATCCATCTCGATCTTCAAAAGTGCACAGATGAGCAGCAAGAATACCTAATTATTTCCAGTATGCAGACACAAGAAGAAAGACACATTAGTTGATGCTTTATGAGCCTGATAGTACTAACTTGTGCAAGTAATTTCATAAAGTCAAGTGATAGTGCTTTATGTCCAGCAATAAGCTTTAAAGAACTGCAATAAGCTTTAAAGAACTGCTGTGCAAACGTCATCAATGAAAGTAAGCAAGCAATCGTGCAGTTTAAAAACGTGACTGATACAAAAACTCAACCAATTAATTTTTTTCAATGCAGTTTGTATATGTTAATGTAAATGAGATAACGAATGCTTTATCATCAAGTACTTGCATTTATCTCTGGGGACCTCAGCAAGGTTTTATTATCTACCATAAACTGATGTAATAAAATACAGATGTTGAAGGTGAAATTCTGGGAGAATTACATTACAGTGCCCAAAATATTATTTCTAGTACCACAATAGAAGGCAGTGTTTCTGGAAACAACTGTAATAATAAACATTGGATCAACACCACCAATCATTTTTCAATTGTATTATTAATACAATCCAAAAGCTGAGATGCCGTTTCTAGAAACAGAGAGATATGTAATTGGTGCATTAAATAAAATTCTTACTTGGTTCAGTCCTAGTAACATGTTTCTGAAGAAAGTCAACTATCTGAGCCAAAACCTTCTTGTTGCAGTGTGTTGACAGCTCTTCATCACATTCATAACACCTAAACAAACAAAGAGAAACAGATTGGAATTCAGGAGATCCAGGTTCACTTCCCACATCTGACAGACTTCCTGTGTGCCTGGGGAAGTCATTTTGAGCCACATCCACAAATGGACTTGAGCATCTAATTTTCGGCTTTAGGAACCGCTGACATCCACAAAACCCCTGTATGGCTGCCGCCAAACCATGTAGGTATCTAAACTCACTTGATGCCCAAATTTTCTCTGTAAAAGTACCTTAGGCACCTAAGTTTCTGCCCTTGGGCATGCTCAATGCTGTTTCGCTCTAGGCCAGAGGTGAAAGTAAGTTGGTACGCGTGGGTACACCGTACCGTACTGGATTCCCCAGGCGGCAATTTAAAGGGCCTGGGGCTCCCAGCAGCGACTGGAGCCCCGGGCCCTTTAAATTGCTGCCAGAGCCCCGCTGACGGAGCCCCTGGGTAGCGGAGGTGGCCAGGACTCCCGGGGCTCCAATTTAAAGGGCCCGGGGCTCTGCTGCAGTAGCAGCAGCTGGGAGTCCCTGCCCTTTTAAATCCCTGCCAGAGCCCTGCCACCACTACCCCAGGGCTCTGGCAGCAGGGCTCGGGCAGTGTTTTAAAGGGCCCGGGGCTCCAGCCGCTGCTACCGCCCTGGGCCCTTTAAATCTCTGCCAGCAGGGCTCCGTCGGCAATTTAAAGGGCCCGGAGCTCGGAGCCGAATGGTGTGGATTGCACTCTCAGCAAATTTTCGGATGATACTAAACTGGGAGGAGTGGTAGATATGCTGGAGGGCAGGGATAGGATACAGAGGGACCTAGACAAATTGGAGGACTGGGCCAAAGAAATCTGATGAGGTTCAATAAGGATAAGTGCAGGGTCCTGCACTTAGGACGGAAGAACCCAATGCACAGCTACAGACTAGGGACTGAATGGCTAGGCAGCAGTTCTGCGGAAAAGGACCTAGGGGTGACAGTGGACGAGAAGCTGGATATGAGTCAGCAGTGTGCCCTTGTTGCCAAGAAGGCCAATGGCATTTTGGGATGTATTAGTAGGGGCATAGCGAGCAGATCGAGGGACGTGATCGTCCCCCTCTATTCAACATTGGTGAGGCCTCATCTGGAGTACTGTGTCCAGTTTTGGGCCCCACACTACAAGAAGGATGTGGATAAATTGGAAAGAGTCCAGCGAAGGGCAACAAAAATGATTAGGGGTCTGGAACACATGACTTATGAGGAGAGGCTGAGGGAACTGGGATTGTTTAGTCTGAGGAAGAGAAGAATGAGGGGGGATTTGATAGCTGCTTTCAACTACCTGAGAGGTGGTTCCAGAGAGGATGGTTCTTGACTATTCTCAGTGGTGGAATAGGACAGGACAAGGAGTAATGGTCTCAAGTTGCAGTGGGGGAGGTTTAGGTTGGATATTAGGAAAAACTTTTTCACTAGGAGGTTGGTGAAACACTGGAATGCGTTGCCTAGGGAGGTGGTGGAATCTCCTTCCTTAGAAGTTTTTAAGGTCAGGCTTGACAAAGCCCTGGCTGGGATGATTTAATTGGGGATTGGTCCTGCTTTTGAGCAGGGGGTTGGACTAGAAGACCTCCTGAGGTCCCTCCCAACCCTGATATTCTATGATTCTATGACCCTTTCAATCTTGATTCAAAGGGCCTGGGGCTCTAAAGGCCCTGCCTCTTCCAGTTGAGGCCCCACTCCTTGCTCAGGACTCCGGAGTACCAGTAAGTCCTTTAACTTACTTTCACCCCTGCTCTAGGCATCCAGACGCCTAAGTTCCACCACTATCCAAAAACCAGGAAAAGATAAGCATTCCTCTGCCTATATTGCCTATGTGGAATAGTGATTGAGGCTTTATCTTCTGAAAATGTAAACAAACTTGTTTCTACATTTTCCTATGTATTGTATTCTGTGTTGTAATTGAAATCAAGGTGCATATTATTTTTGATTACACATATTTGCACTGTAAAAATGATAAACACGAGAAATAGTATTTTTCAATTCACCTCACACAACTACTGCAGTGTAATCTCTTTATCATGAAAGTGCAACTTACAAATGTAAATTTTTATGGTTACATAACTGCACTCAAAAACAAAACAATGTCAAACTTCAGAGCCTACAAGTCCATTCAGTCCTACTTCTTGTTCAGGCAATCGCTAAGACAAACAAGTTTGTTTACATTTTCAGAAGATAATACTGCCTGCCTCATTTACAATGTCATCTGAAAGTGAGAAAAGGCGTTCACATGGCACTCTTGTAGCCAGCGTCACAAGATATTTACATGCTAGATGCGCTAAAGATTCATATATCTCTTCATGCTTCAACCACCATTCCAGGGGACATGCATCCATGCTGATGACAGGTTCTACTCGATAACAATCCAAAGCAGTACAGACCGACACATGTTCATTTTCAACATCTGAGTCAGATGCCACCAGCAGACGGTTGATTTTCTTTTCTGGTGGTTCAGGTTCTGTAGTTTCTGCATCAAAGTGTTGCTCTTTTATGACTTCTGAAAGCATGCTCCACACCTCGTCCCTCTCAGATTTTGGAAGGCACTTCAGATTCTTCAACCTTGGGTCGAGTGCTGTAGCTATCTTTAGAAATCTTACATTGGGACCTTCTTTGTGTTTTGTCAAATCTGTAGTGAAAGTGTTCTTAAAATGAACGTGAGCTGGGTCATCATCCGAGACTGCTATACCATGAAATATATGGCAGAATGTGAATAAAACTGACAGGGAACATATAATTCTTCCCCAAGGAGTTCCTTCACAAATTTAATTAACACATTATTTTTTTAATGAGCATCATCAGCTTGGACGAATGTCCTCTAGAATGGTGGCCGAAGCATGAAAGGGCATACAAATGTTTAGCATATCTGGCACGTAAATACCTTGCAATGCCGGCTATAAAAGTGCCATGAAAATACCTGTACTCACTTTCTGGTGACATTGTAAATAAGAAGAGGGCAGCATTATGTCCTGTAAATGTAAGCAAACTTGTTTGACTTAGCAATTGGCTGAACAAGAAGTGGGACTGAGTGGACTTGTAGGCTCTGAAGTTTTACATTGTGGGGTTTTTTTTGAGTGCAGTTATGTAACAATAAAAGTTTACATTTGTAAGTTGCACTTTCATGATAAAGAGATTACAATTACACTGCAGTACTTGTATGAGGTGAATTGAAAAATACTATTTCTTGAGTTTATCATTTTTACAGTGCAAATGTGTAATCAAAAATAATATGCACCTTGATTTCAATTACAACACAGAATACAATATATATGAAAATGTAGAAAAACATCCAAAATATTAATAAATTTCAATTGGTTTTCTATTGTTTAATTAAAACTGCAATTAATTTTTTTTGAGTTATCGCGTGAGTTAACTGTGATTAACCAACTGCCCTAGTTAAAAAAAAAAAAAAAAAAAGTCTTTTTAACTGTGTGTGTGTGTGTATACACACACACACACACACACACAAAAATATTCCTAAACACAATCTTACCATATGATCCATGTGCTGATATTGATTACAATGCAATGAGGTTCTGTGCGAGCAGTTTGGAAATGTTTCAGAGAATGCTGGCCTTCTGAGTTTTGACTACAACCCTGAAAATGAGATCATTAAGAAAAGGTTATACATATTATGTATATTATATTTCAAAAAAATCACTACAATATTTTACTTTACAACACAGAACTTAAGATCATTTTCTTGAAAAAGAGGTAAAATCATCTACAACTCCAAAAAGCAGGATTCTTATCAATTCACTTTACTATTGCTTGCACACAGGAATGGAGTTTGTATGCTAGAGAATTTCCTGCAGGAGAGCATAAACTTTTTCCTAGGAAAACGCTGTTAAAGCACTCATGTGAGAAGTGTATATCTATACATATATATACACACACATATAAATGGAATTTCATGAGTAAGAATATACTTTTTATTTAAAGGGACACTGTCAACTTCAAATCCTATAATTAAAAAAAATAATAATAATTAAAACTAGTTTCAGGCACTATACCACCTCTAAAAGCATTAAACAGTTTTACAATTGTCTTTTCCTATATTTAGAGTGTCTCCCCTGTTGCTGCATGAGAGTTACACAGGAGAAACTGAATACCAAAGTGACAACAGAGAGAACAGTGAAACTGACTACACAAGGAGAGCTGCCCAAATGCATAAAAAGAACATAAAAGAAATATAGAGAAAATTATTTTTCTTTAATCTTTAAATTAAAATGATCTTGGGCATTACTTGTAACAATGTAAATCTAGGTAGAAGTGTGATTTTTTAAGAACATACAATATCTGTCAGAGATCCATAAGTTGTTCTATGACAGCAACCTCTGTACAGTGTTTCTGGGCGTGTAGTGTTAAGCCCTGAGCCTCCGCTTTTTACAAGGTGGAGCCCCATGCCTGCTATACTTCAGCAACTATTTCTCACATGGCTTCTGGCAGCTCTACCTCTTTGTCTTGCCCAAATGTCCAGGACTAAGGTCAGGTCTACTCTACAGACTTATATCAGTAGGACTACGTCACTCGGGGGTGGGAAAAATCCATACTCCCAAGCGACGTTGTTATACTGACCTAACTCCTGATGTAGACAGTGCTAGGTCTGCAGGAGAGCTTCTCCCGTTGACATAGCTACCACCTTTTGTGGAGGTGAATTAACTACGCCGATGGAAGAAACTCTCCTATCAGCATAGGAACATCTTCACTTAAAGCACCACAGCTGCACCGATGTAGTGTGTTTAATGTAGACCCACCCTGAACCTCACTGCACTGGGCAGCAGCATTCTTACTGCCATCTCCGAACAACTGAGTTCTTTGTAACCAATTCTAATCACCGCGTTTTCATATGTCCTGCCCCCTTTGACTGGAGTCGTTACAAGTTTGTGTCCAACTGTTGGCCTTCCATGTCCTGCCCCCTTTGACTGGAGTCGTTACAAGTTTGTGTCCAACTGTTGGCCTTCCATTGTATCCATAAGGTAGCTTTGTTCACACATTGACAGTTCTTGATAGACTATTCATACCAATTTGCCTACATCACTTTCACCTAGTCCCTGCATTGCTTATCCTCTGTGTCAGGAAAGAAATCAACCCCTTCACACCCCATGGGTAACAATACAAAAGTGAGCGGAGAAACTGAGTCATACATACTTTTAAAAAAATAATACAGAAATTTCCCCCATTCTCATTGATTTTAGGGCCAGAAAGGATCATAGTGATCACACAGTCCCACCTCCATGGCTTACATCCAAAACATTCCTATTGTGAGCCCTCCTATCCCCTGCGGATGTGGCAGGACCCAGGGGCTGTGCACGCCCCTGCCCTTCGCAGCTTCAGCTGGAGCTAGGGCCGGAGCCACTGCTGTGAAAGACAGCCCCTGCGCCCCGAGCAACACAAGTTACAGTGACCTAAGCGTTATTCACAGTGGCGCTATGTTGGCAGGGGATGCTCTCCCGTCAGCATAGCATGTCTTCACCAGATGCACTGCAGCTGCACCAATGTAGTGCTTCTAAGGTAGACCTTATCATAGTCTGCCTGGAAAACAATAAGCAAGGATAAGGCATGAGACAAGCCTTTGTTAAATCTAAGTTTTGGGTTAGAGCTGGCATCCTTCAGGAAGGACAGTTCCTGGCCCTGAAGAGTCAACACAAAGCATATATTTTTAAAAAACATCTAATCTTGATTTTAACATTCTCCACGATGGAGAATCCACCATGACTCTTGGTGAATGGTTCCAATCGTTAATTACTCTCACTGTCAAAAAATATTTCTAGTATGTCAGTCAAGAGACCAGAGGGAGTTCTGAACTGCTGTTCCGATGTCTAGAAAGAACAGTGGGTGTATCACAGGTAGGGTGACATGCACACCTCGCTGTATAGACTTGCATGGAAAGTTTGTATAGCTCAAAGAGAAATTAACACCGTCCCCAAGAGTCAGAGCTTTCCCGAGGGTTTCAAACTCTAGTACAGGCTTATCCCAAAAGCAGGGATCTGTGGTGATAACACTTCCCCTTTGGGAAAAATCCCATCACTCCTGCCCAGAGTTCCAGTGAGACTCCATGCAGAAATAAGAATCTGCACTTGCAAATCCTTTCAGAGGATCAGGGGCTATATTTGTCTGTAAATTTACAGTGCAAGTTTCTTTACCTGAGAGCCACATTTGAGGCACAGCCATATGTCAGAAGGAATTACTGGGTCGCCATCATTTATTCTCCTTTCTTTTAAACATTCTGAACATATTGACCAAACATTCTGAGCTACTGCCCTCTTCACATGATGCACATCCACTGCTTGGCTTACATGTTGGCAGGTTAAACCTATAGAATAAGAGACACTCAGTCATTAGTCACAAAAGCCAGATTCAATCTTGTACAAGGATTCAAGCTTTTTTTTTTTTCTTTCCTTTTTACAAAAAGTGCCGTAATAACACATCACATTCCATTTTATGCTGATCAGGTGGCACTCATTACTATAAAAATATGTTTAATACTTGGGAGGTACAGAGAGCTTGCACACCATGCTTATTCAAGATACAACTTAAGGGCTTTCAGACACAGCACTTCCTTCCAGAACCTTGGCTCCAGCACAAAAGCTGGATTACAGAGATTACTTTGAAGGTAACTATCAAAACTGACAGATTTAAATTGTAGCCTACCCTCAACTTGTTTAACAAAATTTTGTAATTGTAAAATATATTAGTTGTCTGCTATTTACATAAATTAAACCTTTCAAAGCCACTATCTAGCTATATCTATATAGCTTTTAAAGGCAGGACACATTAGCTCCAAGGACACAATAGTGTCCATTTTCTGATGCATCTGAAGGATTTTATTTCCATCTTTTTAAAAAGTACTATTTTTCCTACCAAATAGAACACCCAAAAAGCTACAAGCTGGTGACAACCCAACAAATCCAAGATAAACCGAAGGACAAAATTACTAAACATTCATTTTCCTAACTTTCGTCAACACTCTTAACATTACTGAAATCCATTTGTTTGTGTGTATCAATATAGGTAGTTTGGACCTTTCCTACCCTTAAGGCCTTCCCTGTGTTTTAACTACATCACTGCACTGCTGTCCTTACACCTGCCTCTTTAAAATGTTAATATGGCCAAACTATCCTCCTGTTCATTAATTTTTGCACCAATTCCCTGAGTGCAATGTAATGACAATTCATCACGCCATAGATATTTGATTGTAAGCATCTCTGTTGCTGCATTCAACCAACACGCAGTTCACGGTTCCCACGTGTTTTCTGCTTTGTTGACTAATGAAAACCATATGGACACTGTTTTCCCTCCCTCACTCTGATTGCCAAATGTCACATAATTTATTTACCTGCAATGTCATCTGAAGAGTCTTCATCCTGATGCCTCTTAGGCCTTTTGTTTCTCTTGTTTTTTTCAGGGTTAGCCCTCGATGGATCTTTTACCCGCATCTGTTACTTACTGGGAAAGGAAGGGAAAAAACACACATTACTTCACCTCTTATATATTTCATCAAATCTAAGGATTTATATTCTCAAAGAATACTCAGAAAAACCAGAGTCCACAAAATACATAATTTTATATAATAGATAAGCTTTCATCCAACTTCAGTTATTTTGTAGTGAGAAATACACACCGAGCATAATTGTTCAATAAGCTACTGCAGCATGTAGAAACAAGGTAGCTGATTTCACAAATTGGAAATATGTTGTACCATGTAGCCACAGAATTAGCTGGTAGTGTTACATATTGTTAGTTATAAAAAGACAAGATGCTATAGTGCTTCCATTAGAGTTTACCACAGCCATTTTGTTAAAGCGAGAAATATCTCCTTTTTCAAACACCAAATTGTCCATTTTGCACTTTTTATAAAAACAGTACAATATTTATAGTCCATCTATTCCTTATCTGAAAATCAGAAGAAGACTAAATGTATTTGATATAGACATTTATCACATAAATAGCCTGTTTTCACAGGTTGCCCTCTTAATATTGGTTACATCTTTTATCAGACAGGATAAACTTCCCATGAAGCACAATGGTGGTAGGCGTTTACTAAGAACAGCTATAATCCGTCAGACCAATGGCCCATCTAGCCCAGTATCCTGTCTCTGACACAGCCATTGCCAGATGCTTCAGAAGGAATGAACAAAACAGAGCAATTCTGAGTGATCCATCCTTTGCCATCCAGTCCCAGCTTCTGACAGCTGGAGGTTGCATCACTGACCATCCTGGCTAATAGCCATGGATGGATCTATCCTCCATGAACTTATCTAATTCTTTTTTTTAACCCAGTTATACTTTTGGCCATCACAACATCCCATGACAATTCACTCTACAGGTTGACTCAGAATTCCTCAAGCCATAAATTCTATTTAGAAAAAGATGACTTACTGTGGCACCATATAGTATTTACTCATATCACCACAGTAATAATTTGCTAATATGGGAGCAAGTTAAACTGTACCAAATACAGGTGTACAAACCTAAAAAGCTGTTTAAAACATATTTAAGTCTTGGCATACATACAGATATTTTCCCTTCTCTCTTTCATTACACCAGTATTTCTCAAATTTTCAAGACCTGAGCCCCCTTTTGGAAAATGAAACCAGTCACGGGCCCCTGTAGACAGAAAAGGCATTGTTAAAAACCTACCCATCTTAATTTAGACATCTTTAAGTCAAACTCAGGTAGTCCTTTACACCCTATTTTGAGAAACACTGGTGTCCATCTTCATAATAGGATACTTCCTTTGGTAAGCTGTGAAATAGTTAACAATGTTGATATTTAAAGATATCCTCACAGACATCCAAGTTAGTACTCATTGAAACTTGTGGGGCACTTCACATCTCAGAGCTATTGGTTCAGGCTCTGCATACCCAAGTAAACATCTCTGCATCAGTCACACTCACTTCATGCTTTGGTGACTTTCCTCAGAACCATAGCAAGTAGAGATTTACTTTAAAAAAAAAAAAAAAAAAAAAAAAAAAAAAAGGCCGAGACTCTGAAGAATAACTCAAACCTGGTCTGCACTACAAAGTTATATCAACCTCAAGCCTAGTCTACACCTAAAATTTAGATTGTAGCTAGCTACATCACTCAGGACTGTGAAAAATGTCAACAGTTAGGTTGACCCAACACCCCTGCAGACGCAGCTAGGTCAACAGATGAATTCTAACCTCTCCTAAGGGGGTGGATTTACTACAGTGATGTGAAAGCCACTTCTGTTGCTATAATAAGTGTCTATACTAGACTAGCATAGCTGCAACATAGCTGTGCCACTGTAGCACATGTACTATAGACGTACCCTAAGTCAACCTGTTTCAACCTACCTGTGCATGTGTCTACACCCAAATTTGTCTCGTGCTGATGTAAGCACCCCATTACAGTGATGCATTAAGACCAATTCCCCCAGCAACACAGAGGCATGGTCAACTTACTTTTGTAAGAGAGTAGACACTGCATTACCTGCGTCAACCCTAACAGTCATCCAGCTGTTGTCCCACAATACCCCTGTTTTGCACTAGTAGTTGCTCTAATCGCAATTTTGAACTCCACCTCCCAGGAGGTCAAAGACACCGGATACTTGTCCCCCTTCCCCAGCTCTAACACCTGCACTGTATTTTTGAAATGCCCTTTTCTGACTGCCCACCTTGGTGAGAGCACTTATTAGTCCAACTTTGTGAGCATCCAACCATGCTGGATCCATGCACACAGATAGCTACTAGACATGCTCCTCTGTGGAGCAGGAAAGAAGTCCTGGGACTCCTTGGCCTGTGGGGAGAAGAGATTACGCAAATCCAGCTAAGCAACAGCCAAAGAAATACAGACATCTGTGTACAGATTGCACAGGGGATACTGAACCAGGAGTATGACAGGGATTAGCACCAGTGCCTCATAAAAGCAGAGGAATATCAGCAGGTATATCAGAAGGCGAGGGATGCCAACACCAAATCTGGGGCTGTCCTGCAGACCTGTTGCTTCTACAATGAACTGTATGCCATATTTGGCATAGACCCCAGCAGTATCCAACATACAACTGTGGATATGTTGCAAGAGTCTAACACGGAGACCACCTCAGTGTACGAGGAGGAGGAGCAGAAGGGAGAAGCAAACCATATGATAAGCCTGGAGTATTCTGAAACTCCGCTACAGTCAATCCAGTCCCTCCTGGGAAGCGCACATGAGCCCGGTGATAAACAGTAAGGGAGCTTAGGTAAGTGTATATATCCTTTATTCGTCTTATTAGCATTTTTTATCTTTTCGTTGCTCAAAACTTCTTCCCTCCCACCCACTCCTCCTTCCTTAGTCCCCATTTAAGAATGGTGCTCATCCTATCCCCATGTTTCAAGAAGAAGGGCATTGATTTTTGATTTTTCACTTTACTTGTAAAATGTTGAAAAGATAAAATTAAAAAATTAGTATGGCAGTCTGAATTATACAGTCCTTGGCCTGGTCTACACTTAAAAATTAGATTGACCTAACTATGTAACTCAGGGCTGATCATTGCAGTTAGCTCGACCTCCTGCCCAACACAGACTTGGCTGTGTCAACGGAAGAATTCTTCCATCAACCTAGCTACTGGTCTCTGAAAGGTGGATCAGCTACATAGACAGAAAAACCCCTTCCATCTATGTAGGAAGCATCTACACTACAATGCCCCAGCAGCACAGCTGCATCACCAGAACTGTGCTGCTGGAGAGCAGACATGCTCTACAGCAAGTCAGCACCACATGCTCTGATAGAGGTAGAGCCAACATCCACATTTCTATTATTTGGTTTATTCGGCTAGGCAGGGAAGACCACAATTCACCCCATGTGGGGCACTTTGTTTAACTGAACAAGGATGTCCCTTTTATCCTCACGAGCAGTCTCAATGAAAATTTTATGGAGATACTCTGCAATATTTTCCTGAATATTTCTGGGTATGGTGGCTTGTTTCTTCCCCCACGTCACATTACTGTTATGATGCCATGAGAACTCATTGCAGACAGACTAGCAGTATATGGGTCCAACCAAGCAGCTTCAGAATGTCAGTAGCAGCTAGATTCTCTGTGCCTTTGTCACACTCAGGAGAAGCATCAGCCAAAATCATCACTACCTAAGAAAATATTGGCAATATTTTACCATGCTTTCCCTATACACATAGCTATGGATGTCCAGTGTCTAAACCGTCCACGCAGTAAAACTACCTCCCTCTCCGTTAGGGCTTGCTCACTACAGCTTGAGCTGCACAGCAGTTCTGTAATGAGGCACTCCAAAGCTAAGAAGTGACACCTGGCATTTCTTATTAAATGTATTTGTGGGAATTACGTAAGGGAGTTTTGAGACTTATCTTTCCCTTTCTGTTGCAATTGTAAATCTAATGCTGTATCGGTCTGTTTTAATCAGCAGCCTCTGATGTGGTGATCTTGAGAGGTGCCCGCTCCAAGCCAGCTGACTGTCTGACCCTACTCAGATTAAGAAAGAAGTGGATACAGGAGGATACAGTCTGTAAGATCCTCCATTCACCCACAGCTGCTGACTGTGAATGAAGGGCTTGGAGAGGCCACATATCCAAGACCAGGAAGAATGGAGAGAGGATCTGATGCAGAAGAAGAAAAGGGACTGAGAGATGCACTGGGAAATCCATCAGGTCAGAAAGGGTTTACTCAGGCAACAAACTGGGCATGTAGCTCGATAATGCTGTGCAACATCTGAAAGACCCGAGACATAGCAGCCCTTCCAACTCATTAAAAAGTCTATTGTCACAGCTCCTTATGTGTGTCACAGCTGTCCCTTCCCCCCCCCACTTCCACCCAATATAACAGGTGGCAGCACAATATGAACTTCTTACCTCTACCCCTTCACATCAGGAGAAAGCAAAAAGAACCATAACTGCACCTACACTGGCCTGAGAAAACTACAGGAAAAGCCACAAAATACTACATGCTTTGTAATATGACTGAAACTTTGTAATATGTCTTAATACATAAAAATATGCATTTAAAAACCCATGTAAAGTATGGGTCACCCTCTTACAGTGCTGCTAGAATGTTCTTACCTTGGATATTTGCACTGTAGCTTTGTTTCCTGTTTCTGTGGGGACACAGTTCTATTTTTGGATACTCCGAGTATATTTATTACTTACACCAAGTACAATTGCCACATTACACAATTCACAGAGGAGTCAATAATTCACCCACATTTAAGTTCTGTACACACAAAGGCAAACTATTTCATAAAACCATCACACAACACTACTGTGATTGAGTTAACTGCTTTTTTTAAGGCCTCCCTCCTTATAGCTCCACACCTGGGTCCTCCGGTAGCCCTTACATCTGCTGTTCAAATTCACCAGACAGCCAGTCCACTTCATTCCTCCACCCTGCTCGTAGCCTTTCCCCCTTTGCCTCACAGATATTATGCAGTACACAACATGCAGCTCCAATGATGGGGATGTTTGCCCCATTGAGATCCCATCTAGTGGGCAAACCATGCCAGCATCCCGTCAGTCTACTAAAAATAAGTTCAACAATCATTCTACACCTACTGAACTGGTAGCTGAATCTTTCTTTGGCACTTCCAAGATGGCCATTGTATGTCTTCATGAGCCGGGGAGTAAAGGGAAGGCTGGATCTCCCAGAATCACTACTGTCACTTCAACATCACTAATGTGAAGAATGTCCCCACTTTGAGATTTTGGAAAAGTCCTATGTTCTTAAAAGATGAGAGCATTATGCTCCTTCCCTGACAAGCCTACAAGGATATCAGTGAAATGTCCGCAGTGATCCACCAGTATTTGCATAACTATGGAAAAGCATCACTTTCTTTTTATGCTGTGGATTTTCCGACTCCAAACTGATTGCCCACTGACTGATAGCAACCCGGTGTTCCAAGTTTCCAGAGCATGATTGCCACTCACTTCTCCACTGTCAATGCAACTCTCAATCTGGTATCCCTGCATTGGAAGTCTGGGACAAGTTTGGCACATGGACCCAGAAATGTGTTCTTTTGCATCTGGAAGTTTTACAGCCACTGCTCGTTACCCAAACCTGCACTAGGATACCAACCCAACAGTCACTGCTCACTTCTCAGGCCCAGTGGTGGGGATTCACCATGTGGAGATGCACCATGAATCCAGCAGCAACCTGGCATTTTTATTCACAGTGTCCATCAGCATCCAGTCGTGGTGGCTGAACAACTCCTCTTCTTCCTCCTCACAATCGCAGTAGTAGTAGTACTCTAAGGGCTTGTCTACACTTACAATGCTACACTGGTGCTTCAGAACAGACACTACCTATGCTGACAGGAAAGATCCACCTCCCCAAGAGGCAGTAGCTAGGTTGATGGAAGAATTCTTCCAATGACCTAATGCTGTCTACTCAGGGACTTAGGTCAATTTATCCAAACCCAATCTGGAGCAACATAGTTTTTTCACACCCCGAGTGATGTAGTTATGGTGACTTGATTTTCTAATGTAGACTAGGCCTCAGTACTACAAATACAAGAAAATTCTGTATCTTGTATTAGCCATGGTCATTAGAACTGCAATGAGCTCTGCCGGCTCCATGCTTCTGCCCGAGAGATGGTAAAGACTGAAAAGCAGAGTACAGGACTGTGGGCATTTTAAAAACAGTGTGAAAATTATGGAATGGAACAAGCATTATGGGTAGGGCCCTGTGTAAATCATGATTTCACAGAGGGCATGGAAATCACGAAAATGCCCCCAATGGTGACCTTTTAAATATTACTTTAGCTATGGTGTTCTTTCAAAAATTACCATAATTTACAGTGCTGTGTGCATGTGGAAGAATTGAGTTCTGTGTGCAAACAGTCAATTTCAAGGACAGAATGAATTTAACCAGCAAACTTTATCAATGAGCATACACAGAATGTCTATTCTTCCACACAGACACAGCACTCCATTCTGCCACAAATCTTTCCATCCTTGAAATTGACTAAGCCTGCTGGTGAAATTCAATACTTTGCCATTGACCTTATCATGAATCTTCTAAAAAACTGTGATTTACATAGGACTTCTAGTAATCAGTTGGAACTCTACTGCCCTGCCCTCAGGTGACCAACTGTCACCCCACCTGTAAATTCCTTGGGAATTTTGGAAGTTCCCTTCCAGTTTGCTTGGTGACACATGCAGTGGTCTCAGCGCATCTTTCCAGGTGACCAGGTCTGCTCCATGCACCAGGCGATCCCCTGCTTGGAGCAACGCCGAGCTGCTGGACCTCATCAGCATTTGGGGAGAGGAGGCTGTGCAGTCCCAGCTGCGCTCCAGCCATAGGAATTATGATACCTCCAGAAGATTTCACGATGCATGACAGAAAGGGACCAGGGACTGGGACACACTGTAGTGCAAGGTCAAAGTGAAGGAGCTGTGGAATGCCTCATGCTGCGCCCACAAGCTGCTGGTTCTACAAAGAGCTGGACGCAATACTTGATGGCGACCCCGCCTCCACTGCAAAGGCCACTGTGCATACTTTGGTGGCTCGCGTGCCAGTGGAGAGTAGACAGAGCCAGGAGGAGGAAATCTTGGATGAGGATGTGGAGGGGGACCCAGAGGCAGAGGATGACTCGGAAGTCAGAGATACATGCAGCCAGGAGCTCTTCTCTACCCCGGAAGAGGCTAGCCAGTCACAGCTGTAGGAGCTTGGCGAAGCGCAAACAGGAGATGAGGCCCCTGGTAAGTGGCTTTGATTTTGGGAATTGCTGAAGCAAGTTGATGGGGGCAGGAGGGTTGTAGAAAGAAGAGTTGTGTCTGTATGATGTGCATACCACCACATGCCTAGTCTGAGCAGCGGAAGAGGGTGTTGATCAACTCCCTCAAATCTACCCGAAATTCTCGTGGAGATACTGGGCAATCCGCTGCCGCAGGATCTTTGGCAGAGCTACTTTGTTTCCTGCCCCATTAAGGGTAATTTTCCCACACCACTCTGCCATCACTGGGGAGGGGGTGAAGGGGACCATTGCTGCACCCAGGTGAGCCGCATAAGGGCCACGGCCTCCCTTGATTCCCTGCTCACCCTCAGCAGCAAGATCTCTTCCATAATGAACACAGCCTGTGGAAAACGTGGGGACAGTAATGATTATAAGGCCCCGCTCTACAGTGCTGGCTCTCCCCAAGAGCCATGTGCCCAGTGTACAGTACAGTCCGGGAACACTGATTTCCCTTGCCCCTGCGGTTACTCACCATTTTGGGGGTCTTGTGGCTTATGTGTTTGACTGGAGTCAGCCAGTTAGTGACGAGTATGTGAATAGTGGTTGTGTTTTACATCACTGAATCAGTGGTCTCTGTGTTGAAAACAATGCTGCTTCTGTAAAATGTTGCATTTTGGCTTCACAGATATGGGAGTCCAGCCTCCCTCTTTGTTATCGATGGCTGAATGGCTGTGCAGAATTAGAAAGCGGCCACAAAGATCTAAAGAGCATTTACTGCGTGATGTCATGATGCATTCCATGGCCAAAAAACAAGAATTGAAGAAGTGGCAGGACAATGAGAAGAGGGACCGAAAAGAGAACACGGCGTGCCACAGAGCGGCTCTCAAAAGTTATGGCGCACCAAGCACATGTGCTTCAGGAGCTACTAGCACTACAAACCAAGCAGCTCTGCGCCCGCCCTCCCCTGCAGCCGCCGTCACAAAACTCTTTCCCATGTGCCCCCCAGACACCGCCAACATACTCTTATCAACCTCCTGGTTCCAGTCTGTACCCGCAACATTCCACTCCTGCCCTATCACAGTCCAGTCCTGTGGACTCCCAGTACCCACTGCACTCAACACCCATCCCTCTGCAGTTTAGCCCTGTTGAAGTACAGTACCCACTGCACTGTACTCCAAAGGACAAGGATGCATATGATACCTGGACATACACAAATCTTTAACCATCCTGGGACCCCACCTTCCCTCATCCCCCACAGTGCTGATGTGTTTTTTTGTTTGTCTCTCTCTTCCATTTGTTGTTTTTTAATAAAATAATTGTTTTTGTTTGAAAGCAATCTTTATTCCATTAATTGAAAGCAAACAGAGCCCTGCAAAGCACCAGGCAATTTTCTTAAACCTTCATAGTACATTGTCTGCACCAATCACAATCACCTCCTAGCATTACAAGCACTGCACTTCTGAGTACAGCAACAAATATTAGTGGCTTTCAGCTTCAAATTGCTGCCTCAAGGCATCACTAACCCTTATGGCCCCACGCCCCTCTAATACCCCTGGTCTCTGGCTGTTCAAATTCAGCCTCCAGGCACTGAGCCTCAGCCATCAAGCCCTGAGTGAAGCTTTCACCCTTCCCTTCACAAATATTATGGAGCGTGCAGCATGTGGCTATAAGCATAGGAATATCGTCATTGGCCAGGTCCAGTCTCCCATTTAGGCATCGCCAGCGGGCCTTTAATCAGCCAAAAGCACACTCAACAGTCATCCTGCACTTGCTCAGCCTGTTATTGATCTGCTCCTTGTTGCTGTCAAGGTGCCCTGTGTATGGTTTCATAAGCCACTGCATTAAGGGGTAGGCAGGGTCTCCCAGGATCACAATGGGCATTTTGACTTCCCCTACGGTGATCTTCCGGTCCGGGAAGAAACTCCCTGCTTGCAGCATTCTGAACGGGCCAGAAAGATACTTTCCAAACCAGCCTGCATTAAATGTCCATGAAACACCCATGGTGATCCACCAGCACCTGGAAAACCATAGAGAAATACCCTTTCTGAATAATGTACTCGGTGGCTAGGTGGTCTGGTGCCAGAATTGGAATATGCATGCCTTTTATCACCTCTCTGCAGTTAGGGAAGCCCATTTGTGCAAAGACATCCACAATGTCACGCACATTGCCCAGAGTCACAGTCTTTCAGAGCAGAATGCGATTAATGGCCCTGCACACTTCCATCAACACGAGTCCAATGGTCAACTTTCCCATTCCAAATTGGTTAACAACCGATCGGTAGCAGGTTGGAGTAGCCAGCTTCCACAGTGCAGTCACCATGCACTTCTCTAATGGCAGGGCAGCTCTCATTCTTGTGTCCTTGCACCAAAGAGCTGGGGCGAGCTCATCACACAGTCCCATGAACGTGGCTGTCCTCATCCGAAAGTTCTGCAGCCACTGCTCGGCATCCCAGATGTGCATGACGATGTGATCCCACCATTCAGTGCTTGTTTCCCAAACCCAAAAGCAGCGTTCCACTGTGGTCAGCACCTCCATGAATGCCACAAGCAATCTTGTATCATAGCTACCACACGTGGCGAGACCAATGTTGAACTCCTCTTGCCTTTGTAGTTTAAGGAATAAGCCCACTGCCATTCATGACATGTGAGTGAAAGCAAGCAGCATATTGGTCAATGGAGCGGGATCCATTCCTGCAGACTGAGGAGACAGAGCGTGCAGTACATAAACTGTTGAAAGATGACGTCAAATGAGGACAGAAGCACAGGGATTGCTGGGATGCGAAGCAATGCATCACAGGGCATTGGAAAAGAACCCAGGATGCCCCGCAACCCCCTCCGCCTTCCCACAACTCTCAGAGCAGTGGTTTCCAAACTAGGGGCGCTGCTTGTTCAGGGAAAGCCGCTGGCAGGCCGGGCCGGTTTGTTTACCTGCCGCGTCCGCAGGTTCGACCGATCGCGGCTCCCACTGGCCGCAGTTCATCGCTCCAGGCCAATGGGGGCTGTGGGAAGCTGGCCGCCCTTCCCTAGCGCCCCTAGTTTGAGAACCACTGTCTTAGTGGCAGAAGAGGAAAAGATGCTCTGTGGGATAGCTGCCCAGAGTGCATCGCTCTGAATACTGCTGCAAGTGCCACAAGTGTGGACACGCTATTCCACAGGCAGCTGACAGTGTGAACACACAACAGCAGTTTCCCTTCAGCGCACTCTGAGCGGCGCTGTAACTGCTGGTGATGCAACTCTGCCAGTGTAGATATACCCTTATACACTTGTATATTTTTAACTGACTTTGGGAGAGGAAAGGCCTTCTCTGGATACCACAAGAATTTCAGATAATTCTGCCCCCACCCAAAATTATATTGTTTTAAATAAAGAAACTCAAATCACTTCCAAGTCAACCAGACTAGAGCTCTAACACCTTTTACTGCCATACTGGAAGGGATGAACCTCAAATACCTATGTATTTACAAGCTAAAATATCATTTGCTAGTCAATGAGAGACAGACACAGGAAAAGAGTCTGCCGGCAGAGATCTTCTGGCTGTATTCAGACTAGAAAAATAGGTGGTCTTTTAAAATATGTTAGATAAGTTTTAATTAACATATATTTAAACACCACCTAACCTAGAGAGAATTTAACAGAATTACAAATTACCTAATTGTGGTCCACTCTAGGGTGGAGCCTAAGTTTCTTTCTGCTGGAGAGTGGACTGTTTGTTCTCATCTAAAACCAGCACATGATCATCTAGGCAGTAGAGGTTCACAAGCAAGCCAACAGCCAACTGCAACAGGAGAACCCAAGTTATTGTGGGAGTCCATCAACCACCACAGAATTCCATAGACATATTGGTAGTAACAGTGATCTAGCATTTTACTTATACAAACAAACAAAAAAATTAAACCACAAACGGAACAGAAACTGAAGTGTAGCTAAGTGAGTATGCAGTCAGCTCGAAACCATACTTCGGAGAAGTGTAAACTTTTCCATTACTTTCATCTGGCCGTTAACTGTGAAACCAATATTATTAGCTATTTCACTACTGGAGAAACAAGGTGGGTGAGGCAATATCTTTTATTGGACCTACTTCTGTTGGTGAGAGAGACAAGCTTTTGAACCACACAGAGCTCTTCTTCAAGCCTGGGAAAGGTACTCTGAGCGTCACAGCTAAATGCAAGGTGGAACAGATTGTTTATCACAAGTAGTTAACACATATTCTAAGGGACCAAAGGTAGAGTGGCCCATTAACACCTCTGCAGTGATAGGACAACCAACCCCACCCCCCACCACACCTTTCAAGATCCATGGATCCTACCCGTGCCTATCACTACATGTGGTGTACTTCATCCAGTGCACTAAATGCCCCAACAACAACTATGTGGGTGAAGCCAGACAATCACTGTGCTCTCCACTGAACTCACACAGTGAGCTATAGCTCATGAAAGCTTATGCTCAAATAAATTGCTTAGTCTCTAAGGTGCCACAAGTACTCCTTTTCTTTTTACCCATCACAGTTGGGTGAACACTTTTCACAGAGCAATGACTATGTCTGACCTATCTGTCCTCATCCTCAAAGGAAACCTGCACAACACTTTCAAGGATTTCAAAAGACAAGCCCGGGATCTTAGATTCATAACTCTACTAGATACTAAAAATCATGGATTGAACAGACACTAGATGTATGGATTATTACAACAATCTGTAACCCACTAACCCCTTCTTTTTGTTCTGTGACTGAAAACGTGTTAATTGGCCACTCTACCTTGAATGGTCCCTTAGACTATGTACTAACCACTTATACTAAACAATCTCTTCTACCTTCAATTTAGCTGTGATGCTCAAAGTACCTTTCCCAGATCTGAAAAAGAGTTCTGTGTGGCTTGAAAGCCCTCACCAACAGAAGTAGGTCCAATAAAAGATATTACCTCACCCACCTTGTCTCATTAATATCCTGGGACCGACATGGCCACAACTACACTGCATATTTCACTACTGTGCATTTTAGATTATATGTTTATCCCAAATTGATTTCTCCCTCTCTCCACAGACACCATAAGCACCAACTGCTCCCTATCCAGCTGCCAAAAACTTCAACAACTATGGTGCAGTTTTACATTGCCAAAACTGAACAGAAATCACATCATCACACTGAAAATGTGGAGACAGCACTGTGGAGAGAAACTGACTATAAAAACAAGTAACACACGGCTACTGTACTGATTAAATGAAGCTGCTGCAGAAGAACTTCCAGCACCAGGTTGCCACAGAAACCACAGGACCTTGCCACAGAATTTAGGTACAGCTTGGCTCAGAACACATGGAGCCTTTATTATACAGCATCTAGAGACCAAGATGTTCTGTAGCCGTATTTGGAGAAGAGGCCCTTATGCATTTCCTCAAATCTGTCAAAGTACAAAAGGAATATATTCTTGTGGGCTGCTAGTGCCAAATCAACACATCTTCTGCAAGTATTGCAGAACTGTTGCACATTCTGATGTAAGCGGCAAGTAGAAATGTTTGGATGACTTTTCATAGCTACCTGTGGCATTTTGGCTGGTTCACTGCTGGATCAAATGTTCTCCAATCAGAGCAAGAACAGCATTCATCATGGCTAGCAACTGGACAAGGTCATCAATCAGTAGTTCAGGACTTTCACTGCTATGACAGCCATGAAAGCCTTTTGAGCAAACAAGTACTCACTGCCTGCTAGAGCCATAAAAGGACCAGAATTACTGACTGGTAGTGGCAGCAACACTTCTTTCATTGGAGACTGTCATTTGAAATTCTAGTAGTGTCATGTCCATGATCTTCTGACCCAAAGGCACATCACACACGATGATTCAAGCTCGTAGTCCACCACTGACATTACATTACAGTCCTAGAAGGGTGACTGTATTTTGGAGGAGAAGTTAAACAGACATGGCTGCCTCTCTCACACAGCTTCCCACGTAACAGTTAAAGATTCCATAGCACTTTCACTTTCATCTACCACTGTTTGCCCATTCTCATGGTTTGCATCCTATGTGATTCTCCTCAGATTCCTCATCTGTCTTTCATTTTGTGATTTCTTATGTTTCACAGAAATCGGATTTGCCTGCCCAGTGACAGTATTCACATGCTATTTTTGACTAAAATATACTATGCCAAAAGTTGCCAAAATCTTGTTACTGAGTGTAGGCAAGTATTTTTAGACTAATGGCCAGGGTCTTTTATGTCAGACTGACACCACTGTCAACATACAGTTTCACGAAGCAAAAGTAAACTAACCTACCTCCCACCCACCCAAAAAAAGAAAAGGAAAACACCAAGATAAAAGAGGGTAAAACTAGTTCACTGGATGTTATTGAGAGAGCTCTCACAGTACTATTAAAAAAACAAACAAACCAACTAAAACAACCCCACACACCTCCATGAGGGGAATAGCTCTGGTGCACTGTCTACACTAGCACTTTACAGCACTGAAACTTACAGCTCTCAGGGGTGTGTTTTTTCACACCCTTGAGCAAGAAAGTTGCTATGCTGTAAAGTGCCAGTGTAGACAAGCCCTTAGAATTGTGGTTGTGGAATTATTATACTGTGACCCACAAGAAGTCGCACATCAAGCTGAAGGACTGAGAGCCGGAAACTCATGAGTGCTAACATCTGCTATGACACTTTAACTCGCTGTGTGGCCCTGAGCAAGTCATTTAACTAACCACTGTTTTCCTATTTGTAGAGAGAATATTCACCTACCTGACAAGGATTAGTTAATGATAGTAACAGAATCAGAAATGTGAAGTGCTATGAAAAGTCTATGTATTAGTGCCATTTCTCAGAAAGTCAAAGACAAGTTGCCAATAGAGTAAGATTACATCCAGTTTTCATTTTACATACAGGAATGCCCCAATTTGTTTTTATGACACATGTCAATCCCAAATCAAGGAAGACTTGTTCTGCTTTAGACGTGACCAGCAAAACCCAAAAGACAGGATGCTGTACTGCCACAGAACTCAAGGGGAAACAAATCTACAGAATAACAGTTTTACAATATTTCCTGAAGAAATCTGACAAAAAATATTTACAAATGGAGTAAATTACACAGTAACTTCATAAGGAATATTGTGCAACTAGCCTAGCGTATTTGTGCCTTCACTTTAAGAGCTAAAAAAGAGCTTTTTTAAAAAAAGGACTGCATTTCAGCACCTCATGTGAAATTATGATACTATGAGCAATGCAACGGATACAGTTTAAACTGCTCAACCTTGCTAGTCAAATTACTTTGCACAAAATTACTTTAATTTTAGGAAGTTGCTTATTTGTGTCTATACGTCATATGAAGTCACGTGAATCATGTCCATCGGTTTGATGTAGAGTTAACTGCAAGATAAAGTGGATGCTGCTCTAAAACCTGGGACCAAAATTAAAACAATTCTTGCTAAAATACAGCATGTAGAGCAGCACTGGTGATTCTAATATACCAAGTATCAAACTAATTAAGTCTCTTCTTTGGATTTTCCTCCAATCACCACTATCAGCTCTCAAACTTCAAATATAAGATAAAAAAATTCATGCACTTCAGGAATTTGTGTTAAGTGATTTTAACAGGTCACAAGAGGCATGCTGAACACTATTACTTAACCCTTCTCTCCCTCCTTCCCAGCTGAATGGCTCCAGAGTAATTCCATGGAGGCTGTGGAATTGCAAGCATGGCAAATGCTAGGATGTCAGAGAAGAGTGTGAATCAACTCTGACAACAATGAGCATCATGGACCATGAAAGAAAATCAATTTTTAAATAAGTGCATTAACTTTCTCTGTTAACTTGACTAACAAAGTAAATGGAATCTTCTTAGTTAAATCTGTAGTCCATGTTTTAATCCAACAAATGGTGACACTAATGTTTCATTATTATTAGACAACTGAGAAGTTACTTCAGGTCAAGTACATTTTCCCATTTTGCTATTTCTGTTGTACTGTATTTCTTAAACAACTAAACTCAATTAAGTCATCTTAGGCAAACTGGGGGAAAAAAACTCCACAAACACACAAAAGTTACACTCTTTCAAATATTATTACAACTAAAAAGTATTAAGACAGGAAACTGAGTTTCATAGGGCCTTTCTTAAAGCACATCTAAGGTATAATTTTTTTCCACAGGGGACAGGGAAGGGTCCAAATTCTCACATCATGAAACCTACTTCCTCATCCTTCTCCTCACCCTGCCAGTGCCTTGTGTGGCAATGAGACAACACACAACAGCAGAATGATCAGTTAAAAGTAACAGGCAATTTGGTTTCTTTCTGTGAAGAAAGTTTCTTGTAACTTCATTCCTGGGATTCGACATTTTTGAAGATGGGACCCTCCATCGGACACAGAGCCATGTGAAAAACCCACACCCCTGAGAGACATAGCTGTACTGATCTAGAGGACAGCGCAGACAAGGCTAGGTGGAGGGAAGCCGTCTCCCACCCACCTAGCTACCTCCTCTCAGCGAGGTGGATTAACTACGCCTGAATGTCCGCGCTGCAGTGCAAATGTGCTGCCGTAGCGTTTCAAGAGCAGCCATGTCACTGGTGCAAACCCAGCCCAGTTTGGTAGCCAGGCAAGTCGCCATCTGATGGCAGCTCAGCTGAAATACCATGAACTACGTCTGATGGGCTCCAAGCACCCAGTGTGGACAAGGTCCAGCCCACAAACAGCACCTCTGGGTCTGCCCCTGGCCCGGGCCCTACGGGCTGAATAACCCGCCGTCTCGCTCTAGCGCGGCGGGAGCCGGCAGGGTCCAGCGGGCCCCTGAAGCCAACCAGTACCTGGGCCCCAGCCCATGTGTGTGCAGGGGGCAAGAGGGGGCCAAGGCGCCTGCGGGCCAGCAGCGTGGGCGAGCCCCAGGCCCGGGGAGGGGCAGGCCGCTGCTGGCCCCAGGGAAGACACAGCCCGAGAGCCGGGCCCCGAGGCGGCCGCCTCCCTCCCGGGGCTTCGCCGCGCTGCGCCCGGGTCGCAGCTACCCCGCGCCCGGCCGCGATTCCTCACTCACGGGCTTCCCCCCGACACGCAGGCAGCAGCGACAGCAGCAGAAAGCGGCGGAAGAAGCTGGGCCCCGGCCAGGGCCGCGCCTCCCGATCCCGCCCCCGGCCGCGCTGCTCACACCCACCTTCCCTCCCCCCGGCTCGGGGCGATCCAGTGCGGGAGAGAAGCCGGGAGCAGCTGCTGGACCGCTGTAAGGTCTCCTGTGTAGCTTAACTATGCCAGTGGGAGAGAGCTCTCCCACCGGCATAATTAAAGTACCCCCAATGAGTGGCAGTAGCTATGCCGGCAGGAGACGCTTTCCTGCAGACATAGTGCTGTCCACACTGGCACTTTCATCAGAGAATCTTGTCAATCGGGGGGTGTGATTTTTCACACCCCTGACAGACAAAAGTGATAGTACTGTAGACAAAGCCTTTGTGAAGACTCCTAAGTGGAACAAATTGCAGGATCTGGGGCTTAGACTGTAAACTCGTCAGGGTAGAGCTTTTGTCTTTGCATGTGTTTGTACAGTGTTTAGCACAACCTGGCCCTAATTCTGATTGGGGCCTTTAAGTGCTACTGTATCAGGAATATTAGATAATGGTAACAGTAAGTGCTAAGTGTTATTTGGGGGGGTTGCTCCCCTCTCCCACTGAGAAGACTAGCTGTGGCTTCATCTCCTCTGACTCTCTATCTTGAGCCCTTTGGAACAGCTGCTAGTTCCATCAGTCCTATTTCTGCCAGCGTTCTTTTGTTTATAGAGGGTCCTGTCATTACCTGTAAAATGGAAACAATAAATGAATCAGTCAGAATGATATCTTTCATACGTATATGCATTTCATATCATAAATACTCTTGTCTCATATTTTAAAGTCTGAATTTTATCAGCATAGAATTGTACATTCTTTGGGTTGTTTTACCATAGGTATTTCAAAAGAGGAATTATAGAAGTTTTTTATTCCAACCCATATCATGTTAAAGCCAAAAATCACAGAAAACTGCAACCGATCTTTATGTTTTTATTCCTTGCCTCTAAAAGTCAAATTTGCAAATGTCTGTCAAAAAGGATACCATATGGAAAGGCTAGCAGAAGGGCAACTAGTGAACCAGCTATATGTGCCAGTTTCAATTTGTCACACTTCTCATTTCTGGGAAATGCTTTATCCTTGTTTTAAGCATGAAAACTCTCATAAGGAACAAGTTAACAATACATTCCTCAAAATACATCCTTTGTGAATGGAAAATAAACAATATGCCTCTATTTGCATAACTCCATGTATGGAGGGAAAGGCAAACACCCACAAAGTTATATTAAATTATTTTAAAGGATCAGTAATTTTAGCAATAATCCAAGATTCCCCAATAATAACATCATGGGTTACAAAAAACATACTGAAATATCTTGCAGCTACAGATGCATCAAAATCATCTTTTCCTTAATACAGTTATAGAAAATGTTGGTTATATAAACCCAAGTCCTCCAAAGACTTACACACACACATACTTAACTTTACACACCAGTACTGACATGCATAAAGTTAAGCACATGCATAAAGGCTTGCCATTAGAGAATTTGGGCCCTAGGTATGAAATACTGGTTTAAAACAGACATTGTTTAGATTGCCACTCCCTCCCCCCACGCCAAATGGCAGCCTTGTCTTTAAAGTGAATCCCTAGTATACAAGGCAGATAATAGACTAAAATAGACTAATTATTATTATTAGAGCACAAGTAGTAGACACATACATGACATTATTTCTACCTCAGGAACATACAATCAAATTAAGATGTACACACTCTTCAGACATAAATAGAAGTACAGATATCGACTGAGATAAATGCCAGAAGCCAGATACTGCCCTCAGTTACACCAGTGCAATCCCACTTACATATGTGGTTGTAAATTTTTAGGATAGCTTTTCTGAGTGCTGGGTTTGGTTTCAAAGTTACATTTACTTTTGTATTTATCAGATTTTGTTTTAATTACTATTTCAAGTCTGTGCTGGTTTTGGAGTATTTGAGACATTTGTGGAAGCTTCCTTTGCTTAATTATATAGCAAAAACTGTACAGTATATGCTGACTCGCCTGAGACTGAAGACAGTGGTTGAGTTTGCAAATTTCATAAATAAACTTGATGATACTACATATGCAGTGATAAATCTTTTGTGTAATTCACCTACTTAGGCTGCTGAACTCAGATATCTGGGGTGAAAAATGTCCATTGATTTCAATGCGACTAGGATTTCACCCCTGATTTTCAGTAAGATCCTGCTTTTTACCTAATTTTACAAATAGATTTCCTGGCAATAGGCGGTCAAATGAAATTTGCCCAAGATCACACACAGAATGAGTAATTTAGGCCTGTTATGCTTGTGTTTAACCACACGTGAGTAGTCTCATTAAGGTTAATACACTACTCACATGTGTAAAGTTAAGGATTAGTTTTAACAGATTTTGATCCTGAGATCTTTGTAAAGTTTTACCATGTTTAACTTTGCAGGATCAGGATCAAGTCCAGTCAGAAAAATTCTGGAATTTGGTGCATAGTTGGTAATAAAGGACTTTGATAATATTCTGTGATGGTCATTTATCAGTATAACTATTTTGATTTTCCTTATTAATTTTCAGGTCTTTTCACTCAAAATAAGAGGTTTGTGGAACTTTTCTGGGTTAGCAGGTATTAGAACTCTCCATAACAGTAAGTGATTTCTCGACACACTGTAGCAGTTTACAGCAAGAACCATTCTTTTGTTGTATGTTTCTGCACAATGGTCTGCAGCTTCTGAGCACTGCCACACTACAAATACATAATAATACTTAACAATTATTCCATGTGGGCTATAAAGAGGGTGGTATAGCTCCCTCTAAAGAGAGAGCTAGAACAAAGGAGGTTCTGGAGGTTGATCCTAGGGATAACAAATTTCTGTGAAGAAATTTAGGCTTTTTGCTGTATTCTTGTTTATGAGTTATCAATAAAGTCAAACCCTTTTAAAGGAGTGAGTTCATTGTCTTTGTGTTCTGCTGTGGATGTATATAAACTCAACCCAGTCACACTTGGGTAACTGAATAAGAGAGCTACCTGCTACTTGCATGTCTTAATTTCTTTAAACAAATGTAACTCATGAGTTTTGAGGTTAATTTCTGTAGAGTATCCCAAAGCAGGCTGCGTACCTTACAGAAACAAATATATGTTCCCCACCCCAAAAAGCCTTCAATTAAAGCCCCAATTGTATAACTGGATCTGTGTTGGTGGACCCTTGTGCCCACACAGAGCCCTATTGAAACCAGTGGGACTTCCTGCAGACAAAAGGCTTCTGTGCAGACCCAATCATAGGATCAGGGACTAAGTTCAAATATGATACAAGTGGGAGTCCTAGATAGGTGAAAGGGAGATTGGTAAAAGAAAGACAAAGGTATGATAATTGTTACTTAGCCATAAGTAATAATCACTATTAAGAAAAATTAGATGTAAAATATATATTAAATGTAGGAAGTAGAGTGCTTTGTTAACCCAGTCTCTAATAAGTAGCATGTGACAGAATTACATTAGTGAGAAAAAAAATCAGATGATTCTAAACTTTTTAGAGATGACTTTCTGGAGGCATCCTAAATTGTGCCTGTCATTACTGGTAGTATTGGTGCTTACGGTGATAGAAGTGAAACTGCTCTGTAATAATTTATGAACATTGTATATTGACCAGATTATGGGGATGTTTACTGTATGAATATGTTGGTTTAGTTTAATGGGGGGTTATCAGGAAAAACAAGCAGGAAGGAAAACAGTGGCTCAGGATGAGCCACTTCTCAGCAAATACTTGAGGGTGGATGAGAGACAATGCCAGAACTGGAAAAGGCCTGGGAACCAGAGAAACAAAAACAAAACAAAACAAAAAACAAAACAGAAAACACCTGAGGCAGGGTTAAAAAGGTAAACCCTTTCAAAGAAGGGGCAGATGTTGGGGAGTTGTTTGGGGTAACTAGACTGATACACATGACCGTCAGGGGTGTCTGGAGAAACTAGGCTTGCCTAGGTCTCCATTACTAGATGGTAAGACTTTAGGTAAAATAGAAGTGTGTAGACTGTCCTAAAATCCTTTTTCTCTAAGGGCTTTGTTTCCACTATTAAAGCAAACAATATTCTGGTTTTAAAACGGCTGTCTGGTCTCAGACTCCTGAAGAGAAGAACCCAACTGGAACTACTTGGTAAGCATCATCAATATGTAGTGTACTGTATCTCAGAGTCTGGTCCAAGAGTGGAATTCTACCTCAGGAGAAGTAAGACACAAGGCCTGACACTGGAGGAGGTGCACTTTGAGAGACCGGAAAAGGGACAGAGGTGCAGATACCCTCTATTCACAAAAAACATATTCACCTAATTGTAGATTGCTTAAAAATGTAATAATGTAGTATACCTCTCTTTAATTCTGGTTTCAAGCAAATTCAATTAAATTTTGATTTACTTTTTCTTTAGGGTGATTGGAAGTCTTACTGTTTATGTAAATTACATATTTAAAATTATTTGCATATAAGACTTTATTCACAGCACTACAATGCAACCCTGCTTTTTCAACAGCTGCTGCTGATGGGCCAGATTCTGATCTCAGTTGCAGCAGTGCAAATCTGGAGTAATCTCACTGAACTAAAAAACTGATTGGGATTTACACAGGCATAAATAAAATCAGAATATGGCCAATTTTTGTACTCATGCTAAATGCAGAGCTTACAATCTCCATGGAGATGGTGGTGGCTTTGTCTTCAAACATGGCACTAGGTTTAAGCCATTTTTAACATTGAAAAGAAGAAACTGAATATAGAGTTACTATTAGCAAGCAAAACTATGTTTAGTCACAGTTAAGGTTACTGCAGGACACATCCCATTCCACCTCAAACCTTAAAAGTATGGAAATAAGAAATTAGGGGGCAAAAACTTGTGTCTTCTCTTCAGGGCCGGTTCTAGGATTTTTGCCACCCCAAGCAAAAAAATTTTTGGCCGTTCCCACTTTTTTTTAGTGCTCCCTCACCCCCGGCTCTGCCCCAACTCCGCCCCTTCCGAACCCCTTCCCCAAATCCCCGGCCCCGCCTCCTCCCCCGGGGTGCAGCATTCCCCCCCCACCATTGCTTCCTGCAGCTTCCCCCCAACCCTCTGCCCTAGCTCACCTCCGCTCCACCTGCTCCCCTGAACACGCTGCCACCGCCCCGCTTCTCCCCTGCCCCCCTCAGGCGAGGGAGAGGCAGCGTGTTCAGGGGAACAGGCAGAGCAGAGGTGAGAAAGGGTGGCGGGGGGCGCGCAGGAAGTAACGGGGGCAGAGAGGATAGAGGAGCTGCTTCCCCACCCCAGCTCACCTCCGCTCCATCACCACTGTCTCCCCCAAGCGCACCGCCGCTCGGCTTCTCCTCCCTCTCTCCCAGGCTTGCTGCGCCAAACAGCTGTTTCACGTGTGGCAAGCCTGGGAGGGAGGGGGGAGAAGCGGAGCGGCAGCGGCACGCTCAGGGGAGCAGGCGGCGGAGTGGAGGCGAGCTGGGGCACGTTTCTAGGGGCGGCATGGCTGGCGCCGGAATGCCGCCCCTAGAAATGTGCCGCCCCGAGCACCTGCTTATTTTGCTGGTGCCTAGAGCTGGCCCTGCTTCTCTTCCACTTTTATACTGCATACAATAGTGTTAATAACACACTCCAGTGCTCCATAATGCTTTCACTTCCATCTCCAACACATACCCAAAAACAATACATCCCCCAACTTCATCAGACTTACACTGTAAAGCAAATCCTTAACAGTTACTTCATATGCTCAGTGCTTTTACAGCAAGAGATGAGTACATCTGACTGTCACATTCCATCCATTTGGGAAGTTTATTTGCCTTAATTCTGCCAAGGTTTGAGAGATTTTAATTCATAGTCTGTTTTTCCAGCTCAGGGAACTTTCTCTTAGGTTATAAGGTTATAAGGTTATTTGATAAGAGAAAAGGTCTATGTTTTTTTAAGCTCCACAGGGAGTGACTGGCAGCGTTCATATCACACCGGATTTGTCCTGAAGAAGAGCTCTGTGTAGCTCAAAAGCTTGTCTCTCTCATCACCAGAAGTTGGTCCAATAACTTACCTACTTTGTTTCTCTAGTATCCTGGGATCAGAATGGCTCAACAATACTGTACTGCACACAGCAGATTTGTTGTCAAATTAAAATTTGGTAAGTTTGCCTTCGCATACACATTTTTCATCATGGCTGAGAAGTTATACAGTTCTTCACAGACAAACAGTTACTGATCTGTAACTGATCTTATAGAAATTAGCATGCATTTGAGGGGGCACCAATGTAGCCAATGGGCTGGTTCCAGAGTGCTTCAGATTTCTTGCAAAAGAACTACAAAGCAAAGTGGGACAATGCAGTTAAAAAATCACCGAAATGGGCAATTTTCAACTCATTCTTTCTGAATCAATTAATTTTTAATCAAACCACCATGAAAGATTTCAATAGTATTCAAAGTTTATATTCTGTGTTGTGGTTTTTACCATTTAGTTTTTGTTTGTTGTAAACAAACTAAAGGTTAAAAGGTCCTGTTCAATTTTAACTCTGTAATGCAACCTTAACTCTGGTGCAGATACCTCAGTGCCATAAAAATGAAAACTCAGCATATCTATTCAAAAAGTGCAGTTCTACTTTGCCAGTGATGTCCTTTTTAAAGATTACAAAATGTACATATTAGCTGTAACAGTAAAAAGTTCATATCATTATGGTAATATGGAATAGTCAGTGTAGAGTTAAGAGTAAATTGTGTAATCTGTAATACTACATACATTAAACTGATATAGTGAATCCACTGATTCAGCAGCAAAGCAAAAAAGATTTAATCCAGCAAATAATTGATTTAATGATTTATGATTTAATCCAGCAAATAATTGCTGTCAGCCTAATGGCTATTACTATTTAACTGGTGGATACGCAGTTACATTCCGCCATGCATAACATCTCCAGCACCCTGCGGCCGACTCCACTCCCATGGCTCCCAGTTCTGAGCAATATTGCTCCTCCCGATATCAGATGAGAGGTTGCCACTGGCAAGTTACTGCAGAAAGTACATGCCTACTCAAGCCTGCCGCTGCACTATGACCGTTTTAAATCACCAGCTGCACATTTGCCGTCACGTCACCCATTATGGTCTCATCCTCCACGCCAAGATGTTAGGTCGGAAACACTCTGGCAAGAGGAATGAATATCCGTTAAAATCCACAACCAGTCCCTCATCACCGACCCCACAATTTGCCCGCCTGGTTTTGACCTGCCCTGTAACCAAAGGTCCCTGTTGAACAGGTTCTGGAATGGGCAAGGTCTCTGTGCAGCCAACCAGTATCGCTGGGGCCTTCGTGACAGCCCTTTGTGCAGCTGCAGTGCAACACAGATGATGACGCACATTGCCAATGAATGCCTGTTGACTAGGTTCAGCGGGGGACTAGAAGAACTGCATCATGCCCCTGAAGATGCCATTGCTTAGCTAGATGACTATACACACACTAAATAAATAAACTACATTATTTATAAACTCATCGAGTTCTACCTAGCCCTTAACAGCCCAATGGGTCTTCTTATGATAGTAAGCACTATACCAGTAACAAGTGTTTGCAAGATTGACCCTTAGGTCCCCATCTAACTCTCTCTGACGTCAATTAAAAGACTGCCATTGACTTCAATAAAAGTTGAATCAGGACCTTAATCAGCAAAGTCTCTTCCTGACAATTTCATACATCTTCATGCATTTTATGAAGGTAAGAATGAGGTAGGTACAATAAGAAAACAAAATGGTTGATCGTAACAAGACAACCACACTAACTTGGAATACAACCTAATGCTGAGTGTTGTCCTTGGCACTCTAAGCACTTTCACCAGCTTGACCACACCTAGCAGTGTGAAATTCTGGCCCCATTGAAATAAATGGCAAAACTCTCATTGATTTCAATTGGGGCCAGTATTTCACCAATAGTTTTTTGTGTACCTTCTGAGAGTCTGTTTGGACTTCTAGTCCCCAGCCTTACTTAATCCTGGGGGAATTCTGTGCTACTGCATGTGTGCATAATTAATCAGCTGCACATACTTTTAATTTTTTGCGCAGAAAAAAAGCTTCTGCTGGAAAGTTGCTGCAGCTCTGCCTTTTGCCCACCAGAGGGAGCTGTGGTGCTAGAGCAGAGCAGCAGCTCCTGGCCAGCTAGGGAGGAGAAATAGCCTGTAAAGTAGTGCCTTCTTCACGGCTCCTGTCGGGCCAGGTCAGGAGACAGGGGATATGGGGAGATAGCGTGGGGCTGCTGTGGGGTCAGACAAAGGCTCATAAGGGCTAGTGGGGGAGGACAGACTGGGGAAGGAGTTGATTGGGCATGGAGGCACAGGGCCACAGGGAGGAGGGAGATGCAGGTCACATGGTGATGGGTGAGGGAGTGCAGGGCCACATAGGGACAGGGGTGGCTGAGTGGGGGCACAGAGACACATGGGGATGGGGTTGGAGTGCAGGGCCACATGGGAATGGGAGAGGGGGTGTATGAGTGGGGGCAGAGGGACACATGGACAGCGGGTGAAGGACACATGGGGGTGCAGAGACACATGGGGACAGGGGCAGATGTGCCTGACTGAATGGGAGAGGCTAGGGGTCAGCCAGGGTCTGCATGGGGGAAGCTCACTAACAATCCCTCTGCACCCCTGAAAAACACCTGTTCCATACTTTTCCCACCCACATCCATCACCCCTCCAAATTCACACCTAGGCTCCTTCCCAGAAATTACTTCCCTCTCCCTCACTCCTCTGTTATCCGTGACTCCCCCAAGCATTTGCATTGCTTCTGAGGGGTGCAGGAAATATCATTCTGTATTGTAGTGTAAATGAATTATTACTCAGAGTTCTGTATTAATATGCCTAGTAAGGAATCTGTTTGTCAAAAAACATTTCCTGAATCTTTTTTGTTGTCTGTATTGTTACAAACATACTTGCTGACAGGTATTTTGAAATAAATGACCAAAAATAATTGAAACTGGTATGATTATATTATGTTATTTTGACAAATAAAATATGCAGAATTTTACAGAATTTGAAAATATTGTGCACAGAATTTTTAATTTTTTGGTGCAGAATTCCCCCGGGGAGTCTTATTGTGCACTTGTGTCAGATCCAAGACAGGAGTTAACCCTCTACTTGCTGAAACCTAAGATGGGCCTCTAAACCCTTTTAGAGTGAGAAATGGGCAGTCAAGCCAAAAATAATGGAAAAATTAAAAGGGCCTGATCCTGCAAGTCTTTTGCACAGAACACTTCTTTAAGTCAATGAAAGCTGTGCAGGTGGAGGCATTGCAAGATAAGGCCCTAAATTATGTTTTATTGAAATACATAGAATGATCATTATGGGCCAGATTTTCTCCTGAATTACATCTGTGTAACCCAAATGAGTCCAATGGGAATTACACACATGTACTTGAGGGTAAAAGCTTTCATATGAAGTGAAAAATATGAGTTGCTAATGGGGGATCTGAATATGAATATCCAGAATAACCACAGGTAGTAAGACCTCTTACACCAATTTAATTAAAAATTATTACAGCAATAATAATCTGAGAAGGCAGGTATAAGTTTTGCAAGTGGTTCCCTTCAAGATCATTGCTGTCACAGTACAGAATTGATGCTAATCAAATGACAGTGCGTTAACCAGATGCTGTCACTTCATCTTGCAATTGACACTTTGGTTCTACACCTCTAGCCTTCATCTCTGTTCTCAACTCCTTCTCACCTCAGACTAACTGCTCACTTTGTATCCTTCTCTGTGCTTCTTCCGTCTTGCCCTTTATGTCTAAAATGCCGTGAGCCCCCAATCCAGGTCTGACATTTTTGCATCCATTCCCCTTTCATCCAACTTCAAAATTGATGAGAGGCCTACCAGTGCCAACCCACCATCTAATGAATTGCTTTTATTTATCTACTTTTAAAATCACTTCTGCATAGTTGTGTGATTGAATCTCCTGTTCAGCTGATCCTTTGTACCTGAATTGCTCTTTATTGATTGTCCCTTTAGATAATAAGCTCTTGGGAGCTGAAACAGGGTCTTCTCCATTTTTCTGTACAGCGCTGAGAGTCGTGTCAATTCTCAACAAATAATAAATAATAATTTTGGATTTCATCATCACAAGTAACAAGTCCCTGCCACAATTTCTTCATTTTTTCCCTTTTTCATTTAAATCTTTGTTTTCACTTGTAAGTATGACTTTGCAATTTAAAGCAAAGCATGTCAAACTGCTGTGGAAATTAATTCTTAGTAAGAAGTTAATCTAAAAATGATACATTCATGTGGAACAAGATCTGCCATACGTCTATAGGGACAGCAGCCAGATCCAAAGTTGTTGTTGCTATTCTAGTTTACAAATGACTGAAGTGCAAATACATACATATTTTACTTTCCATGGAAGTCTGGAATAGGGCTACAAAGACATGGGTGCTACTGTGTTAGTGTATTGACAACCTGGAAACTGCAGTTAGTTCAAATCAAAGCTGCCCATGGTAGTAAAGTCAAGCACATGTATAAGCCTGAATCCTGCAAATGCTTATGCATATGCTTGACTTTACTATCATGAGTAGTCCCATTGATTTCACTAGATCTATTCACAAAGTAATGTTGAGCATTTATGTAAGTATTTTTGGGATCAGGGCCTAACTCGTTTCAAGCTTTCTTATAAGCACTGAGTGCCAAAGGGTACGTCTACACTGCATCTGGGAGTGAGCCACCCAGCTCAGGTAGACAGACATGTACTAGCCCTGCTTGAGCTAGCATGCTAAAAATAGCAAGGTGGACATAGCAGCACGGGTGGTGGCTGAGGCTAGCCACCCATGTCCAAGCCTGCCTCACCTCCTGGATCTGAGCTCAAATAGCTAGTGTGAGCTACTGCCCATGTTGCAAGGCCCACAGTGTTATTTTTAGCGCACTAGCTTAAACTGAACTAGTGCAAGTTTGTCTAATCTGGGAGGCACTCTCCCAGCTGCAGTGTAGACATAGCCAAAATGGCTGTGGCTGTATGCTCAAGGAAATTGCTCTTTCCCCCCTCAGTCTTGGAATCAGATTTGTACAGATTTGATTGTAGCACTGGTGACTTAAATTTGAACTGTATTTAATAAGTTGTTTTAGTCTTTTGGGGAAGGGAGCTGTGTACATTTTCCTTGAGAAAATTGATGTACTTCGGAATTAGCATAAAGGCATCTAGATAACATGATAATGAGACCTTTACAAATATTGTTGCTATGTTATTATTTTGGTACATGTATTTATAAGGCCTGTAGTCAAGGGGGAGGCTTGCATTTTTGTGTGGACATTTAAGGTTAAATTTTGACCCTGTGAGGATCAAACACAGATTGTGAGCAGCTTCCCCCAAAGGGTAAAAAATAATAAGGTAGGTGAAAAACTATTATTTTAAAAAACTTCACTATTTTAAGCCAATTTCATGAATTGGGGGTGGGGGTCTGACTCACGGCTTTTGAGCCTTTGAGATTCTTTGGGCCAATGCATTGGTCACTGTAGGGCCAATGGCCTAGTTTATTGACTCCTAGTCCCTACTTTCACCTCTAAACTATGCTACCTCCTCTTTTAGGCTGAAGGTTGGAAAAGTTTATTATATGACATGACTGGTTTGCACCAGTGACAGGTCTTCCATGTGGAAATGTACAGCCACCATATGCCACTTGGCTGGCTGCTAGAGTCTTTATAAAAGCATTATAAAATACTCATCTTTTCAGTAATCCACATTATCTTATATATGTATAGAAACACACTTTTTAAAAAAATCATACGCCTGATTGCTTGACAGAAAAACCACCGCTGCTCAACTTCTAATATGAGTTTCTCAACCTTTACACCAAAGCCTTTTCGTTTCTTTGAAGAGACATTGTTTGTAAGATTGCGAGATGGGAGCTGTGCCCATAATGCTACCGGCTGAATCACCAGCCTGTAGCCTCAGCTGGTAGCACTACCCTTGCCATGTGGGAGTCCCAAGTTTGGAGCGATCTTTGCTCGCTGGGCTAGCTGAAGGGTAAACACAGAAGCTTGCACTTGTTAGCTTAAGTCTGTTAAATTCCACATTAATTTTCCAACGTTGGGACTCCACAACAAGGATTTTTTTTTTAATTAAGCAGAAAAATCAACTACTGGCGTGGGCCTCCACTTGTCCATTTCACGGGAAACCCCAGCTAGGAGCCCTCACTTTGCAAGCTCCATCACCCCGCCTCACGCCCGCAATGGGCGCAGCCCTGCTGTCACGCGGGCAGGCCCTTTCAAGGGCTTGGCTCAGCAGGCCAGACAAGAGCGAGCTCCGCCTGTCGTGCGCTGCCTAGCGGGGCGGCCTGAGGGCGGACAGAGACGCACGCAGGCGCCGCTAGCTGGGGTCCGGTCATGTGGGGCTGCCGCGGGCTGAGGTGCGCCGCCCGGGTTCTGCTTGGTGTCCCGCGGGCGGCCGGGGGCTGGAGCGGCAGCGGCCCCCGCCCGCTGCAGCCCGGTGAGTAGGCGCCGTGCAGCCGGCTGTCCCGCTGGGCAGAGTGCCGGGCTTAGGCCGGAGGATGTTCCTAGCCCCTTTTAGAGGAGCGTCGGCAGGGGGCCGCGGCCATCGTGTGGGGGAGGCGAAGCTCCGTTCTTAGCGCGCGAGGGACAGGCGCAAGGCTTGGGGCACTGCTGCACGTGAAAGTGGCAGGGCGGGGGGGCGCGCGTGTCTGGCAGCTGCGGTGTAATGTTAAAAAAGTGTTGCACGGCTGGGACTGAGCAGGCTCCTGCGAAGTGAGGCTACTCCATAGCATCCGCTGAAGCTGCTGCCCTGCCCTTGACTCTGGTATTACGCTCGCCTAGATTTTGTTTACACTGTAGTCGTAGCCCTAGGTCCCACGATATTAGAGAGCCATGGTGGGTGTGGTGATACGGTAGAAGTTGTGAGCTGACTGATCAACCTCTTTTGGAACCGGAAGTATGTGATCCGGCAGCAGAGACAAAAAAAGACAAATATGTTAAATGTAAACTTAAACCAAAAAAAAATAATTCTTTTTTTACAAGGTAAGGAAACTGTTTCTGTGCTTGTTTCACTTTAAACAATGATCATTAAAAGCAACATTTTTCTTCTGCATATTTACGTTCCAAAGAAGAATTAAGTCAATGTTCAGCTGTAAACTTTTGAAAGAACAACAGTAATGTTTGTGCAGAGTTATGGACGTTCCCTTCTTTGTTAGTGATTACAGAAGTCTAAGAAGTGTGTGGGCCTTCTATAATCAGGCACACAAGGCCTGAAGACTCTAAGACAGAGGTAATCAATAGGCAGACCGTGGGCCAAATCCAGACCATCAGATGCTTTTGAATGGACTCTGAAATCTTTTTAAAAAAACAGGAGTACGTGTGGCACCTTAGAGACTAACTTATTTGAGGATAAGCTTTTAAATTGCCACAGGTACTCTTGTTCTTTTTGCGGATACAGACTAACATGGCTGCTACTCTGAAACCTGACATCTTTTTATACTTTATTGTTGGGTCGTGTGGTGTTCTTTTTTCCTCCTGTCTCTCTCTCTGGAGTCTGACAAAAAATAATTGACTATCCTGGCTCTAGGATGACTGTACAAGCAGACAAGTGGTATCTGGAAAGTCAAGAGAATTTTAGCAATTGAAAAGGAAAGTGACTCTTAATCACTGTTAAATTTTATGTGAATGCTTCTAATTTAAAATGACTATGGCCCACGTTTTTAAAGGTGTTTAGGTGTTGCTGAACTCAGTCCAATTGACTGTCAATAGGATTTTGGCTCTGAAGTGATTAAACTGCCTTTGAAATGACACAGGCTCCTAAATCTGTGTTTACAGAATAGCACAATGGAGTTTACATAGCACAATGGAGCTGGGGCCTCTGGGCACTACTGCAATACAAATAGTAAGTGTAATAGTAAAATCTAAATAGTGTTAGTGATTTTAACACCTCTCAGGCCATGCTAGTCTCTTATTTAGAGCCCTTTCCTGGCTCCCCTTTTCTCATGTTAGGTGTTGGAATGCTGAGCACAGCAACACCAAAATACCTTAAAAATTTGAGTCTAAGTATCAGTCCTTTATACAGAGTGTTTTGTTTTTGCTGGAGGACATCTTGAAGGTATGATCACATATTTACTGGAAGTGCTAATAACTGAAGGAACAAATCTGAAATTAAGAAACACACAACCAAAATAAGTATCTTTTAGGCCTCTTTCTTATACATCATAAATAACTTTTTTTTAAATTTCTATTTTTATTAACCTGATGGTAGCAATAAAAATGATTGTATGTAAGTGGAATGAGTCTATGACCAGCCAGTAGGAAACCAAGGATTGTAAATAAACATCCATTTTATAGTGCTTAAGAGTTTTATTAAAATGCAAATGAACCTGAGGGACAAGCACAAACCTTAACATAAATACTAGTAGAAAATACAGTCTGCATTTTTGTGATTGAGGCCTGCACCTGTGCTGATAAAGTTTCAAAAAGAAACAATTTCATTGTCAGTATTGATCAAAGATAGGAAGCAAATCCCACTTCTTTGATTGAGCCATCTCACAATACCTTTTTAAAATCCACTTTAGAACCTCACACAGAATAAACAGCCCAGTCCTTCCTGACTCTTGGAAAGAGAGAAACATGTGTATATACTTTATTTCTAATTTTGGGAGGCACTAGGATAACCATGGTGACAGATAGTGGAATAACTCAGGCTCACATTAACATCTGTAAACTTGCCATATAGGGTATGTCTACACTATGAAATTTAGTCGATTTAATAGAAGTCGATTTTTAGAAACCAGTTTTATACAGTCGCTTGCATATGTCCACACTAAGTGCATTAAGTCGGCGGAGTGTGTCCTCACTACCGTGGCTAACATTAACTTACAGAGCGGTGCACTGTGGGTAGCTATCCCACAGTTTCTGCAGTCTTCGCTGCCCATTGGAATTCTGGGTTAAGTTCTCAATGCCTGATGGAACAAAAACATTATCGCGGGTGGTTTTGGGTACATGTCATCAGATCCCCCTCTCTCCATGAAAGCAACGGCAGACAATCGTTTCGCTCCTTTTTTCCTGGGTTACCCATGCAGATGCTATACCACGGCAAGCATGGAGCCCGCTCGGCTCACCATCAGTGTACGTCTCCTGGGTGCCGGTGGCAGATGCGGTACGGCATTGCTACACAGCAGCAGCTCCTTGCTTTCACGGCAGATGGTGCAGTAGGACTGATAGCTGTCGTACGTCTCCTGGCAGACCTCGGCGAGGTCGATTGGGGCACCTGGACAGATATGGCTCTTCTCCTCTTAGAGCACTGAATGGGAGCCAGAGATTTCAGGTCATTTTCTTTAAGTTTCATCTCATGGAGATTCAGCCCTGCCTGGAATACAATGCAAGCTGGAGGCTTCTGCCTCAGGCTGCTCTCCCAGCCGGCAGCACCGCACGGTCGCACCTACCCCTTGCTCCCATGGCTCATGAAAACTGGACAGTAGTAAGGAGCAGTTCAACTATAGGCTGAGCAAGTGCAGAAAGTAGGAAATTTGTATGTTGGTAGAATGTGCCTTTGGACATTTAAAAGCTTGCTGGTGCTGTTTGCAGACTTGGTCAGACCTCAGCACAACCAACATTCCCATTGTTATTGCTGTTTGCTCCATAATATCTGTGAGTAAGGGGGAAACGTTTATGGCGGGGTGGGAGGTTGAGGCAAATCACCTGGCATCCGATTTTGAGCAGCCAGACACCAGGGCAATTAGAAGAGCACAGCAAGGTGCACTGCGCATCAGAGAGGCTTTGAAAACCAGTTTCATGACTGGCCAGGCGTCAGTGTGACAGTTGTGTGTTTCTCCTTAATGCAAACCCGCCCCCTTTGTTGATTTTAATTCCCTGTAAGCCAACCACCCTCCCCACTTCAAAATAAAGTAACTATTGTTTTGAAACCATGCATTCTTCTTTCCCCCTCCCCCCCCCCGCCTTCTAATCTGCAATAACCTCAGGGATGGAGATGGTAGGGGGAGCGTAGAACCATTCTATGTTCTATGATTCTGGGGAACTGCATGGTCACCTGTGCTGCTAAGTTTGCCATGCTGACCAAACAGGAAATGAAATTCAAAAGTTCCTGGGGCTTTTCCTGTATACCTGGCTAGTGCATCGGAGTTCAAAGTGCTGTCCAGAGCAGTCACAATGGAGCACTCGGGGATAGCTCCTGGAGGCCAATACCATTGATTTGTGTCCATACTACCCCAAATTCAACCCAGGAAGGTTGATTTTTAGTGCTACTCTGTGGCGGTTCAATACAAGACAGGACACGGCTTTAGACTAGCAAGCAGGCTGGTCTGCTGACGGGATCTCCCCTGTCAGCTTTTCCACCTCTCTTTTTTATTTCTCTCCCCCCTGCGCATTACATACTCCGACCGCAAAAGGCATCAACAAAGGAAATAATATGACTTTGATTAATATCTTATTTACCAGCCTCTATCTACTACAATCTTTGTTCTCAGGCCTTGAGCCTAGGCCAAGGAAGCTTCCCACGGTTGATGTCCTTATTTTGACTTCCCAAATGGTCCATGTTTCCATGGTCCATGTCCTTGGACAGAGCAGAGCAATGTGTGCATTGCTCCTACACAACAGTCAGGGTGTGCCCTGACTGTTTCCAGGTGCATGAATGCTAGATGAACTCTTCAGCTACTCCCCTTGTTGGGGAGGAGTACAGAAGTCCATTTTAAGAGCCCTTTAAGTTGACGGAATGGGGTTGGTTGTGTGGACACGGTCTTTTTTTTTTTTTTTTTTAAATCAACCTAACATGGCTAAATTCAACCTAACCCCGTAGTGTAGACCAGGCCTTAGTGAATTTTCAGTGGTAAATTCCCCCAGATTGCCGCATCTTAATATTATTATTATTTATTAGCATGATTACTGGTAACCACCTTTTCCAAGATTTCTTTATGATTTTTCCTGCTTCTTGTGGGATGACAGTCCTTTTTCTTTTTCTAGGTCTGAGAACTGTTAATGTGATCTTTCGTAATCTTGACACTGCTGCTGATTGTAGTCTTTCCTATAAAGAACTCAAAGGCTTGCTAAAATCCCAAACGACTCTTATTGATGTTCGAGAGAAGTGGGAAACTGGACAGTTTGGAAAAATTCCTGGCTCCATCAACATACCATGTAAGTCATACATATCACTGAATAGCAACAAGATCAGAAACATTTAAGCCTAAACTTGCAAGCAAACCCTGGTGACTTGTCATACATATTGCAACTTGTTTTTGTCAGACTCTTCTGGGAAGCTAACTAGTATAAATCTTCACCAACAAAACTCCTTCATGAATTTCACATAAAAGACTTTGCATCTATTCTTGCAGTAGGTGAGGTTATGGAAGCTCTACAGATGAACCCAAAAGACTTTAAAGAACGGTACAATCAAGATATGCCTGCTAAATCTGACCATCTAGTCTTTTCCTGCATGGCAGGAGTGCGAAGCAAGAAGGCATTGGATATTGCTATGTCTTTGGGCTTCAGCAGGTAAGCAATTGAGGTGCTGGCTGGGTAAGCTCCTGTATGGAGAACAGGATTAATGGGAAAAGTTGCTGTCTGCAAAGTAGACTGCTTCCTTGGTGGGCTCAGGGAGATTAGAGAGGCTGCAAAGACAGATGAAATCCCCCATTATTATTGCTTTTTTAAATCTTCTTCATATTGACTGGGTACATATCACCTCAGGAAAGGATGCTCATAAAACGTCTAGAAGCTATAAACGATTGCTTCTTGGAGCAGCTTGTCCTGGCACCCACAATGGAAGAGGCAATCTTTTATTTAGTCCCAAGTGGAGCACAGGCTCTGGTCCAGGAGGGAAATATAGCTGAACAGTTTGGTAATCACGAGCATAATGTAATTAAACTTACCCTTGTAAGGGGGGCAAATGCCAAAATAAACCCACCACAGTAGCATTTAACTTCAAAAGGGGGAACTGCACAAAAATGAGGAAGCTAGTTAAACAGAAATGACAAGGAACAGTCACAAGGGTGAAATGTCTGAAAACTGTAGGGAGACTAATTTAAAAACCCCATAATATAGGCTCAAACTAAATGTATACCCCAAATCAAGAACAAACATAAGCTAAACAGCAGTGTAAAAGGCAATTACAGGCAAAAAGTCATTTTCTAAAAATTGGAAGTCAGCATAAACTTTGGCAAATCGAGTGTAAAAGTATAATTAGACAGGCCAAGAAAACTGGAAGATCAACTTGAAAAAACAGAAACTAACAGCAAGAAAAATTAAGTATATCAGAAGCAGGATGTGCCAAAGGAGCACTCAAGAAAGACAAAGCTGTTGCAGGGAAGCTAAATGAATTCTTTTAATCAGTTTTTCACTGCAGTGAAAAATAGTGGGATTGCAACACCATACTCAAGGTGTTCCCTACCCCTCCTACTGCCAGAAGTATTTGGCACTAGCCACTATCAGAGACTAGATATTGGGCTAGATGGACCACAGGTTTGACCTAGTATGGCCATTATCTTAAGGGTACAGGTGAAGATGTGAAAACAAATGGAATAACGAGTACCTAAACTGTTGGTGTGGTGTTTTTTTGGGGTTTTTTTGTGTTTTGTTTTAAATAAAGATGGTACTTTGCAGCTCTGTTCCCAGAATGTAGTTTGAGACATCTCTGGTCAATCAGTAACAAGACTTTTCCCACTGCTGTCAGTTCTGCAAAACTAGAACAGCTCTGGGAGGCTTAACTGAATTCTCTTGTTGCATGTCAAAAAAACTGTTGGCTGATTTTCAATTGCAGTGCCATCTGTGCAACCCTATTGTCGTCAAATCATGTCCTCAATTATATAATCCTTTGCTAGATTGCTCAGGTATATGGTAATTAAGGGCATAACATGATTGCACAGGGGTAAGATGAAAGCAGCACTTAGCTGCAGAATTCTTATTACTCAGGTTCCTCTTATCTAACCATCAATCTGACTTTCAGGCCGCAGGCAGAGTTTGGACTGCTGGCAACCTTTGCTCTTGTAAACTGAGCAAATATTGAAGTGGAAATAGTTCATACCAAAATGGAACGCCATAATTCCAATCTTCTACTCTACTCTTCTGAGTAGAACCAGACTAAACCATCTATGACCCCACATTGTTTTGTGTGTGGGTTGTGTTTTTGTTGTTGGGGTTTTTTGTTTGGTTTGTTTTTAACATGTTGAAACTTCACTATCTGTTTTTCATATTGCTTCATAGAAAAGGCTCTTTTTTTGTTTTTTCCTTCTTAAGTTTGGTTACTTTGTAGATTGGAAAAACCTCCTCAGTTAATGTCAGCACACAGTTCTTTTTAAACTGTCATTCTGGCCCTAAATGCTCCACTACCCACCCACCTGCCCCTTTATGCTATCTTCTAGGTAGCATAGCATTTGGGAAGGTGTTGGGGACCAATCAGATATTGAACCTTCTCTCCCTCACCTCCATTAATATAGGGAGTCTCCTTAACAATCTGAAATCCATATTGCAAACATAACAGGTTAGCTAATGAAGAACTAGGAACCCATCAAACAAGTATGCATGGAAAACATGAATGGTGGATTTAAAACAAAAACTCCAACTTTCTTAAACTAGTGCAAATGTGAGGCCAAAATGATCTTCACTGTAATGGTTTGAAATGTTAGCACTCTACCAATGCATTCAACATGTTTATAAACTTCTCCTTAGAATGTATAGATCTGAATCCAGTCTCAAAGTGAGGTTTGGACTAAGTTGATAAGGACTAAATTGGTACCACTTAAATCTCCCAAAGTAAAGTGAATCTACTCCTATTACACAACTACTTGATCAAACTGTATTTAAACATGGCCTGTGTTTTTTTTTTTTCTGAATGCAATATGCATTGACCATATGCCACCACTTGCTTGACATTAATCCCCCATGTTGTTCATTTTCTCTAATTGAAATAGGATCACTGAGTGAAAGTCAACCATAAAGACTACTGCAAAATATTTGCATTTTTGCTCTGTGAAACTAGGAGCAATTAGACTGTTTTGCAACAATGAACACTACCACTATTGTACAGTGTTTCTTAGAGAAACTAGAGAATACTTTTTTTTTTTAAAGCAACTAGGCTTTATTCTTTTTGTACAAGATTACCAGTAATAACATCTCCATAACACTGACAATCTTCTGTGTACTTTCAGAGTTCAGCACTATGCTGGTGGTTTGGAGGAGTGGGCAAAATATGAACCACCAGAGACAAAACAATGAAGATGAATTTTGGAATATAAGCCTTGTTATAGTGTCCTGATATTAATACAAGATATTACTAGCCTTGTGTGAAATAAGATTGAGAATGTGGGGTGAAGGGGAATGTTTGTTTATATATGTAAACTTAATAAACACTGTTAAAAGTAGCTGGTTATTCTGAATTTAAAATGTGATTTGAGAGTTGAAGATTACACAAGTAGCAATTTGATTCTCCTTTGGTCATATGTTAAAATTACTATGAAACTACTCCATGAAAAAAATTTAAAGCTAAGGACTCCAAAGTAAAAACTGAACATACTGTACTAATGATATACTTCATAGTAATGTGTACAACAGGGGATCATGGTTAAACTTATGGTGATGAACAGACTTTATAAATTTTGTTATATAGTCCTCTTGCCCAGTTATTTTAATTGGGTTAGAATGATACTTGGTACTAATCTGCATATAGTAGCTGTTCTTAACCTGTATTGTCAGAAGGGCAAATAGGAAGGGAGGAACAGATCCTGCAAACACAAGAGGTGACACTCTCAAATTTGACTGCAAAATGTAATGAGTCTGGCTACAGGAGCTATGTAAAGGTACTTCAAGAAGGTTTAGTAACATTTAAAAGTAAATATAGAGTTTTGGCTAGAAAACTACAGACAATTCATATACCTTCCTTATGAGCCTAATGTGAAATAAGAATTTAGGCATATGACCTGATAGTATAGATGTGATTGATTTAGGTTTGGATTCTTCAGAGCCCAAGGGAGTTAGACACTGACTAGCTCTACAGTGAGAAATACAGATCAACAATTATTAGCAACCCTGCTCATATAAGTACACTTGCTATTGTATTACAGTAGAATCCCCAGTTTATAAACTGGGCATTGAGTTCATAAAATTGAACATTATGAAGTTATAGTTGGTATGGTGCATAAGCTGTAGTTTGATGCACTGCATCATTTTGTCCTTCATGCTACGGCAAAGTGACTTCCAATGCATTGAAGGAATCAGAATATGAAGGGATGTCTACTTGCTGCTTTGACATTTTCATTATGTAACATATTCCCCATCAAGAAAAATGGTTTGCATAACTTATAGCTTATAAAACTGAAGTTCTGTTGTGCTTAGACTTGCAATTTGTTGCAGGTTAGATCACAGGCTACTCAATGAGCAGCTTTGCCCTTTAACTTTCCACCTGCATAGGAGAAGAAATGTAGATTTTTCTTTTAGATATGGGTCTGACTGGTTACTTGTGCATGACTAGACAACTTTAATGATCTCTAATGGGGTAGCAACTATTGAGCAGTGGGTTCAGTGTAGGGTACACAACTGTTTATATTGCCAAATGAGGGATGGGAGAATTACCAGGATAGATTCTTGCTAAATAGGAATAGAGAGGTTACTGTGTGGGGAAATGTTGAGAATCGCTGCTTAAGTCCATTTGCAAGTTATTGGAACATGAATTAGCAGTGCTTTATATGGTAAGTGAACTACACATGTCCCCTAATCTGTACAAATAGCTTTCCTCTGGAGTTGGAATTTTGACTTAGCCTTCTTTGGCATACTACTTGATGACCTGACAGACCACCTCTTTATGTTCAGTCCCCAAAGGTGGGACTTACAGGAGCACTAAGCTAGCCATCCCCCGCCCCCTTTTAAAGGAAGAGGGTGCTTTTGGAAGGGCACTTTTCAACAGTAGAACTCTTCCTCCTCTCCACCTAAGTTGTTTTGACAGAACCTTGATTTGTTGGTGATAAGGGCACACTTTAAAGTTCTCTCTTGCAGGCTTTTATTAAGGGTGTTAATGTAGATTTGCCTTACAGGGACAGTTGGTGTCATGCATATCTTAAATGTTGGTACAAATATGTGGGGATAAGTACTTTAAAAAAAATCTAAAGGGTGTAGACATCCTACTAAAGGGTACCAGAAACCAGCTAGTCTATTTCACTTTAGGAAGGCTTTCAATTTATGCTGTTTACTTTATTGGGGGGGTGGATACAGTTTCTTTTTGAGGTCAGTCTACCATATCTTAACAGTCAGAACTATTTTACATTATAACCTGTTATACTGTTTCTCCTCCTATCCCCCCTACCCCCACATTCGGGTAGGGATTTTCTGGTCACCATTTTCTTGTATCTGTGGTAACAGTGTAATGGCGTTTTAGCTCTGAGGACTAGCAGAGAAGTGATACTTGTCTAATGCAATTAGTGAACTCCTTAGAACTATATGGAAAAAATACTTTCACCACTATAATCATGAAAACATTTACATGCAGAAGCAAGAAGTTTTGAAAACAAATGGTTAACTTTCTAGTCTAAAATATTGTGTTAAAACTGTAGATTATGTAAAATACTTACTAACACAGCTACTACTGAGGAATACTACCTCAGTAAAGCTTTAGTTCAGGAATAATCAATCAGTGTTAAGAACTACACACAATCATTGTCATTTTGCATTGATTTATTCCTACTCATGTCCTCATTACAAACAATACTGTTTAAGTTTCAAGGGTCAAAACCAACATGTCAATTTTCAAGAGTAGAAGGACCAAGTGTCTTTACCAACAAAAGTAATGTAATAAGGCTAAAATGCCTGTTTTCTCAGTATAAAGTGTTAATAATTTGCATTAAATGTTTAAAAAAAAAAAACTTGAATAAGTGCAACTAGCCTCATTGACTGCATACAAAACCACCTTTTGGGTTGCATCTTTGAATGAGGAGTCCAGTAGAGGATTACAGAAAAGTAAGGTGGTTTTTAAATGGTCAAGTTTTAGAATTAACAAGGTCCATTGGGCCAGGTTTTTCAAGCACTTATTGTCTATACTTTAGACCTGTGTAATGTGTTACTATGCTTTGGGAAAAAATTTAGATTGGACAAAAAGCTATTAGACTTCAGTTTTTCTCATTCAACTTTTATTTGTGGGCAAATCAGCATTTTCAGTTGAGAATTAAATAGTACGCAAGCTGTTGGGCAAGGGGGACAAAACATTAAAATCTTTAGGGCCAAATCTTGACTTGCGTGGGAGTTCTGCATGACTCAGGCATGTAGGGTACAGCCCATGGTTTGAAGGAAACTCATTTTGTCCAGCAAGTAGGTAACAAAAGAATCCCATTGCAGTAATTCTCAAGAGCTACTCTTAGTCACATTTTAAAACAGCCAGGATGAAGCTTACTCCTTTCAGTAAACTTCTACAGAATCTCATTCATAACATGAAGGCAGATTAACAGTGTATACCTTTCTGTACCAAAAAAATCCACAATAAAAAGATAGCAATATTATCCAAATATGATTACGTGCTTCTAAAACATTTGATTGCACAGTATAGTACTTGCAAATAATTTAAACTTTAATATTTGAAATGGTGAAAACTTTTTTTTTCCCCTCAAATGTCCACTATACATATTGCACTTTTCTGGTAAGCTGGGCTACTAGGTTTTGTGGAAAAATATCCGAGCTCCATGTACTGAGTAAAACAGCATCCTTTTAGTCCAGAAGAGGAACTTAATTTCTTTCCTGCACTGGTTTTACTGAAACTCACAACATTTTTTACAGGTTTTTGCAGCCTTTGTTGCTGAAAGATTAGGTTTTTTTTTTAATAATATTCCTTAGCTATAAAACAAACTCGGTAAATGACAAGATTTATACACCATCCTCCTTCAGTAATAAACAAAATGATGAAGACACAGGGCCATTAATATGGTTACACTCGACAGGCTTCATTACTGCAGTTTAAAAAATAATCTTCACTTTAATGACAACCTACATTTTTCTGAAAGCAAACAAAACTATTAATACTGAAGTGGATGTGTGAATCTTTTGAAGCTCTGTTCAAAACTTCTGAATTCCTTACATTGAGAAATCTTGCTAATACAGTAGTTCCAGTGTTAAAGGGGTTCATGCAATTTTAAAGAAAAAGCTTTCAACACGCTTGATAGAAACAAGCCATTTATTCTTCAAGTTCTTTGTCAAAGACGTTATTAAAACCTTCTGTCCATTTCATGAACACAATTAAGATCCCAGTATGTCTTGATCCAAAGTGGTCCATAATAAAGTTCTTTGGAATGTCTTAAGACTGATTATAGCTGGAGTTCTGACTTCCATTTGGACCCTGTTCTCCTTCACTGTTTAGAGGGAGAAATACATATTTCAGATACAAAATGTATATTAGTTACATTGCTAGCTTTTAAGAAAGGAAGAACTATTGTGCAATAGAAGACAGTACTAAAAACCTCTTGAAATAGAGAATCTTTAGACACAAAATTCAAAGCATTTTTTTTGCCTCTCCTAACTCTATGCAATCAAAAACCCACTGTTTTGATAACTAGGTCTAAATAAATTAATTCCACTAGAAAGCATGCAAAACAGCCAGCACTTGAAGGACTTGATTTTCAAAATTGCACATGCAAAAAAAATGTCCAGTTGTGCACCCAGTTTACTTCTGCAGTTACCATAATTAAGCTTACATATTTGCACCTTAGTGGTGATTTGCATGTGCAGATTGTCAATTTACACAACACCCAATCACAGTACCTACAAGAGCAAATTTTACATGCAGTTCTGAGCAGGCAGGCCTTCCTAGTTATGGTGAGCTCATGTAAACGAAGTTCCCATTAAATGACTTTAGTCAGAAAAACTAACAATAAAATGTTTAAAACTATTCTCATCAACCAGAAGCAATTCTTCTTCATGGCTCCCAAACTAGTAGACAGGAGTGAGTCTATCATGGAAAGATCTGGACTGTAAACATACTGTATTTACTATGCCCCTAATGAAATATTCACTTGTGTTTTAAGAGGAAGTGTCTAGTTTAAGACATTGTACAATATATGAAGTGGTATGAAAAAAGAAAAGTAAAAACTGTATAGTACCTGTTTGGAGGTGGTTTCGGTTTAGGCATCTTACTAAGAATAGTAGCCATTTCTTTCCTCTCATCAAAGTTCTTCCACTGTTCATACAGTTTTAGAATGACCCTGATTATTTCCAAAATCTAATTAGAAAGAGATATTTGAGATCAGATACTATAGTGGTTCTGTGTTCATCACTACCCATACAAATGTGTAGCCATCAACCAACCAAAATGTAAATATGATGCTTTCTCTATATCAGAGTGGCTTTCACATCAGTCTCAACAATTTAGCAATCTTAACTATTTCCAGAGATAGCTGAGAGGGTCTTGGTCTAGCTTAGGGGTTCTAAAGCTTTTCCTTAGGGTAAATTACATCATAACACTTGTCAGGGATGGTGTCTAGATTCACATGTTCTGCCTCAGGCACAGAGGGCTGGACTTGATGTCTCGAGACCCCTTCCAGCCCTGCATTTCTATGATACTGCAAAGAGAGTGCGTCTCTTGGGCCACTTTGCCTCCCATTCAGAATTACACAAACCACTTTTTTTTCTCCCCATCAAAAACTAAACATCCCACCTATTACATGGAAAAATAATATTAGGTATGTATTTTTAGCTTCTTTTAAGGCTATTTAGCAGCTGGTAAACAGGATAGGCAGTAACATATAACCAGCCAGCTCACCATGGATCACCCAGCAAGTGGTCTGCAGACCACAGGTGTTCCGTGGACCAAGGTTTCATAACCACTGGTTTAGGTACCCTGAAGGAGGGAAGGGGCTGACCAGTGCACAAGTATTTTGTCCTATGAACTGTAACTTTCCCACAGCTGCTCTTGTGTTTGCCAAAGTAGTGTCTACCAATTTTTTATTTTTTTCACCTCTTGTAATTTTTTTTATTCATACCACTCTTTTTTTGCTTTGTGGCCATCTTAGCTCTCCCCTCTCTTCCTACTAACCTCTACAAATATGAATTTCTAGTGCAGTATTTTTACTAAGCAAGGACTGCATGTGATATATGGCTCTCACGTTGGCAATCACTGACTTAAAATGTTAGATAGTAAAAACAAACAAACAAAACCTGAGTTTAGATAAAGCATTAAGCACCATGGAAGCAACACACATCTCTGAAATCAGTCACAATTGACTAAGGAGTCTGGTGATGTGAACTGTTAAACCTAGACTGTTACTCGTATCAGAACTGGGAAGTCTAAACACACACAAATATGTTCAGCAGCAGGAGTAACTTGGTAGCTACATAGCACCACCCCTTGGTACAGAGTAGTTTCCCCCTGTACTCCCTGTCGTGTTCAGCTCATTTTACCTTACACTGGTATGCACAACACACTGCAACTGTGCTGTGCAGTCAAGCCCAAAAGTGTAATTCATATAGCCTGGTTCAGCAAAGCTCTAAAGCATAAGCTTAAGTGCTTTAATTAATTGGGGTCATAGTGCTTTTCATCCAGAAAGATTTGCTGTGTGTAAAACATTTTGGAAAGTACAGAACAGTTATATTAAAAATAAGAATGGCGAGTAAGCAACTGCTACTGCAGAAAGAATTAGGCAGAATTGCCCACACTGGAGTTTGGCCAGAATGCTTGGGCTAACACCTTTATTTTGTGAAAGATGCCATAGGCTATTTCATGACCACAACTAAACAAGAGCTCAGTTTTAGGTTTTATCTGAAAAATGACAACTCCAGAAGCACTCTGTGCTTGACAACTGGCTCAGCGGACAGAGTGCTATGCGCTGAATAACCAAGTCCTCTTTCTGAAATATCTGGGTTTTTTGAGATGTCTCCCATCCAACTCCTGCCTACGTTTAACAATGCATAGTGTGTATCATCTAACAAGAGTATAAATCTAAATGATAGGCAAGCAAAATATCCATTTATAATATTAATGACATATCTTTCTAGTCAGTATGTATCAAGTAAGAAAAAAAATACCTTCTCCATATCAACAGACAACTCAGCAAACCACTGCCTTGCATCCTTCTGCTGGACAACACAGGCCACATGCAGGCAAGCTGCAAAGTAAAATAAGTGTAGGGACATGTCTACTGAACAAAGATTAGTTTGTTAAAAGATTAATTTTCAGAATATATTTTCTACTATTATTTCCTTCTTTATAATTGAGGGTTTCTGCCTCCCTTTACCACTGTCTATTCTACAACACTTCCAAGACATAGTTTTCAAGGATTAAGCTCACAATCAAGCTTTCCGGTTTCTTGCAAGATTTTCAAGCCATATGACTGCACCATCAATAACATCTGAAGTGCTAATTGAAGGAGATGGTGGGGATAAACAAATCAACATTCTTTAGTACAGTGGATTTGCTAAGAAATGCCCATTCATGGAACACTATGAAAGATAAAACCATTCAGATACAGTGAAATAGTTGAACTTATTACCTACCTAGGGCTATCATGAAGGGAGGGTACAGTAGACAAAGATCAGTTCTATATGTGTCATTCACTATCCTCCTGTGCAAACAAAAGTAGTAAACACTCTGTTGTTCACCTTTATTCTCATTTTACTTCAGAAGTTACTGTCTGTTTTTATTTTAAAACTTAGGAGGAATTTGTTTACATTAAGACAGTCAGAAATAAAGGTGGGGAAAATCATGAATATCTGTATCCATGTAAAAAGAAAAGGAGGACTTGTGGCACCTTAGAGACTAACAAATTTATTTGAGCATAAGCTTTCGTGAGCTATAGCTCACTTCATCGGAAAGCTTATGCTCACAAAAGCTTATGCTCAAATAAATGTGTTAGTCTCTAAGGTGCCACAAGTCCTCCTTTTCTTTTTTGCGGATACAGACTAACATGGCTGCTACTCTGAAATGTATCCATGTACATACACTTCTAATCTTGAATCTTTTGATTCATTCCCAGGTGATCATAGTAATGGTTTGCTTCTAAGCACTCTATGTGAAGTATATTTTGCTTCCTAATAAATTGTTGCTTTGCAAAATATTTTGAAGATGCATCATAAAATTGTCAGCATCAACCAATCCTCACAGCTCTCCTGTGAGGTATTTTAATCCTCGTTTTACGGAGGAGGAAACAAGGGCAAAAAGAGTAAGTAGCGTGTTCAAAGCTATGGAGGGAGTCCATGTCTGAGTTTAAGTTATAATTAGTTATAATAATAATATATATATAAATTATAATAAGTTATAATTCAGGAGCTCTTGGCTTCTTCTACTAGACAGTCCAGAGTGACAGACTAAATTTTTTATTGCCTATTTTATTTTTATTTTAAAAAGAAAGCTTTTTTAATCTAAACAGTGGTTTTCAAACTGGGGTATGCATCTCTCTAGGGGTATACAAGCTCTCATCATTGGGTATACAAGAAAAATCCTGTAATGGCAGACAATGCATTTTATTTAGTACAGAAGTTATCAAACTATGGGGAGCATACCCATAATGGGGGGCACTGAGAAAAGTTCTGGGGGAGGGCGAGCGGCAATACCAGGCGACTTGGGCCAGCGCCTCACTGCTGGGCTTGAGGAGGGAGTACCACCTCCATGCCTGACTCACCTTAGTGGGCCACCCAGCCTGTCGGGAGGGAGGTTGCAATGAGTTGAGCCCCACCTTTGAGTTACCATTTTTGGTTGCACACCCCCAACCCCGAGAGGTGGATGACCTGCTGAAGTGAGTCAGGGGGTGGAGCTGGCACTCCCTCCCCGAGCCCCACTGCACAGGGCTGGCCCAAACCGCCTAGCGTCGTTACTCATCCCCCTGAATCTTCCTCCATGTCTCTGTAGGGGGGGGCGCACACCTCAGTTTGAAATCCTCTAGAAGCTATTGCTAAATGGAGTGCCATTCCAGATTTCTGCCCGTGACCCCCACCCACCCACATTGACTCTGCCTATCTCAGATGGAGGCACTTGGTGTAGACTACATTATTTGGAAAGGGGTACGCAGCCTAAAAAGTTTGAAAATCACTGATCTAAAAGAACAGATCAACTGTATACTACTTCTGACATGTTCTACTATGACAAGGTACAACAAAAAGCTCTCACATTAGCAGGGAAAGAGCATCTCTATTCAGTGTTCATTATTTAGCAGGGCAGGCACTGTGCTACTAGTTCTGGTCTACACACAAGTTTAAAATCAGTTTGAAACCAGAATAGTTACACCACTGTCAACCCCTGTGTAGACACACGTACATCAATAAATTGCTGCCACTTTGTGTTTAGACATGGCCAAACCAACTTGTACTTGACCATCTCTGAAGTTTATTTTTTCAAGTTAGCTTTCCTACTGAAAGAATGCACTAGTATTATTAACCTTTGTCTTTATTACCATGCGAGGGGTAGCAGCATGTCTTCTTGGCCCATATCCTGCACATATTGGAGCAAAGGTCTATAAGGATGATACACTATCAAACAGCAATCCTAGAAACAAGTTTAAAAAAATCAAATTATAATTCTAATAGAAAATACACCGTCATCAGTTTGCATTATAAACATTGATTTAACAATCTTTTTTTTCTCCCCTTTCAGTTTCATATATTTTAGCATCATGACACCCTAATTCTGGGATAATGAGGGAAGCACTCTCTCTCTAAAATACCATTATATAGACTGATTGCCAGTCTGTCAACATCCTTTGCCTCTCTAAGGGAAAAGAAAAGTGCCACATCTTCAGCTCACTGAAACCTTATTTGCCTACAAACCCATAATTCCCAACTGAAAATTCAGAACACTGCCAGAAAATAGTCTGTCACTAAATAATACCATACATGAGAAGCTTGCCAAATAACGGACACTGGTTTTAAAAGTCTAAACAGCTCTGAATTTTCTTACTCTCTCTTAAGGTTGGAGTGTACAAGGAAGAACAAAGACCCCCCTCGCCTCCCAACAATAGCTAGTTATAGGCAGTGGTGAGCTGGAGCCAGTTCGCTGGAACCAGTTGTTAAATTTAGAAGCCCTTTTAGAACCAGTTGTTCCGTGAGGGACAACCGGTTCTAAAAGGGCTTCTAAATTTAACAACCAGCCAAAAGTGGCGCCTTAGGCGCAGACTCCATGGGTGCTCCAGGGCTGGAGCACCCAAGGGGAAAATTTGGTGGGTGCAGAGCAACCACTGGCAACTCTCCGCCCCACGCCCGGCCTCAGCTCACCTCCGCTCCGCCTTTGCCTCCTCTCCTGAACACGCCACCCCGCTCTGCTTCTCCGCCCCTCCCCCCCCCCGGCTTCCCGCGGATCAGCTGTTCGCGCAGGAAGCTGGCAGGGGAAGGGGGCTGAGAAGCAAGCGGCAGCTACGTGCTCAGGCCCAGGGAGGTGGAGGTGAGCTGGGGCCGGGGGGCGTGAGGAGGGCCGCCCGTGCTGCAGCAGGTAACCCTGGGGGCACGCAGGGGAACTGCTCCCCGCTCCAGCTCACCTCTGCCACCCTGGGCCTGAGCGTGAAGCTGCCACCTGCTTCTCAACCCTCCCAGGCTTCCCGTGCGAACAGCTGATTTGCGGGAAGCCAGGGGGGCGCGGAGAAGCAGAGTGGGGTGGCGCGTTCAGGGGAGGAGGCAGAGGCGGAGTGGAGGTGAGGTGAGCTGGGGCCGGGCATGGGGTGGGGAGCACCCACCAAATTTTCCCCATGGCTGCTGCAGACTCGGAGCACCCACAGAGTCTGCGCCTAAGGAGCCACTTTTGATGTGATTAGTGGGGAGCGGCCACTACACTACCCCGCCCCTAGGAGCCAGAGGAACCTGCCGGATGCTGCCTGGGAGCTGCCCCAGGTAAGCACCACCAGGACTCCCCACCTCGCCCCCCGGCAGGTCCCTCTGGCTCTTAGGGGCGGGGTGGGCACCCACTACGGTGGCCCACAAGACCCTCCTGCCCGGTTCTGGGGGCAGTCAGGGGACGGGGTGGATGGGGCAGGGGTCCGGGGGGGGCATCAAGGAACGCGGGATGTTGGATGGGGCAGGAGTCCTGGGGGGCCGGGGTGGGCAATGTCCCCCTCGTGGGGGGAGAAGGGAACGGGTTGTTAAGATTTTGGCAGCTCATCACTGGTTATAGGTATGCAACACTGGAGGGCTGTGTCAGTGAATATGTGCTACACACAAAAGCTGAAATCAAATATTGCATGTACATTGTTACAGGGGAAAAATGTTAATTGTCACAAAAAGTAACTTTCTGTAAATAATATCAGAGGAGTAGCCATGTTAGTCTGGATGTGTAAAAGCGGCAAAGAGTCCTGTGGCACCTTATAGACTAAGACGTATTGGAGCATAAGCTTTTGTGGGTGAATACCCACTTTGTCAGATGCATGTAAATAAAGTCAGTTGCAATTAAGGTCTGATTAATTCTCAAGATCAGAGACTGTTCCTAAGCACAGCACAGAACACCAATATTCAAAACACCTCTTTCTCAAGAAAAGAAATATTTCTCCTGTTACAAAAACACCGAAAGTCAAATACAGGGTATTTGGGACATCTCATTGCTGCAGTAACTTCAAACATTGTTAAAATAACTATTTGTTCTTGAAAAGAAAAGGAGTACTTGTGGCACCTTAGAGACTAACCAATTTATTTGAGCATAAGCTTTCATGAGCTACAGCTCGCTTCCTCGGATGCATACTGTGGAAACTGCAGAAGACATTATATACACAGAGACCATGAAACAATACCTCCTCCCACCCCACTCTCCTGCTGGTAATAGCTTATCTAAAGTGATCACTCTCCTTACAGTGTGTATGATAATCAAGTTGGGCCATTTCCAGCACAAATCCAGGTTTTCTCACCCTCCGCCCCCCCCCCACAAACTCACTCTCCTGCTGGTAATAGCTTATCCAAAGTGACCACTCTCCCTACAATGTGCATGATAATCAAGGTGGGCCATTTCCAACACAAATCCAAGTTTTCTCAGCCCCTACCCCCATACACACACAAACTCACTCTCCTGCTGGCAATAGCTCATCCAAACTGACCACTCTCCTTACAATGTGTATGATAATCAAGGTGGGCCATTTCCAGCATAAATCCAAGTTTAACCAGAACGTCTGGGGAGGGGGGGTAGGAAAAAACAAGGGGAAATAGGCTACCTTGCATAATGACTTAGCCACTCCCAGTCTCTATTTAAGCCTAAATTAATAGTATCCAATTTGCAAATGAATTCCAATTCAGCAGTTTCTCGCTGGAGTCTGGATTTGAAGTTTTTTGTTTTAAGATAGCGACCTTCATATCTTAAAACAAAAAAACTATTACCAGCAGGAGAGTGAGTTTGTGTGTGTGGTTTTTGGAAAAAAGGGGGGGGGTGAGAAAACCTGGATTTGTGCTGGAAATGGCTCACCTTGATTATCATACACATTGTAAAGAGAGTGGTCACTTTGGATGGGCTATTACCAGCAGGAGGGTGAGTTTGTGGGGGGGGGAGGGGGGGGCGAAGGGTGAGAAAACCTGGATTTGTGCTGGAAATGGCCCAACTCGATTATCATACACATTGTAAGGAGAGTGATCACTTTAGATAAGCTATTACCAGCAGGAGAGTGGGGTGGGAGGAGGTATTGTTTCATGGTCTCTGTGTATATAATGTCTTCTGCAGTTTTCACAGTATGCATCCGATGAAGTGAGCTGTAGCTCACGAAAGCTTATGCTCAAATAAATTGATTAGTCTCTAAGGTGCCACGAGTACTCCTTTTCTTTTTGCAAATACAGACTAACACGGTTGTTAATCTGAAACCTATTTGTTCTTGCATATTTACAAAAATTAACCTATGTTTCATATCCTTATCATGCATTTAAAAGGGCTCCTCTTTCTGGCACTAGTTATCTGAGGTGTAGAATAGTTATCTGAGCCCACTCCCTCTGCAGCCTGGGACAAGTCACTTAATCTCCCTGCCTCAGTTTCTCTTCCTCCACTATAAAAATTAAGATAACCCCCAAACAACCCTAACAAAGACTCAAGTTAGCTAAATACTGGTGTGATGCTCTGAAGATGCAGACACTAAATAAATTATTTAGTATTTTGGCAACTCCAAGAACTGCTCACCTGTATTTGGTACGTTTAAGTGCTTTATAGTACTGGATACAGGTAGTGGCAGCATTACAAATGTATACAATTACATATTTAAAAACCTATGTTAAAACAACATTATTTAGGTTGTAGAGTTAGGCATTCAAAAGTTAGGAAATGTCAGATTTTAGGTTCCCTATGCAACCTTAATTCGGCCTCCTGCACAGCATCATGCTAGAGTCTCTAGTTACATGATCACATACTATTTGAGCACAAATATTTAACTACATGATTGTACTGTTCCACAGGACCCCTGCCTCATTCAATGCACAAAATGGACAATGTTCAGGGAATGAGGCAGATGTTCAATATTTATTTTTATCTTCATTATCAACTGTGGCCCTGTCTTAACAGGACACCATCCAACTCCTGCAATGAATACAGAATTATTAATTTCCTTGTGGTATTTTCTAGAACACTAATGTTCTAATATCTGAATGTTTCACAAATATTAATGAATTTATCTTCAGATTTGCACTGTGACAATTTGAATGTTCACATTCAGTTATTATTTTGGCACACTGCCAAAGTTTAGTTGAAAGGAAAATGGTGACTTTCAAAAGTTTCTCTCAGCCAAACTTGAACAGAATTTCTTGGTACAAAAGATACATCTCTATCTCCGACCCTAGGGTCTTCACCCTGTTAAATTTTAGAGTCCTTCTGCACATAATGGAAATATTCGAGTTTTTCAAAAATGATCACTAGAATCTTTACAGTGCAAAATGGTAGGCAACCTATATACAGGGGGTCGCTGACCTCCACATATTCGAAAACACAAAAGTTAATTGAGAAAAGGGGACAATAAGAACCTCAACAATGAAACTCAGGTTGAACAAACAAATGGCAGCTCCATACATATTATTTCCGTAAAAATAAACTAATCTGGTAGTAAGAGAAAGACACCTACCATTAATTCTAAAAGATAGAATTCACATTCTAATATCTGCAAAGAATTAAAAATATAATTAAGCAACAATTTTCTCTTAACAGGAAAGAGAATAAAGGGTTAGTCAGCATCCAGACTAATACATTTTTTTACATACAAGAATTCCTACATACTACGAATTGCGCAAGAAACCCCAGTCATTCCACAGCGCTTTCACCAATTCCAAATTTTTTTTATAGAAACACTACAAACCAATTAAGAAATATCTCAACAGAAAGCATCTTTAGCTAGTCAACTGTCTCATCATTTTAATAACCACTCCACTTCTAAGGACAGTTTTTTTTTTTCTGTCATTGCTGTGTACTTAAGTATTCTCATTTAACTGTTCTATGAATATGTTCTATAGACTATTTCATTTACAGTACTTATGCTGCTTTGTTCACATGGGGACGGATCTTTCAAGGGGTTGAGTGCCCCCAACTTCATTGGAGGTTAAAAACAGTTGAGGACACTTGCGCCTGTGTAGATTTAGTTTCTCTACCATTACAGCAAAGACTGAAATGAAATGAAAAGGATATCTGGGATATTGACAGATGTATAGGATATTAGAGTATAAAATGTTACTAAAATATTCTGATAAATTATAGACATCAAGACAAGATATCTCATATTCAAGACTCAGGATGATGGCTTAGCATCATAAGACGGGGACTAGACTGCATTTGTTTAGTTAAAGCAAGCAATATTTTCCTGTATATTAAGAAAGGCTATGAACTATAACGATGGCACTAACTGTATTACACTAAACTAGAAGACATTTAACATTTCTAATACAATTATGTGGCAAATAGGAACGTCAGTTACCAGCCTCCAATCACATATTTTATTACCAATAAGTAATTTCAGAGGTATCTACTAAGAGATTGGGTATGCTGAAGTTTCCCATGGTATTGGTTCCATGTAACCAAACCTTGATGTATCATACAATTCTATAAACTGAATGCTGACTCAACAAGAACCAGAATAGCAGTGCTGTTCAATATTATACTTTTATGTGGCTTTGAGTTTGACCCTAAAATAGCAGCACAGCATTGCCCCCAGGGATCTACATCAAGATCTAAAGAAGAATTAATATATAACATTGGGCTGGCCAGCTCTGCTGGAGAGCAGTAAAAATGAAAATGAAAAATTATATTGAGATTAGAATTTAGAAGTATCTTATTATATATCACAGTTACCAAGACTGTAAGGAGACATGCTTTGCCTTTGGGAATATGATAGTAAAAGCTAAAAGGAAGTAAATTTGAAAGAAATATATTACATTAATAAAATCTGTACCAATCCCCTCATTATTGTGAGGCTTCATTACCAAAGATATTGCCTTCACAACACTTGGAAATTTCTTAAGTCTAAATAAGAGTTGTAGAAAAAGGGACAGATTTTTACTACAGATTAAATATTGGGGACAAAAATAAAAAACGCTGAACATGAGCCAACTGTTCCCATGTGTAGGCCTGGTGAGTATCCCAGGAATTGGAATTACTTTGATCTACCCTGGAGCAGTGTACTTAGTAACCAACTGCTGTATAATTACTGCTATTTTCTTCAGTCCCACTTTATTTCTCTATTCCCTTTATAATATTTCTCTTTCTACTAATTTAAGGAAAGTAGGTGATACAACAAGTAACTTTTTCATAAAGAAACTGCAAGCATGGACATGGGTTACCCAAAGAAAGTTTCCCTACAACTAATTCAAAGTTAATTGTGAACAGCTTGAAATAACCTTGAAACAACAGTGAAACTATATTGCTTAGAAATTACTTAACAAAAAATATGTCTTACTTTTCCATGGAAGACCTGAAAAAAAACTTGTTTCCAAAGGATTGCCTGGTGCAATTTTCACTCAGTTGGGCCCCAAATTGAGATTTAATTGCCTCTCGTTACAAAATAGTACAATGCATTACATTTATAAAACAGTCACAATGTTGTAGCCATATGAATTAAATAAAAAGGCAAAGGAGCTAAATATTCATGCAGAGCCAGAATCGCACAAGTCAGGTCACTAAATTAATGATTAGGGTCCTAGCAAATTCATGGTCATTTTTGGTCAACTTCAGGGTCATAGGATTTTAAAAATTGTAAATTTCATGATTTCAGCTATTGAAATCAGAAATTTCAGTGTTGCAATTGTAGAGGTCCTGACCCAGGGTTGTGTGTCTGGGGAGGGGGGGCGGGGTGTGGTACTGCCACCCCTACTTCTGCGTTGCTGCTGGTAGCAGCGCTGCCTTCAGAGCTGGGCAGCTGGAGAGCAGTGGCTGCTGGCTGGGAGCCCAGCTCTGAAGGCAGAGCCGCCACCACCACCAGCAGTGCAGAAGTTGTGGTATGGTATTGCCATCCTTACTTCTGCACTGCTGCCTGCTGGGCCCACAGTAAGCAGCTGCCACTCTCTGGCCACCCAACTCTGAAGGCAGCAGTGCAGAAGTAAGGGTGGGATGGGATGGTATTGCCACCCTGACTTCTGCGCTGCTGCTGGGGTGGGGGCGCCGTCTTCAGAACTGGGCACCCAGTCAACAGCTGCTGCTCTTCAGCCATCCAGTTCTGAAGGCAGTGCAGAAGTAAGGGTGGCAATACCACAACCTCCCTAAAATAACCTTGCGACCCTCCCTGAAACTCCCCTTTGGGTCAGGACCCGCAATTTGAGAAATGCTGGTCTCTCCCATGAATTCAGTATAGTAGAGGGTAAAAGCTCACAAAAGACCAGATTTCACTGTCCGTGAAGCATTTTTCATGGCCGTGAATTTGGTAGGCCCCTATTTATGATACAGAGCTGTTCCACCTGTAAGAAAAAGACAGTTATCTTCTCCGTAACTGGTGTTCTTCGAGATGTGTTGCTCATGCCCATTCAACTTGTGCATGTGGCGAGCACACACACCTAAGCTGAATGGACATGAGCAAGCACTCGAAGAAGGACATACAATTTATTCCTGCTCACACATGCTTGTCTATGTATTTATTCGTTAGAGTTATATCATACTTACATGATTCATCCTATAAGGAAACTCCTTCGGAAAGGCATAAGAAAACCTAGTTTTCACTGTAGTAAAAAGAGATTGATATATTAAAAATAATGACAAAATTAAATCAAATATTCTTCTTTACTTATTTCTATTAGTTCTTCAGCATGTAGAGCCTCAAACCCTCTTATCTGGCCACTAACGATCTACTGCTATACATAAAGAACAATCCTACTTGGAAGAGGAGAATTAACTCAATTGTATAACTCAGTGGTTTAATTCCTGAAAGATGAAGTATTATTTGAATAAAGACTGTCAGTTCTGTCAGATCATGCATTTTTAAACCTATTTTAGAAACTCCCCCTCTGAACAAAATGGACAACAATTAACATTTTCTGAGTAGACAGTGTTCCCTGTAATACTGAGAGACAGTAATTTAGGGCCTGATTCTGGCTGAAGTCTACTATACCATTGACATCAGTGGGAGGAGGATCTAGCCCTCTGAACAACTAAAGGGTTGAACCTGAAGTCCTTAGGTATGTATGCACATTCCATATACTTCCATGTGAATTTTGTCTGTAGGATCACGCCACTAGATGGAAATTTTAGTTTCAAATTAAAAGAGTAATTTTAATTTTGAGTTGTTCAATAGATTAAAAACAATAATGAACTGCTCAATGATTATGTGGACTATTTATTCAGAAAACTACTGCAACTTCATTTACTTGTTTTTAATTTACACAAGAAGCCAAAAACTAATGTAAACAATACAATTCTATAATAATTTTAAAAAGAGAACCCTGTGTATACCACTGCCTGAGAAAAACAGCATTAGAAGTGGAGGAGAATATAGCTTGACCAAGCCAAGTTTTAGGAACAGACCCAGTTGCAGGTCAATTATACTGCTCTCTGTCAAACAGAAACAAGACTACAGTTCACCATCAGTGGACAGTCCTTTCATCATGGCTCTTTAATTGACTCTGAAGTTGGGCAGAAAAGATCTCCTCACCACGCTTTTTCAGGCAAGTAGGGGTAAAAGAATTCCAATTTTTTGGAGAGTTGTGGGGAAAAGATTTGATTTCCAAAGCATGCTGGAGCCATCGCCCTATTGAGCTGTTCCTGCACTCAACTGCAGGGGTAGAGTGAAGAGGTTGCTAGAGATCAATTGAAGGTGCCTTCTCCCCAAGGGGAAGTGTACACTGCCTCCTCAGTGCCTCTAGCAACTGCGCAAAGTGCAAAGGACCAAACTGTCTCAATTAACTAGCAAGTCTTCCTTTTTGTTAGTTTCCTTTTATGCATCTCCTATTTTTTCCACTCAACTTTTTTCCCCTCCTCTCCAAAGTCCTATACCAATCCGCTGAACCTGTGCTGCTGAAGAAGCTCTGCTAACAGAGGCACAGGCAGAAGACAGACATACAAAAGTGAGGTTGAAGAAAAAGCCACCTGTGCATTGTCCTCCCGCTCAATGTGTGCTCCCAAGAACAGTGGAGTATTTTGTTTTTAAAGCATTGCAAGATCCCTGAAAACTAACATTAAATTTAGACTCCTGTATCTTTATCAAATACATATCTGCTGTCCTCATTGATGCACAAAGTTATTACACAAATCTGCACTCTTGCTAAGGTTTTAATGTAAAATGGCAAACCTACTAACTGCAGTACTGACGTATTTTTAGTCGCAGAATTCTACATAAATATTTTTTCAGTAACTTAAGTCAGTCCTTAGAAGATCATATCATATACAAGCTTAGTCTTTTTCCAAATGTCAAAATACAGGATTCTACAAACTTTAAGATTCTAATCTGAAGATCGTTTATTTTTAAAATGAAAACAATATTATGGATGTCACTTTGGTTCAGCAATAACTCCTCCTCTCCCAACCATTAGGGTTTCTTGGGGTGGGATCTTTGGTCTTCCAGCTGGCATTGATGAAGTGTTTCATCTTCTGGTGGTGGAACTGTCACAGGGCTAACCTCATGGAGTGATATACTGCATACACAAGCTACAAATGCAGCCAGTTACCTGTCCTCTCAAGTTCTAGGTGGGGTTTTGAATGCATTGACCTACATTTTGAAGAGCAGAGTAGTGAGAAATTATCAGCTGAGAGCAGCTGGGCCTTCTAGTTTGGATCATAGAATTCATCTGCATAAGTCATTAGTTTAAGGACCTCAGGGAATGAGAGGAAGTTATAGGAAAGAATGGAAAAGGAGAATAAGGGGAAATAATTTTTAAGTGTTTTCTCTAATTAGATTTTAACTTTATAAAAACTTAGAAATAGTATCTTTTGCTTGACCTATGAAAATGAATTGAATCTATAACAATGTGTTTGCAATTAGTAATTTTCCAACAAACAAAAAGTATTTAGGTCTATCAAAAATCTCAAACAGAATAATAGTTCTACGAAAGCTAATAGTGATAAAAAGGACAAATAAAGCCCAACACTTCTGATTTACACCGTTGCTTGAATTGAAATCTAGAGCTGATTTTCAGGGTTTCTTTATTTAGGACAATCATCATGGCTCCTTATTTTTAGTTATGATTTGACTGATATGTTCCCACCAGAATTGATACCAGTGTAGAATGGTACACAGAAAGGACCTTTTCTTCCACATACACACTTCAAACAGGTGTCTTTTCCCCTAAAAGCACAGACGATGTAAATGAGTTGCCCTTATGGAGCAAGGTTAAAAATCCCTCATGATTTGATAAGAAACTATTTCTTAACAAAGTGAACATCTCCTCTCCCCTGAAAATAGCTTCCTTAATATAGTATAACAAACACATCATTTACACTTACATACAGAAGTAGCAGCAGAAATCAACCTTGTGTTTGAGACCACACCAAATTCCTGAGCAAAGAAGAGCGGTAAATGAGGTGACCCAGTTAGTATTGAACTTGCTGAAATATCATTTGATCACACTTTTATCAGTTTAAAAGCACTGGGTTTTCTTGCTAGACTTTTTTTTTTACATTACATTTTAACTAAATATTTTCTTCCCTATTAAATTTCTGTTTAGGTGATCAGAATGAGTTAATTATTTAAGTAAAGCTACACCAACACAGAGGTTACTTTTAATTTAATAATTACTCCACTGTTCTCATTAAAATGAATGGTAACAAACATTTAATACTCATAAATGTCACATTCACAATACTTAATTTATGTATAGTACCCATACAGAATAGGCAGTCATACTGCAAGCTCCAACATCCCACTACCAATACATCTCAATCTTGTTTGAGAGGAAACCCTGTTCTAGAAAGCCACTGGTAATGTTTCAAGGCTAGCTCAGTCTTCATGCATTATTGTTGGCAGTATTAGCAGAGAAGACAAGGCCTTATTTACATTGAATAATTTTACAGAAACATTCCCAACAGTGCTAACACCAGTTCAGCTGCCCTCTTAACACCAGTGGAAGCCCAAGTATAGACAAGGCTTTGGCGGCACCCAGTGTTTCCAATACTGTGTAAATTAAAACTGTGTATCTATTATTTCTGTCTGCCATTATCAGAAGATTAAATTAACACAGTGATAAAAAGAAACTGCACACACAGGATGCTGCCAAAGATTCGTCTACACCAAGACTTTCACTAGTGCTAACAAGGGTTCAGCTGAACCAGCTGTAACATCAGCAGAGTGCGTGTGTGTGTGTGTGTGGACATCTATCAAAGAATGACCTGAGACCATTTTATTTCACAAAGGGCCACGAACATCCTCCAGATTATAACAAATCTCAGGCGTTGCTGACCCTGGCCATACTCAAGTCAGGGAGCTTCAGCTGGAAAGATTGGTTCCTCCTTACCAATATCCTTTGCCATCCAACTTCACACACTTTTCTTAAAATAAAGATCTGAGCTACAGCATTTGCTATTGAAATTAAAAAAAAGTGTGGTAAATTCTGGAGATCCCTTCCCATATACAGTGAAAAACACAGTAAAATTTCAATTATATTTGAAAATTGGAGTAAACATTTAACCAGTTTCTATACATAACAGACAAAACTGAACCACATAAAAATGGAGATTTTACGGAACAGCAGCACAATTTAAGATATATAAATAACTACATTAAAATATCATCTAAACACTCTGTCAAAATCTCCAAGATCCTTTAGGGTTGAGAAAACAGGCCAGTAACTCAGGCAACATTGTGAAAAATGAAGTACTACTTAATAGCAGCTATCATTGGGAATTTTCTCTCTGACGCTAAAGCGATACAGAAATCCATAGAAAAAAAGAGGTCTGAACCCCCAAATCATGGAAACAAAAAATACCTTAAGAACCTTAAATATTTCATCTCCCTTATATATCATATAGTTTTACATTAGAAAATTATAATACATCATACCTCTACTTTGGATGCCAAAAACACACACGTAGGAGCCATTAATACTGGATCTATACTTTTTAGGGAATATCTGAAATGTCATAACAAAATTATACGTTGTTTTACACACGTAGAAAGATTAATGTATTAAGAGCACCACACTTGCTTTGGAAAAGTAAAAACTGTTTAACATTATCAACATAAAAGCTTTACACCATTCACAAACAAAAATGGCATTTTTATTTTATTATTGCACTTTTAAAGGGCTATCAAAATCTGCCTAACAAACGCGTTATTCTTGTACCATTATAGTAAACAGTCCTACCTGGCATAGAATCTCTTGAAGTAGACTGTAGCAGTGGCAATAACTTGTTGTCTTAATTTAAGATGTTCACCTAAAGCCTGGATGACTTAAAAAAAAAAAATGAACAATATATTTAAGTTGCGTTTTAATATGATTTGGTACCATTTATTGGGCACACTACATGGGGCCCATCGGAGAAACTGGATTGAAAGGGTTCTAAAGTGTGATCAGACAGCCCTCATTTTAAATTCAGAGGTTTGACTCCACAGAGACCATGTTTCAGCAGGCCATTTTGATAACAGTGGATGCATGCTGCAGCCTGTGGTGTATGTGGACTGGACATTTTCTTAAAGATGAGGATGACAATTTGCTCCATTATGCACAAATTATGCATGTCCCTTGGGAAGGTGACCACATACTACACAGCCTCCACTGGGTAAAATGTGGGTGTCCATTTTACAGTCTAAAATTCAAATGTTTTAAATTAAACTTGACTTTTACATGCATTGTAAATTGAATAAAGCTGCCAACAAACATGGTCACTGGATTTGGCAGAGGCAGCAGGTGCTGGAGAAGTGACATGTTTAGTCTAGGGAAAGGGGATGGAAGACCAGAGGAAGTAGTCAGCTGCTCCATCACAAGTGTTCTCTGCCAGCTGGCCAAGAAGCAGCCCTGGTGTCAGCTGTGCAGGTAGCTCATTTGGCCTCTCAGGCAAAGGAAAGGTGCCAAGCACATTAGATGCATCAGTCTGGGATACAGAGCAGAGGTGGGATTAAAGAACGATGGAATGAAACATTACACATGCTACTTTTCCTGTATTTCTCTCTCTGCTGTTAGTTCGAGCAAGCAATGCCATATCAGTATCGTGCCTTTTATACAGAGGTCTCAAGTTATGTCATTTAGTTTACACGCAACATATTTTAAGCATGTACAGCAAAAACCAAACAGTGGTATCAGATGGGAAAAGCAAGCAGTTTAAATTATTAAACATTGTTAGAATCTTACACTGTATTAGAAGCATATAAGCACTTGTAATTGTCTAGTTTGCTCATGCGCCATTGTCCACTGTCTCCCACAGACAACAGAAGCTCTCTCCCCATATGCAAGGACCTAAACGGCTTCCAGTTGAGAATGTGAAGGTACTGGGGGCATGGCTGGCTGGAGGTGGGATGAACCTGAGGGAAAGTCACTCTTAATAGCCTTATTCTTTGGCTACCCAGCAGATTTTGCAGAGGAAAAAATTATGTCATGTGTTAACATTACTCAAAGTAAAACTAAGTCCTTATCTCTGACTTGTGACCTTCTCATTCCCTCAGGGAGAGAAAACACATATTGCACAGTTAAGGCCAGGCTGCCAATGGCATCAAGGCTCATAAATAAGCAATGCTGCCAAGGAAGGAGCCAAGCTGCAACATGAAATGTCTCTGCACAAATGCCTCAATATCCACAAGCTTCCCAATGAATCTTGAACATTTGCACAATTACAGTATTGTGTCCCCTGATCTGACTACATGCTGGTGTCCTCACACTGGGGATGATGCATCAGAAAAATCCATGCAGTAAGCCACACAGAATTTTATAAGTTCATTTTCCCTTCCCCTGGGGTTTTTCTGTAGGAGGGAATGGTTGGGCCATATGTGACCAGAGAGAGAAACCAAGTGAGATTTAGAAAAGAAAAAAAAAAAGTTAACTGATAAGTGCCTAAAGAAACCTTATAAATGGAAGCTTTCAAATGAAGTATTTTAAAGAATGTTATTAGGTTGTTTAGCTTCAATGTTTCACAAAAATTTAATACTAAAAAGTGTTTTCACAACCATTTCAAAAACTTGATTTAAAAATGAAAACATTTCTGTTTAAAGTTGAAATACTTTTCTTAACAGCTTGTAACCGAAACATGTGCTAATGCATGAAAACCAGAAAAGAAAACTAGTCTACTCCAAAGGAACATAAATTCTAGTAAATGTCCACACTCCTACAGATGAAAGTGGTCACAAACGTCCTTCTTTGGACAATGGTAAGAGCTGATTAAAAAAACCTAACTTAAAAAGTATGTAACAAAACAAGTGACTGACATTCACTTAATCAGCTGGTAATCTTCACCAGAAAATGGAAGTAACTAGTCTGTTTTCTTTGTCCAAGAGGAATGAAGCACTAAAAGCAACATCAACGGAAAAAGTAAGATTTTTAAAATATTTTAGTTTTCATAAATCTATCAATGTCCTTTTAAATCTTGTTACATTACAAAATCAGAATACTGTTTTACTTTGTCCTCAAGGAACTTTAGGATAGTTAATTCATTAGATAAACATGAGTGCTCACTCAGTTATTTTGTACTATACAAGTGTTAATACAGCCAAATTATTTGTGATCAGATTTTGCAGAGTACTTTAATCTTGGTAATTGTAAATAAGAATAGCTATGCCAAAGAGAAATGCATCTGAGCATAGAAGTGGGGGATGGAAAACTAGAGTTATAGAGTTCATGTTAGATGCTGGGACTATAAGTGCCCTCAAGAAAGTCACTAACCTTTCTGTCTCAAGAAAAGGAGTACTTGTGGCACCTTCGAGACTAACCAATTTATTTGAGCTCACGAAAGCTTATACTCAAATAAATTGGTTAGTCTCTAAGGTGCCACAAGTACTCCTTTTCTTTTTGCAAATACAGACTAACACGGCTGTTACTCTGAAACCTTTCTGTCTCAGTTTCTCCTCCCAGACAACTGAGAAAATACTGTTACCTATCTTACAAGACGGTTCAAAGAGAGTATTTAAATAGCACTTTGCACAAAGTGCTAGTTTAAGAGTCTTTTCTCCCTTAGGGCTTGGTCCTGCAAGATACTTAAACATTCTGGTCTTTATGACACAAAGCACTTAAGCCCAGATTTTAAAGCTATTTAGGTGTTCCTGTGCTCAGCATGGCAATGCCTAACTGATTTATGAGCCTAATTTCATTTTCAGAAGTGACTTAGGGTTCATTAATGCGGGGGGGGGGGGGGAGCAGAGGGGGGGATTCCTGCAGCAGCGAGTCTCAGAGCCTGAGTCAACTGACTCAGTGACTGGGGTGGATCTCAGAGCCCGGGCTCCAACACTGTTATTTTTAGCCCCACAGCACAAGCCCAAAATCAGTTGACTCAGTCTGAGACTCACTGCTACATTTTTTGTTTGTTTTTTTTCTGAAGTGTGGATGTGCCCTAAATCACTTCTAAAAATTAGACTTAGGCATTGCAATGCTGAGTACAGCAACACCTACATTACTCAGATTTTTAAAGGTATCTCATTGCTCCAACAGGACTATTCCAGTGCTTAAATGTCAGGGCCAGAGTGTTCAGCACCTTGCAGGATCAAGCCCTAAATAACTCCACATTCTAACCTTTAAGCCTCTACATATAAATTTGCTTCTTTTTTTGCCCTCCCTCTTTTTGTCTTTACAGAAACTTCCTGAAAATAAGAAGGAAGACTTTTGAAATTTCATAACATAACTGTGAAATACATATGCAGCTAGTTTATCTATAAAACTCCTCATACAACTAAGAATACAGCTAATCTGAATAATTTATAAAAGATTGTAACTTAAAGTTACGTGTTAAATAGGCTGAGAGAATGTATATAAGATGTTATGAGAAACTGATATTTTAAGCAACTGAAACCTGAATTCAGACATGGTAAATACAATATGGGCTAAACAGCTGAGCTAAAAATAAAACCATTTTACCATTAGTAAAGAATATCTGTAGTTTCCAATATTCTTCTTCTGTCAGAAATTTCAAATCCTTTTGGCGTTCCTTCAACAAATCTTGTTTATCCAAAATCCATTGTAAACTGGTGGGGGGGAAAGCAATTTTTAAAAACTACGCACAAACATTATGTAGTGTCTCCAGCACAACTAGATTGCAGATTACATTTGGGGACCAAACAGGCTGACAGTATCTCTTTAATCTAGTCTTGCAATACTAGAGGCACTCTTGTGAAATGAATACTCATTAGGGTCATTAAAGTAAGGCTTTTGGGAAAATACTCACAAAAAGTAAGAGGATTTCTTTTAATTTTGTTGTTGAAAATGTTTATAAAACTGATAAATTGTCAGTTATTCATATATTTTATTCTATATTTTTATCAAATATGCCTTTTTAAAATTCTGTATACTCAAATCTGGACTGATCTGCATTCTTCATTCTTGTATAATAATGAGATACTCTATCAGTTCATTCTTGGCTATCTTGCATATTTAGTTCAAGGGCCTTTCCTTCAAGGAAAGGCTTTACAATTCCTCTCTCTCTCCTTGGTGCAGAATATTATTAGACGTGAAGGGAGTATTTACACAGCCATTCCTGGAGCATTTGTGACTTTTTTTCTGCAACCCCAATATACAAACGCTTAAAAAAAACCTTTAAAATGCTAGCCTTCCACGGATGCTACAATTACCTTTTTTAATTAGTTGCCAACATTTTTAATCTGACTACTTCAATTGGGATTACTTACATGCTTCATACAAATATTTATACATATGCTTAACCTGTGTGAGTCTAACTGAACCACTTCCACTTCCTACATATAATCATACTTCTTGAGCTTGTCCAGTCATGAGTTTTGCATGCTTATCCTATGTATAAATATGGAAAGGTCACCTATGTATACATACGCTAGAGTGGGATGGAAAGTTGTGGATTTACTGGTAAATCGTTTGTGTGTACATGAACATTCCCAATTATTACAATCAGGGTAGCCAAGTGAGTAAGGCACAAAATAGAAGAGAAAGGAAATGACTAAATTGCAGGTATTATGAAAATTGCTACTAAGCCAGAGAAACTGATCAGCTGGTTTAACTATATAGATACCAATATACTCTAGCTACTAAAACAGATAAGTGCTTATTTTTGTTTATAAATATTTCTATTTGAGTCATTTTAATTAGCAATGAATCATCATAAGTCCCTTATGAACCCTATTTTATATGATCATGTGCCTGATTTTGCTAAAAGACATTTTCCTCCCATCACACTATTCTTCCTTCTGTCACAAGTTTTAATTTCATGCTCTAGATCTCCTTCTCAACTGTTTCGAAAATGTTCTTATTTTTTAATTTTGTTTTGTCTGTTAAAAAAAAATTCAACTCTTCCAAAACACATTCTCTGGCCCACAATTTGGCTGTGTCAGAACCCGGGTCTGCGGGTGAGAACACCACACAGGTATTTTAATTATTATTCATAAATTATTGGCATTGCCCAAATCGAGTACAGAACTCCCTCACCCCCACCTAACAGCTTTCCACACAAGTTTAATAAGCTTTCTATGGCCTTCACTTAAAAAAAAAAAACAAAAAAAAAACCGCGGTGGAAACAAGGGGGGGGGGAGGGAGTCAGGAGCAAACTGAAGTGACTGGGCAAAGGACCGGGTTAAAGAGCGTCCGGGTGGATTTAAAAGCCCCCGGCCACACTGTTGTGGTCTCCACAACCCCGAGCCCAACCTTCCCAGATGCACCGTGGCCACAGGGACAGCTGCGCCCAGCCTACCCCAAGCCCCTGCACACAACCCCCCCCCCCCCCGCAGCCAGCCCCGAGCCCCAGGAGCCCCCTCCTGCCGGACCAGGCGCCCCACGGCCACCCGCCCCCCTCCAGGCAGCCCCGGGCCGGGCGGGGGCCACTCACTAGTGCGAGCTCTGCCAGAAGTTCCCTGCCATGAAGAGGAGTCCGGAGGCGGCTGCTTCGTGTCACGCTGCCGACGACCCCGCCGCTCAGCCCGGCAGCAGCAGCAGGAGGAGGAAGGAGGCGGCGGCGGCAGCGGCAGGAGCCCGGTGGTGTCCTGGCTCCGCCGACCGGCGGCGCCCGCTGCCGAGCGCGCCAGTTCCCGCGCAGGCGGGTTCCGCCTGGAAACCGCCCCGCCGCCGGGCGGGGGAGGCGAGAGCGGGGCTGGCCGGGGGCGCGTGTCCGGGTCAGGCGGCGGCGGGCGGGGGCCAGGCAGGGTCGGCGGCAGGGCGGCTGCGCTGGGGAGGCGGGAGCGGCTGAGTGGAGAGGAGGGTGGGGCAGACAGGGAACACCGGACCCCCTTGTGCACGCCGCTGGCCGGACTCGGACTCGGACTCGGGCTGCCTGGGGGGCGCTGTGTGCTGGGGCAGCGCCTGGCCCCGGGGACAGCGGCTGTTCCCTGCTCTCTGCTGCACTTTGTGTCCCCCTGATTTCTGAGGGCAGACGTAGATGGGCTAAGGAAAATATTCCCTGAAGCCACCCGAATGGAATGGTAGGACTGGAAGGGACCTCGAGAGGTCAGCTAGTCCAGACCTCTGCACTCACGCCAGGACTAAGGATTATCTAGGCCATCCCTGACAGGTGTTTGTACAACCTGCTCTTAAAAATCCCCAATGATGGAGATTCCGCAGCCTCCTTAGGCAATTTATTCCGGTGCTTAACCACTCTGACAGTTAGGAAGTATTTCCTAATGTCCAACCTAAACCTCCCTCGCTTCTTGTCCTATCCCCAGAGGATGAAGAGAAATTTTTTTCTCCTTCCCTGTTATAACAACCTTTTGTGTACTTGAATGCAGACATTCGCTTTCGTGTTGCAATTGGTTATTATCTGTCTACCACAAATGGCAAGCAAGGACTTGTATTTGCCAAGTTCTGTTTATTTTCTTACCTCATCATCTCTTTCTGCCTCTTCCCACCCTAGCTGTCTCTTTAGCCCACCTGTTGCAACCATTTGACACCTAGTGTCTGACATGACGTGAATTATGTGGTGTTATTGTAGTTCTGTGGGGTCCCAGGATATTAGAGAGACAAGGTGGATGAGCTAATGTCTTTAATATATCAAGTTCTGTTGGTAAGAGATAGCAGCTGTTGAGCTACATAGAGCTCTGCTTCAGGACGGGAATTGTCTTTTTATTTGCCTGCATAGTGCCTTGCTCAATGGGACCTGTTCCCTGACTGGGGTTCCTAAGAGTGACAACAATAATAATAGTTAACAATTTCTATTATATAAAGTATGCAGAATAGACACCATGTTTACTTCTGAGATTGTGATGCACATCGCCCATTGTGGGTGCTATTAAAAACAAATAAGAATAATAATTAGCTTTCTAGCTAGCATCCAATATCAAGATATCTGGACAGTGATCTATAGATGTCAGAAGTGGCTTTCTTCTTTCAGATTCACTGACTGGCTCAACTCACAGACCATGCAAAATACTGACTAAAAGAATAGTTTGTTTTCTTCACAAGCAATTCACATGAGCTTAATTTTCCTTAGCATTGCCCCAGATATTGTGAAAGTGCTCTATAGCTTGCTCCTTATGCCCTTGAATTTTCTTCGTTTGCAGCCAAAGAATTTGATTTTATCACAGTTACTGTGAACTAAGAACAAGCACATGGAGCTTACTGATTACACTATGTGTTATGCTTGCCTTCAGGTAGTGTAAAATATCTAATTTGTGTTTCCTGTAGCTATAACAGTAACTTACTTTTCTCAAACTGATCAGAGAAACAATTAACTAATCCTGACACCGGCCAAGATCCTGCAATCTGGTTTTACCTGGGTGGGAGTGTCCAGCCACATGGGTCCAATTTCAGGGTCAGGGCCAAAAAATTTCCAGATTACATCAAAAGATCTGTGTTGAGTCGTTCTGGTGTAAGTAAATTTGAGCTAAGTAAATTGTGGGGGGTTGGGAGGTTTTGTCTGTTGTTTGTTTATTTGTTTGTTTGTTTTGGGGGGGATCAAAGTGTTGTAGATTTTGGACCTAAGAGAACACTGTAGTAGTTATTTCAAGTAGTTTCATAATATACTGTTTTAAATTTGGGTTATATGAGAAAAGTATTCATTTGCCTACAAAGTGACTGACTGCTATTTTTGTAGTGTTTGTTAACACCAAATAAACCAATTATGTTAAAATATACCTAAAACAATAATATTAACATTAAAGTTTATGGTGCATCACCTACATATATAATAAAACCAATTCACTGCACCATGTAATTTTCTGGAAGTTGATTTTCACTTTATTATTATTTTTCACTTATTTTTTGTATTATCATAGCATCTAGAAGCTCTGGTGGTGGATCAGGACACCATTGTGCTGTACAAACACAGAACAGAAAGAAACTCCCTACCCCAAAGAGCTTACAATCTAACTATAAGACAAAAGACAATATGCGAGGACATGCTATGGTACTTCATCTAGTTAAAAACACAGAATACTATGTGGTAGACATGTTCAGAAGAAAAATGAAGTAAATTAAAATTAAAAACCCAACCAGGAACTATATATAGATAGGGTTTTTTAATATATGAAATCAAATGTGTTCTATGCAGATAATAAGCAGGAAAACTTTTGCAAGGTACTAACAAAATTAAGAGGCTGGATTTTGACCCAGGCTATGGCTCTTTATATCAATTGAGAGGCAGAAAGTGGCCATAAAGCTGCCCTTAGCAGGCATCTGAGGATTCCCCAAGCATAGCTGGCTATACCCCATGCCCTCTTGGCCCCCTGACAATAGTGGGTGTGGACATGCTGGATCCTTTCTAGAGAGTGCTGCTCTCCAGAAATCTGAGACCTGCGAAACCGGGGGAGCCATTAAAAGCCAGTGGCAATTACAACAATCTTGGCAGCCCTGGAGATTAAGGGAGAGCAAAAGTAAACTTTTGTGCTCCCTTTCTCAGCTGCTTTGAACAGAGCTCTGGCACAGCTGACTGTCTAGTCACTATGTACAATTATGTGGCAGAGTTGGAAGACAGCATTATAATTTACTGCAAAAAAAAAAAAAAACAACAACCCATAAAGCAAGTGGCATTATGCTGTGTTAGTAACTTGAGCTTCTCAAGAAGGCAGTAAATAATAATAGAGAATACGGAAAAATAACTGCTGCATTAAAGAACAATAAGTGTCCATCCTATAGAAAACAGCACTTTATGAAGAAACGTGAGAATATTACACATGCCTTGTTGATTTGCTTATTCTTGTTCACGGGTTATGTATCATTCTGGTTAAGAAATTGGGTGATACTCAAAGTCAAATGGGACAATTTTCCCCCATATCTGTATTATTTTCTGGTTGTTTAGGACTTGATCCTTTGCCCTTCCATGGCCAAACTTCCATTATGTTTTAAGAAGATCAGGCCCTACTTCCATTTCTCCAAGTAAATGCACAGGATTTAGTACTCTGGTGTCTGTCCATTACATGACACTGCACAGGTAATATTTCCATTATAACTGGTTCACAGTCATCAGTGCTTGTGTTAACACATGGTTCTGCTCTGAAAAGAGATTCTGTAAAAATGGGATTGTAGTGGTCTATATTTATTGTTTCTCAATAACTCCCAGATCCTGGGACTCTTCTCAGTTATGCTAAGGCACTTGAATGCTGCCTTAGCAGTTAAAAAGGGTACTTTGAAAGGGTGGAAACAACCCCTTGAGAATAGCTCTCTGCAAATGGCCCTTTGTGATGTTATCTGATTAAAATAGGACCATGTATATCATTGTTGCTAACACTGTTAAACAGTTGCAACAAATCTTGTACAAAGTGTGTCATGTAAGGTGTCAATGGAAAAGTTATGGTTTGCTGAACATGATTTATCCTATTTGTATGCATGTGTCATTTTAGTATCTGAAGCTGTCAAGGTTCCTTCCCCACGCTGAACTCTAGGGTACAGATGTGGGGACCTGCATGAAAACCCCCCTAAGCTTCTTCTTACCAGCTTAGGTGAAAACTTCCCCCAGGTACAAACTATTTTACCTTTTGTCCCTGGACCTTATTGCTGCCACCACCAAGCGTCTAACAAAAATAACAGGGAAAGAGCCCACTTGGAAATGTCTTTCCCCCCAAAATCCCCCCAAGCCCTGCACCCCCTTTCCTGGGGAAGGCTTGATTAAAAATCCTCACCAATTTGCATAGGTGAGCACAGACTCAAACCCTTGGATCTTAAGAACAATGAAAAATCAATCAGGTTCTTGAAAGAAGAATTTTAATTAAAGAAAAAGTAAAAGAATCCCCTCTGTAAAATCAGGATCGTAAATATCTTATAGGGTAATCAGATTCAAAACATAGAGAATCCCTCTAGGCAAAACCTTAAGTTACAAAAAGACACAAAAACAGGAATATACATTCCATTCAGCACAACTTATTTTATCAGCCATTTAAACAAAACGGAATCTAACGCTTATCTAACTAGATTGCTTACTGACTTTTTACAGGAGTTCTGACCTGCATTCCTGCTCTGGTCCTGGCAAAAAAAAAAAAAAAACCCTTTGTTTCTCCCCCTCCCCCCCCTTCAGCTTTGAAAGTATCTTGTCTCCTCATTGGTCATTTTGGTCAGGTGCCAGCGAGGTTGTCTTAGCTTCTTAACCCTTTACAGGTGAAAGGGCTTTTCCTCTGGCCAGGAGGGATTTAAAGGTGTTTACCCTTCCCTTTATATTTATGACAGAAGCTATGAATATTGACTATATACCTGTATTTTTCATTACATTAGTGGTAGGTTGGTTTGACTTTTCTGCCTCTGGATGTGTAATAGAGCCCTTAGACCTTATTCATCACGGTGTTTTGCCAAATATATGTTGCCATAGCACCGCTGATATCTATGATGTTACGCCAGTGTAAAACTGGAGCAATACAGTGACCAGTCTGACTCTTAATTTGAGGTTCAAAGCTGTACCAATCCAGTTGGTAATGCAGACCCCATCTCCTCTGTTTATACCTACTGTATGAAGCCACAATCATCGCTGGCATAACTTCACTGATGTCGGAGAAGTTATAGTATAGATGTATCTGGCATAGTCTGTCAGAATGACAAATGGCTGATATGGGGGAGGTGTGATTAATCACTGCTTGCCTGACAATCAAGATCCTGGGTCTGATTCTCTTCTTACTTACAACAGTTTGTACAGCTGTAACTCCTTTAACCTCTGTGGAATAACTTCTGATTTACACTGATATAAATCAAAGGACACTCAAGCCCTAGTGTTTATTGAATAATAGCAAAGGAGGCAATACATAATACTTTTACTGAAACTTTGGCTTAGTATGATCCAATATTCTTTCACAATGTCTGTAGTTTAATTGCTAAGAATACTTGCTATTCTCCCTGTGACTATGGCTTCTGGAGAACATTCTTTTTTTTTCCTCTCTTGGATACCTGAAAAAGTAATAATGTACTACAATTCCTGAACAACATTTTAATCTTCATCAGGAGCTGACAGAAGACATAAGAAGACTAATAGAAAACACAGCTGACCACTTTATAAAACATTCAACATCTTGGAAAAATTTTGCTTTTTAGAAAGCAGCTATTTCATTGTTGTTCATAAATATGCAGCTTATTTACATACTAATTTGCATACAGGTCCCATTCTTCCACAGCCCATAGTGAAATTCTGTAATCATGACTGTGAGTAAATATCTAAGGCAGTGATCACACAGCATGGCATTGTCCCTCAACATTTTCACAAATTTCTTCAGAGTTGGCATAGTATTTGTTCAATTCTTCCATGACATTTGTTTTTTCTACTAATTTAGGGTGATTTTACCACCATTTTAGAGCTGATAATCTTCAGTGCTAGATGTAATCTTGTGGTAGACAGAAATGTTCATGTCATTCTGCCTATTCACTTCTAAATGGATAACTGCATTATAGGTGTAATGCAATGACGTTACACAGTGGTATAATGCAGTAAACCATCAGTAAAACATTTGAATCAATAACATGTAGTTTTTCCTTGTTAGAAGATTCCGTGATATGTGAAGAGAACTATCAGCTACCCCATTTGTTTGTGATCATATGGACTTGATGAAACATATTTAAACAGATGCTTTCTGGAGAATTGGTGAATTGAGTTATTTATACATTATAGTCCACAATCAGTTATTAACCCATCAGGAATTACATGGCATGCAGGTTATTATATGCAATAGGTTAGAGCATATATATGTATCATAGTACTCAGAGAATTCAAAAGAATAAGAGTAGTAGGCAGTGCACCAAAGGCATAGACTCTCACTGGCTTCAGTGAGCTTTGGTGCAAGCGCCCAAAGCAGATAATATTTTATGTTAGGCTTAAACAGATATGCTTCCATTTGGATTGTGAGTACTATAGAATTTCTTGTAGCTTGTGTGTTTATTCCATATTATGGTAAGTTTTGTTTTATTTATTTTAATATGGACTATGACCTGATTGCTCATTTACATCAGTGTAAATCTTTTGTTGTTACGCTGTCTTGTTGGTACAACTGATGTGAGATCACAGTTGGATCCTATATATTGTTGTTCCTAAATCTTCTGAGAATTGATTCTCCTTACTACACCAAATCCTGAGTAGAAGGCTGATCCAAACTGGGTTCTTGAATTCCCTACACCCTTTTCTGGAGTAAAAACTTTTCCTGTTTACCCCAGTACATTCCCACCCCTTGCAAAAGGTGACATTGTGGACAATTTTTGCGGTCAAAATGATAAGTAAGCAACTATTTTATATGAGAGACACACAGTAATATTAATGTGTGAATTGGTTGATGTTAAACATCTCTCTTCCTTTCCCTCAGAACTCTGGTAGGTCACCTCCACAGAGCACCAAACTCCAGTGAATATTGAGAATACTTAGGTCACTGCTGCTCCAGCTCGCCCATATGATACTGTGACATGTTGTTCAGTACACCAGAACTGTGAGCCACTGTCTTACCTCTCTGCCTCAGCAAGAGCGAGCTTTGCTCCAGATAAGGCTGTATGTCAGCTCTCTGCCACACCAGCCTGTTTTTCTTGTGAGCAAACTCCTCAAGATTTAACCTTGCTTTGCAGGGAACTTACAGCACACTCCAGTTTATGAGTTCCCCAGAAATGTCTCTTTGCAGTGTCTAGCCCTCTCCTGGAACACTCACAAATGTTATTATGTTCATTGCTTCTTTAATACACTGCAGACAATACAGTGCAACTCATTAATTTAGCTGGGGTTTGATAAACACACTTATTTCAATCACAGCACTGTCTTGGTTTATATTAAAAGTAAAACCCATTTATTAAACAAAAGTCATAGGTTTAAGTGATACCAAGTATAAGAAATAAAGATAGAAATGGTTACACACAAACAAAAGTAAAAATATGCCTCTAAGACTAAAACCTGATTTAAATCTCTTGTTCAGAAAAGTTTCTCACCAAGTCTCTTCCAGCATGGCTGCCCAAACTGGCTGGCCAGGACCCTTCACAGAACATAAAGTGCTTTGTTTCTTTGTCTCCTCAGGTGAAGGATAACTTAGGGGTTTGCTCTCCCTCTCTTTGTAGTCCAGTAAACCTGTGAAATGTATCTTCTGAAATGTGTCCTCAGATAGAATTCCTTTTCCCTGGTGGATGTGGATGCCATGCTGCCTGATGTAGACTCTGTGCCATCTTCTACCTGACTGGTGACTTTTACAATGCAAATGATCTCTTCCTGAAACCTCCAGTACAAATGAATAGCCTATTGAATTTGGCCACACCTGATTTGAGGTGTTAGCCTCTTTCCTCTATCCGGAGTAAACTTGTCTGGAGTGAACTCTCCCTGACATGCCTAGTCTCATATTTCCAGCCCATCTGTAAAGTTTTGTGTGGGTTGATCATACATATATCATGAAAGAGTGTTAATGATAAGTTATTGGTTTTCCAATTATATATTACATGGGTAAATATCATGACAACAATGTTCCTTCTGGCCTTGGGATACTCTAAGGGTCAAAGATAGTTCTTTCAGTTTGTAACTAAGTCAATTCTATCATGATGTTTCAATGAGCTTCTATATTTTGAAGTTTTCTGTGAGCACCCAGACACTATGATAATAATGGGCACCTTAAAATCTGTGTAAATAATAACTAATAAATAGAGTCAAATAATGACTTTAATTATCTTCCTCTCAGTCCTTACTTAAGCAAAATCCCCTTTGACTTAACTGAGAGTTTTGTCTGAGTAAACACTGAATAAAAACATAAAAACTGAATAAGGACTTCAAGATTTGGTCCATAATATTTGTCAGTTTATATGAAATCTATATGCCTTATACACCAGTATTCATGCTTTCTCAACATTTAACACCTTGTGGTAGCTATTTATATATTTGACAGCTAAGGTGCTATTGGTTCAGTAAAACACCACTATTCAGGATGGCACTTAAGCACTTACTTTAGTGCTTTCCTAAATCAGGTCCTAAATGAACATTGCATTTCTGTGAGTTCCCACAACTCTATTGAAGGTTTACAGGAATAGAAAAAGAAAATGAATAGTGTAGTTGTGTCTAGAAAAATTAGCAAGTCTAGTGGGAGAGCTAGACACAACAGAGCACATAAACCATGCTGACACATGGTAAGTATGCCTAAAGCATGCTTAATTAAGCTGAGAGAAAGTACCAAATATAAGAAGTTGATAAAAGTCACTTTGTATAGTGAAGATGTTGAAGTACTATCTAATCTGAATTGGGGGAGAACATTCATAGTAGGTGGTTTTGATTTTTCCATTTCTGTTGATTCTTTTTGAAGTTAACTACATAAAAAGCAATATGTAGATTTTTGTGTTGATTACTGACACCTCTTTCCAGTCACTCTCTATATTTTGTTTTAATAAGATGACAGATAACAAGAGCAGTAGACCATCTGATAGCTTGCTGAGAGATATTTAAAGAGAGAAAGTATGGGGATAATATTCTAACTGTATACTTTCCTGATCCACACTGGATAAAATATGACATCTGAAGAATAGCAGGTACTGAGAAACTTTCAAAGCAGAGAACTGTGCTGGGTGGTACTGCTCAGGTGGATCCCATCTCAGTGCCTTGTACACAAATTAGTAAACATTCTGATCAGTTTCTCCTGGCTCCAACCATTTCTTCCTTGGATGTTCTTCCCTCCTGAGACACATTGAGAGGGAATATGTCTTCCTCTGAAAGTTTCCGCTATTGGCCACTATGGAAGCTAACATAGTTAGGGCCTGTCAAGGTTCCTCCCCCACTCTGAACTCTAGGGTACAGATGTGGGGACCTGCATGAAAAACCTCCTAAGCTTATCTTTACCAGCTTAGGTCAAAACTTCCCCAAGGTACAAAATATTCCACCCGTTGTCCTTGGACTGGCCGCTACCACCACCAAACTAATACTGGTTACTGGGGAAGAGCTGTTTGGACGCGTCTTTCCCCCCAAAATACTTCCCAAAACCCTGCACCCCACTTCCTGGACAAGGTTTGGTAAAAAGCCTCACCAATTTGCCTAGGTGACTACAGACCCAGACCCTTGGATCTTAAGAACAATGAACAATCCTCCCAACACTTGCACCCCCCCCTTTCCTGGGAAATGTTGGATAAAAAGCCTCACCAATTTGCATAGGTGACCACAGACCCAAACCCTTGGATCTGAGAACAATGAAAAAGCATTCAGTTTCTTACAAGAAGACTTTTAATAAAAATAGAAGTAAATAGAAATAAAGAAATCCCCCCTGTAAAATCAGGATGGTAGATATCTTACAGGGTAATTAGATTCAAAAACATAGAGAACCCCTCTAGGCAAAACCTTAAGTTACAAAAAAGATACACAGACAGAAATAGTTATTCTATTCAGCACAATTCTTTTCTCAGCCATTTAAAGAAATCATAATCTAACACATACCTAGCTAGATTACTTACTAAAAGTTCTAAGACTCCATTCCTGGTCTATCCCCAGCCAAGACGACTACAGACAGACACAGACCCTTTGTTTCTCTCCCTCCTCCCAGCTTTTGAAAGTATCTTGTCTCCTCATTGGTCATTTTGGTCAGGTGCCAGCGAGGTTACCTTTAGCTTCTTAACCCTTTACAGGTGAGAGGAGCTTTCCCCTGGCCAGGAGGGATTTCAAAGGGGTTTACCCTTCCCTTTATATTTATGACACGCCCCCCAAATCTCAGCTAGGGTGAAACACTGGCTGGGATTTCTTCCTGGAGCTCTAGGAAAAACAGAGTTAATAAGACACATGCATCTCTAAATATACTACCAAGTACATAAAGACTAACAATATTTTCCACATCTCAAGGACGATTTTAACCAGTTGATTCTGGGAAACTTTCACGGGAGAGTGCATCAGCCACTTTGTTAGAAGCTCCTGAGATGCGTTGGATGTCGAAATCAAAATCTTGGAGAGCTAAACTCCACCGAAGAAGTTTTTTGTTAGTTTCCTTGACGGTGTGAAGCCACTTCAGTACAGCATGGTCGGTTTGCAGGTGGAAACGCTGTCCCCAAACATATGGGCGTAGCTTTTCCAGAGCGTAGACAATGGCGTAACATTCTTTTTCAGTGACTGACCAGTTGCTTTCCCTCTCAGACAGTTTTTTGCTGAGAAACGCTACAGGGTGGAATTCTTGATCAGGGCCTTTCTGCATTAAAACTGCTCCCACACCACGCTCGGACGCATCTGTGGTTACTAGGAACGGTTTGTCAAAGTCTGGGGCCCTTAGTACAGGGTCAGACATGAGTGTCGCTTTAAGCTTGTTAAAGGCCTTCTGACACTTTTCGGTCCACTGAACAGCATTTGGCTGTTTCTTTTTGGTTAGGTCTGTCAGTGGGGCAGCGATTTGGCTGTAGTGCGGTACAAATCGTCTGTAATAACCGGCCAAGCCTAAGAAGGATTGAACCTGTTTCTTTGACTTTGGGACAGGCCACTTTTGGATAGCATCCACTTTGGCCTGTAGGGGGCTGATAGTTCCTTGACCCACCTGGTGTCCAAGGTAAGTCACTCTGTTTAGGCCTATTTGACACTTCTTAGCCTTAACAGTTAGTCCTGCCTCCCTTATGCGCTCAAGGACTTTTTGTAGATGTTCCAGGTGGTCTGCCCAGGAATCCGAAAATATGGCCACATCGTCAAGGTAGGCGACTGCATATTCTCCTAATCCCGCTAGGAGACGATCTACAAGTCTTTGGAAAGTGGCGGGTGCATTTCGCAGCCCGAAAGGGAGTACATTAAATTCATACAGCCCGAGATGCGTGATGAAGGCTGACCTTTCCTTGGCAGATTCATCTAGCGGTACCTTCCAGTACCCCTTGGTTAAGTCCAAGGTAGAGATGAACTGGGCCCGTCCCAGTTTCTCTAATAGTTCATCTGTGTGTGGCATTGGATAGTTGTCTGGGCGAGTTACAGCATTTAGCTTACGGTAGTCCACGCAAAAACGTATTTCCCCATCTGGTTTGGGAACTAGAACCACTGGAGATGCCCATGCACTTTCAGAGGGGCGGATTACACCCATCTGTAACATATCCTGGATCTCCCGTTCTATAGCAGTTTTAGCTTGAGGAGACACCCGGTAAGGTTGGACCCTAATTGGGTGAGCATTATCTGTGTCAATGGAGTGGTATGCCCGTTCAGTCAGTCCTGGGGTGGCTGAGAACGCTGGCGCGTAGCTAGTGCACAGCTCCTGGATCTGCTGTCGCTGCATACGCCCAAGGGTCATGGAGAGGTTCACCTCTTCCACACCACCACCACATTTCCCTTCGTAGTAGACACCTTCGGGCCACTCAGTGTTGTCTCCTCCCTGGGCTGTAAACTGACAAACCTTTAATTCTCTGGAATAAAAGGGCTTTAGAGAATTAATATGGTACACCTTAGGCTTTCGGTTGGAGGTGGGGAATGCTATGAGATAATTAACAGCTCCCAGGCGCTCCTGGACCGTGAATGGCCCTTCCCACGATGCTTCCATTTTATGGGCCTGGAGCGCCCTTAAGACCATGACCTGGTCTCCTACTTTGAAGGAACGCTCTCTGGCATGTTTATCATACCAGGCTTTTTGCTCTTTTTGAGCATCCTGTAAGTTTTCTCTAGCAAGGGCTAAAGAGGTTCAGAGGGTGTTTTGTAGGTTGGTTACAAAGTCCAGAATGTTAGTTCCTGGAGAAGGTGTAAATCCCTCCCATTGCTGCTTCACCAACTGCAATGGCCCCTTAACCTCACGGCCATATACAAGTTCAAATGGGGAAAACCCTAAACTGGGATGTGGTACAGCTCTGTAGGCAAAGAGCAACTGCTGCAACACTAGGTCCCAATCATTGGAGTGCTCATTTACGAATTTACGTATCATGGCCCCCAAAGTTCCATTAAACTTCTCCACCATGCCATTTGTTTGATGGTGGTAAGGAGTGGCAACCAAGTGATTTACCCCATGAGTTTCCCAAAGGTTTTTCATGGTTCCTGCCAGGAAATTAGTCCCTGCATCTGTGAGGATGTCGGAGGGCCAACCTACCCTGGCAAAAATGTCTGCTAGTGCCTGGCACACACTTTTAGCCCTGGTGTTGCTTAGAGCTACTGCTTCCGGCCATCGGGTGGCAAAATCCATGAAAGTCAGTATGTACTGCTTTCCTCTGGGTGTCTTTTCCGGAAAAGGACCCAGAATATCCACAGCTACTCGCTGAAATGGAACTTCAATGATGGGGAGTGGCTGGAGAGGGGCTTTGACCTGGTCTTGGGGTTTTCCCACTCTTTGGCACACCTCACAAGACTGGACATAGGTAGAAACATCCTTGCCCATTCCCTCCCAGTGGAATGATCACCCCAAATGGTCTTTGGTCCTGTTCACCCCAGCATGGCCACTAGGGTGATCATGGGCTAAGCTCAAGAGCTTGGCCCGGTATTTAGTTGGAACTACCAACTGTCTCTGAGGATGCCAGTCTTCCTGGTGTCCACCATAAAGAGTTTCCTTGTATAAAAGTCCTCTTTCTACAACAAACCTGGATTGATTAGAAGAGCTGAGAGGCGGTGGGTTGCTCCGTGCCGCCGTCCAAGCTCTCTGGAGGCTTTCATCTGCTTCCTGTTCGGTCTGGAACTGTTCCCTTGATGCAGGAGACATCAGTCCCTCATTGGATTGTGGACCTAGGCTTGGTCCCTCTGGAAGCGATATAGGGGATGGAGCTGTTTCTGTTGACTGTGAACCGCTCTCCGCTGGTGCACTATGTTGGGATTCAGGCTCCGGCTGAGCCTCTTGTGTAGGGTTATCGGCTGCTGCCAGTTCAGGTTCAGTGGGGCCCTCTGGTGTTGAGGTTGCAAGTACTGGATTCAGTGCTGGCACGGGGTCTGGTGTTGGTTGTTTGGCTGGTTCCGGTTCTGGGACTGGTTCCGTCTGGGTCTCTGGGACTGGATCCACTACTGCTGTTGCAGACATTGGCCTGGGGTCTGGGTCCATCACCTCTGACTGGGTCCTGATAGAAGTTTCCGGAACAGAGCTAGGCCTCACGGCTTGTTTAGCCTGGCTGCGGGTGACCATTCCCACCCTCTTGGCCTGCTTCACATGATTGGCCAAGTCTTCCCCCAACAGCATGGGGATGGGATAATCATCATAGACTGCAAAAGTCCACATTCCTGACCAGCCCTTGTACTGGACAGGCAACTTGGCTGTAGGCAAATTGAAAGAGTTGGACTTGAAGGGTTGAATCGTCACTTGGATCTCTGGGTTGATTAAATTGGGGTCCACTAAGGAAGCATGGATAGCTGACACTTGTGCTCCGGTGTCCCTCCACGCAGTGACCTTCTTCCCGCCCACACTCACAGTTTCCCTCCGCTCCAAGGGTATCTGGGAGGTATCTGGGCCTGTGGACCTCTGGTGTGATTCCGGTGCAATGAACTGTAATCTGTTGAGGTTCTTGGGGCAGTTGGCCTTTACATGCCCCAGCTCGTTACACTTAAAACATCGTCCAGCTGACGGGTCACTGGGGCGAGGAGGGTTGCTGGAGAACGGGGTGGTGGGATGATAAGGGGTCTGGAGGGTTCTTTGGGAGGTAGGTGGGGCTTTGGGCGGCCCCCGGTAATAGGGTGTGGTCTGGGGTGGTCCCTTCTGGTCTCCGCTCCAGCTGCGACCAGTTTTCTTCTTCTCTGCCACCTCCACCCATCTGGCTCCAATCTCTCCTGCCTCGATTACAGTTTTGGGTTTCCCATCTAGGATGTATCTTTCTATTTCCTCAGGAACACCCTCTAAGAATTGTTCCATTTGCATTAGGAAGGGCAAATTTACTGGCGATTCAACACTTGCTCCTGATATCCAGGCATCCCAATGTTTCACAATGTGGTAGGCATGTCGGGTAAATGACACGTCTGGTTTCCACCTTAGGGCTCTGAACCTCCGACGAGATTGCTCGGGTGTTATCCCCATTCTGACTCTCGCCTTGGATTTAAACAGTTCATACTTGTTCATGTGTTCTTTAGGCATTTCAGCTGCCACCTCAGCTAAGGGTCCACTGAGCTGCGGCCTCAGCTCTACCATGTATTGGTCAGTAGAGATGTTGTACCCAAGGCAGGCCCTTTCGAAGTTTTCTAGGAAGGTCTCAGTATCATCGCCTGCCTTGTAGGTGGGGAACTTTCTGGGATGGGAAGTGGTACTTGGAGAAGGATTACTAGGGTTTGTTGGGATATTCTGCTGAGCCTTTCTCTTCTCCATCTCCTCCACATACTTCCTCTCTTTTTCCTTCTCCTCCAGTTCTTTGTCCTTCGCTTCCATAGCTCTCCTGTGAGCAGCCGCTTGGTGTTGTTCTGCCTCCCTTTCTTGTTCCTTCTTCAGCCGCATGAGTTCTATCTGTCTTTCATGTTCCCTTTGTCTTTCCTCAGCCTGAAATTTGGCTAATTCGAGCTGTAGTCGAGCCGCGGATTTTGCCATTCTAACCTCTCTGTTTTTAACTAACTTTACACCCGAGGTTTAGAAATAAACAAACAAAACTTGGCTGTAAAATTTTGCTGTGCTGGAATAGAATACCTATTCTCTGATAGTGATTGTCAGCCTACAGAAAAAGACAATTCCCTTGTCTCTGCTCTGGGCCCATATTAAAGCAAAAAACCTCCAACTACTTGGAAACCTGCTTACCCAGCCCAAAGAAAAAAAAATTCCTTTTCAAACCTGTGCTCCTTGTAAAACAAAAAAATCAAAATCCTAAAAAAAAACCCCTGCCACTTTTGTCTCCAGGCAAATGGGTAGAGCACACACCCCCTATTTACTTTTAGGAAGAAAAGAAAAAAAAAAAAACTCTGGGTTGGAAGACTGTGAATTTCCCTGCAGGAGTTAAGTACCCTGCCTCCAGGCAAAGAAAACCTGCAATTCACAAAGATAGTCCCCTTTTGTCTCTGCTTGGCCACAAAGCAGAGAAAAACCAAGCTGCTTTCAGTTTCAAAGCTGCTTTCTGGACTTCCTTTCCACAGAAAAAAAAAATTCCTTTTTAAAATCTGTATTTCTAGTTCAAAAAATCTCAACTGGATCTCAAAATGATTTCAGGTTAATCCCACCGCTACCACCATGTCAAGGTTCCTCCCCCACTCTGAACTCTAGGGTACAGATGTGGGGACCTGCATGAAAAACCTCCTAAGCTTATCTTTACCAGCTTAGGTCAAAACTTCCCCAAGGTACAAAATATTCCACCCGTTGTCCTTGGACTGGCCGCTACCACCACCAAACTAATACTGGTTACTGGGGAAGAGCTGTTTGGACGCGTCTTTCCCCCCAAAATACTTCCCAAAACCCTGCACCCCACTTCCTGGACAAGGTTTGGTAAAAAGCCTCACCAATTTGCCTAGGTGACTACAGACCCAGACCCTTGGATCTTAAGAACAATGAACAATCCTCCCAACACTTGCACCCCCCCTTTCCTGGGAAATGTTGGATAAAAAGCCTCACCAATTTGCATAGGTGACCACAGACCCAAACCCTTGGATCTGAGAACAATGAAAAAGCATTCAGTTTCTTACAAGAAGACTTTTAATAAAAATAGAAGTAAATAGAAATAAAGAAATCCCCCCTGTAAAATCAGGATGGTAGATATCTTACAGGGTAATTAGATTCAAAAACATAGAGAACCCCTCTAGGCAAAACCTTAAGTTACAAAAAAGATACACAGACAGAAATAGTTATTCTATTCAGCACAATTCTTTTCTCAGCCATTTAAAGAAATCATAATCTAACACATACCTAGCTAGATTACTTACTAAAAGTTCTAAGACTCCATTCCTGGTCTATCCCCAGCCAAGACGACTACAGACAGACACAGACCCTTTGTTTCTCTCCCTCCTCCCAGCTTTTGAAAGTATCTTGTCTCCTCATTGGTCATTTTGGTCAGGTGCTAGCGAGGTTACCTTTAGCTTCTTAACCCTTTACAGGTGAGAGGAGCTTTCCCCTGGCCAGGAGGGATTTCAAAGGGGTTTACCCTTCCCTTTATATTTATGACAGGGCCCTACCAAATTCACAGTCCACTTCGGTCAATTTCACAGTCATGGGATTTTTAAAATTGTAAATTTCATTATTTCCGCTATTTAAACCTGAAATTTCAATGTTGTAATTGTAGGGGTCCTGACCCAAAGAGGAGTTGCGGGGGAGGGGGTCACAACGTTAGTGTGTGTGTGTGTGGGGGGGGGGGTTGTGGTACTGCTAACCTTATTTCTGCACTGTTGCTGGCAGTGCTGGCTTCAGAGCTGGGTAGCTGGAGAGCAGTGACTGCTGGCCTGGAGCCCAGCTCTGAAGGCAGAGCTGCCGCCAGCAGCAGTGCAGAAGTTGTTGTATGGTATTGCCACCCTTACTTGTGCGCTGCTGCCTGCAGAGCTGGGCCCTCAGTCAGCAGCCACCACGCTCTGTCTGCCCAGCTCTGAAGGCAGCAGTGCAGAAGTAAGCGTGGCACAGTATAGTATTGCCACTCTCAGTTCTGTGCTGCTGCTGGGGAGCGCTGTCTTCAGAGCAGGGCATCCGGCCAACAGCCGTAGCTCTCCGACCACCCAGCTCTGAAGGCAGCAATGCAGAAGTAAGGGTGGGAATACCGCAACCCCACTAAAATAATCTTGCAACCCCCGCTAAAGCTCCCTTTTGGGTCAGAACCCACAATTTGAGAAATGTTGGTCTCTCCTATGAAATCTGTATAGTTTAGGGTAAAAGCACCCAAAAGACCAGTCTGAGATGCATTTTTCATGGCAATGAATTTGATACGGCCCTTGTTACCAGAGTTGCCTGTTACTTTGGAGGTATGCTGATTTATTAGGGTTACTCTTCGGGTCGGGGGTCTGTAATTCTGTCAATGTATTTCTTGTGTCACTTGTGCTTTCAGACAGAGCTCTACTTCTCCCTTCTGCAAGTTCCCTCACAATGGAGCTATCCTGCAGGGCCTAGGTTCCCCAGGGCTGGGATCCTCCAGCCCCAGAATCAGGTGAACACACACATACATTAACAGAGCATGGCTGAGTGGACTGGGTTAATCAGCACTCCCAAGCTGACCCCTTGTATGTCCCTGGACTCAGCAGGCTGGGTCGAGCATCACTTCCAAGCTGTCACCCTCATATGCCACGAGCACCGCACCGGAATAGAGTACGCCTGAGCAGGCTGGGTGGAGCAGCACTTCCAAGCTGCCACCCTCCCATGCCACAGGTTCAGCACGTCCCTATCCCCACTTTCCCGTTACAATTGTTCTGGTAGTAACCTACTTGATGAGTAAACCCCACAGGCATTTTTGGCGCTACAGGGATCTTTATCTTAAGTAAGAGGAGCATTGCTGCAGAGCAAATGGGGAAGCCAACAACACGAGAGAGAGAGAGAGAGAAGCAACCAGCTTAACCATAAAAGTTATTTATTGCCAGGTAATAACCATGGAAGGAGAGCCAAACAAACAAAACAGTTACAATATTAACTTAGCTTAAATTTGATTACAAAAGTCAGGTTTAGAAAACTATATCTTATCACACAAGTCAGGGTTAGAAAGCTATACCTAGACTATGAAAAAAAACAGAGAGAGCGAGTTGGGTTCTCACTCAGTGAAGCTTGAATCGATCAGGGGTTCCATATGGTGGTGGTAGCTGAGGGCTGGAGTGCTGGAGACAGGCAGAGACCCTAGCACAATCAGTCAGGAGAAAATGAAGTCCCTATGGAACCAATGCAGATTTTGGATTCAGGCATCAGAACCCTTACTTGAGCGTGGGTAGGAGGTTTGTAGGGAAACAACAATGGTTCAAGGGAGAATACTAGATTTGTTTATGGGTAAACTGATGGCTCAAGGGAGTATACCAAAGTTGTTTTGTTCAGGCTAGACAATAGGGACTGATCATTCCTGGCTATGGGCAGTGTTCCTTCCAGGGAGCTCACAAAGCAATTAGGCAGCTTCAGTATTTTGGATACCAATAAAGGATTTATTGCTAGAATTGGTCTGATAACTACTGAGCTGGGTGTGCGCAGGCGTAGGTTCATTAACATCTGGAGCAGAGATCCCCCATCATGCAGTGCTTCCTTGCTTTTCTGGTCCCAGAGTTCATTACGGTTCTTGCCTTGGAATCTCTGTTTTCCATTCTGTATACTAATGGAGATGCCTTCTGTCACGGAGTCCCCGGGCAATGCTCTGGAACGGCTCCCTACGAAGCCAGTCAAGACTCTGGTGAAGTCTCCTCTCTGTGAGCAGACTGTCTGCAGGGCAAAAAGCTTGCACAGCTTCCACCTTCCTGGGTCTGACCTCTGAGCATTCAGCATCCTCTGCTCCTCCATGTGCTTCCCACAGCGAGTCCACCCATGTGGGGTCCTGGGGAAGCCAGAGGGTCCTGCACCCCAACTTTGCAGTGAGATGGGACTCTCAGCCAGCCAGTAAAACAGGTTTATTAGACCACAGGAACACGATCTAAAACAAAGCTTGTAGGTACAGAGAACAGGACCCCTCAGCTGGGTCCCCTCTGGGGGGCAGTGAGCCAGACAACCATGTCTGCACTTCACTCCTCGTCCCCAGCCAGCCCCAAACTGACTCACCTTCCAGCCCCTCCTCCTTCTGGGCTTTGTCCCTTTCCTGGGCCAGGAGGTCACCTGATTCTTCTGTTCTCCAACCCTTTATCTATCACCTTGCAGGGGGGAAGGGCCCAGACCATCAGTTGCCAGGAGACAGAGTGTCCTCCATTTATGTATACTGGCCCTTTGCTCTGCAACAATTACACTCCCTTATCCCACCACCTAGAAACTTAAGAAATGCATAGGGGAAACTGAGGCACCAATACAGTATTCAGAGGAAACATTAAGAACAGTCCCACTTCGTCACATCTTCCTGTCCCATCTTTGATACAAATAAGGCAAGGGGAGTTTCCTTAATCCTGTCACCCTTGTCAGGAGGGATTTAGGTGTGTTTTATACTGCCTTTTTATTGATTTTTGTCAGTCTTTCTTTTGATCGGTTTTCGTTCAAGTAGAGACTGGGGTGAGGGGTCCTTGGTGAGTCTGACAGGCTGGATACTCCGCCCTGGTTCCCCACGAACACATATCTGACAGATAACACCCTAAACTTAGTAGATTAGATGGACTTTCACTCTGTTCCAGTATTGCATTTCCTATATTCGTAAGATAACAATGGTCTATCCATAATATCCTTATGTTTTATACTAATAAGGCTTTAGATTATTAAAACATACCCATTAGAACAAAGAATTCGACCAACCCAAGACTGAAGGTTAATCAGGTGTTTCAGTTTTGAATATATATGTCCTAATAAGCTTTAAGGGAGCAAGTAACAGCACCATTTTATTTCTCTTAATTCTGTTGCACTTTCAAGCTAATGATTGTAGTAAAAGCAAAGCACAGTGTGTCATGGAATAAAAGCTATTTTTGTATTAAATTATATTTAATAAAACATGAAGATCTATGCAACCCCTGCAAATGAATGTGTGAGCTCCTGCATGAATTCTTGGAACTTTTTTTTTTTTTCTTATCTCCTTTTCTTGGAATGGTGAAATTGGTGATACAAACCACTACGGTGGGGGAGGGGATTTAAAGTCCATATGCTGAAGCAGCCGTAGTAGCCATGTTCTGATCCCCCTGCTTCAAGTTAGCTATTAGGAACGCTTTCTTCTCTGTGATTTACCAGCCTTGTACGTGTTTACCTTGGCATTATAATTTGCTCCGCTGCAGTGCTGGAGATGCTCCCTATATAGTGGATGTTTTTAAAAAGCACCCCTTTTCCACGTAGCCTTCTGTGTCTCCTACAGCGCAGACCGAAGGTAAGAGACACATTGGTACTGTACGTTTCACGTATATCCAGACTCTTGCTCGCACGCTTTGTTCTCCAGCTCTCATGCTGGACCTGGCACGTCTGACTGAGGCATTAGATCAGCTGCAGGAGGGAAGGCTGCTGCCGAGTCCTTCCCTTCTCCTCTGGGGATTTGGCTTCTGAGGGGGATTTTGACAGGGAGGAGAGAAGGGTGAGTCCGCCTGCTGCTGGGACCCGACTAGGACATTCCTGAGCTGCTGGCGGTGTAACACGGGAATGTCGCTCCCGGGCTGCCAGCATCGCCACTATCTGCACACTCAGCTAACTCCAACCAGCTTTCCATGGCTCTGGCTCTCGTCCCTCCAGCCACCCATTCCTAGACACCCATCCTAGTGACCATCCACCCCTCTGTCATTCTCTCCCGGCCGGGATCCCTCCCTCCTTAGCTGCACCCTCCTCTCCCTTCACCTCAGGATCACTCCTCTAGCCACCCACCCCTCGCCCTCCAGCCGGCCCTCCGCAGAGAGCCCCGCTGAGTCGCAGCCCAGCCAGGATGTCCTCCTACCGCCAGCGCTTCCAGGAAGGCGGCGGTGCAGCGGCTGGGAGCAGGCCCCCACGCCAGCGCTGCTCGACCAGCCGCAGCCGCAGCCGCCGCGAGCAAATCCGGAGCCTCTCCGCTACCTGGGCGAGCAGAAGGACCAGCTCGGCCACCCGCGGGCCGCTCCTGGCCAGGTAAAGGGGAAGGCGGAGGGGTGGGGCGAGGCGTGGCCGCGGCTGGCCTGACAGCTGCTGCGAACGGCAGCCGAGCTCTCCTGCAGCAGCGGGCACCAGCTGCCGCTGACAAAGGGGCTTGCGCTCCACTTCAGGGGAGGCTAGGGCGGGCTTCCGCTCAGAGGGGACTTCGCCGCGCTCAGTCTCGGGCCCCAGTGAATATTAGGAAGGTCTCCCGCGCATTGCTGGGGGCGGGCGGGGGAATCAGGCCTGTCTCTTTAAATTGAGAAACAGTTCTCCTGAAGCATAGTTGTCGACAGAGACTGAGCTATAGATCCGGGTGCTGCGCCTCAGGTATTAAAGGGTGCAAACGATCGGAGTCGAAAATTAAAGGTTAGAAAAAGATTTCTCTGCACCCGCGGCGCGCCCGGAGAGACACCCCGGGGCCGATGCACTTTTTACAGCGCGGTTTGCCTCGCAAGTTGTGTGCTTCTCTTGCGTCTTCCCTCCTCTCCCGATCAAAGATCTGTAGACAATATGAAAAGCGTTTTAGCAAAATCGAAGTGCGTTGCTCCCCGGACTAAGTGCCATGAGTGAACATTAAAGGGCGAAAAGGACAATGATTCAATTAGAAAGATTATTTCTAATTCGTTTGTTGGCGAATTAAGTGTTTTTAGGGGGAGGTGAAACAAAACCAGCAGCTTGGGCTATTCCCGATCAACTCCTTGGGATTCCTTCAATTCCCTGAGGGCCGAAATAGATGTATCAATATTTACCCTGCCCTTTTTATTTTAAATATTTTAAATACATATTCGAAAGACCTAAACTGAACTATTTCACATAACAGTGACTTAGCTTAAGGTAAAGAAAGGGTTTAAAGGAGCTATTGCGACAAACTTTGGGTCGCATACACACGGACATCAATATAAGTACACAAATAAAACAAAAAGAAAAGGAGGACTTGTGGCACCTTAGAGACTAACAAATTTATTTGAGCATAAGCTTTGGGGTGAGCTACAGCTCACTTCATCGGATGCATTCAGTGGAAAATATAGTGGGGAGATTTATATACATAGAGAACATGAAACAGTGGGTGTTACCATACACACTGTAACCAGAGTGATCAGGTAAGGTGAGTTATTCCCACTCTGGTTACAGTGTGTATGACCTCTGTAGTAGTTTCCCAACCTACTCCCTACCTAGAGCCTTTAAAAAGAAATACAATACAATGGGTTATCCTGGTGGCACTCATTTCTGATTTACAATTAGCAAGCTTTTGTTATTTACTATTATATATTAACATTCTATACACGTGTTGGTTCAGTATGTATTAAGACATTAATCCAATCGATTTTCTGTGAGCGCAATGAGCTCGTTTCAATGCATTTTCTGTTCCTTTTTTTTTTAAAGCGTTGTGGGTGCGCACGTGTTTGATATGGAGGAGTAATTAAAAATACATGACTTCGCTGGGACAGGCGCTCGCGATACCCCGTCTTGCTGACGCTATGGGCCCAATCTTGAAGTAATTGGACCCGATCCTGCACTCATGGAAGTCAATGGCAAAACTTCCATTGTCTTTAATGGGAACAGAGTCATGCAAGGGGAGGGGTTAAATGCTGGTTAGCAACATCTGAGCTAACTCCACATCCTGCATCCCAAAAAGGTCACATACAAACCTGGTCTGAAAGGGCTGTGCAACCGGGGCATTCCGTCACCAGCCCTAGCTGTGAGGATGGGGGTAAGATGACCATAGATGTTTGAGAAAAAAATACGCGTAGAAAGGCGTGTTGAGGTTTAGCTGGTAAGGGAGGCTTCCTTTTCAGTATCTAGTAAAAAAGGAATGTTCCCAGATACTTATGTACCTGGCAGACCCCAAGATCTTTCCTTTCCTTCTCCGGTTACCAAATCTACTGCTTCAGGAACTCTTGGAGTTTGGGGGGACTAGTTCCTTCCCACGCGCTGTTAATAAAGTTAATGAGGGCCACCAGAGTCAGTAACCGCCGTTGAATGGCCCCCTACTAAAACACAAGATTGATAGATTAAATAGCAATTCAATCACCTTCCATATCCAAGACCCCCTTCTGGGAACTTGACAGCGAGGTTCGATTGGCGCTGAAAGTGGCGGTGGCGCTGGAGACTCTGGGTTTGGGAGCTCGGTGTGCGCGGGGCGGGTCGGAAGCTGGTTCTCGCAGCTCCATTGGGTGTATTGTGGCGGGTGTCTGGGGGTCTAGACCAGAATCCCCAACGTGTGTGGGGAGCCAGTCAGGGGTTGATTGATTCATCTTTTGCTTCTAGGTAAGAGCCTTAGAGCAAGGAAGCTAACCGCTGGAGACCCAGCTCGAAGCCCTGCGGTGGCCTGGGAAATCTGTATCGAGAGCGGCTGCTGAAGCTGTGCAGAGTCACGGACCTTAGGAAAGCGCACAGGGTAATAGCCCTGCGCCACAGCCCAGCCTGCTGTATCACAACACACAGCCACTGGGGAGCACCACAGCAAGCCACGCTGGCCTTCCCCCATCTGTCTGTTTCCACCTGTTGTCCTTCTTATACATAGATTGTGAGCCATTTGGAACAGGGCGTGTCTTTTTGTTCTGTGTTTGTACAACACCTAGAGAGTTACCCACACACCTCCTGGGTGTGGTGTTCTGTCCCCTCTAATGGCACCCAGACCACCTACAGAGACAGGGATTAAGGAGTCTGCTCCACAGCCTTAGCTAACAGGCAGTTGGCTTTTAGCCCATGCAGTGGAGGCTCCTGCACTCAGCTCCAGAGACCCCCAAGGTTCCATCCCGCACCTGGTCGACTGGGGTGTGTTGGTGTTACACTAGCTCCATGGGGTCAGCGGTCTTGGTCCATGACTCTGGCTCCTATGCACTACAGTAATAGGTACAAGGGTGCACCACACCCAGGCAGGGCAGCACCGAAGTGCTCCACACAGGACCATACTATAGCATGCCCGTGTGTCCCACCCACACAAGAACTTGTCACAATGGTGCCACACCCACAGCAATGCACCACAGAATGCCACCGTGTAAAGTGCCCAGGAAAATATACCCTGTCACCACACAACAGTGCTTCTTCACACAGTACTGTAGGTCCAACACCACACTTTTTGAAGGCTTTTCCAAGGAAGCTGTGGCCGACCAGCTGCAGTCCGAAAAGAAACCCTATGATGATGTGCCTTTGAAGGGAGGAAGAAAGCGGAGAAGAGAATTGAAGCTTTTAGCCCTGTAGGACTGAGTTTATAATTAAGCAAAGCAGATGCAGTTTCATGGAATGCAAGCTATACTCTGCATTGATCCTATCGTGCACTGAAACAATACACCGATTTGGGATGATTCTCATCCTGATATTAGTGCGACCCATTAGTCCTGGCAACACAAAATGGCAAAGGAGGGAAAGGGGGTGGAGGGAGAGAGAGACATTTTTTTATGAAGATTATTTCATCTGTTCAGCCATTCTGTCACATACGTTTTATTTCCGAGTGTGCTGTGAAATCAGAGGAAACCATTCTGTACCTACAGAGTGGAGTTCGAAAAGCTAGCGTTGGTGTTAAATGTGAAATCCTTTGCTAGATCTTTATTTTATCTATTTATGTATTTATTTAATTGAAGGCTGTGGAGGCTGCCACTTCAGCTCGCGTCTCCCTGGAGAAACAGCTGGGTAATCTGGAGGCTGAAATTGCATTCCTGCAGAGAGTACACAGTGAGGTTAGATTTAGAGGTTTGTACGTCTATTTGTCTTAAACATCACTTTCCAATCCTTCTGTTCTGGAAGCTCAGCAGAAGTATCGTATTATTTACCATGTACTGTGTGTGTTTCTGTCAGAACAGGCAATCGAAGATTTGATGAAACAGAGCTACAGTGCTTCAGCGTGTGTTGATGTCTCCTGCTCAGTCCCAGACCTGGCTCCTGCTCTGAGGGACATTCAGATAGAGTCTGAAGGAATTGCAGCCAAGAACCTGCAGGTAAAATTATACTTCATCGGATCTGCAAAATGAAATTATCTGTCAGCCTTTGCTGATAAAAAAAATACTTGTTCGTGACAAACATGTTTAATATATTTACTATGCCATCTCTAGAAACAGACATCCACAATATAGACAGATATCTTCATAAGAGAAATATTTCTCCTACTACACATGCCACAAAAGGCATAGAAAGGCATGGAGGGAGAGCCTACGTTCAATGGCTGTACACTGCAAGATTAATTTTAAAATTACAAGTACATTTTGCTAATTTACTTACACTTATCTATAGCCCTCCATACAATAGTTGGCAATATTCCCATTACTTTAACTATATTTATGTATTAATGAAATCACTGAAACACATATTTTCTTTCATATCTGACTATAAATATTCATGTTTGCCATATTCCGTTTAATTTCCCCTCAGGAAATAGACGAATGGTACAAAACCAGATTTCTTGACTTTAATCAACCTTCCACAAAACATGCCGAGAATTTGAGACGTTTCAGGGAAGAAACAGGGAACTGCAAAAGAAGTGTAAGTGGATTTGAAAACCCCTTCCAGCTTATGTTATGTCACTTCTAATGCAACCCTTTGTTCTGATTTCACTAAGTTAGGTAATGTGACAGTCGTCTGATATATTTTCCAGTAATGGTGGTCTTTTAGGCTATATTTGCAGGGAGGGAGGTGGACTGGAGGAGTGGTGACTCTATATATGACCCTATGTCAAACCGGTAGAAAGCATACGCGAATAATATTTTATATAACTTCGGCTACTTATTAATTTCCACATCTGAAATCAACGTGTAGGTCGGTTCATATCATCTGAAAAAAAATGACTGACAGGGTTAGAAGACAATTAGTTTGCAATAGAACATGTCTTGTTTGGAAGAAAGTGACACTTCTAAAGACAGACAGCTCCTTGGTGCGGAGTCTAGGTGCCATTCGGGGTAGATTTATTAAGCTGTGAAAAACACAGTGAAATAGCAGTTGCTAGTGAAGTCCACACTTTAATTTCCAGCATAAGGACAAATACTAAGGTAAGTGTCAGAGACTGAGGTGTTATTAAAAGTTACTATCTTACAGATAGCTAGATCCCTTTGACAGGTAGGGTTAGGGCACAAAGTCCAAACCTCCTCCCTAACCCACATTTAAAATCAACGAAGCTGCAAACCTCCAACACAATAATTTATTATTTCAAGGATTTTCATTTCTGGGCCCTAGAGACTCTTACACTTTATTTACCACACCTCCTCCCAGTAAAACCTTACAACAGACAGAAATGCAATATCGAATTTCAAGTCAATGCATTTTCTTCTGATTTCCACATATTTTGGCCAGATAGGAACATATTCAATTTTCTCGTGGCTTAAGTACACTTATATTAAGTGTATGTTTGATACAAAGTGGGTGTGCCCAGTTCTAGCATAGAATATGGGGGATGCAGACATGCAGGATTCAGTGCAGCACAAACTGTTCATATTGAGCAGGTGTTTAAATTGGCCTCAACCTCTTCCTTGCAGGCGAGGTTCATTTTGAAGAGGATTTTTTATTACGGCATGGTGCAGCTTTATTAAAATCGAAATCTGTGGTGGCACTGGAAACTTTTCTCATTTCTGTCCAAAACCATTTCAGTTCTTGGGATACTTGTGGAGATAAAAGACAAGATTTCAAGGCTCAAAGCCTGGTCCCATTAAGTCCATGGGAATTTTGCCTGTGACTTCAATGAGGCCAGGATTTCATGGCAGGAGTGAACAGATCGGTGATTTCTCATTGCACTCTTCTGGTGCTACAGATTAAGGCCCTTAAAACAGAAATGCAGCATTAGGGATTCAGATCAAGCAAATCCAAGAGAAATATACCGAAGTTACAGGCAAGCTACATCTCGTAGGTTTTAATTTAATTTAATTTTTTCCTCTTTGCAAATATTGAATTAAGCCAATAGGTAAACTAGGCCAATATAAAACTATCCTGAATTTTAATTGTTAGGAGCCATCTTTTGGAGTAGGCAGTCACTAGACTTAAATAGACGTCCTTCGACTGCCTTGTAGATCTTTGAAAAGCAGGAAACCTGGCACACCTTTCTCTGTCCTGATTTATTTTTGCTAGTCCTTTCTGCAGTTAACAAGAATTCTTCACACAGTACCCTTTGCACAGCTCACTCCGGCATATTAACATCCTAGACCGGCTTTTGATTAATTGCTCTCTTTGGATGCGATCAGAGGAAAGATGTGTGTTGATCTTTTCAGGAGAAAACACAAACACTGCAAGAGGAACTGAAAGCAATGAAGGAGAAAATTGCCCTCCATCTGTGTGACTAGCAAAATCTCCTGCACGTGAAAAAATGGTTTTGGACGTTGAGATCGCCACATATAAGTTATGATGCTGATGAAGAAGCAGATTTATGCCAGATTCACACGCGATCCTCGTTCGCTTGTTTGTGTTTTCTTTAGCTTTCGGGGTCTCCTTCATTCCACAGTCACGCTCAATGCTACGGTGCTTTTTGGTTTTTTTTAAGGAAGCTGATTGAAAGTGAGGATAGAAGAACTGGTGACCTCTCTGAGTGGGCTCCATCTCATAGGCAGGATGACAGGCCATGGGCAGGGCAGTACCATTGAAAACATTGTCGAAGGTCAGGCTGAGCCTGTAGATATCACCCCCAGCAAACCTGTGCTTATCAGGTAAAGGAGTCATTTCCACCGGGATAGTGACGGATAGGAAAAACATATGACAAAAATGCAAGGGAATAACAGAAACCTTGAGATTCACAGGGATGGGGGAAATCGTGTGTAATTATTGGGAATCACACTACTTCAGTATACTATTTTCTCTCACAAGCCGAAGTAATGACTGATCGAGGTTCTGATGTAACCATGCCCCGAGAATAATCCACTCAGGCTTGCACTGTATGTATTTAAAAGTATTTCTGACCCTGTATCTTCAGCTGACTTTGCACCATTCCTAATGCGTTGGCACAGTCTAGGAGGTCGTGTCTGTGAATTGCACAGGGGTTATTACTGCCTCATTAGTACCTTTGAATGTTCATTATTTTTGCCCCACCGGTTTTCATTCATTACCATCATCTTCCCCTTAAAACAGTTGAGACAGACAAAGCCTACATCCAGGAAGACACCCGAAAGAGGATGCTAAGGATTACTGGTGCTACTGCGGCTGAGAGCTAAGAAGAATACATCACGATGATAATTTGCTTGGGATCAAAGAAAAGAGAGTCAAATGCCACACGCTTCAATCTTTCTAACTTTAGCGCCTTTAGTCAAACCACATTTCCAAACTATGCATGGTTTTTAAACCTGGTTTGTCGCTTTTATTAAATTAAATAAAATTATGAGCATGCATTTTTTGCCTGAGTTGGTCCCTTTTTCTTCTGCTCTGTTTAATGATTACCCAAAGCAAGGCATTGTGCATTATTTCGCAAAGGTATTTGTTAGCCTTTAAAGGACCTGACAGTTGTTATAACATTTTGCATCTCTGAAACATTTACTAGTAACCTTTTTTCCAAGTTTCAGAGTAGCAGCCGTGTTAGTCTGTATTAGCAAAAAAGAAAAGAAGGACTTGTGGCACCTGAGAGACTAACCAATTTATTTGAGCATAAGCTTTCCTGAGCGACAGTCAGTCATCCAATGAAGTGAGCTGTAGCTCAGGAAAGCTTACGCTCAGATAAATTTGTTAGTCTCTAAGGTGCCACAAGTCCTTCTTTTCTTTTTTCCAAGAAGTGTCATGTGGTAAAGTCTAACTTATGGGAAGTTTCCATCCCGAAAAATCGCCAACCTTGCTGAAGATAAATGAATAGAAAACAGAGGAACATGTTAATTAATTGGATCTTACATAGATCATGCTTGAAGAAATTTTTTTTACAAAAGAAGACCTGACTTTGCCGGAATAATTTTCATTCCCATCTATTAAAAATGATTCGGCTCTAAACTAGAAGCTCGCGTTATGTTTTTGAGCAGGGCCCTATTATTTTTGTATTTTATGTTTTCTAATCTATATCGCTACACAGACACACTCGCACGTATTACTTAAGAGAGAGAAAAAGATTTTGACTCAGCTGTTGGCGATTTCATGGAAAGGATTGTTAAGAAACTCTCCTCCTAACATCACACCAAACTTGAAACGTCTCTCAAACACAAAGCAGCGCCTAAATCAAAAGCTTCTTTTCAGCTCCATTTCTGAAAGGTTCACTCAGGGTGAATTACAATTTATTCCAGAGAAAATAAACTGCTCTGGTTAAAAGAAAATGCCTCCACACTCGCAGAAAGCCAGGGAGAATTATAAGGGGTCACCTCATCACCCGAACGGTCGGTCCGGTATAATTATAATAATACACTTTCCACACAGACATGCTTATTTGCGCCAAATCCAGGCTATTCGAAAACAATTTCGAAGTTACATCGCAAGACTAATCAGAGTATTGTATCCCTTTCTTACAAAGGTGACGTGATACGTTCTGAGCAACACAAACATGGCAGGAAAGCCTATTTCCGTTTTGGCAGGCTATTGTTTAGTGCTAACAGAGCCCGGCATGAAAATGTACCTTTATTTCTTTACTGAACATCGGACCTACCTATGTATGTTCCCTTCGAATGATGGAAATAACTGCTGCCGTTCCCCGTCATCAGAACTAGCAACCTGTTATTGAATGACTGGGTGATTTTTCTAATTCAGCACCGTCACCGATAGTTATCATCAGAAGTTTTACAATGGCCTGATTCTGGTTTCCTCGACTGCCCAGACAACTTCCCTCCTCTTCCGCCTTTTAGATATTGAGCTCCTTGGGGAGCTCAAAGATGTATCGTTTTGTCTTAACTCAGAAGTTGTGTGTACTGACGTTCAAGGGAAGCACGTGGGATAAAGAGGGACACTGTGTTGGTCCATTGTAGTGAACTCTTGGTTTGAAGAGCATACAGACTTACCCAGAAATCCCACAGGTCCACTGAAGGATAGCTCCATCCACGGCTATTCGTCAACAAGGTCCGGAGGCAACCCACGCTCCAGGTGTCCCTAAACCAGCAACTGCCAGGAGCTGGGCCTGGAAGACAGGGGATGGATCACTCAGACTGTTCGGTTCAATCCCCCAAGCATCTGGCACTGGCCATTGCCAGAGACAGGATGTGGGCTAGATGGGCCGCTGGTCTGACGCAGAGTGGGGGGTTCTTATTCACACTAGCAACACAACCGCTTACAGTGCTTATGTGGTAAAGCCTCATAAGTTGCCAAGGCAGCCTGGACAGTCGGAATCAAAGCAAATTGGAATAGTTTGCGTTAAGAGCAGCATGCCACAAAGGAGTCTTGCTTGCTTCAGTTGTGTGTTGGGGCTATTCATGAGTGAGTGTCTGTAATTTTGATATTTATGCGAAATGAGGGCCACGTAGACCAAAACTTGATATGACCACTGGCACAATAGTCCATAATGACAGCTTCAGGTGTTTTGTGATGAAAATGCAGATATTCTTCTGCCGGGAAGTCATCTCATGAGACAGATTTTTGTTATAATTTCCAGAACATAATAAATGTTTGGCCTTCTATACAAGTCCAAAACAAACAAACAAACAAAATCCCCACCAGTGGAAAATCCAGACACAAGGTATAGCTCCACCCAACGTGCAAAGTTAAGACCCTGATTATCCTTTTAGAATAAGGGCATTAAAGATCTATTTGGCGTCATATGCACATGTTTTTATGAACCGGGAGCATCAATGCGAGCAACACGACATGGTCCGCAAACGGCAGCTCGATTCTGGATGAATGTTAAAGCTTTCTGAAGATGTGTGTGTTGAATATGTGTCACATTTATTTTGAAAGCGCGGTCTGAGCATTCAGTAATACTATAGAAAGTCCATACCTAGGGACTTTTTTTTTCCATTTTGAAGGCAATCATATGGTTTAGTGGACCCAATCCTGCAAATCTGTATTCATGTGAACAGCTTCTACACATAGGAGCCCTCCACCGAAGCCAAGGGCACTGCTGCAGTGAGTAATGGCTAGATGCTTTACACATCGACTTGATTTTCCCTTCCATTCTATGGCAAGACTTGGGGGAAACGCAGCTTTTAAAAATAGTGCTAGTAGTTCTTTATGGGAATAAGCAACAATGGACAGGAAGACAGAAGGCAGCCTTGACTCTAAAACTGAGGATTATCAAGCGCCATCTTAACACAAGAGTTGGCTGGCGTCAAGTCGTTTTGAATGCAGGTTATTTCGAGCCTGGCTGGCAAAGATTTTAAGGCGAGAGGTTTGTTTAAAAGATTCCGTGGCAGAAGCATCCAAGTAGCAAAAGGATCTCTCTTTCTAGTTAGGCTATTCCCGGAGAGCGTGAAGGAGATAAAAGGCGTGTGTGTGTGTATGTGAGAGAGAGAGAGAGAGAGTGAGAGAGAGAAAAGAGACAGAGAGACCGAAACTTTTGAGTGAAAGACTCTCCTCTCTTCCATACACACTTTAAAACCACGATTCAGAGATGACATTGGATGGGAAGAGGACAGCGCTTCAGCAGCAATGTTAAACTATTTTTATTTAGGGATTTAAAAACAAAACAAAACAGCACAACAATGAATATGAGGCAACAACATTTGTACTAAAACTACATAAATTACAAGGAAATTGACTCCTTGAAAGATGACACCTGTGGGCTGCTTTAGCTTCCTTACCATAAAACCGTCATCATCAATAGATTGTTTTCAGTTTGAAAAATATGACAAGGATGAAGGAAAAGGGCATTATACTTCCTCCTGATGTATAAAACGAGATCTGAAAATAGACTTATGCACAGAGCCTATACAGTAGAGGTAAAACGTGGGTTTAAGCCTTGGCTGTTCTATGTATCCATTTAGTTTCCTGTTTCAAACATTTCTACTTTATTAAAAAGAAGTCAAGTCACTTTAAGCAGGAACCAGAGGAGAAACCTTCAGTTTGTCAAATTCATTAATTAGAGAGCTGCATGCACTAGAAAAATACTCTGCTTCTTCCCTGCCTCCCCACTGTTTCACCATGAGGAAATGTTTATCAGAGTGTAATGAACAGTTTGTGATAGCTGGGTTTTTGCAAAACTTCCATTTGTCCTTGCTGATAGTCATGTCTTGCAAAGCAGAAAATGATGAAACCCTTTACAGCATTATGGGTTCTCATTAAAAATCCAGCTCTCACAGCCATTTCTTCTGGCAAAACCTATCACTTTCCCCATTTAGGTCATTACCAGCCAGCCAGCCCGCCCTGTCTTGCTCTCTGGTGCCGCTACAGAAAGAAATCTTCCCTTCTAGCAGCTACCATTCTCTCTCTCTCTCTCTCTCTCTCTCCCCCATACTAGTGGTTCCCCTGGCTCTTCTCAGATCAAGTGCTGAATTCAATAGGAGTCTAGGGGTGAAATCTTACTCAATCTGTCTGTCCCCAGCACAGCATTTAAATGCATATTTATTTATAGTAAGGAGATCAATGGAATAGGACCCGGGAAATTTGGGTTACATACCCCAGGGTCTGCCACTGGCCACTTGGGCAAATCATGGCTCTTCCTCGTGCCTCAGTTTCCCCATTTGTAAAATGGGGATTATTCTACTTGCTTCATAAGGTGCTTTGGCTGAATGAAAGCACTATATAAGAGCTAGGTGGATGATGATTGCTATTAACAGTATTTTTGAATATCCAGTAATAATATATTGTATTATGATGCTGTTCAGGACGAAGGTTTATTAGAAAATTAAATGTTTCATATTATAGCTACAATTACTCAGAAAATAGAACATTTATTCTACAAGATATGACAACTCCCGATAACTCTTAAGGAAAAATGTACACTGTGTATAAAGACAGATTTCAGAGTAGCAGCCGTGTTAGTCTGTATTCGCAAAAAGAAAAGGAGTACTTGTGGCACCTTAGAGACTAATAAATTGGTTAGTCTCTAAGGTGCCACAAGTACTCCTTTTCTTACTGTGTATAAAGAATCAAGCGAAACATTGCAGAGGGATTATTTGAGTGGGAAAGTTTGACAGAATGCACTCTCTTTGGTCATATATTTTAGCTTTGTGTGTCTTCCTACAGTTTTATTATCCCTGGATCAGATTCAAAAACAGACTTGAAAATATCTAGCTCTCCACTATTTTCAGAGAAGTAGCCTAAACAGAGAGAATCAGTGAAAATATTCAAATTAGAAGAGTCCCAGCATGCCGTCTTTATGTAGGAAAAATCATATTGATATGAATGATCGTTTTGTCTGCCTCAAAGCTGCAGGAGCAGACCATTTAGGTGATACAACATATTAAAATGCCATAACAATACTCTAAAGGAGTTAAAATAGAGACTTCTATACAATGTATTTCAAGGGATTAAGAAGACATCATAAAACAAATGTATCAACGTACACAAAAAGGTTCACAGGTATTTCCTGGCACATCTGTGAAACATCGAAGTTAATCTAATCACCAGTTTGCCTTTAAGTTGTGTTTTTCAATAATACACGTAAAAGCTTCAGTTAAGTGTGCACTAGCTGTGTCAAAAATAAGCAGTTCCTTTCACTGCTTTCCACTGGCTTTCATAGAGTTTGGATCAACCCCAGTGTGAACATCTGATTACAAACCTTATTTGTGTCAATCGTTCATGACTGCATAACGTTCTAACAGGACAGTACTAAAGAGATAAAATGAAAATAACCAATCTGCAATACAAGTGCGGATCCTTGGTTAATCCTAAAATGCTGTATCTGCGCTGTTTATTTCTTCTCCCTAGATGCCGGGCTTGACATTTATTAGTACCAAATATCCCCTGTTTATCTGCACTTTCTATTGTTTCAACCTCTCCAGGTCACTTTGCGGTTTGGCTCGGTCATTTTGCGTCATTGCTCTCTCTCCTATTGTGGGGTCATTCATAGATTTGATCATAGAGTAATCTAAAGCTCAGGAAAGGACGAGATTGCTTAGGGATAGAGTGTAGAAGAAGAGGAGAGAACAGAGGAGAAATCGCTGGCGGGAGCAATAATGTGGTGGTGGGAGGTGCAGTCAGAGAGGTTAGAGGAGAACCATGAAAGGTAGGGAGCAGCTTCCGGGACAGGGTAATACTAAAGGTAGTGGATAAATCAAGGATAAGGGTGGAGAAGAAGCCTTGAGGTATAGTCTAGAAAAGGTCACTGGTAACTGATGAGGAAAATGTTAAGGGCGTGGAAGGAGCAAAAACCAGATGTTAGGGAGCAAAGCAAGAGCTTGGGGAGAGGTATTCAAGGCAGTGTGAGTAGCAAGTATGTTTCAAATTAGAGGCACAGGAGAGGAATGGGTGTTAGAAAGAAGGATGGGGGCTGATGGGGCCAAGAGAGGGGCCTTTTGAGGACAGAGGAGAGGGCATGCAGAGAAGATACCAGATTGAGAGGAATGAGGTACGGTGGGGCAAGGAAGGTCAGGAATCAGGAGGGCGAAGGACAAGTAAAAGATACTTCCAGCAAATAGCACCAATCTTCTCTTTAAAAGCCTCAGCAAGAAGCTGGGCAAAGAGGAAGGATTATAAAATGGAAGGCCGCTGAAGGGAAGAGGGAGAAGAGGACACGAGAGAATTAAGGAAGGGAGGAGAAGTGCAGTAATTTGGCAAGGGAGTAACCCTGCTGAATGGAGAACACACAGGTTCTAGCCCTGGCAGTTTATGAGACATCTTGACAACAGATATGCTGTCTGAGAGAAAATGTAAGCAGTTTAGAAAATGTAAACAGTTTAAAAAAGCCCCAGTACCAATTTCTCTCTCATCCATGAAGACCAAAAAACAAATCCAAAAGAATAAATCAAATAATCCAATCAGATAAATACAGTCCTTGCTATTAGCCACGATCAATGTTAGTCCCAGATATTAAAAGTTGCGTCTACAACAGCAAGGATCCTGTTTGTTTGATTGACTGGAAGACTGCCGGGTATCTGTATATTGCTACACTCGGCTGCTGAAAATTACTCAGATGTGTGTAGAAGTGTCATTTGTTTTAAATAAGGCAACTCTAACGATAGTTTTCACCAGGACTCTCAGGTGAGAACGTGTTCTTTGCTAACTAGTGGGGTCTGGGATTTCAGAAGGATGTCGAATAGTCTTCTCAGGGGGCTATGCAGAGATAATGGCTGCGCACAGAGTTTGAGCTAAAGCTTATTGTAATCAGTTGAAGGATTACCATTAATTCCAATGGGCTCGACCTAAAGCTTTTCATTGATAGGGTATTGTAGAGAAATATTTGCCTTGTTCTGTATCCTTCATTCAATGACCAAAGCATTTTTGACGTAATTATGTCATAGACTTCTTTTTGGTTGAATTACAAGGAACCATATGTCTGAGCATGATCATCTATAATATTACACCTGAAGAAATGCAAGGTCTAGGGTTCTGACATTGCAGGCATTCAAAGGCGGGAATCGGTCATTTATTGCCACATTCCAGCTAAACCCTTTCCATCCTGCTCTGTCTGGTCACACACTTTGTACTACAGACAAGTCAATTAAAACAAATAATATAGGATCAACACCGCATATTTCGAAGCAGAAAATACATTGGGCGCATTCCTTGCCCTTGATTTACTTGCTTAACCCCAATGATGTGCACAGGAGCCGTGCACAATATGGCCCATGTTTGCCTGGAACAATGTTAGCCATTCCTGAGTTCGAGGCCCAAATTTTCCAGGGAATGTTGTAATTACATCTCAAGGGACAAATTCATCCTATGGTGCTGCACTAGGTATGATTTGGCTCGTTAGATCCTGGATTTTGCTTTTTAATCTAATTTACCGTGACAATACCAAAATATGTGAGTGGCTAGACCGCTTTCTATCGCTCATATGTCAAAGGAAAGTCGAGCTCACATACTGTGTAATTAAAGTTCAACTGTAATTTACATTACCCAAATTTGATTCTGCCCGAGAAAGAGAGCAGGATACAAAGGAAACTGTGTGGGTTATGGTAATTCTGTCAATTTTTATTCCAAAACGGCCCTTCCCCACAAACTCGGTTGTATCCGATCTGGTGGAAGACCTCAGAATATTATTTATTATTTATAGTGTGCATTTGTGTCCGGTTGGTTTCAGGTTTTCAGACAGGTCCCAGAAATGTTGGCCAATAACGCTGAGACAAACCCTACATTATATAAACAGTGTCATGGGACCTTTAATGTCCACCACACAGAAAAGCCAGGGTCTGCGTTTTAAGGTGTCATCTCAAACAATAAACTTCATGGTAGTTAGTCCATTCTCTACTGAAAGGAAGGGCAGAGGACTTTGTCTAAATTTGACCTTGTGGTTCCAGGACTCCGGGTGTTTCCCAACGTTAGGCTGCATGGATAGCTAGGTATGATCCTTGGGGCAGTACATGGTCCTTAACCAAATAACAAAAAGTGATCTGGTGTAGATCTGGATTTCACGTTGTCTTCTGCATAAGTGAACACAAGTATCAACTGACGGCTGAAAATACAGGGGATATTGGAAAGCATGACTGGACATTCTGTCTTTCAGACGATTAACTAGTTTCAGCTGTTTAGATGCTATTTCCCAGTAACGTTCTCTAGGGATAGAAAACGGAGCCATGTATTCGGTGTGGACAAAAGCAACCCGGATACATTGTCAGAAGAGTGCACGTCGTATGGCTCATTTAGAAACAGGTCATTGTTAGGTTTACAATGCTCTTCAAGATGCCCATTCAACAAGTGCGAACCATCATCGCACAAAGGATCATACTAATGAGTCGTGGCATAAATATATGCATATCTATCATGCTCAATATATATGCTTTTGGATCAATAAACGTTCAATATAACTTGTAGCCGAGCTGTCAGGAAAATTAAAAGGAAATCACTCGGAAGAGAGATTATTACAATTATAGACAAACGTCGAGCTGTCAAAAGATTCCAAAAATCACCAAATCCTAGTTAGATCACTGGGGAAAAAAAAGGGGGGAAAAACACTTTCCCGTTTCGGGATGACTGGCTTTGGTGTTTTAAATGAATGCGCCTTCACGATAGTTCCTCAGCATGAGAACGCTTCTTCGGCCTAACGATGCATCCTCAGGAACTCCTGTAAAACTCACACTCAGGTCAATGAGAGTTCTGTCTAGTGACGATTGAAGAAAGGACTGTAGGGATTGGCCGTTGGTTTGTATCTTACTCTCAATTAGGACTCATAAAAACGCAGACCTTTTAGCTGGAGAAGCCTTTGCGCTTATAAAATAACCCATTAACAGCCTATTTGGTGACATAGCTAGCTAGCTAGATGCCATGTGATTTTTATTTGTAATATTTGTATATGATAGTTAGCATATGGTTTCGATGCTGTGGGATTTCGAGAACCTAACTACTGTTACCTGGGTGTGATTGATTTGACTGAACAATTATTAAGTACTATTAGTAAATGACCGTAAATCGACGTATAAATTACTCTTCTACACAATCTAGTTTTGGTAAGGTAAAAAAACAAAAACAAAAACAAAAAACAATAAGAGGCCTGATAGCTACTCCTTCACCTCACTGCTTTGTCTTTTCCTTAAGCCGTGTGATCCGCCTGTGTGTGTATTTTCCTCTGTAGCAGACCCATCTCTGTCAGTTACTCCGGAGTGGGAGAGAATGATGCAGAGATTCAGGAATAAGGGACAGGCCTGGATTTTTAGGGCTAAACTCTAGGGCTCCGGTCCCCTCACTCCCATGGAGTTTGGCAGAGAACTTGGCCCTTTTTGTTTGCTTATGCTCAAATAAATTGGTTAGTCTCTAAGGTGCCACAAGTACTCCTTTTCTTTTTGCGAATACAGACTAACATGGCTGTTACTCTGAAACCTTTTTGTCTGCAGCATTCAGAAAACGTATTTCTTTCTTGGTCTGTTTTTTTTCTATATTCGAATTATACACACCTTACAAAAGAATCAGTGTATTGGTTTTCAAGGGCTTTATACTATTCTGGCACAAACGGCACAACATACACGTTTCATGTTTCTCCTAAGGCGAGAACTGCTGATGCACCAAGAGCGAGCAAATAAATGATCGTGAACTAACACTACCTAGGAGCCCAGCCGTCGCCCACCGTATAGCAAATTTCCCAGTTATTTCAGTGAGAGCAGAACCGGGTCCAACAAGAACATAACATAAGAAAGGCCCTACTGGGTCAAACCAAAGGTCCATCTAGCTCAGTATCCTATTTTCCAGCAGTGGCCAGTGCCAGGTGCCCCAGAGGCAATGAACAGAACTGGTAATCATCAAGTGATTCATCCCCTGTCAGCCATTCCCAGCTTCCCGCAAACAGAGGCTAGGAACACCATCCCTGTCCATCCTGGCTATTAGCCATTGATGGACCTATGTATCCTCCATGAATGTATCTAATTCTTTTTTTTAACCCTGTTATAGTCTTGGCCTTCACAACATCCTCTGGCAAAGAGTTCCACAGGTTGACTGTGTGAAGAAATACTTCCCTTTGTTTGTTTTAAACCTGATGGCTATTAATTTCATTTGTGACCCTTAGTTCTTCTCCCCCCCCCCCACACACACACGTGAAGTGAAGTTAAAGGTGTGGTGGGGTTGGGAACCCACAAGGGAGAAAATTAGACCATTCACGATCACTTGTGCATACGTTGCCTCTGCCGCTGGAGTGAGATATACAGTATCTTTTCCGAGCTTCTGAAATAACAAGATTCCATTTTCCATACATTCTGTTCGGAATCCCTCCCTTGAGTCAGCCTGTAACCACCACATTACGGTTTGTGGCAGCCCCTGAACTGAAAGACGTGAAAAGATTCCGCTCTCTCAAATTCATTACCCTCGTTTTGTGAGTCAATAAAAGTCATCTAAAATATTTGTCTCTTTTTCTGTTCCGGCACGGGGTAGGCAGAGAGCTATTTCTGTGCTGTGAATCAACTCGGAGTTATACATTGTACATTGCATATATGCCACATACAAAACATACATTTTAGATCGATTCAAAATAAGGGTAACATATGGGCAACGGGTGGTTGAAAAAAATCCTCTGTTGACTATGACCTATAGAGTTTGCTGGTCTGAAACGTAGGAAGCCTATGGAATATATATATAAAAAGGAGAATCTTCTGGTTTTTTTTACGGTAATCTTTTCCTCTAGTGGATGCGAACTCACAGATAAATCGTCTGAGCCCTCAATGAAGTTACGCTCGTTTACATCAGCGGTAGAATGTCTGACGATCCTGCTCATCCTCAGGTCAAAGGCATAACTCCTCTTGAATTCAATGGAAGTAAATGAGAACCATCACGACTGACCAGCGGGTTCATTTAGTTTTAGAACTTTAAATCAGCAATAAAATGTGTACTGCAAGTATATTCCCTGATTTGAAGACGATCAGGATCGAGAAAGACCCCTGTCCATCCAGAATTGATCCCCTTCACGCAGCCCCTATGCGGGCAAAACTTCTATCTACTTAAATGGGAATCTTGATTGATGAAGGAATTCAGGATCGGGCCTATTGTGTCCCAGGTTCTTGCTGCCCGAGTATATTGGTCAGGATTTAGCATACAAAGGGTGAATCAGAGCTGTGGGGATGTCTTTTTCGAGGTAAACCACCGGTCGACGGTGGGATTCAAGTCGATTGATAACCGAAAGTTTTCCAGTCTGAAACAGAGGGATTGTGTCAGTGAAGAATCTGTCCTGCGATTTGGTATTTTTCACCCTATTGATTTTAAACCTTATTCACCCTGTAAGTCTCAGATGCCCTTTTTCTTAAAAGTTATGGGCTCTTCAGTTATGGAAAGAGTTTAAGTAATCGGAAAATCAATAGCTGCATCCCCTAGTCTCTCTCTCTCTCTCTCTCTCTCTCTCTCTCTCTCTCTCGATAACAATCAGATCTCAGAATAGGGTGGGAAAAGAGAGGCGGGGCAATGAGGGGTGGGGTAAGAAAAGGGGGTACTAAGAGCATCTTCCCTTCTCAGCATGAACGAGCCATCCAACAGAAGAGTTGGACGGCGTTTCATTATAAAATGTAGGGAAAATACGTACACAAATATAACACGGCCGTTCTCATTTCTTCCTCTCTTTGATCAACATGGGCAATCCCCTTTGGTCGGTACTGGGGTGTGTTGACACGAGAAAGCTTGAGTGTTGCTGGGAGTGCGTGGCGGAAGGTCACCGTCAGTGAAGGAAGAAGTGAATAGTCCGACATCTGTGTTTATGGGCGAAAGTAAGGAGCCGACAGCATCTCATAGCAGGAGAGCTCGCTCTCTGTTCTGCTCTCCCTTTTCAATTGTCAGGCCAACGGGAGAGAAACTTATCCCACCTCCAGGAGGCCGAGAGTCGGAGCTCAAAACCCGCTTGTCAATCTTTCACATGGCTTTATCAGCCAATATGAGCTTTATGTCTCCCAGGGCCGGATCCCAAGCCCACTGAAATCAATGGAAGTCTCCGATCCCATTGACTTTTATAGGCATGGAATCAGGCCCGTAATGCTCGCTGTATATATTTCTAAGGCATGTCTAATTATACTTGTAAAATAACTCCGCTTTGTAGTCCTTTCCGTGTTAATTTTAACCCTTTTCTGTATAATTGGATCGCATCCCCCTCAGTGTATTTTTCTCGTTGATTTCCTGCTGCTTTAAAAAGCATTAGCTACGCGGGTTTTTTTCTGGAGGATGTTTATATTAGTGGCAGGGTTGAACAAACGAGCGTCATTGGACGTTGGGTGAGAGAGATCCGTGTTTCGTTTTTGTTTTTTGTTTTCCCTGAACACGAAATAATCCTTGCGTCCCCCCGAGCAGGATTCCCCTTAAACTGCTCCGCTCGCCACCCCGTCAGAGTCCAATTATGTCATTGCAGCTTTCTTTCTAATCATCTTTTCTCAGGAGCTGTCATGAACATTTGCTGGGCTGGCAGTCCCACCGAGAGACATTAGCCCGGTCATTTTCTGTCTCTCTTTTATTTCCTTAGTTTCTCTCCGAAATCTTTATAAATCTCCTTTCGAGGAGGAGTGTCCAAGCGGGTGGAAGTCTGCATACAATGAAACCTGAGAATTTCTGTCACTCTCTGCATATGGTCCTAAGTGCTTTAATCCCAATTAGGGGCGGCTGACACACGGTCCTATTCATCCCAATCAGCTCTTGAATACATTTGCCTAGAAATGAACTTCACAAATAGAGTCTCTCCTAAATGTGCCCAACAGCAAGGAAAATCGAATTGAGACAGGGGCTCATTCTAAGGCGATGGAGGGAGAAAAGGTATGAATTTATAAGGTACACCGAAACATTGCAATTCAGCAACAAGTTTACTGACTTTTATTTGTACCATGTCAACCGAAAGAATCAAGAGATAAGTTGGGGGCTGGGGGGGGGGGGAAGAATCCGGTTAAAAGGCAACTTTAGACGGACTTTGAATACCTTTTGTGGCAAGCATCGCTTCCAGCTGAAACCGCGTTTAAAAAACAACCACCCTACGCTGGAATTTTTAGCTAGCACCAAACTTATTTTAACCCGATCTCGAATGAAGCTTGCTTGCCCCTTAGAATAAGAATCCCAAATTGAGATCATGTCATCTGCTGGGGTTCCCATAGAACCATAATGACTATTCAAAAGCTGCTTTAAGATCCCACCCGCATCTTGTCTGCCCCGCACCGCACAGCTCCTTAGGAGCCTTTAGCGCTTACCCCCGGTCCTATCACTCTGCCAAGCCGCCTCACATAGGTAACAATTAATATTAACAACTCATTCTGATTACGACTATTATTATAAAAGTGAAACGAGACAGAAAAAATACGCTTAAAACTGTGCTTGGATACTCCAGGGCCAAGGAAGTTTTAAATTAAAAGCGAAGATTTATGAAAGAACTCCGGGTCTGTTTTAAATGCGCATTTTGCCTTATGAGGTGGAAAAGGGCTCGCATGTAATTCGGAGTGTTGTGATCTATGCACACTCTGTGTGTGTGGGTGCGTGTGTGTATATGTGTGTGTAGTGTGGCCAAAGACTGTGGCACCGCATCAAAGCATGTGAAATCTGAAATGTTACAGCGGATCATTTCGAATCTGCCAGGCTCATCGCTCGCAGAGCAGTTGTTTTCCTTTCTGAAATGGATAAAAAAACCAAAAAGGGCCAATGGGGGAATTGGCTGCTTCAATTTACTGCGAGAATATTGACTAGTGAATGAAGGGGCAGTATTTTGTTAAAGCGTCCACTGTGTTTCTCTGCAACATAATGAAGCTGGCCCTGTATACAGGCATTCATGCTGGTTTGAATGTAATGTTGAACCTTCTCTGTGCTGGAGCAGTTTGATGATTTGAATGGAGCTCCCTGGTGGGACATTGCTCTCTGCAACTGTGCCTCTTTGGATGACTGTTGTTCCTTAACATTCATGCTTCATTATGGGGCAACCTGTTAAATCAAAAAGAACACTGTGCCAGAGTGTTCCGCAGGGGCATTGGCAGTTCAGCGGTGGGCATAAATAAGGGCTGACTGCTAAAATATCTTTCATGAAATCTCTGGGCAAAAGTTATTTCACTTTAATGGTGTTTCGAGCAGCCCAGCTTAAGTATATAAAAAAACGAGAGTGGAACGTTTTGATTGAGTCTAAACATTGTCTTTGAATAAAGCTGAAACCATGTAATTAATGTGTCTTTTTAATAAGGGACAATACGGTCGTTCAAGCTATTTAATTTCATTTAATTTTCCATCCCATTTGCTCCAAAGGCTGCTTTTACTTTTAACACCCGGCCTTTCATGCTGCATCTTGCTCCAGTGGGCACATTAGATCGGTTTCACCCTTCCTTTTTAGGGAAGGAAAAATAAAAGAAAATGTGGTTCCTTTCCTCTTTTGTGGACAATTTATTTCACTTGGGGAACTTCAACTTTGAGCCACAGGACAGAATAAAAATTGGAGAACTGGTGTGAATGCTTCCAGAGCAGGGCTTTTCTTTTCTGAGTGGATGGGAACCAGCCACAATTGGCTATATTAATAAATAACTTTCCTCACAGTCGGCCTTTACATGGTCCTATTGATAAAATTGTTCGCGTGTCGTTCACGCTTTGTGACTCATTAAGGAGGGGATGGAGCAGCTCCCCAAATGGAGCGGTAGGGTACCTTGGTTTCCTTAAAAGCCGTCTCTCTATCTCTGCAGCTCTTGCAATTTAAACTGGGTGTCATCCTAAAGTCGCCAGGCCAGAGGTTATAGGGACATGTTCATGGCTTAAATTTATTGCCCTCAACTTCTTGTTTATCCTTTCCCCCCCATTCATGCTGCTGATCAAAGGGGTCATCTCAGTTTTTTTCCACCCCTGCTGCAGTCCACACCGAACCCTATTCTCAGAATGTTCCCTACAATTACACCATGGAGAGGAATGATCGATAATCATTAATGTTTCCACAGACGTCGTTTACATTTGTTTCTGCTTGCCTAGTGCGCGCGCAAATGTATCGTTATTGAAAATGTATCCATGACCTACATTGATTTAGTGCAGGGGAATAATTTGGGACTAGAGAAGGCATTTTGCCACAGCCATTTTCCCCGTCTTTCACTTAGGCCGGGTTTCTTCATTAGTTATTTAAATAGGGGCAGATTCTGCTCTCATTCAAATCTGCAGCAAAAGTCCCGTGCTGCCACAATCTAACCCACGGTTTGCATCTCTGTGGACATAGCCATATAAACAAAATACAACAGGTAAACAGGGATTTAACGCCATGTCCTAGAGGCATGATACCGGACTTCAGCCATTTAGCCACTGCAGTGTTTAAACCGAAGAAATATTTAAAGTTTATGAATTTACGTGAATATACAAATACTTTTAAATGTCTGACATGTGGCAGCTACCTAACATTCAATCAAACACCAATTTGTTGCTGCAGCGGACAGAAGATGGGTTTGATGAAATTAACTGTCTGCATAATCAACTGCCATGTTAAGCTCTGCATTAACTTGAAAGACATGGCCTGCCTTAATTGGTGTCATAGCACCGCGCGTTGCGATGTCCGTCTTCATATATACTTAGGTCAAGCTAACACAGATCATGCAGATTTAAGAATTATGAGGCTCATTTACAATCAGCTTATTTCTAAAGAGCTTTTCCGCTTATCCCATGTCGTGGAGAAAAATGCGCAATTTCACCACTAATATTTATTATACTGACGAGTGCTGCTGTAAACAAACAAACAAAATAACGATTACAAACCTTATGATGAGATATTGAGAGCTACCTGCTTGCCTGCATAGCATTTACTCAGTTTCATATCGCCTATCCTGAGCTGTACCTAAAAGACTAAAATGCTAACTTTTTAATAGCTTGTTTTTGAATGGATTAGTATTGGATTATTTCTCAAACTACAGGAAAAACAAACAAACAAACAAACCGAGAGCACTTGCTATTGGAAATAATGTCTAAAATATGCATATGCAGCTGTTCTTCAAAGAAAGAAACATTCATATGCCGCTTATTTAGATCAACTTCACATATATTACAGAGAGGTTCCTATTTAGAAATGGGAAAAATTATAAAAGCGCAAATAGAAGTTTCAGTTATTGACTCTTTAGTATTTTGTGCACATCTGGAATTTTTGTGTGTGTCCAATGAATAGATCACGATACATTCCCGTTCCAAAATCTTGTTCTTCCGGCCCCTCAACTCTCTTAAGTGTTTTTATGCGCTACAAATGAACTTGTAAGCTTCTTGTAGACCAGTGTTCCATGTTTGTGTAATTAAAATATGCTCACCCTTTACAAAAAGTGCACATCATTTGGAATCATGGATTGTGTCTGAAACACATTGTTCTAGGTTAAATTACATTTTTTAAAAACTTTTTTAAAAAAAGTATTCTCAGTGGGAACAATTTTGTATATGGAAAAATAGCCTGGAGAAGTACTAATTTAGAAGGGGTACAAAAACATATATTATCCTCTCTAGCATTCTGTGATGTCTGTTTGTGTTTGAATCCATCTCTTGAGTTTCTCTAACAACACGAATTAAACAATTCCCACGGTGTTCACAAATGCAACACTTCGTGATTTAAAAGGACAACAATGGTTCATATTTTGTGCCATTCATCCCAGACGAAAGTAAAAGTTAAGGACCAGAGCTGTTATAAATAGGTTACTGGTCTGAAACCAATCCACTGAAATGGTAATATGGTTGGGTTAGTTTTTTTAAAAGTGTAGGTATTTTCTGGTGTTTTCCCATCAAGTACCTGCCCAATTTCTGTATGGCACACGCCAGGAATCAATAGAAGTTAACAAGTCCTCAAAACATTCCCCATCTCTTTGTTTAATCTCCTTTACAATAAAGCCAAGGGAAGAGAATTAAAAATCTTTGAAGTATATTAAACCTCAAAAGAATCAGCCAAGTAGACTTAAAATAGTCACTTATTTTCCAAAACTGGTTTGTCTAGGAACAATAAAAGGAAGTAAAATTTATGGAGAAATTATACAGTGGATTTGTCACTTAAAATATCGTAACTGTCTAGGGGACAATACCCCATGCTGAGGATTAATGGTCCCTCCAGACCTTTGATTCACCAGCGCCTTTTCTTTGCCCTTGACAAATTGGATTTTTAGGAATGGGAAGGTCGCCTGGACCATTGTTTGCTAGCCATTCAAAGTACTTGATTATGCAGGAGGGTTAGGGAAAGGCTCCACGTGACCCACTTGGATGGAACTCTGCAGCTGCTGTAAGAGCTAAACTCTCTCACCAAACTCTGCGCCCTAGAGCATCAGCGTGCCAAGGGGTACCCCTCCTGCTCCAATTGAAAAGCCGGCGTGCACACACCACCGCGTCACTCTGCAGGCGGAGATAAGCCTGTGTTCATCCTGCTCGCTGGCTGTCTCTGTCACTCCATCCCCTTTAAGTGCTTTGGGTTCCTGATTCCTTATACCCAGAGGCAGCAATGCAAACAAGCAGGGCTCCGGCCATCAGCGTGAATGCAGAAAGTTGCATCCCCGCCGGACTGCGTCTGGGTCCTGTGCCGGGCATCTTCAAACTGGGCAAGTACCTGTCAGACCGCAGGGAGCCAGGACCTAAAAAAAAGGTATTTCCTATGGTCTCACCTGCACTGCTGGACCTTGTTTGATCAGACAGTGACTCAGGGGGATCTGTATTTAGGAGAAGAGGCTGCCTTCTCCTCTGTTCATCCTGCCTTTTAGAACAAGCCAGAGTACCAGGAAAGAAAGGGAAGCGTTTTGATAAAGTGTCCCAAGATTCCTTGTTACGGCTGTGAAATTGAATGTATAGAAAACCTATCCAGCCTTCCTGCTCACTCCCTGCATTGCTGGATAGTGTTACGGCAGGCTGGACTTGGTAGGGGGAAGGTGAAGGGGCTGTGTCGGTGTTTTCAGACAAGAGGATATGTCCCTGCCTTTGAGATCTTCATTAAGCCAAAGAGAAGAGGGTTGGTAGAGGGGCACATTTCACAGCCCGTGATTGCAGAGAGCCTGTTTCGATGTATCCTGCACAAGAGGTGCTTGCCCCTGGCTTTAGGTGTGAGGGAGTTTCGCTAGTTTGCAGTTTTGTGGCGCTGGCTATGCTCTCAGACGCGGTTACACGGGGGGCTTCGCTAACTTGTTGGTGATTTGTTCCTTCCTTTCTCCCTTTTGGTCTGAAACGTAATCACCGACCTGTTCAGAGAAATCATATTCTCCGTCCAAGCGTCCCTGGATTTGTCAATGTTTCGTTGATATATATTTTCATTTGGTGTTTATACGATGGGGCCACAGCGACAAGGTCAGCCAAAGCCATATTGGATACCACAGCTCTTGCTTTTTATTCGTATTTTTAAAAATCGTCTTCTCTTCGGCCGGTATCGAAATCAGCTCCAGTAATAATTTGTACCTTTTCGAGCTGGGCGCAGGCGGATGGGAGAATGAGATTGGCTTGCAAATATTCCAGGGGCTAGGTCATTTTCAGATACAGCACAAGCCCCAGATGCCTGTGCTGAGCCAAGGCTCAGAGTTAAGGGCAGTTTTTCCAGCTACTGAAAACAAACCCGTGGCTTAGAGCTCAAATACATGTACAATAAAGACGTACTGAAATCAACACAGTCGCGTGTAGTTGATGGAACTGACTGATGTTAGAACTCCGTAAGTCTGGAATGCGGAAACTATCTCAGGCTTCCAGTAGCAGACACCTCAAAGTTTCAAAATCTTCCCTAATAAACAAAAGGGATTTCATGGAGATGAACTAGTTACCCCCAGCAAATTCTGCTAGAGAGTGGTTTCAACTGGCTTGTGTTGTAAATGGGTCTATGGATGCGATGGCCACAAGGCAAATACCCTCCCTCTATTCCCCCTCTTCCCTCAGTGCACAGGTTGGTCATAAGTTCCGCTCGGATTTTTAATGCCCTTTAATTGTTTTTAAACGCTCTGCCAGCCCCCTCAAATTTATTTCTCATCTGGCTCCATTGGTTTCTCTCTTTAGAGGGCTTTGTTCAATTGACTTTTATTACATGGTCATTCAGCGAGCTGGCACTTCATTTTCTCTTTGTATGGGCAAGCAGATTATGAAGTATGAGGCCACAGAGACTTTGTAGCTAAGCAGAATTCTCTCCTCTCTCCCTCCTTTCTTTTGACAAGTGGCGTATTTTACAATTGCTTCACTGCAGGCGTAAGGTACGAAACCGCACTCATTAAGAAACGTGAATTTGAAATATTACCTGTGCATTTTAAAATGATCTTAAACTTTAAAACCAAAGGCAGCAGCAGCAGTTGAACAAGATACATTTTAGCAAATGCTGGCCAGTGGAGAAATTACTTACACAGAATTGTTCTGACAATCATGCAAAGAGTGACAGCTTTTAGAGCCAGACTATGCTGCTATCCTTCCTCACAATGAGTGACAACCTACTCCATGAGCAATCTCATTTATCTCAATGCACAGTACTCTCAATATGAGTAAGGATGGCAAAATCTAGCTCTTATAAATTAGCTGCTTCTTTCTCTTTCACCACTATCAAACGGTGTGCAGTTATTTCCAAACACTTGTTCGGCCTTCATATATTGACTGTTTAAACCAGCGATTCCCTGACTGGGAAGATGATGCAAGGGTTGCTAGTAAGGAGCACGTTTAGGCTTTATTTATATAAAGGATTTGTGTTTGTGTTTTGCCTTGCTTGAATCCTGTGTGGAAATGACAGTGGCTGATGCCTGTGTTCTAGGTACGGATGGTGAGAGGGGAATTAGTGGATGAAGCCGGGGGCTCAGCTCTGGAGTGGATAGGGTTAATCCGGGCTGCCAGAAACACACAAGAACAGACTCTGGAAGCTATTGCAGATCTACCAGGAGGACAGGTATCTCTCTCTCTCTCTCTCGATTGCGGGCTACGTTCTGGCGGAGTGTTCTTTAACAGCGTTGAGTTGCTGTAAGGGACAAGGCACTGATAAGGTTTTCTCTCTTTCGAACAGATTTTCTACAGAGCGCTTAGAGATGTCCAGCCAGGGGAGGAGCTGACCGTGTGGTATTCAAACTCTTTGGCTCAGTGGTTTGACATCCCAATCACTGCTACTCCGACACACGACGAGAAAGGTACAGCAACTTGGACTTTATTATTCTGTTCAGTAATTACTGCGTAGAAGTCAATACAACTCACGGGTGCCTTTTCTAACGGAGAGCTTCACGCCGATTTCCCAACTGCAAAGGTGTTTTTCTTTTGCTTTGTTTTTCTCCAGAGCAACGTTATAATTAGCATCCACGTTGTGATATAAAACTGCAGTTAGAAAACCTAAGCAAGTAAAATACGTGTTTCCAAACAGAATCTTTAAAAAATAATACCCGCACAGTTACAACGATTGTTAATCAGCCACCCTTTTTATTGTTAATTGGTCATCTGTTCCTTCTGCTTATTTTTAAAAAGCTGTTTTTAAATCAGTGGAGCCAGCAATTTGACAATACATTTCAGGATTCAGATAAGGAGACTGTTTTCAACATAGACACTATCTTATAATTTTCAAAGGAAAAATGGGATTTTAAGATCGTTTATAAAACAATCATTCTCTATTTTTACAATACAGTAATTTATCTTACTGCCCTTTTAAAACATTATTTTCACCTTTTCCCTTCTGTCACAGCTTCAGATTCCATGTTCAGGTTAAATATGGGACAATTTCCAGCGACTCCTCAGATTCGTTTAGTTGTTTTAAAAGGGTAATGGTCAGTTTACCAAATTAGTACTGATTAAAAATAATGTGGGAGTTTAATTCAGTTTATGTATGTGCACTAGCAAACTAGCACTTGGCATGCATCAGTCTTGGATAAATTATTTTAATCTGCAATTTGTTTTTAGGCGAAGTTGTAGTGTAAACATAAACGATGTTTTAAAATTATTAACCCGGTAGTTTCTGAAAGGGGGAAAGCGTATGTTTCGAAATATGACGTAGGAAAATATTTCAGTTATCTGTCTAAATAGTTTCCTATGAATCTGATAGCTAGCATATTTCCATGTGCTGTTTTCCATGTGCAGGCATTTTGTAGCTGAGATGGGGTTTCAATGGATGTAGAATTGTATTCTAAGAGCAGTTACATTGAGTATTTCATACAAGTCTCTGCAAAACTGGAATAAACTCTTCCTAGTGAAAACGTAGGCAACAGATTGAAGCTCGTTTTGAAAATTGCTTTTGGGGATGGTCTACTTAGTCACTCTGCTTGGAGCCTGAATATATTCATTGCTGCTCTGAAATTTCCCTGCACAGATTAGGTATAAAGAGCCTGATAATAGGATAGACTTGTTCAAAGAGGAAATGAGCAGCGCACATTGATTACATGATTCCTACAGATCAGAAGCCCGATCCCGCACTGTCTACACACTTCTTGCTCAGAAGGTTTCCCACATAAATCAGTGCCCTACGTAAGGAGGAAGGTCTTGATCCTGCAAGGTGCTGATCATCTCCTGGAGCTTATTCAGGACCTGGAGCACTCAGGAAGGAATTCAGGATAGGGCCTGTTATTTAATAAATTGAGAGGCACTATTAAACTAATACCTAACATTACTAGTTTATGTCACTCTACAGAGAGGTAAATCATTTCTATAACTAATACTGCGACATGAGAAACAAACTCAGGGTCAAATTTGTATTCATCCCATTAAAGCCAGTGGGGCTACTGCCCGGAGTAAGGCCTGCAGAATTTGACCCGTTGTAACAAAATCAATGAACGAGAGAAGATCTGCTAAGTAGTCTGTCTGCTGCCCGCACTCACCTTGAATATTACTGTACCTTACTGCACAAGTAATCTCACTAATTCCAATGGGAGTACAGTACTACAGCACTGCTCTTTCAGAATAAGGACAACCAAATCTGCTCCACTGTAAAAATACACACGTTTATTTCATATGTCCTTTCCAATCCATTGTAAATATAACACATATGATGCAATCTTATTCTGAAAATCAGCTCTTTCCCAACTTCCAGAGTGAAGTTTCAGACTAATCAATACAGTGTGAGGGCTGTATAAGTGAAACAAGATGTAAGTGTAGTTATTACTAATTTTGCAGGGGTGCTGGAACAATTTGTGTGGTGAGGGTGCTGAGAGCCATTGAACCAAACTATAAACACTGTAGTTGATGGAAACCACTTCAAGCCAGGGGGTGCAAGAGCACCCCTAGTTCCAGCACCTATGTACTTTTGTGGATAGCATTTTGAAAAAATGCAAGAAGAAACTTCTAGGCAGCCGATTTTGTTGAACAAAGTTTTTAACTAGATCAATTTAGTTTTAAATTGATGTAACATTATAAACAAGGCTTTTTTTTACTAGGTCATTGCTTGGAAACAGTTGCGGGGGAGAGGAGAGTCATCCATTTTTATTCAGGATACGTTTGCGTTTGGAACAAATCTTAGTTGGTATTGCAACTACTTTGTTAAGAACATAAAACACCCACGCAGCTTCTTTGAAAAGAGCCAGAAAGTAGAAGTTTCTAAATCAACACAATAGGCTTGTTAGGCGGTGGAGGTTGTTTCTAACTGCAAGCCTTTTCGTTTTTAAAGCTAGTTTACCTGTATCTCAATACACGGTAATGGGATTACTGAAATGGATCAGAGTCAGACCCACTGCAATTGAGCAATTAAGGCCTCGGCAGACTCACTCCTCCTTCCCCCCCAGCTCAGCCCAGCAGTGCGAAAAAATACACAACGTCCGATTTAAGATTCCAGCATACATCCATAAAGACCACTCACTTCAAGGCAAGCTAGTGAGCGCTATGCATGACAGAAACTACATAATACTTAACAGAAGAGAAAATACGCAACCCATGTTTTGTTCTGTGCTTTCATTATTCAGTGTGCATGACAGTGTTCCAAAGAGGAATGGGGGGTTGGGGTGGAAAGACTTTTATTTTATCCTGAATGATACTGAATGAATGAACTGACACTGGTTGATTCCTGAATTAAAAGTCATTTTTAAAAGGCTGTTTAGTGTGCTAATTCCATGTGAACTTATTCATTAACAACCCAACCATTTTACACGCTCCTCTTGCACTCTTCCGTACTTTGCTTCAAGCTAATGCATCATTTTAACACATGTTTGAACTATGTTTCTATGACATTTCTTAAAAGGCCAAACCAGGAATCTCTGGTGTTTATTTACTCCGCTTTTAAGGTTGATTGATTTCGCACCTCTTAATATTTGTAAAGATACTTGGCCAATATTTTAACAGGTTTCCAGCAATCTTGAAAATATAAATTATTTTACTTGCTCAGTTTCACAACTTTGCTATTAGTGTATTCTTTATAAAGTTAGGGCTGTCCAGGAATGTACAGCCTGCACTACTACTGTTATGATTTTTTAATTGTTTGAAATATCTAATTTGTACGTTTTGGATGCTGGTAAGTAGGAGAGCCTAATATATAGTTAAAAAAAAATCTCCTGCAGAGAATACATATAAATGTCAGGGTTGATAGAACAGGCCAGGCTTTATTTTATTCCTCAGAACGAAGAGAAAGAAAAGTCTAAGTTTAAAGTAACATGAAGTCATAACACAAACATGGCCATTTCGGTTTGTTCCGCTTCAGGGAAGCCTAAATGTTTAGGGATGGGGCACAAAGGGCATTGTCCTTTGAAAAGGAATGATTACATATGGCCTATACATATAGGAGATTGTCTCGCGGGGTAATGAGGAGCTCACGATCATTAGATTGGCCTTTGTTCCGTTTAGTCAACTCCTCGACATACGCTACCTATTCTGCGAACGTCAACAGATGGGCCCAGCGACAGACGATTTAAGGCAACAGCTGCTCTCCTTTCCCCAAGCCCATTTTAGCCCAGTCCAAACTCATTTAGTCCACCTCCGCCCAGCCAGCTCTGCTCAGCCCAGCCCAGCCCGGGCCAGGCCAGCTCAGCTCCTGGGCCAGGAGGCTTTTGTGACCCAGCTTGAAAAGACAAACCAGAAAGTTGTGGCAGCATTCTAGTCCCCCAAGGAGGCGTTAGAGGAGGCGCTGGGCGGGCTGGCGGGCGAGTGGAGAAGGGGGAAGAACCCGTCTGCAGTTAGGATCCGATCCAAACCATTGCAGTTAACCGAAAACCTCCCATTGATTTCCGTGGGGTTTGCATCGGGCCTTTATTGTGCAACTTGAGAGAAGGAAGCAAAAGTACTGGGCAGTAAGGGAGAGCAGCATGCCTTCCCATTGCACCCCTCCTAGCAATGATTCAAAGGACGTGCATGGACTGTCCAACGCAGGAGTGGGCCATTTTGCTGGGGTACCAGGGTGTGCACGGGCCTCTCTCTCGCTGACCCAAGCGGGTGGGGCGCCACTGTTTGTCTAACGGCGGGCTCCGCTTCTCTTCCCAGGGGAGGAGCGCTACATCTGCTGGTATTGCTGGAGGACGTTCAAATACCCCAACAGCCTCAAAGCCCACGTCCACTTCCACTGCGTCTTGAACAACGGCCGCGGCTTCCTCCACCACCCGGACCATGCCCGCTCCTCGGACCTCTTCAGCCTGTCCCCGAAGGCGGCGGCGAGCGAGCTCCCCGGCGCGGCGGCTCCCCTGAGGACCCACGGCCTGCAGCAGGCGGCTCGGGAGAGCATCAAGCGGGAATCCGCCGCCTCGCCGCCCTTGAGCAAGCCGGGGGCGCTCCGCAGGCCGGCGGGGAAAGAGGAGCAGGAGCGAGCCTTGGACATGAGCGTGGGCTCGGGCCGGAGCCACGGGCCCTTCCTCGGCCTGGTGGGGAGCTCGGCGGGGAGCAACGGCCTGAGCTTCTACCCGGGGGGCAGGTCGGCGTTCAGGCCGGCCGGCCTCTCCAAAGCGGAGGAGGGCAAGGCCGGCGGGCTGGGCTTCAGCAAGGCCCTGGGGAGCAGCAGGGCCGGGCGGGGCGGGCCCGAGGCGCTGGCGGGCGGCCCCCACCCCAAGTGCGGCGGGCACCCGGCCGAGGGCCCCTCGCCCGTGCTGGCCTGCGCCGGCGGCCTGCGGGCCTTCCCCTTGCTCTCGCACTTCGAGGAGACCTCGGCCTTCAAGCACGTGGAGCGGGGGCTGCACCACGCCGGCCTGCCGCCCAGCCGCTACCCGCCGCTGCCCGCCGGGGCCGGGCTGCACCTGGAGCGCTTCTCGCTGCCGCCCTTCGAGGGGCTGAAGGCCTACCCCGGGGAGTGCAACCTGCCGCTCGTGCCCTTCACCCTCTACAACGGCGAGCTGCTCTACAGCGCCCCCTACTACCCGCTCAAGCTGCACCTCGGCAACCTCCTCAAGTACCCGGACTCCGTGGCCTACTTCAACGGGCCGGCGGCGGCGGCGGCGGCGGCGGGGCTGCACCCGGCCGAGCTGGGCTCCCTGGCCGGCATCGACCGGGAGATCGCCATGCACACCCAGCAGCTCTCCGAGATCGCGGCCGAGAAGAGCCGCGGCCGCCTGGAGAGCCTGCAGCCCGCCGCCCTCGCCGGCCCAGCCGGCGGCAAGCCCAAGACCGGCCACCTCTGCCTCTACTGCGGCAAGCTCTACTCGCGCAAGTACGGCCTCAAGATCCACATGCGGACTCACACCGGCTACAAGCCGCTCAAGTGCAAGGTCTGCCTGCGGCCCTTCGGCGACCCCAGCAACCTCAACAAGCACATCCGCCTGCACGCCGAGGGCAACACCCCCTACCGCTGCGAGTTCTGCGGCAAGGTGCTGGTCCGGCGCAGGGACCTGGAGCGCCACGTCAAATCCAGGCACCCGGGCCAAAGCCTCCACAAGGCGGCCGAGGACAAAAGCGAGCCCGGCTACCAGCCCCAGGAGCCGGAGCAAAAGACTGACAACGAGAGCGACGTGGACGTTTGCTTCACGGATGACCCGAGCGACCAGGAAACCGGCAGCAGGGGCAATGATCAGTAATCCAGCGACCGGGGTGGGGGTTGTCACAGCGCAGATCCGCTTCTGTTTACACGGGCTTTGAAGCACTTCAGCGGGCTTTGCCCTCCTAGGTAAATGACAGGGGGTACCGTATGGAAAGGGGCTCAGAAACAAACCCTTGCGGATGGGGACAGAACGGGGTGCTTGTTTTGAACCATCCACTCTCACTCCGTTCAGTGCTCTTGTAAAGCCCCCCCTCCCCCCCGAACTGCCAAAGCATCAGCCCTCAGGGGGTTTAATCCTAGTCAGCACGAGTCCACACGCAACAAGCGCCAATGTTTTAGCCGCCATCTATTTTGTATTGTACCTTCGTGTCGAGGAAATTGTGCCTTTTGGAAACAATTCTTTTCTATGTATTTTCCTGCCACTTGTTCTAGCATTCCAAGATCTAGATACGGACAGTAGTCACCATTCTGCAGACATGTCTGGCCTCTGTACACTTTATTTACACTTCAGATGTGCTTGCTCGTGTCTAAAAAGAAAACAACAACAACAAACAAACGCATTGCAGTACTGAATAGGATCGTATAGGATGATAACAGGGACACAATTTGATCAAGTTGCAATTATTTATAACAGAAAAAATATTTGAATAGCAAATGTAAAATAAATATTGAAAGCATGAATCTAAAAAGCACGCACTATATAATTTTAAAGAAAATACACTGTTTGGTAGACTACAAATGTGGTGTATGTTTGTTTTATAATGAATGATGTACAGTGGACGCAGTATTTTGGTCTCCATTCCGGTTTGTCATGCGATTTTTTTTTTTAAATAAAGTTGGTGACAAACTACTGTTTGTCTAGTTGTTCACTTAAATGACTTCAATAAGTTTGGTTCTTGGAAATACCACTTTTAACTAATAGTAATCAAAGGCCTAATTCAAAGTTCATTGAAGTCAGAAGAAGCCTGTCAATTATCTTCAAAAGGACTTTAGATGAAGCCCTAAAGGAATTCAACTCTGAATATTTTGCTACTAGTGAGTATTTTGAACCCTAAAGAGTTATTTTAATGATCAAACTGTGACAAAAAAACCAACTGGATTTTTCCCTATAGCCAAGATTTTCTGAACAAGGACAAGTGCAGCAATATATTTGTGTTATATATATGTTAATATATATAACAAAGTATTTACTTTTAATTTGCTTTCAGATGTTCGGTAAACATGTTCTATATTTGCAAGCATTCGTATTTATAATCATTGTTGATTTGTATTTTACATAGGCTATAATAGAAAATGCCTTTTTTCTGTTCTTTTGCACAGAGAAACAAAATACACCAAAATTAAAATCTCTGCAGAACAATGGTGAATATTCCTACCTCCCCAAGAAACACACTCATGTGGGGCCAGACTGTTTGCCTTCTATTCCCACTGGTGCAAAGTCAGTCACAGGAGCAGCTCTACTGAAATCAGTAGGACACCTTGTGTGAGCAACTGTTCACCAGTTCAGTTTAAGGGGTTAACAATGTGGCCTATAATGCAAAATGTCATTCTGTCCTCCTTGTACTTTTCCCTTCTCCCCTTATCTTTGGAGAGTGCAGAAATAGGACCCAGTCCTGCATTCTTTTTGCATCTCAAACTCTCCATTGATTTTAATGTGATTTTTGCAGTCACATAGGCAGGAAGGATGGGCTTTATAGTACAGTTGGGGCCTGATCCTACAGCCCTTACAGAGGTGAGTAATCTTTACTTCCTTGAGTAGTCCTATCGATCTTGTTAGGCAGGAGTATTACTCTTTGAGTAAGTAATAGGATCAGGCCCTATTTCAGTACAAGGAGAATACAGTGTAATTTAAGATTCCAAAGTAATTGCATAAAGCATTTACTTAGAAACTAAGACTATCTCAAATAAGGTAACTATCATTGGTCTATGCAATATATATATGTTAGTTACAAAGCTGACCATCTTTTTTACTTAGTTAAAATTTAACCTCTATGACAGGTATAGGAAAAGGAAACAAAATCCATAATTTACTTTAAAGCATTGGATTTAAATTCAAAATTGCCATTAAATAAATAAATCAACCAATCCATCAAGAGCTAGGTTATTTCTCAGAACTAGGATTGTTTCACACATAGTGTCTGCTATCTAATCACTGAAGGCCTGGTTCAATCCTGCTCCCATTAAAGTAAAGGACAAAAATCTCCCTCATGGACTTTAGGGGATCAGGACCCCGCTATTGCCCTCAGCTGAACCAATGGGACGTTTGCCATTAACCTCAGTGGGAGCAGGGTCTGGATTTAAACCAGTCACTTATTTTAGCAGGTGTTTGTGCCTGCTTTATTTCCTTTTCAAAAGAACGAAATCTGTCATTGAGAGCCTGCACGCGAGCAATATGATCATGGCAACTCCTTACTGCCCTTTCACTGAGGTCATAACTCCTGCATCAGAGCTGGTATGATCTCACAGCAGTGTACGAGGCACTCACACTGCCCAAGGCATTTGGAAGTGCATCATGCTGCCAGGCTCCCCTTAGCACGTATTGAAAAGAATGATTCTTAAAATCTCCCAGCAACCTTGTATATGGGTACTTGACATCATCGAAAGGCGCTCTTATGGTCTAGCATGGCGAAGGGCAGAATAAGGGAACCCTAATCTGTGGATTATTTAACATGATTATATCAGTAGAGTGTGCATAAAAACAAACAAACAAATCCAACCCAACTAACTACAACAAAACGCCAAACTGCAATGCTTTGGTTACGTTCCCTTTAAATCTCTACAGGAGAGTCAACACTGTAGATTAATGATCTGTAGAGTATTATATTTTAAATCAGAATAATCTTTGAATCGAGAAGGCACCACCCGCAACAACCAAAGGGGGCGGAACCCCTCAGTTCTCAAGTCATCAATATTTCAATCTTTTGTTCTCCCACAATCATAAAATAGCTAAATTGAATTATATAAAACTCAGGTGAAGTAGAATAACTTCTGTGCTGAGATCCTTATGTCATATTTAATTTGGTCATGTTTTCTGGATTGCTCTATTATCTGGAAGAAGAGGTTTCTAGTGGGAATGTAGATCACATTAGGACACATTTTTTAACTCTTGGGACAGAATTTGCAATACCATCAAAGCCACAAGTGTCTCTAGCTGGTCTGTGATTAAGCACAAGGGCAGAAAAGACAAGCATTAATCGTAAATTGTCACTTAGTTAAACAAACTGGCCGGTTTACAGATCTCTCCTGAAAGGGTTCAAAACCCTATATTTTCCAGATGTGACGCTTCGTTTCATTTGGTGTCACCTGAGTACACTTTCTCACCACCTCACTGTGGAAAGCTGTTATCGGGTTATTTTAGGCTTGCCGCACCAATCCAAGACAGTTTATATACTTATGAATGCGTATATCATGGGTGTTTCTGAGATCCCCATATAACAGGGTTGCAGAAAAAAGGTGAGCTCCCTGAAAAGGGCAGCCACAGGAGTGAAAGATTCTAATGTTGTTCATAGACATTTCATTTGTGTATGTTTGGCTTGTCATCATAATATTTGCACTGCCTGACTCAGTAGTTTCCTCTGCTATGATTTCAAAGACAGTTATATATGAAAGAAAAGGGCTGAACCCAATGTGTCTTTCATGCATGCCTATCCTGCGGCAGTGCAGCTCCTGTAGAAAACTATTCTGCCTGAAATGCAATTTTTGATAAGTCAACTTTCGAATGTGATGCAAACTACAAATAATAATCAGACATTGCTATGATAGCCAGGAGCAGGGATACTGATTTGTTCACAAGCCTTCTTATGAGAAGGTGTTTGTGTGTCTGTGTCTCCCTCTGCGTGTGTGTGTGTGTGTGTGTATACCAATCTGGGATGAGGGGAATACTCTCCCCCTAACTCTCAGGGAAAGGCAGGATTGGAAGTTTGGACTGCAGTGGGTTTTGCAAGCAAGTGCAAAGGCAAAGGAGGCAGATCCACACTTAAAGGAAGCAGCATCAGCATTCTTTAGACTGGGATTCACGCATGTGCTTAGCCCTCTGTCAACCAGGTGCAGATAGACAGAGCTCTGAGCATGAGGCTCCCTTATGTCTCTGCACCTGGTTTGCAAACATCTAATTGGTTGGGAAAGTCCCTGGAATGGCTGGGTGAGGGGTGGCCTGTGATGTCTGTGGTTATGGGGGCAGGTGTCCGTGTGACTGATTGTGATCACACACACACTATTCTCCCCACAAGAGGCTTCTGCCTCATTCAGTGCAGAGCATGTAAAGCACAAGGGCCCCAGTTAAGGTTGCAGGGGCGACTGTAATTTTGGCTATTCCTACCATTTGAGTGCTTGACTAAGCAACCTTAATAATGTTCATTTAATGTCAAAAACATAATCAGAGAAATCTCTAGCCCCTTCCATGGGGAGATCTCAAAGCGCTTTACAAGGCACTAGTACCATCACCACAGGGCAGATGAGACAGCAGGTGCAGGGACCTACCCCAGCCACAAGCAGAAGCTTGGAGACTTAGAGCCTGCCTCCTCGTCACTGGACCATGTTATCGCCAGCAACCTGGCTGTGCTGCTGCGGTGCCCTGGTGGCTCTTGGGGCTGCTCCCGTGTAGGAAGGGTGCTGATGGGACCGGCTGACTTCCCCTGAGGCTGGACCCAGGCAGGATGAGGGAGTGAGCCCGCCATGGGCTCTATACAGGAGCTGGGTCCTGCCACACAGAAGACCCTGCTCCAGTACCCCTTGTCGCAGTGCAGGGTCGTCCCTGTACTGTGAGCACACCCAGGAGTCCGCCCCCAGAGCGTACCAGTCCAGAAGAAGCACAGCCCCTTTAAGAGCCCCAGCAGCACCTTCTGGGACCTGAGTTGGCTAGTGTACCCTGCGGGGCGGCTGGGACTGGCACAGGCAGCATATCCCTGGGCAGCGGAGCATCTTCAGTGCTAGGCATCTCCAGGACCTGGTGCAGGCTGAGCACTCAGTGCAGCTAAGCAGGGAAGTAGCATGAGAAGTAAGCCCCCTCCCATAACTGGAGGCCTGGGTGTGACAAGTTGTAGGGTCTAAAATTCTATGGGCTGAGTTCTCACAGCTGAGGTTGCCATTGGGTGGGGCTGACAGCTCGGGGTGCGGGCATGGTTCCAGCTGTGAACCCTGTGAGCAATGTAAATAACACACTGTCTACATGGCCACTGCCTCACCCTAACTACATCAACCTAAGCCCTATGCCTCTCATGGAGGTGGAGTGATTCGATCGGTGTAGAGGGCAACTTACGTTGGTGGGAGCAACGTTGTAGGGTAGATGCTTACAGAGTTAGGTCGAAGTAAGCTGCCTTATATCGACCTAAGTCTGAAGTGTCGACCAGTCTTCATAGCCATGGCACAGAGGTGCAAGCACCTTAGGAAACAAAGTATCAGTGACCTAGATTTGAAATGCTCAAAGCCTGTAGCTACACTAACATGGACATGAAGAACTTGGGGTCTGGGGCCCCCTGTCCTCTGAGTGGTTGTGCATGGTGGATTTCAACTCTTATGTTATTTGTTAGGCATCATTGGTACCTGTCCCTGCTCCAATTGAAGCCTCTTCCAGATCTCTTATTGATTTCACTGGGAGCAAATCTGGGCTGCAAATGAGATAGACTCAGTTCAGACTGATGATATACTGCGTGAGCAGTTGCTAGTGGCCCAGACACAAAACTGTCCCTTTAAAATCTTTCCCTATGTTTGTACATCTTCCATTCATGCAGTGGAAAAGCTGAAGAATGGGCTAGTTGTTACAGTGGGTGACTAGAAATCAGGAGAGCTGTGTTCTATTTCCAGATTCGCCATTTATTTCCTTTGGTTTACAGTAAATAATTGGCAAAGTTTCTCCATCTATAATGTGGTGAAAATAATATTTAATCACACTTACAAAGAGCTTTGAGATCTTTGGATGAAAGGCACTGTATAAATGGTAAGTACTGTTGTTTTCCTTGTACATAGGGACAATAGAGGCATTAAGACCTGCGGCATGACTGAGAACAGAATTATTCCTTCTAAGTGTGGTTTAGTGGGAGGTTTGTCTGCTCATGGACTAGGATTGTATAGATGACCAAGTTTTCACATTTCTTTATCTATGGAGAGGACTAAATATGTTTTTTTTGGGGTGGGGGGAAGGGCAGGGGGAATGAACAGAGAATAGTGAAGAGTGAAATGAGTTGTAGCCTTATTGGCTTATAATCAAAGTGTCTCCTACTTACTAGCTTATTAGAAATCAGTGGCAGAAGCTATTTGTTTTATGTATTGGGAGGGCTCTTGGACAGTGATTTGAAGTGGTCTGAAACTCTTTCCCCCTGGAAATTTTTGAGTTTTCTGTTGAAATCATTGGATTTTCAGCCTCAAACACTTTCCATGAAAAATTTTGTTTAATCAAAAACCCCATTTTCCATCGAACAACAGTTCTGATGGATTTTTTTGACCAGCTCTAATATTGACCTTGTTTCAGAAACAGCTCCAAAAGTCTGTGTGTACTATTTGGTACATTGTAGGAGAAGATTAGTCAGGGCTGGAAAAATATGTCCCATGGATCAGATGCAGTCCCAAACAATTCTGTCATGAGATCTATGGCCACTCTTATCTTTAGTATGGAGCTATGCTCTCCAGATCCCATTATGAAATGATGCAGGTTGCCCTATAGTGTCTATACGCTACACTTACATATGAAGAAGCAGCAAGGTCCAATGGCTAGGTTACAGGACCAGGCCTCGGGGAGCTTGGGCCTATTCCCAGCTCTGCTATAGACTTGCTGCATGATGTTGAGCAACTTACTTAGGTTCCTAACTTTAGACATCTGATTTTCAAAGCTGCTGAACACAAGCTGTTGATGCCAATGATGCTTATCCAACAAGCATGTTGAAAACTGCAGATGAAACGGTAAGATTATTATTGGATAAGAGCAATTTTTTTCTAGCTACTGCTATTAATGTGTGGCTTTGGGGCTAGTTGCTACTACAGTGCTCAGCTAGGCAAAGTTTGATCATCTTTGGGACAGGGATTTGGCTCCACTGACCTATGTAAACGATATAGAGACATATATTTGTGTTAAAGATTGAAGGCCTTTTTGGTCTAAATTTGTATTTTAAAATTCCTTCCTTGTGCAAAAATAGCACAGAGATTATTAGTAAAATGCTCAGTAGAGTCTTGAAAGCTGTTACAAGAATGAAAATGTGTGGGTATCTTTAAACATCTATTTGTAAGACTATAGAACTGTGATGTGGTGAAGTAATACAATTTGCATTCTAGATTCACAAAGGTCTCTGCATTGATGTGAAAACATTATACTGAAAATATTTGAATGTTGATATACTCTCAGTAGAAGTCAGTTTACTTGTAAGGATGATTTAAAATAAAGTCACTTTATTGGCAAGCTTTATTTTAAGCAAAACATAAAAAAATAAAAATCTGATGAATTGGGCAGAAAGCCTCGGGTTGAAACTTCTTATGTGACAGAAGATATGGACAAGAAAGAATCCAACAGCAGTTAGCTTTAGGTCAGGAAATGGTGAAGGTCAAGGATTCTTTCTGATCTTTTTGTTTTTTCCCTTAAAACCGGCAGAAAGAATTATTTTAAACTTGACGATGAGCAGTTGCTTCCTGAATTATCACCTTAAGGTAAACAGGAACATGTCAAGGTCAGGTTCAGGCTTGCTTGAGTTCACTGGACCATATCAGATAAAATCTAGGAGCAACAAGACGCTTTCAGGTATGTTCTAAGTCAATCCAATAAGAAATGGTTCCCAATAACATGTCGAGTTTTATAAACTTGTGTTGTACAAGAAACAGGAGAAAGAAAACCCTTAGCAATCGAAAGACATAGCAAAGGAAATACATTAGTAGGTTTAGGAGGTATATATTTTGCTATGTTTAAAGCTAGCATTTTGAAATATGTAGGACTTAATGGAATATTTTGAACAATTTTTGAGCCAGTTTTGATTTATTGTAACATTTCATTGGTAAGTTTTGGAACATATTATCCTGATCCAAAGTTACTTCCCCCTAAAAGGTTACTAAAAAGGCTTGTATTTATTCTTGTGTGTTACTTTAGACTAGTTGCCTCTGGGTAGTGTCATGTGATACTGATTAATTTGAAGCCCACTTAGTTCTATGGAAATAAAGTAGTAGTGATTTGTAAAAAAGCAAAGCCGATGCCCTTTAGTGGCTTGGAGTGTGTTAACAAGTAATTAATAATCTTTTAGGTAATGGCACTGCTGTCATCCTAGTGCAAATGACTAAACAAGTATCTTAGAAAAATATAAAATTTAGGGGGGCTATTCTGAAAAAGGTTTATATTTTACACTTTTAATACATTTCTGCAGATTGTGAAAACTGCTTGTGATTCAGATGGTCTCCTCACAATACACAACTCTGGATCAGAGAATTGGCAACATAGCTTTGCCTTTAGGACACTTGGGGCAATGCCCCACCCAAAAATTATAGTAGATTCAAAACAAATCTTTTATCTTAGTTCTGTATGTCATTTACCTGCATAGAGCTTCCACCTTACTGCTTTCCAGTGCTGCAAACTCAGTAGCACCCCAGTAAAAGGCTTGAAGGAAAAAGTAAAGAGCAGGTGTTCAGTAGTTGCACATCACTGTGCATCCCGGTAGCCACAGCAAAGGGCTAAAGAGCACTTTCAGAAATGTCCTTAATGAGAACACATGAAGCTTATAAGCAGATAGAGAGAATTACAGAGCCCCATGTAAAACCTTGACCAACTGCCACCTTTGGCGCTTAGCTCACAATTGGAAATTATGTCTCTTTCAGCCTCTCACTCTCTGTTGAGAGGCTCCATCAATGTATAACTACTGACAAAACGGAGCATACTTAGAAAGAACAGGCAATGTTGATCTAACCAGAGGACTCTTAGGGCCGTATGCAGTCTTTGATGTGGCATCAGTTAGAGTTGGGTTCTGGACTGACGGTAGTATATGGCCCATAATGATAACTTCCTTCCATCCCAGAGCTCTTAAGGAAAACTGTATCAGCCTTGCTCAGCCCAGAAATCACGAGGTGAATACATTTAAATAAAATAAAATATACAATTGAAATTGGCATTTCTTAGCGTGGTGCTGGAGGCAGCCATCTTGCTGGAAATCAAAGCCTGTTGGACATAGGGAGGGTAGGAATCCAACCATAACTAATTTCCAGCTTGTTTTAACACTGGTCTGACTGTCAGAAGAAACAATGACAAAGTTAAATGTATTAAATACTTTTTCATAGCTGTTCAGTCATTACTGTCACACTGTCTGGATGGCTCATGACCATGAGTGCCAACCTCAGGGCAGACTGTCAAGAAGCAGGGCAGAGACCCCAAACTGGTTGTATATTCTATAATTAGATTTCACCAACCCAGTAACAAATGTGAACTCCTGATGCACTGTAACAGTCTTACCATGGAGTCACGGATAGGCCCCTTGAGCATTCCAGATCTTGGCACCAGGCAAGCTGGATTTAGTGATAATTGGTTGCTATACACCAAAGATCACAAAATATTCAGGTGGCTCCCAGTCCCAAGGGACCAGTCACTTTCCCCAGGTCAGCTTGTACCTTTGATCTCATATAAAAGACAATGCATGTAGCCAATCCCATAGTAAACCATCTAAGGATTTATTAACTAATAAAAGAAATAAGGGAGTTATTATAAGGTTAAAGCAGGCAAGCATATACACAAATGAGTTACAGTCCATGGTTTTAAAAGTTGACCTAATTGTAGTAATCTGTCAGTTCTGAGTGTCTTTTACGGCTAACTCAGGTTGACCCTGGGGATCTCTACTTCTGTTTCATAGCTTTGGCCCTGTGAGAGTCCAAACAGCAAGAGAGATGAAAAATTTTCATGTCAACTGTCTTTATTTCCTTCTTCCAGAATTCAACCTGATGGGACAAGCCCTTTTGCACTTAGCCTCTTCATGGTGTGAGGAGATTGTTAGGGTTCCCTCCCCACTCTGAACTCTGGGGTACAGATGTGGGGACCTGCATGAAAGACTCCCTAAGCTTATTTTTACTAGCTTAGGTTAAAAACTTCCTCAAGGCACAAATCCTTCCTTGTCCTTGGATGGGTACTGCTGCCACCACCAAGTGAGTTAGACAAAGATTCAGGAAAAGGATCACTTGGAGTTCCTGTTTCCCTAAAATATCCCCCCAAGTCCTTTCACCCCCTTTCCTGGGGAGGCTTGAGAATCTACCAACCAAATAGGTAAACCATGTGAGCACAGACCTTGGGTTTTTAGGACACTAAAAACCAATCAGATTCTTAAAAAGCAGAACTTTATTATAAAGAAAAAAAGTAAAGAAGCAGCTCTGTAAAATCAGAATGGAAGGTAACTTTACAGGGTAATTAGATTTAAAACACAGAGGATTCCCCCCTAGGCAAAACTTTAAAGTTACAAAAAACAGGGATAAACCTCCCTTTTAGCACAGGAAAAATTTACAAGCTAAAACAAAAGATAACCTAATGCACCTTGCCTTGTTTACTTACACTTTTTGTAATATCAGAGACTTGTTTCAGGATTGTTTGGAGGAGATGGATTTTCCTGATCTGGTGCCTCCCTGCCTCCCGAGAGAACACAAAGAAACACAAAACAAAAACCTTTCCCCACAGATTTGAAAGTATCTTCTCCCCTTATTGGTCCTTTTGGTTAGGTGCCAACCAGGTTATTTGAGCTTTTTAGCCCTTTACAGGGTAAAGGAAGGATTTTATGCTACCCTTAGCTGTGTATTTATGACAGGGATAATTAACAATGTTTTTGTATTGTGATGTTTCACAATTGCCCATTTGGTTTTGATAGACCTTCTTGATGGGCAGGAGATGATACCTTCTGCCTATGTTCACAGTTTCAGGGCAAACATTTTTTACAGTTATAAAACAAAAACTTAAATATTACCTTTTAGCATGTGATAAAGATATGTGAGATTAATGCATACAGCAACTTACCAGCATTTCATAAAGTCTAAACACTAAACACATTGCTATAAGTTCAATACCCACCTTAACCATACTAACGCAGAGGTGAAACAGACTGGTTTCCAGCAATGAATTTGTCAGTGCTCAGCTGAGGCCTGAAGCTTTGGCAAGATCTGGCACCTAGTTTGCCAGTGTCACAATTACTAAAGCAGGTCTGAACCTGCTTAGAGTCTGGTTTGGATCACAATTTTTCCCTTAGGCCTCGCATAATGTTAGAGTTAAAAAACAACAACTTTTCAGCAAGATGACACTTCCAGTAGCAGGCCCCAAAATGCCAATTGTGATTACATTTTAAAAAAAATGGCATTTCCCGGTTTATTTATTATGACAACTGCTTTCTACTTTGTGATCTCTTAAACTGCTTAGCTGAACAATATGGTTGCAGTTTGCCTTTAAAAAATGTTTCTTGCTTATTTTTCTAATAAGCATTCCTAGACTGTAGAGTATGGATTGCAAAGTTTGCCAGTATTGATATTTGTATCCACTGGTTAATTGTGAGTATGAGGCCCTTCAGGGCTTTTAGCTTCATTTCACAGTCAGACTAGTTCTTATGAAAAAAAGAACAGTTCCTAAAATTCTTCTTCCTCTTCTTTTATTTTTTTTTAATAGCCATCAGGTCTCTCTATTTAATAGAGTGTTACCATATTGAGAGTACAATACCTATAACATCTCATTTCTAGTGATTTGGTTAAATTGAGTGAAATCTCTGATTACATATTTAACAGACTATGCCTGTCTATTAAATGCTAATATTTAAAAAAAAAGTTGGACTGAGGGACTGGTTTATTGTAGGTGGATATACTCTTAGTATTGAATAAAAGACCACCAAATATTTAAGTATCTTTTTGACCTCTATCTGTTTTGCTAGATACATTATTGGTGTGTTGGTTTGCTAAAATTCTTTTTATTTCAGCCCAAAATAAAAGGGTACCAAATACTTTTTGACACACCATGTGACTTTACTGATATTTTAGGCACTGCCTGAAATTCCTCTGTAAAGGATGGTGCTTTCATTTTTATTCAGGAAGCTTCTTTAAATGCCAAAAAGGAACTGAACAATTTGTTAATGGACACAACGTTATTTGAACACATAGGCATGACTTTATATTTCCAGAACCCTGGTTATGAGCAAATATCTTTGCTGTGTTCAGGAGATGCATCTGGAACAATCTCTATTGCAACCTAGACCTCACCCTTTCTGTCCCCAGCTACTCTGCTAGGAAAATCTTAGGGGAGGGGAGTTAGTTGCCCGATTCCCACTAATTTCTATGAAAATTGGGTATCTAACTCCCTCAGGCCCCTTTGCAAGTCCAAGCCTTTATTAGTTTTAAAACTTATTTCTAATTTTTTTGGGGATGATCTTCCAGTAAAACTTTACACTGGAAGGAGATCTGGCATTTGGAATTTTAGGAGTGTTGGTTTTACCTGGGGAAGTTGGAGAAGGCAGCTCTGGTGAATGCACATTTGTAACTACAGTATAAGGTTTAAAAGCAATGATGTTTACTGTTTGATTTGCCCTGAAGAATTGGGATGCATTCGCGGCCAGTACAGCTACTGGAAAAGTCAGTTCATATGTCTGGGGGTGGAGCGGGAATCCTCCAGGGACATCTCCATGAAGCTCTCCTGCAGGTACTCTGAAAGTATTCTGGAATCATTGCAGCACAAAGCATGGCAGTGAGTGGTCCTCGGTTTTGGTCGTATCAAGCAATGTTCAGTCTATATCGTTCTGTGTTAGCCTCAGGAGAGTGATGTCATTCATGGTCACCTGGTTGAAATAGGGGAATTTTTGTAAGGGAACAGTAAAAGGACCCCATTCATGTTGGGCTGTTTGCGCTTGGCTAAAAGGGATCATCCCGGAGAATAGCCACACAGTGAGGTTGGGAGGGAGGTGTGTGCTGCACATCCACCTGAAAACCGCAGCCCCTCCTTTTAAATGTGAAACCGAACCCATTGCTTGCTATGGGAAAGGATGGCGCTGCAGTTTGAAACCATTCCCACATGTTATACGTAAGAAGCCAACCCCACGTACCCTTTGCCTTACCATGGCTGCATGAAAACGGAATTCTGTTGCCCAGCCGTGTGTGATGTGTCACCATACCTGCAGGCGCTCATTATAAAAGGCAAAATGCGACCTTGTACCTAAAGCACATGTGCTGTCTGGTGCAGCTGCAGGAAAGCCAACAAGAGCACAGACCTCCGCTGGATCCATTGTACAACCGCCTGCCCTCCTTCCCAAGTTCCATATCCTCCTCACCCAGATGCCCAAGAACGTGGGGGTGGGGTGAGGAGGGGAGGCTCTGGGCACCCAGCCACTCCACTCCAGAGGATGGCCCAAGGAACAGAAGGCTGTCATTCAAATAGTTTGATTTGTAGTGTGGCTACAATAAGCAACGTGGCCTTGTCCTTCCCTCCTCCCGCACCCCACCCCACCCGGGCTACCTTGTCAGTTATCTCCCTTTATTTTTTAATTAATAAAGAAAGAATGCATGGTTTCAAAACTATAGTTACTTTATTTCGAAGGGGGGAGGGTGGTTGGGTTACAGGGAATTAAAGTCAACAAAGGGGGCGGGTTTGCATCAAGGAAAAATACACAGCTGTCACACCGAAGCCTGGCCAGTCATGAAACTGGTTTTCAAAGCTTCTCTGATGTGCAGTGCACCTTGCTGTGCTCTTCTAATCTCCCTGGTGTCTGGCTGCTCAAAATAGGATGCCAGGTGATTTGCCTCAACCTCCCACCCTGTCATAAACATCTCCCCCTTACTCTCACAGATATTATGGAGCACAAAGCAAGCAGTGATAACAATGGGAATATTGGTTGCGCTGAGGTCTGACCTAGTCAGCAAACAGCACCAGCAAGCTTGTAAATGTCCAAAGGCACATTCTACCACCATTCTGCACTTGCTCAGCCTATAGTTGAACTGCTCCTTACTACTGTCTAGGCTGCCTGTGTAAGGCTTCATGAGAGCAAGGAGTAGGCTGGGTCCCCAAGGATAACTATTGGCATTTCAACATCCCCAGTGGTAATTTTCTGGTCTGGGAAGTAAGTCCCTTCTTGCAGCTGCTCGAACAGCCCCGAGTTCCTAAAGATGCGAGCGTCATGTACCTTTCCTGTCCATCCAACGTTGATGTCGGTGACATGTTCCTTTTGATCCACCAGTGCTTGCAGCACCATTGAGAAGTACCCCTTGCGGTTTATATACTGGTTGGCAAGGTGGTCCGGTGCCAAGATAGGGATATGCGTTCCGTCTATTGCCCCACCACAGTTAGGGAACCCCATTGAGGCAAAGCCATCCACTATGACCTGCGCATTTCCCAGAGTCACTACTCTTGATAACAGAATGCCAATGATTGCATTGGCTACTTGGATCACAGCAGCCCCCACAGTAGATTTGCCCATTACAAATTGTTTCCCAACTGACTGGTAGCAGTCAGGTGTACCAAGTTCCCACAGGGCTATCGCCACTCACTTCTCAACTGTCAGGGCAGCTCTCATCTTGGTATTCCTGCGCTTCAGGGTTGGGGAAAGCAACTCACAGAGTTCCAGGAAAGTGGCCTTACGCATGCGAAAGTTTCGCAGCCACCGTGAATCATCCCATACCTGCAACACTATGCAGTCCCACCAGCCTGCTTGTTTGCCGGGCCCAGAATCGGCGTTCCACTGTATCAACCAGCCCCACTGCCATCATGATGTCCCAATTGCCACAGCCCATGCTTTCAGGAATGTCTGTGTCCATGTCCTCATCAAAATCGTCCTCGTGCTGGCGTCTCTTAGCCTGGTTCTTCATATACTCCAGGATAATGTGCAAGGTGTTTACATGCTCACAACAGCAGCGGTGAGCTGAGCGGGCTCCATGCTTGCCATGGTATGGCGTCTGCAGGAGAGCAGAGTTGCAGCAGAAGTGGTGGATGACGACGGATGCCAAGAGACTAGATATTTATACAGAACGACGAGAGGACCTGCGAGGTGGATTCATGGCACCAGGAGAGCAGGAGAGTAGAGTTGCAGCGGAAGTGGTGGATGATGACAGTTAGCAGTCTGCTGGAGGATTCTCTGCACCTTGAAGTCTTTAAACCATGATTTGAGGACTTCAATAGCTTAGACATAGGTGAGAGGTTTATTGCAGGAGTGGGTGGGTGAGATTCGGTGGCCTGCATTGTGCAGGAGGTCAGACTAGATGATCATAATGGTCCCTTCTGCTTAATGTCTATGAGTCTATGAGCAGCACCCAGGACACAACAGCAGTGGTGACGGTGAGCTGAGCTGAGCAGGCTCCATGCTTGCCGTGGTATGGCGTCTGCACGGAAAAAACGCGCGAAACGATTGTCTGCCGTTGCTTTCACGGAGGGAGGGGTGACTGACGACATGTACCCAAAGCCACCTGTGACAATGTTTTTGCCCCATCAGGCATTGGGAGCTTAACCCAAAATTCCAGTGGGTGGAAGAGACTGCGGGAACTGTGGGATAGCTACCCACAGTGCACTGCTCCATAAGTCGATGCTAGCCACAGTAGTGAGGACGCACTCCGCCGACTTAATGCACTTAGTGTGGACATACGCAATCAATTGTATAAAATTGATTTCTAAAAATCAACTTCTATAAAATCGACCTAATTTCGTAGTGTTGACATACCCTGGCTTTCATAGAGCTCTTAATTCAAAATTCAGGGATACAAAAGGGATACTATCTCTATTGTCATCTCTAGAGCCACTGATATAGATCTGGCTATGCAGACACCATTTGCCATGTATAACTCATAAGTTTTAGTCATCATATTTGATGATCTTGCTCTTCACTTTGTTTTATTGTTGAATTCTAAATTCACAACTGGACATACAACTGGATATTGCTTGATTTCCCATGACTAAAGATTTTAACTTCTTCTCAATCTTTTTTTTTACCCAAGGGTTTTACTCACTTTTCACCCTGTTAGCATGTGGGAATTTGTGGCACCCCAGTTACTTCTTAGCTACCTAATTCCCAGCAGTCCTCATCCATTGGTCTGGTACTCTTGTTTTCCCTATTTCCATTACACTTAGCCCAGAAGGTTAAATCTAACAATGTCATCATTAAATTCATGGGTGTAGTTTGAGGGGATGCAGGGGGTGTAGTTTACCCCCCGAAACAGAGACGAGGGGTGTGTGTATGTGTGTGTGTGTGGGGGCGTTACATGGGGGCCACTTTCTCCCCTCCCCCGATTTCTGTGAGCGCTGAGCTGCCCTGCAGGGCTTGCTCTGCTCAACCTGCGGCGGGAGAGTAGGGGTGCTCTGTCCTTCCCACGCTGCATCTCCCCCCCGGCATGTTTTGGCTCATGGGGAGGGGGTGAGATGGAGCAGCTGTAATCCTGCGCTTCAGGCTGCAGCCTCGGCAGCTGGAGGCTGCCTCCTGGGTTCTAGTGCGTGCCTGTTTCCTCTACAAGGGTGAGTGCCAGCAGGGGGGCAGGGCAAGGGATGGGTTGGATGGGTGAGGGAAGAGAAGGGGACGGGGCAGGGGACAGTGGAGAGAGGAAGCGGGAGGGGATGGGGAAGAGAAGGGGACGTGGGAACGGGTGGGGGAAGAGAAGGGGACGTGGGAACGGGTGGGGGGAAGAGACGAGGACACAGGAACGGGTGGGGGGAAGAGAAGGGGACGTGGGAACGGGTGGGGGGAAGAGGAGGGGACGTGGGAACGGGTGGGGGGAAGAGAAGGGGACACGGGAACGGGTGGGGGGAAGAGAAGGGGACACGGGAACGGGTGGGGGGAAGAGAAGGGGACACGGGAACGGGTGGGGGGAAGAGAAGGGGACACGGGAACGGGTGGGGGAAGAGAAGGGGACGTGGGAACGTGTGGGGGGAAGAGAGGAGGACACGGGAACGGGTGGGGGGAAGAGACGAGGACACAGGAACGGGTGGGGGGAAGAGAAGGGGACGTGGGAACGGGTGGGGGGAAGAGGAGGGGACGTGGGAACGGGTGGGGGGAAGAGAAGGGGACACGGGAACGGGTGGGGGGAAGAGAAGGGGACGTGGGAACGGGTGGGGAGAAGAGAAGGGGACATGGGAACGGGTGGGGGGAAGAGACGAGGACACGGGAACGGGTGGGGGGAAGAGACGAGGACACGGGAACGGGTGGGGGGAAGAGAAGGGGACGTGGGAACGGGTGGGGGGAAGAGAAGGGGACGTGGGAACGGGTTGGGGGAAGAGAAGAGGACATGGGAACGGGTGGGGGGAAGAGAAGGGGACACGGGAACGGGTGGGGGAAGAGAAGGGGACACGGGAACGGGTGTGGGGAAGAGAAGGGGACGTGGGAACGGGTGTGGGGAAGAGAAGGGGACGGGGCAGGGGACAGTGGAGAGAGGAAGCGGGAGGGGATGGGGAAGAGAAGGGGACGTGGGAACGGGTGGGGGGAAGAGAAGGGGACGTGGGAACGGGTGGGGGGAAGAGAAGGGGACACGGGAACGGGTGGGGGGAAGAGAAGGGGACACGGGAACGGGTGGGGGGAAGAGAAGGGGACGTGGGAACGGGTGGGGGGAAGAGAAGGGGACGTGGGAACGGGTGGGGGGAAGAGAAGGGGACGTGGGAACGGGTGGGGAGAAGAGAAGGGGACGTGGGAACGGGTGGGGGGAAGAGAAGGGGACGTGGGAACGGGTGGGGGGAAGAGAAGAGGACGTGGGAACGGGTGGGGGGAAGAGAAGGGGACGTGGGAACGGGTGGGGGGAAGAGAAGGGGACACGGGAACGGGTGGGGGAAGAGAAGGGGACACGGGAACGGGTGGGGGAAGAGAAGGGGACGTGGGAACGTGTGGGGGGAAGAGAGGAGGACACGGGAACGGGTGGGGGGAAGAGAGGAGGACACGGGAACGGGTGGGGGGAAGAGAAGGGGACGGGGCAGGGGACAGTGGAGAGAGGAAGCGGGAGGGGATGGGGAAGAGAAGGGGACATGGGAACGGGTGGGGAGAAGAGAAGGGGACGTGGGAACGGGTGGGGGGAAGAGAAGGGGACGTGGGAACGGGTGGGGGGAAGAGAAGAGGACATGGGAACGGGTGGGGGGAAGAGAAGGGGACGTGGGAACGGGTGGGGGGAAGAGAAGGGGACACGGGAACGGGTGGGGGAAGAGAAGGGGACGTGGGAACGGGTGGGGGGAAGAGACGAGGACACGGGAACGGGTGGGGGGAAGAGAAGGGGACGTGGGAACGGGTGGGGGGAAGAGAAGGGGACACGGGAACGGGTGGGGGAAGAGAAGGGGACACGGGAACGGGTGGGGGGAAGAGAAGGGGACGTGGGAACGGGTGGGGGGAAGAGACGAGGACACGGGAACGGGTGGGGGGAAGAGAAGGGGACGGGGCAGGGGACAGTGGAGAGAGGAAGCGGGAGGGGATGGGGAAGAGAAGGGGACGTGGGAACGGGTGGGGGAAGAGAAGGGGACGTGGGAACGGGTGGGGGGAAGAGACGAGGACACAGGAACGGGTGGGGGGAAGAGAAGGGGACGTGGGAACGGGTGGGGGGAAGAGACGAGGACACAGGAACGGGTGGGGGGAAGAGAAGGGGACGTGGGAACGGGTGGGGGGAAGAGGAGGGGACGTGGGAACGGGTGGGGGGAAGAGAAGGGGACACGGGAACGGGTGGGGGGAAGAGAAGGGGACATGGGAACGGGTGGGGGGAAGCAGCAGCCGGGCATGTGGCATCCACTTGGCAGCAACAGCAGCCCTAGCAGGGAGGTGGCTGCAGCGGCACCAGAGCAGCCACGTCACTGCCACAGCTGTTGTCAGGGTGGCCACTAGCAGAACCAGGGTTCCCCTCTTAAGCCAGCCTGTCCCCCCCCAGCACCAGCAGCCCAGGTTCCTCTCCAAGTGGGCGGCGAGAGCCCGTGAGCCAAGGGCACTGGCTTCCGTGTGCACGTGCATGGGTGTGCCCCTGCTTTGCTGCCCCGCCCCCCATAGAGCGGTGGGCTTACGCCTAGGCTTAAATTTATAGGCATTTCTCCGGTTACTACCTGCTGCCCAGACAACAGAGTTGTAACACTCTGTCACATGCGATTCACAGAGCTTAGGCTTGGATCAGCTCTAATTTATTTAGGGGTGACTTAGAAGCTGAGTTAAAGGCTTGGCGTCTATAATCTATAACTCATCTTATTAATGCCATATACAGCATCAATGTGTTCTTATCTGCACCCCAATAGTTCCCAGTAATACTTTTAAGTTGATGCAGCCTGTCTTTACATTTAGTCTTGATATTATCTATATGACCTTTCCAAGGTAGTTGATTATCAAATATAACTCGTAAGAATGTAAAATTATGAACTACCTGTATTTTTTCTGTATAGAGATATTGGTTCCATTCTTCCCCAGACTTCCTTTTTATGTATATCATTCCCTTTGTTTTAGCAAGTGAGAACTTAAATCCCCAAGTATCTCCCCATTCTGAAATCCTCCAGAATGCCTCATTGGTTCTCTCCACAGCTATCTTAAGTCTTCTGTGTTTGGCCCATATAGCACAGTCATCCATAAATATTGTAATACCTATTCCTGCCCATATATTCTCCACGAGGTCATTCATTATAATGCTAAACAGGGTTGGGCTGATAACACATCTCTGTGGAGTGCCACTAGTAAGTTTATAAATATTCAACAAAGCACCCCTACCCTGACTTGTATGGTTCTATCACTTGAGAATTCTCCTATCCACCAGAACATTCTTCCTCTTATTCCAGTTGTGGCTAATTTCTACAGCAAGCCTTCCCTCCATAGCACATCATATGATTTTGCAATGTCCAATGAGAAAGCTAGCAAACTTGGTTCCTCATAAGTTTTTTGTATTTCTGTGTCTAATCTTATTATATGATCAACTGTGCATCTTCCTTTCCTTTGTACACAGTTTATAATTTCTTTTTTTCCAAGTATGCTACTAATCTCTCATTTAGCATGCATTCCACAATTTTGCCCACATGATGTGAGGACAGTAGGTCTATATGCATCAGGTCTTGTGTTTTCCTATTGGTATAATGACTGCTTCCTTCCATTCTGCCAGTAGAATCTCTTTTCCCTATATATTATATTATTTCAATAAAACTCTTAAACTCCCTTCCGGTAGGTGCTTAAACATTGCATTACATATGCTATCTTTACCACAGCTGTATATTTTGCTTTTGTTTATAGCTTTTTTGTGTTCCTGTATGTTGAAATTGTCATTCAGTATGTCATCTTTACATTCTACTGAGCCAGGCAGGGCCTCACAATTTTCTTCATCAAACATTCTTTTTTGTTCACAGAACTCTTTCCTGTGATTGAAATCACTTGTTGTCATAAACTATCCCTCAATACGAGGATAAAAGGGGGAAAAAAGTCATTGATGAGACTTAAGATGGCTGAGGAGTGCAATCCATGCTCTGCAAGTTTTTCCACATATATGACAGGTGGTTGCTTAGAGAGAGCACAACTGCTGGCCGCGATGCTGTACCCTTTCCTTCCTCCTCTGCCATTTTGCAGCCTCTTGAGCAAGGCGATTCTCTTCAAAATGGGCTGAGGCTTGAGATATAATGCAATGCCATTGCAGTCTATTGCCAGCCAGCTCTTCCCAGTTCATGGGGTCAATGCCTCCCTTCTTAAGATATACTTTAAGAGTGTCCTTGTAGTGTTTCCTCTTATATCACTGCTAACTTTTTGGAACTCCTTTGCTAAAATGTCCACTTTAAGTTAGAATTTTCAACTTTATCATTTACTATAAGACCAGGTATAAATTTGTTTTTACTTCGTATCCCATTCATTCTTTTAACTTGTTTATATAGCTCTGTGTAACCTTGGAATCTTTGTTCATTTTCCCACAATACTGTCTCCAACTCTCTTTCTCTGCCTTTTTAATAATTCTTTGTGCCACTGCTTTACATATTTTATAGTTCATTAAGTCCTTGTTATTCGTTGTAATTTTTGCTTGTTTGTATGCCTTCTCTCTCTCTTTCTCTCTTTAGGTGTTGCTTTACAATCTTCATTCTGAAGATTTCTGAGTTTGTGGCAATTCAATGTTTTATGTATCGCTAGGTTGACTGCTGTTACAACTCCTGTTATTATATTATCATGAAATTCCGCTAGATTATCACTATAATTTGGTACTTAGATATCAGCACATGTACTCTTAAAGAGTCCCCAGTTTGCTTTTCTAAGGCTCCAGGTAGGAATTCCTTCATTGTTTTTAACATTACCTTGGTCTTGATATGTAATTTACACAGGAAAGTGATTACTTCCCATTCCATCTCTTTTATAGGTTTACCAGCAGCATTTGCTTGCTGTTTTGTTTGTTGCAATTCCTAGCTCTAAACCTGAAAAGGTTCTATCCACCAGCTTAAACATAGTAGGTGCTCCAGTATTGAGCAATACCATATTGTGCATGTCAATGAACTGTCCCAGGCGTTTGCCATTATAATCAGTTTTCATGCTTCCCCATAATTCATTATGGCTATTAAGGTCTCCACAAATAATATATTGGCCTTTGACACCCTGAATTTACTCTTCCAAGTCTAGACTGTCTTGTTTTTAAAAGGGGTTGTAAACATTATAGATTCATATAAAGCTGCTATTGTTCTGCAGAGGAATCTCAACAATATTGTACTCAAAACTTAAGTTCTGTACAGTTAAGTCAACATAACTAAGACCTTTCTTTATAAATACACAAGCCCCTCCTCCTCTTGTTATTTCTTTGTCACATCTGACTACATTGTATCCTGAAAGTCTAAACATAAGTTTCCTCACTGACCTTGTTTCTCGTATACATATCACTCCAGGTTTGCTTTCTCTATTTCAAAACCAGTTTTCTTTTAATTCCTGACCATGTGTTATTAAACTATATGCATTCCAGCAAAAAAACCAAAACCAAAACCAAACCCAAAACATTAGACCTGTGTTGTTTAAACTGCAATGTTATTTTCATTTTTAAAATTATATGAATGCAGTCTAAAGAGAGAGGGCCTATATGGAAATACTTTTCTGCCACTTGTTATAATTTTTATTCTTTCAGTCTTCTTCCCTGTCTGTAAAGTGCACTTAATAACTTCTGTCAGAAAAGCTATAAATTTCTCTTTGCCTACAAGCAGTACATCTTCATTTATTCCCCTTATATTATCTTTCCTGCCTTCAACGGCATGTAGGTGTACTGGTAGCTCTTTTCCCTCAGTAGCATTTTCCTCCTTCTGTATATTGTGCTGTGAATATATTTTGGTGGCTACTACATAGGATATTGTATGGATAATTTTAATTTTCTGTATCTCCCTCTAGCTCATTCCTCTGCCACACATCCTTTGTATGCTGCCCTGTGCTTATCCTCACAATTGCTGCATTTTAGTTCTGTTCCTCACGGACAGTTCTCATACAAGTGTTCTCCTTCACATTTGGGACACCTTGTTTTCCCCTTACAGACAGCTGCCACATGCCCGAAACTTTGACATTTAGAACATCTCAAAGGGGCTGGGAGATATGGGATATCATCTCTTCTGGGTTAAACCATATTAACCCTATTAGGTAGCATTGCACCTTTAAATGTTACTCAGGTGGCTGTGGATGGTTTGTGTTCTCCCGCTCTCCTGCTAATCAGTCTTTTAACAAACAGCACTTGGTCCTCACTTATACCCCTTTTCATTTCATCCTCAATCATGCCAAGTGGAACCCCATACATTATTCCTCTTGCTTCTGTTATATGTTTAGGTAGCTTGCAAATTACTTTTATTTTCCCTAAAACTGTAGTTTTAAGAAGTTTTTCTGCCTTATGGGTACATTCTACTAATAAATCTCCACCCTGCAGCCTTTTAGCTCTTAATATATCACTGATATTTCACCTAATCTATTCCATGGTTTTAAAGGGATTAACATCTCCTGTTACCTCTGTCTTTACCTCTTCAGCTAGTGATTTAATAATTAGAAGATGTCAATCCTTTTCCTTCTCTTTTTTTCCATCCATGTTTGCTCCCTCTTCTTCAGATACAGGTATTTCTATTCTGTTTTTCTTCTTCCTAATCCGCAGCTATTCCTCATCCCTTGCCTCATCTCCTCATTTTCCAAAATCACTTCCAGCCTGTCCCTCTCAACCTGTATTTGCAACTCTGTTCAGCCAGCCAACCGCCAGCCCCAGCCGCTCCTGAGTTACAAGTCCCAGCTCTCAGCCTCTCTCAGCCTACACAACCAGTTCACAGCCTGGTCGGCAAACACCACTGCCAGTGCAGCCCAGCCAGCCAGCCCCATTCTGTCCTCAGCTTGCTGGCTTTATACAAGCTCAGCCTGCCTCTGACCAGTTGGGCTTCATCATCTTCAAACCTAAGTCTTCTCCCAGGTGCAGCCGACCAGTTTTATTGACCTAATTTAACCTATTCTGCCTTGTGTCGGGTGGACACCCCATCACATACCCTCCCTCTTAAGACTATTCCATGGAGGTACAGGTGCTGCCTATCTTGCATTTTTCATAACTGGACCCACAGGTTATCGCTTTGCCTGCCCCAGGTCCCGCATGAAGAGAAGCAGTGTGCCCTGTTCTTCCATAGTGCCACAGTACTTCTCCCATTGGAACTCTAGGGCCTGCTCCTCAGCTATCAACTCCTCAGATAGCCTCTGCCATTGCTTCACAGGCTACCCAAGAACCCTTTCCTTCTGGGTCTGAGCTCTCACCGTATTCCAGCTAGTCTCCATATTTATCCCAGTATCCTTCAGCTTTATCTTTGTGGGAGTGTTTCTTCCTTCCAACTCCTCTCTACCTTCCATCATTATAGCCCCTTTGGCCTTCTCTGCTAGCTTTTGTGCCCAAGTAGTGGGCCATTGGCACTCCCTTCTGTTCCTTTCCCTCAGACTTGCTCTTTTCCTGGGTATTTTTACCCTTCTTGTTAGGATAGCCCCTCATTACATGCCCTAATTCCCCACAGGAAAAACAGGTATCCCCCTTTCCTGCTCTCGCGACAGGTGGGACTCTTCTTGGCTGTTCTGCTTTCCTTCCTTCCAGACAAACCTTTTTATTACAACATAGGGAGGGGCATTCCTTTTTCAGGTGTCCCCTCCTCCCACAGGCGTGACACTTGCTTGGCAAGACCTCTGGCTCCTTAGCCGTTAGGAATGGAAAAGAGGTTCTGTGGCTAATTTCCTCCTGGATCATCTTAAGGAAACATTGTTGCAGTTCAGCCAACTTTACCAAATAACTCTGTAGAAATTACTGTGTTTCTCACTTCAGAGTAGCAGCCGTGTTAGTCTGTATTTGCAAAAAGAAAAGGAGGACTTGTGGCACCTTAGAGACTAACCAATTTATTTGCGCATAAGCTTTCGTGAGCTACAGCTCACTTCATCGGATGCATACTGTGTCACAAAAGCTTATGCGCAAATAAATTGGTTAGTCTCTAAGGTGCCACAAGTCCTCCTTTTCTTTTTGTGTTTCTCATTGTCTCTGTTGGTTCTCTAGGATCTGCATAAATAGCGCTTGGATCCCTTTTTGTTGTTTATTGGCCTCCTCTGATGAAAGCGGCAACTGTGGGGTCCAACTCGAGAAAGTATATATGCCTTCAGCAAAAAAGGCCTTCACTCACTGTAGTTCTGTTGTTGCTTCCCCTTTGCTTTTTCTACTGGAAACACTCATCCTCCCCTTGTATTGAGGTAACCATCACACCCACATTCTCAAACTAGTTGTTATGGGGTTTGCACATTATTGGCTGTCTCCTTGTGGCCACATCTGGGGATTAGCTCTTTTCAGGTCAGATGCCCCCATTCGGACGGTTGCTAACACTGTGTCCTTCCTTGCTCTCCAGGACTTCCAGAGCTCCTTCTTCATGACTCAGGGTGCTCCATCTTTGTGGCTTGGCCCTCCAGCCAAGTCAATGTAGTTTTCCCTTTCCAGGGTATCAGACTCTTGCTGGGTTGGTTGTCCACATGCCATTCGAGATGGTCTTCTGCTCTGAGGCCAGGTCCTATGCCACATTCCCAGTGGCTGGTAGGAGAACCTTGGCCCACCCACTACTCTGGGTTCCAGTCCAGGGACCTTATGTCTAGTAACTCTTGTCTATTTCTTCCCAGACCCTGTCGCTATTTCCCTAGACTCCTTCCTACTTCCCTCTTTGACTTCTTGCCAGACTCTAGTCCCAAACATACCTCCCTTCTCCTAGGGAGTGACTGCTGACTACTTCCTCTGCAGCCCCCTTCTGTCCTCAGCTTGTTGGCTTTATACAAGCTCAGCTTGCCCCTGCCCAGCTGGGCTTCATCATCAATCAGTGCTTGTCACTCAAGCCTAAATCTCCTCCCAGTTGCCGGCTACTAGGCTAATTAGCCTAATTTAACCAGTTCTGCCTTGTGTGGGGTGGACACTCTATCACATATGCTTACAAGCTTGTCAGTAATGGTGGATACATAAAGAAAGAGAGGCTTTCCATGATATAGTAATTTTCATAAGAACAACTTCACAACATCAACCAGATTTTATAATTTGTACAGACAGATTCCCCAAATTGTCACACCTGGTTCCCTAACATGGTCCTATCATTATCCTATCACTTTCACACTAGAATAAAAAAAGTTAGGCTACAGACATCTCTAGTTATTGCATTCATTTGTGCTCTGACACTATTAGAGTCGTAGACTCAATGTCCAAAGGAGTCAGGTGCCCAACACCTATTGATATGCAATGGGAGCTGGGTGCCTAACTCTCACCTTGCCTGTGGTACACAATAGTTTAGTTTCCTGAGGACTAACATCCTTTGATTTAACTGAAATTATTGGCTCAGTGATGGGGTATTTGAGTGAAGTCTGATTGCCTGTATTATGCAACGGGTCAGACTAGGGCTGGCCTTACCGTGAGGCAAACTGAGGCAGCCACCTCAGGTGCCAGACTGGGAGGCACCAGTAGGACCCAGAGTTTCAAAGTTTTGGCCCAAGTGAGGGGACATGGGGGGCATCATTTGAGCTCCCAGCCTCAGGTGCCAAAATGTTGTGGGCTGGCCCTGGGTCAGACTAGTGATCTAATGGTCCCTTCTGGTCTTAAACTCAATGAAACTATGAAATTCCCTTGGGCTTCTTTGAAAATCCCAGCTTCAGTGGTTTGCAAAATAGGCTCGTTTGCTGCTTGATTTCTGGTCTTGATTCTGATTCTTCATTAGGATCAACCAACTTGGATTCTGTAGAGAGAGCTCTGTGGTGTTGGGAGGGTGTGGATCAGGGAAAGGTCTGAAGGGATGCAATTCATCCTCCCTGTCCAATTCCCATGGAAAAAGTAGCACTGTTAATACAGTCTTTTCCATGGCTTCTTCTGTACTAAGGAAACATTTCTTAATGGTTCCAGGACCAGCTGCTGGCTAGAAATTCCACAGGGGAAAAGGTCTAGGAAATTCACTCAGGGTATCCTCAGAGTTTTCAACCCAGCAGGCATTTTCTGGGAAGAGGGTTGATCAAGGCTACTGGTTAGTATAATTTTTGTGTCTGTGTGAGAGAAAAGTATTGTGTTTGTGGCTTAGTATAGTCAAAATTAGCGAGGTTCTACTGTAGGGAGACTGGGATATATTTTTCCAGCTGTAAAGCAAATGTCTTAAAAGAGGACCATTTTCTAAAGCAGCTGAAGAGTATTTAATCACTAACGCACAGTCAATGTCAGTCTTTCCAGGTGTTTCTTGATTGAATTGCTCAGAAGTGAGGCCTCAGTCACAGTAATTACATAACTGTTCAATGGCTTCATATATTAGAAAACAATATGAAAATATTCCTGAGGTTTAGGCCACCTGAATCATCCTCTCAACAAGACAATGAAAATGTCACCCACATTCACTTTATATTCAGGCTATTACGTATTATTCCATCAAAACCAAAGGTTACAGAGAAACTTGTGCTATTTTATCCTTCCACATAAAATTCAAGTTCCTTGTTTTCTCTTTCAAGGCCGGGGACAAATTGTCCCATCTCTCTTCACATCTTCTACTCCATTCCTTGCCCACTTTGCTCTGACCAAGCTTCCCTACTCACTATCCCCCTTTTCCTACTCCAGCTTCTATTCTGTTCTATTCAGGTTCTTGTACTGCATTTATCACCATAGTATCTGAGTGCCTGCCAACCGTGCAATAAGCAATGTGACTAATATCTATTATGTGTTGTTTATTCTCACATCTTCTCCACAGGGGCAGAAACACCTTCAGTGGCGTGTTTTATTTTGGTAGGGTTTTTCTGCCGTGTGGATCCTTTTTTATTTTGTGGGATGCAAATCATTGATTAAAAGGGCTTATGGGGCCTGATTCTCCTCTTGCGCTGAGGAGTTCTACCTTTGAAGTCAATGGAATTATTCTACTGAGAGGAGTACCAGGCCAGTAATATGTGCATGTTTCATGTGCTGGGCATGAAGTTGTATTGAACTACATAAGTGTTGATATTGTAATGAACTAGCTAATATGGGTAAAATTGTCCTTCACTGGGTAGAATCAGAAATACTCAAAGGTAGAGCAAGCTCAAGCATATATTGTAGAGTATGCTCCATGTTGCTAATACGTAAGAGATAGTCTTTCAGCTCAACTGCTAAGGGTTTGGGTTTATGGCGCAGGAGCATCTGAATTCTATCATCGTGAAATCACAAGTGGATAGTGGCTATGGATTTGTTACAGATGTCACAGAATACTGGATTATAGGGTTTAGCATACATAGATTACCATTCATGTCGCACTCCCCACCAATATCCAGGCAGAGCATTATGACTGGGGATGTACACTGATTTAACTGGATTTGTTGTTTTAACTATTATACAAATATTTCAGCCTAGTAACCAAGATGAAAGGAATCTAAAAGGGTAAATCTTCATTAATGTGCACAGAGAGGTAAATGCAAAACTCTATGATCAGGCACATGGCCAGCCTGAAAGCCATATGTTGTAAACAAGTATTTCTTTACCTATTTATGACTCTCTCACAGTCTGTGCTTCGCTTATCTTTGACAATGAAAATTAATTAAGGTGCTTCCAAGTTCTCAGTGCTGTAACATTTGGGTAGCAAACACTTCATGGAAATTTGTCCTTGCTGTAAAAACCAGTGTTTTCAACGGAATTTAAAAGAATAACATGGGGAACATTTTTCTGTGAGTCTTAAGGGTTTGTTTTTATAAAACTAATTTTTTAGATAAAGTGGAGTTGTCACCTTACTAATGGCTTATCCACACTGGGATTTCACACTGAGATAAACTGTGCCAGCACAAGTCATGGTTAACTGGGCATGGATTGTCTACACTAGAGGCTTGCACAAATGCAGCTATGTTGGTGTAAAATAACCCAGTGCAGACAAGGCCTACAAGTCAGACAGTCTAGCACTCACAGCAATGCACCCCGAAGAACCACTTATAAAGAACAAACGAAAGAAATGCCAATTCCTAAGCAAAGAATGGGGCCTGGGATGATGGCTTCACGGTGCAGGAGGGGACTCAGGGCTGGGGCAGAGGGTTGGGGTGCAGGGCAGGGGTGAGGGCTCTGGCTGGGGGTGTGGGCTCTGGAGTGGGGCTGGGGATGAGGGGTTTGGGGTGTGGGAGGGGCTCAGAGCTAGGGCAGAGGGTTGGGGTCGGGGGGTGAGGAGTCTGGCTGAGGAGTTCAAACTTTGGGGTGCAGCAGGCAGGCTGCCCTGGGGCTGGGGCCAGAGAGGAAGACTCTCCCTAGCGCTCTCCCCGCCGGCAGCAGAGAGCTATGGGGGAGAAGCCTCCTCTCCTCTCCCTCCCGCGCCCCCAGCACGAAGCTCACCCAAGCCCCAGGCTGCGGCTCAGGAGGTCCAGACAGGATAAGCCTCCTGGGAGTCGCCTGCCAGGGTTGGGGGGGTTCAATGCCACTGCGCCTCCTTCCTCTGCAGGTGCAGCAGTCAGCCTGCTGCCAGCGCCCCTCCCTTAGCCAGCAGCGGCGGATGAGGGAGTGCAGCGTGCAGCTGCAGGGGGCAGTCGCCCGCTGCTCAGGGCACAGATGAGGCAGGGACACTCAGGGGAGGTGTGCGGGGCAGCAGGCGGGGATGGGGGATGCTCTGGGGGAGGCACGCAGGGGTGGCAGCAGGCAGGGCCAGGGGAGAGACTCGGCCCCGAACATCCATGGAGCCGGGCCGCTGAGGCCCTGAATTTGCTGGAGCACAGGCACCACAGGCCCATACAACTTGCCGCCCCTGAAGAAGACTGGAGAATAAAAGTTACTGTGTCACTCTCTACAGTTAAACGTTGAAGAGAAAAGATCTGCAGGGGGATCTGCAATTCTGAGTTTGGAGCATTGCCATTGACAACAAGCATGCACTTGGAAAGACAGTGGACCAATAAACTGTTCTCTAACTGTGGTTAGAATTAAAGAAGATATGCTTTCCTGGGATGTTCTTCCTCTTAGTATTGTTATGAGCTGGATGAAACCTTGCTATGGGTGGAGTTAAAACCTAGTTCAAACTGATATGTGACCAAGTCCCCCATTTAGTAAGAAACACTTAAAGGATCACACACAAAACAAGAGTGTGCCCAGAAACTAGCACCTGGCGGGCCGAGGGTTCAACTGGGTATTTTGATCAAGTGTGTGTGCGTGCGTGTGAGAGAACACACAGAAACTGAAGACAGACAAGAACAGAGGGAGTGGCAGAGGCAAAAGACAGCAAAGTCTAGCAATAGCCTGTGAACACAATGTGCCCCTGGAAAAAGCTAGAGAGAGGGAGAGCTTTTGGGTGTGTTGGCTAAAGAGGCTTGGGGCTGTAAACTAAGAAATTTCTCCTTTTGTTTGTGGTTCCTTCTGCATTCAGAGACAAGAGCTTGTATGTTCTTTGTAAATAAACAAAACTGCATCAAAGAAATACCTGATTATCACCAATTTCTACTCCCAACTGGAACAAACTGTTAGACCCTGAATTTTGTCTAGCCACACAGGCCAAAAGGAGTAACAATATTTTGTGGCTTGGGGGTGCCCCCCTTTTTTTGGAAAAAAATGTGAATCTATCAGAGAGATTGTCTGTCTGTGCAGTCCGAGAAAAAAAAAACCAGTGTATATTTATTGATTTATGATGGTACCCAATACCATGATTACATATTTAAAAATCCCTGAGTCTGACTGTTTGCCCTTAAGTACATCTTTACCCTGAAAGTTATAAAGATCACAAATGTTTAAGTAATTCATCCCCTTTAGCAGCAAGGATAATATCAATAGTCAGCACTACTTAATTTCACCATCTGTTTTCTACCATGTTACCTTACTTTTTCCAGTGTTGGGGGCAGTAAGTCTTGAACTTAAAATGAATCTTAAATAAATAAAATCAGCAACAGACAGACCATCAAACTCTTCTTTTTGGTGACCTTTTTTATGAAGCTTACAGGTTTTAAATGGTAGCTGTTAGTCCCTAATTCTTAAAACGGACATTTAAAATAATAGAACCATAGACATGTAGGGCTAGAAAGGACCTTGAGAAGTCATCTAGTCCATTCCCCTGTGCTGAGACAGGACCAAGAATACCTAGACCATCCTGATAGGTGTTCGTCTAACATGTTCTTAAGAATGCCAATGATGGCAATTCCAGAACCTCCCTTAGAAACCTATTCCAGTACTTAATTATTTTTATAGTTAGAAAGTTTTTCCTAATATCTAACATAAATCTTCCTTGCCACTGATTAAGCTGATTACTTCTTGTCCTACCTTCAGTGGACAGGCTGCTGTTAGTAGACACCTCTACATAAATCAGGCCCAACATTTCTTTATCCAGAGAGTAGGTCTACAAATCTATAGCACTTGGTGATGACCATTTTTTGGAGAGTTTGCTCTTTGTGGCATTTTCTTCTTTCAAATACAGTTTTCTGTCCATTTTTACAAATGTAAGCAGTGTCAGGATGAGCTCCACCCTGACATCTGGTGGTGAGGTGTGGCAAGTTGTGGAAAAGAACTTCAGGGGCTGATCTCATTTGCATAGGCACACCCACCACGCCTAGAATGAGACCATAGCTGCCCAAATGGTCACTTTGGCTGCTGTGGGATCCCCAGTGTCTCTGTTATTGGGACAGGAAGAATAAATTGTTATTACCCTGATTATGGGAACTGTGCTTGGAACTGTACGTGGCCTTTTGTTATGATGGAGGGATTCACCATCAACTAAGTAGCACTCGCTAGGCAAGGGTCATGGGTTCCAAAACTGTGTGAATGGAGAGAGGCTGGGGACAAGTATTAATACTTGGTGGCATGGGCCCCTTGGTGAGGGCCTTACATGCTAATTGCACTTCCTCCTCTCTCCACTGTGGAATATCAGAGCTAATTTTGATTTCATTAGAAGTCTAGTTATAGGCTGCTGAGCTCACTTTGGGCTGACAGTGCACCAGCACTGGGGCTCCCCTACTACAAGCTGAATTCACCTAAGAGCTGAAATCACTGAGTGTTGTGTTAAGTAGTGGGGGAGCCTGAAGATATATTGTGGAGCAGTTTGCGGGAGGGCTGGTGAAGCAGTTTGATGTGGAGCAGTTTGTGGATGGCAGGAGCTGCTTGTGGGCCGTGGAGCTGAGCGAAGGAGTTTGTGGGGCGACTGGCGGAGCGGAGCGTGGCTGAGCGAAGGAGTTCGTGGGGCGGCGAGCGGAGCTGAGCGAAGGAGTTCGTGGGGCGGCTGGCAGAGCGGAGCGCCGCTATGGAGCTATGGGGCGGTCAGCTTCAGATCATGTAAGGTGCCTCTTACCCCCGTCCCATTTCCACCCAGGTTGGGAGGTAAAGCTCCGCAGATAAACTTTCGAACTCTGGGGCTGCCCTGACCAGGGACAGAGACTTTTTGGGGCATTGGACTTTTGGGACTTTGGGTGATTTGGGGTTGCTGGACTCAAGAACCAAGGGGAAAGGGGCATGCCCCAATTTGCTTGGGGTGGGTTTTTTTTTGCTCATGGGTTGTGTTATGAATCCTGTTGGTGGTGTTTCCCCAACATAATGCCACATTGTTTCTCTCTGTTATTAAAAGGCTTTTGCTACACTCAGACTATGTGCTTGCGAGAGGGGAAGTATTGCCTCTTGGAGGCGCCCAGCGGGGGTGGTATATATTTGTCCCAGGTCACTGGGTGGGGGCTCGAGCCGGTTTGCATTGTGTTATTGGAATGGATCCCCTAGATATTGAACCCGGCCCTTGTTGCTGCCAACTCTGTCGAGCAGAAGGGTTACACAAACATGCAGACATACCATCTTGTGTTTATCTTGACTTTGAAGGTGAGGGCGAGAAATTTGAATCTGGCAGAGGGAAGGCACAGCGTAGTCAGTTAAGGGATGCCAAAAAGAGAATGACAAGGTGAGAGCATTAAGAGGAAGACTGTTCTAATGCCATAGCATTATAGTTGGGAGTAGAGGGATGAAAGTTGAAATATGGGGAGACCAGAGAAGAAGCGGTAGAGGCATCAGAGCATCGACTAGAATTTTAGTACTAGTGCGGAAGAGGAAAGAACAGTTTCTGGAGATGGAACCAGCTGGATTTAACTATAGCCTGGATGTCATGAGCATAGAAGGAAGATTTGTTAAATGAAACACTGTAGCCTTGTCTTCCCTAGCAAAAGAAAAAGGGTGTTTTTAACTCACGCTAACTAACTTGAGGTAAAATCCTGGTGAAAACAAGGCAGGTTGTAGTTTCACAAGTTAACAAGTCAAGTTATAGGGGAACCTAGTCAAAGGATAACTATGAGACACCAATATGATGTGGCTGTGAAAAATGCAAATGCAATCCTAGGATGTGTCAGGAGGGGCATTTCCAGTAGAGCTACAGAAGTGTTAACATCATTGTACAAGGCACTGGTAAGACCACATCAGGAATACTGTATAGAGTTCTGGTCATCCAGATTTGTGAAAGATGAATTGAAACTGCAGCAGGTACAGAGAAGAGTTACTAGGATAACAGGTGAATGGAGGGCCTATTTGACAAGAGGAAACTAAAAGAACTTGGCTTGTTTAGCTCAGCAAAATGGAGGCTGAGAGGGGATATGATTGTTCTCTATAAATACATCCAGGCGAAAACACCATGGAGGGAGTAGAACTATTTAAGCTAAAGGACAATGTTGGCACAGGAACAAATGGGTATAAGGTGGCCATGAATAAATTAAATTGGAAATTAGAAGATTTCTTACTGTCAGACAGGTGAGGTTCTGGAACACCTTCCCAATAGGAATTGAGGGGTCAAACAAACTTAATTAGTGTTAAGATAGTGCTTGACAAATGTATGTATGGGAGTGTATGTGGCAGCAGGGGGCTGGGCTCAAGAGCCCTGAAGGTCCCTGCTGATTCATGTCTTGTATTCCTAAAACCTCCGGGCTTCAGTTGGTCACCTGCAGTGGTCAGCAGGATTCCCCCTCCCACAATATATTCTGTTTCCCCCATTCTACCTCTAAAGCATCATAGATGGCCACAGCTGTAGATGGGACACTGGATGGGTAGGTCATTGGCCCAAGGGGGTACTAAGAATTCTCTTTCTCAGGTACTTGGCTTGTCGGTCTGACTCACATGGTGAGGATCTAACTGATCACCATATTCAGGATTAGGAAGGAATTTTCCCATAGGTCAGATTGGCAGGGACCTTGGGGTTTTTTCCCCTTCCTCTGCACTGTAGAGTGTAGGTCACTTGCTTAGGATCATCTGGTATATTTCACTTCATTCCCTGCCATTGTGGGGGCCTTGGGCACTGGTGCACCTTAGCCCCTTCTGTTCTTCTGCCTGGAGTAGTCAGGAGGTACTGGATCTCCCGGGCCTGTGGGGAGAAGAGGCTGTGTAGGCACAGCTATGGACCAGCCATAGAAACATGGACATCTACTAGTAGTTTGCAGGCAGGGTGCAGGGGAAGGGCTATGATCAGCAGCAGTGCTGTGTGAAAGTGAAGGAACAGCTGCAAGCACACCAGTAGGTCAGAGAAGCCAACAGCTGATCTGGTGATGAGCCACAGACCTGCTGCAACCCCACAGAGCACCATGAATACCTCCAAGGAGCCCAAGATGCAGTCCCCTGCTGCTAACAGCAAGGAAGAGGAGGAGAAAGAGGACAAGAAGGATGGGAGACATGACTGAGCTATGCCGTGAGCCAGGACCTGTGTGAGAATTCACCACAGTCTAGCCACTCCTGGCAGCCAAGAATGGGTGAGCCCAATGCAGGGGAAGGAACCTTGGGTAAATGTGTGAATACCTTTTCCATTACAATGTTTAGATATACTGATGACATCCAACCCCAAGCTAAGCCGGACTTAAGTATTGACTTCTCATTAATTTACTCATATTAGAAGAGGTAGAGGTACAACGAAGTGAGGTGGAGTTGGTATCTACTTTTCATTTCCCTGTAGGGTTAGGTGGTGGGGAGAGGGGAAGGGAGCCATGTGGAGCAGTTTGTTTATGTTTACTGGTATGTCCCTTGAATTCTCCTGAGAGATCTCAATGAAACTTTCGTGGAGGTATCTGCAATCCTCTTTCAAAGTGTAACAAGGGACACTCACAGCTAGGGCACCTCCTCCTGGCTGCTCCTTCCAGATCCAAGAACCCCTTCTGTCATTCATTTGTGTGCTCCGTCACCTCTCTCTCTCTCTTTCTGACACAGGGTACTCACTCTTTGTGGCTTGGCCCTCCGGACAGGTCACTATAGGTTTTCCCCCTTCTGAGGTATCAAAGGCCCACAAGATGAACCATCCCAGGTAGTCTTTAAATCCACTGCCCTGACTGTGCCACTTCCCCAGTGGCTGGTAGGGGAACCCAGGGCCACCCTCTATTCTAGGTTCCAGCTCAAGGACCCTTTAATCAGCTGCCAATGTCTGCAACATCCCACCTTGCCACCGTTTCCTTGAGCCTTTTCCTACTCTGCCTCTCTCAGGCTTCTGTTCCACCAGCATAAAACCCTTCCTACAGGGCCTGGATCCTCTAGGCTTGTACTCTCCCCAGGTTTCCCCCTTTCCCTGTGTAATGCATAGTGAATAACTACAGGCTTCCCCACTACAGCCTTTTTCTGCTTCCAATTTCTTGGCTTTATACCAGCCCCACTTGTTCCTTCTCAGCTGGGCTCCACTATTAATTCAAGGTTGCTTAGGCCTCCTAATTTCCCTCAGGTGTGGCCTATATAGTTAATTGGTCTTTTCTCAGTCCCATTAATCCATTCCAGGTTAGTGTGGGGGTGAACACTCCATGACACAAAGTTCTTTAGGAAATGACAGCCTTATTTGTCTCTCCACGGTAGGACACTTTCCTATGCTAGTCCTCGATGACTTCAGCAGGCACCATTGCAATAAACAGTCTAGAGACAGATGGGCCCCAACGGCGCCAAGATGCCAGTAGCAGCTTTTTTGTCTTGGTTACCCTCAGGAGCGAGATATCAGCTAAAATCACCATCACCTGTCAGAGGCAGATTAAGATTTACTGGTGCCCTGGGCAGAAAGAACATTTTGCCCCCTCACACCCTGGGGGCCCAGGGCCACCAGAACTGGGGGCTAAGGGAACCTTTGTCCCTCCTCCACTTATAAAAGTGGGAGGGCCATAGCCCCCTTTTTAAGATGGACATAGTAGTCTCGGGAAGGCGAGGAGTGGTGGTAGTATAGGTGTAGTTTGGGGGATGAGGGAGCATTGTCCCTTCAAACTGCAAGCCTGGGGCCAGAGGCATATGGTTGCTACCTTGGGTACAAAGCCCAGTGGCAGCCTGTCACTGGGAGCAGGAGGGACCAGGCAGGGGCAGCTTGGCAGCAGCAGGACCCAGCAGGGACAGCCTGGCAGTGGGAACCAGGTGCAGGCACTAAGCGAGCCTGGGTGGAGAGTGGTGGCTGCTGAGGCCGGGCCAGTAGCAGCAGAAGCTGTGCTGGAGGAGCCTTCCTTGCCCAGCTTCTTGCCACAGGTACTGACTTTACAATGTGCCTGGGGATGCTCAAGCCCCGGCTCTGCCCCAGGCTCCATTCCCACTCCACTCCTTCTCCCAAGGCCCCACCCTTACCCACCTCTTCCCACCCCCACTCCACCTCCACTCTGCCTCTTCCTGCCCCCTCCCCTGAGCATGCTGCGTCCTTGTTCCTTGCCCCCCAGCCTCCTGTGAAACAGCTGATTGTGGCAGGCAGGAGGCGCGGAGGGGGAGGTGCTGATCAGCGGGGTCCACCGGTGGGCACTGGAGGGAGAGGGAGGTTCTGATAGGGGGGCTGCTGGTGGATGCTCAGAACCCACCATTTTTTCCCAGTGGGTGCTCCAGCCCCAGAGAACATCTATGCTCCTCTATGTCTGCAACCTTTCTGGAGCTCCCTGATTCCTGTCAGGCTGGGCCAGGGCCTCCTCCCTCCACAGAGCATGTGTGCAGGATAGGGTTACCAGGTGTCTGGTTTTTGATCAGAATGCCCAGTAGAAAAGGGACCCTAGCATCTCCGGTCAGCACCACTGACTGGGCCATTAAAAGTCCAGTCAGCAATGCAGCAGGGCTAAGTCAGGCTCTCTGTCTGCTGTGGCTCTGTGTGGCTCCCAGAAGCAGTGGCATATCCCCGCTCCGGCTCCTAGGCATAGGGGCATCCAGGGGACTCCACACACTGTCCCTGCCCAAGGCACCGGCCTTGTAACTCCCATTGGCCGGGAACTGCAGCCAATAGGAGCTGCGGGGGCAGTGCTTTTGGACAGGGCAGCACATAGACCCCACCTGGATGCACTTTCGCATGGTAGGAGCTGGAGGGGAGCCATATGAGGTAAGTGCTGACCGGAGCCTGCACCCCTCATCCCCTCCCATGCCCCAACCCACTGTCTCAACCCTGGTCCCCCCCTCCCGCATCCCAAACCCCTCATCCCCAGCCCCAACTCAAAGCCTGCCCCACCATCCGGAGCCCGGCCCCTGGCACCCAACCCCTTGCCCCAACCTGGAGCCCCCTCTTGCACTCTGAACCCCTCTCCCCCAGCCCTGAGGCCTCTCCCACACTCCAACCCCCCCAGCCTGGAGCCCCCTCCCACACCCCAAACGCCTCATCTCTGTCTTCACCCAGAGCCCACAGCCCCAGCCGGAGCCCTCACCCCTTCCTGCATCCCTGCCCTCTGCCTCAGCCTTTAGCCCCTTCCTGCACCCTGAACTCCTAATTTCTGGTACCACCCCAGAGCCCTCAGCCCCAGGCGGACCCCTCACCCCCTCCTGCGCCCCAACCCCCTGAGCCAGCCTGGTGAAAGTGAGCAAGTGACAGATGGAGTGAGTGGGGGTGGGGGAGGGAGCAGTGGCAAGGGTGTTCGGTTTTGTGCGAGTAGAAAGTTGGCAACCCTAGTGCAGGACCCAGGGTGGGGGCAGGAGTCTGGACCTGAGCCCCTGCCCCTGGGTCCCACCGGCAGTGGCGTGCCCCATGGGGCAGGGATGCAGGCTGGGGGTTGCTCTTGGGCACCCCGGACCCTCCCCATAGTGGCCCAGGGTTCCTGGGCTGCTCTTACTACTGTCCAACTCCAGCTTCTGGCCTGGCCAGGAGGCGGGACCCTGGGGGAAGAGGAGGAGCAGGGGGCATGGCCACAGTTCTGGTGCTGGTGGCTCCCCCACTTCTACGCTCCATGGGCCCATGCGTTAATTCACCCCTTCTGCCTGTGGAAGACCGTGCCAGTAGCCTGTACTTGCACCCGTTTTAATAGGAGCTGAAATTGTATTGTTTTATGCACCTGAACAATTCCCTCCTCCTTCCCTCAGTACTGGTCCCCATGACCCTGCTTGCCCAAATTCACCATGGCTGGGACTGCTGTGCAGAGCTGCTCCAAAGTTGAAGTGTCAGTAAAAGCATGTGGTGTTTAAAACTTTAGGGGAGCAAAGAGTGGGAATTCTGAAACACAACTTTCACTTTCCTATGTGATTATGAATACAATGATACATCTGTGTGTTTTATTTCTAGTTGCTTCTATTGCGGCCTTGAGGGCTCCCTCCTCCACGCCTGTGGAACACCTGACCAAGACAAGAAGGGGAAAGAAAGGACTCAGGAGGACATGTTCTCAGAGATCCTGCAAGTCAGTGCTGCATCGGACTATGAACAGAGAGTCTGGAGGGTGAATATTTCAGACACTATGGAGAAGGAAAGAGCGGATAGGAAAGGCCCAGAAGTCCCAGCAGGAAAAGGGATGGAAGATGCACCAGGATATGGAGAACTAAATTTTAACAGTTCCCTACACCCCAGTGTTTTTTGTGGCATCAGGCCCTGCATCCCTACCCATACCACCCCAAGCTGGGGGACAATGAAGGCAGCCACAGCTTCAACATACATTGACCTGTGATTGCTGTATGTGTAGGCAAAATGGACTGAAAAGGACATGAATGTCCTTTCCCCTTGCTATGTTCTGTTCCATTAATTTATTTACATAACTTTTTATTGTATTGGTTTTTAAACTGAACACTTTTTTACACTGGTTTTGATTCACAATAAATCTCTGTTTTAGAAATTAATTCATCTTTATTACTTCGTAACATCTACTGCAGAATGCACAGCGGTACTGACAGCACCCACTCCTTGTTCTTGTACAGGACCACAGGTCCATGACAGAGTGTAATAATTATAAATGTACAGCAAACCCTGCACAATTAATAGGTATATTAACAGACTGCTATATTCATAAAGGTACACTAAGCACCACACCATTCCTAACCACACCCCAAAACTTCAGGGTTGGGTACAACACAGTGCACTGTTCCACAGTACTGTGGTTGGTGGTTAAAGTGCTCTTTCAAGGCCTCCTTCAGCACCGTAGCTCCTTGTTGAGCTCTTCTAACAGCCCTTGTGTCAAGGTTCCTTCCCCACTCTGAACTCTAGGGTGAAGATGTGGGGACCTGCATGAAAGACCCCCTAAGCTTATTCTTACCAGCTTAAGTTAAAAACTTCCCCAAGGTACAAACTTTGTCTTGTCCTTGAACCGTATGCTGCCACCACCAAGCGTTTTAAACAAAGAACAGGGAAAGATCCCACTTGAAGACATCTTCCCCAAAATATCCCCCCCCCCAAGCCCTACACACCCCATTTCCTGGGGAAGGCTTGATAAGAATCCTCACCAATTTGTACAGGTGAACACAGACCCAAACCCTTGGATCTTAAGAACAATGAAAAATCAATCAGGTTCTTAAAAGAAGAATTTTAATTAAAGAAAAGGTAAAAGAATCACCTCTGTAAAATCAGGATGGTAAATACTTTAAGGGTAATCAGATTAAAAAAATAGAGAATCCCTCTAGGCAAAACCTTAAGTTACAGAAAGACACAAAAACAGGAATATACATTCCATCCAGCACAGTGTATTTTACCAGCCATTAAACAAAAGGAAATCTAACGCATTTTTAGCTAGATTACTTACTAACTTAACAGGAGTTGTGAGTCTGCATTCCTGATCTGTTCCTGGCAAAACCATCACACAGACAGATCCTTTGTGTTCTCCCCCGCCCCAGATTTGAAAATATCTTGTCCCCTCATTGGTCATTTTGGGTCAGGTGCCAGCGAGGTTACCTTAGCTTCTTAACCCTTTATAGGTGAAAGGGTTTTGCCTCTGGCCAGGAGGGATTTTATAGCACTCACTACAGCAAGGTGGTTACCCTTCCCTTTATATTTATGACACTTTGTGTCTGGCTGTTCAAAGTCAGCAGACAGCCACTCCCACCTCCACCCCAATAGTAGCTTCCCCCCACCCCTTTGCCTCACAGATATTAAGCAAACACAACAAGCAGCTGTTACCATTGGGATATTTTTCTCACAGAGATCTAATCTCATGAATAAACAATGCCAGAGTCCTTTCAATCTACCAAAAGCACGTTCATCTGCCATTCTGTACTGCTGAGATGGTAGATCTTTCCTTGGTCCTATTGAGGGGGCCAGTATGGCTTCATGAGCCAAGGGAGCAAGGCTGGGTCCCTCACGATCACTGTTGTCATTTCATCATCACCAATGGTAATCCATTGGTTGGGAAAAAGTGTTCCTGCTTGCGTCCTTCTGAATGCAGCTCTCATTCTGGTGTCCCTGCGCTGGAAGGCTGGGGCTAACTCAGCACAGAGATCCAGGAATGTAGCCTTTTGCATCCAAATGTTCTGTAGCCACTGCTTGTCATCCCCAACCTGCATTACAATGTGATCCCACCAGTCAGTCCTTGTTCCTTGGGCCCAGAAGTGACTCTCTACCATCTGCAGCTGCTCTGTGAATGCCACCAACAACCTTAAATTGTTTTTTTGCTATGTCCCATAGCAATCTGTCCACCACAAAATTGTCATGTGTCCAGGTGTTCTGAGTCTTCTTGTGGCTCTGCAAACATTGGAGGATCATTCATCCTGTGTTTGCAATTCTCCTAACAGTAGTGCAGAGCTGTGCGGGCTCGGTGCTTCTTTCAGAGATGGTGGACAGTGAAAAATGCTAAGTAGGTTTGTGGGATTTTTAAAAAAATATGGGATATGAATGGATTATGGGATGGTGGAATTTGCATGATGGGAACTTAACCACTCGAGTGTTACTCATTTCTGGACAAGGCACCGAATGATGGTGAGTTGCACACTGGGATACCTACCCATGGTGCATCGACAAGAACTTCTGGTGAGTTTGTGCTACACCGATGCAAGGAACCAAATATGCATGTGTACAAGAGATATACTAACTGTGGTGAGTTTATTCTGATGTAACTTGTGTCAATCCAGTCTACTGTAGTGTAGACATGGCCTATGACTGTGACTCTATACTGACTTGTGAAAATTACACACTGCTTTGTTTTCACTAGGATTTTATCTCAAGTTAGTTAACTTGAGTGAAGAACGTGCTTTTTTCTTGTAGTGAAGACAAGGCCTGTGAGATGGGAAAGTGAGGAAAGTTCTTGCTGGCAATGCATAAAGGACTGAAAGGGGAATGTTTGGGGCACAAATGGCCCTGAACTGTAAAACTTTGGGTCTGAATTCCATCAAGTTTTGGAGGATGGGCATTGAGCCCATCACAGAGATATGAGCCAGCGGTAACTGTGGAGTGGGAGCTGGGCTTTCCCAGACTCCAACTGGGCAGTTTGGACCTACAGGTAGGTGGGTCTCTGTGGCTTTGCCCCAATTCCCAGCGCAAGGCAGCTCTACTGGAGCCACACTGCCAGAGGCTCCACTGGAAAGTTAACAGAGGACTTGTCCTCCTTGGTCTACACTGGGTGTTGGTGTGGCATGATGAGCACCCTCCAGCCTCACCCTGGCCTGCTAACTCCTTGTCCCCTTCCTGCCCCTGGATAACCATTGTAGGGCCTGGGAAGGCAGGAAATGGTATCTGATCACACCCCCTTCTACATGAGGAAAGGGGAAATACATACAGGGGGACCACTTCAAACATGGACATAATCATAAAGACATGAATCTAGCCTTTGTTCTGCTGAAAAACGGATGGCTCCTAATTTTTAAACCAGACCATAAGCCTATACCTCTCATTAATAGAAACATATTTTTGTTTTAAATGAATTATTTCCTACCATTCTTTCCTTCAGCTTTCAAGTAGTATTTTTCCTGTGAATTTCATTTATCTAAATACTCCTTATGCAAAACTGTATCTGGGAATCTGTTTCAAGGCTGTAACTAGTTGAATCAAGTGTCTTATGGCAAATAGCAGGTACTGAGTATAGCCCCTACCAGCTGTAGAAGACTGGTAAGCACTCCAACAGGAAAACAAAGACATGCAAATAAGGTGGGCTCTGCAATCAAACCAAGAGGAAATGATATTCATGTGTAAATGAATGTTGTGTTTGATGTGAACACAAAGAAAAGTGTCCTATTGAAGGACCTCTGAGACCCAGAAAAGTTTATAAATACATCTTTTGGATCAGCAAATGTTTATAACATTCAATATGTGTCACTGGCTTTGGTCATTCCAGAATTTTTTGTGTATTGATTCTTTTGATTCACACTAACAGATTGAAAGTCCACAGGGAAAGAATCACTTCTCACCACAGACAAACAATGGGAAATATTAAAAAAGACAACCATTTAATTCCATTTAATTTAAGTAAATTAAGGGGTTTATTCATTCAAACAGTTTTCAGCAGTTTCCATGGTCATAAAGCAATAGGATTTGAATATTCCTGAAGTGCTGTAGGCAGATGAAATGCACGTAATTTATACCCTAGGCCTGATGGAGCAGTTAAAAGTAAACTACACCCTCATAAAAGATATTCTAATCACTACATCTAATTACAATGAAGAATAAGTTAATAAAAATACAACCAAAACCCATGATTAACAAGCAGCCAAGGAGTAGCCACTTTAACAGGCTGATGTAGGTTAGGACATAGGAAATAAATCTCATACATTGAGTGAATGGGAGATCTGTGGTCGTCAAGCTGTCATGTAAATTCTATGTCTTAAAAATTATTTAACCATAATTAAATAATTATTTAAAAAAAAGAAAAACAGAATTTGCTTTGATAATCTGATTTCCTGTTCACTCCAGTAGTGATGATTACATTTCATCTCACTCTGCTTCCCAGCTGCAAATCCAATCTGTAGCTTACTCTCCCACTGAAAGAGAAAGCCGCACCATTCAACTGGCGGGATTGTTTCCTTTCCCCTCAATCCACATGCTTGAAGGGGACCATCTGTGTGCAGAAATGGGGAAAAAAGGGATGGGTTAACGTGCCTCTAGCAAAATTCTTTCTTCTGGATCCCATTAAGGGCATTTCGGGGGCTAGAATCTGTGCTGGAGGGGCAGGGGGCAGAGTCTGAGAATGGGCAGGCCGGGAGTCAAAACATAAGATGCACTTTAGTCTTCTTTCTTAATTTGCTGAGGTTTATGTGGGGCTGTGTTATCTTTCACATGGAGCCCTTTGTGGTTACTGAGACCAGGGGTAGTCCCTGGTAGCCTGGCTCAAGTAGAACCATAATGTCAGAAACTGAGGGCTCTTGCTGGGGGTTAGAACAACTGTGAAGGGCTCAGGCGTCCTGTAGCCACCTAGGATCCTATGTGTTTGGTTCTATTCAGTGGGGGAGAAGCGAGGGGAATAATTCTTTACATATGTATTTCCATAACACTCTTGAAAATGCTACACTGGGGACAGAGTCTTGTATGCACTAGTTCCATGTGCCCCTTCCCAAACCCACCTCTAGCTCTTGGGCAGCTAGCTAAAACTGAGCCACATTGCCAGGCTGTCTCCTGTTCAGGAAAGCCTCCTGCAAGGAGAGGGTTCCCAAAGGCAGGGAAAAAGCTTATGCATCCTGATGCAGCACTCAGTTTTTAGCAGATTTGACAGTGGTGGCTGGGGGAGATGGTATGCATCCACTCATCCCCCAGTCCTCCTACTTCCTCCACATGTGCAACCAAATTCTCTCTCCTCCATCCTCAGTGTTTGGCAGCATTTTAGTCCCTTCAGACAACACAAGGTGGCCCTTGCAGTTGGATACCCAAATAAGAATGAAAAGGCAAGCTGCATAAGCCATCTGAAACAGAAGGGCCAAATCCTCTCCTCACCTTCAAGAAAAATCCCTTCTCTGACAATGGCTCCTCCTACACCTCTCTGAAAGGGGGAGGGATAGCTCAGTGGTTTGAGCATTGGCCGACTAAACCCAATGTTGTGAGTTTAATCCTTGAGGGGGCCATTTAGGGATCTGGGGCAAAAATTGGGGATTGGTCCTGCTTTGAGCAGGGGGTTGGACTAGATGACCTCCTGAGGTCCCTTCCAACTCTGATTTCTATGATTCTATGAAGCTGATAGAACACTCATCTCCGCAGGTATCCTGGGCTATGATGTGGGCGAAAGGGCGAGGCCGTGAGAAGAGGAGGTAGAGAAGGAGGAGGATGTGCCAGCGTGAGTGGAGGCTGTGGTTTAAATACATTTGGATGTTTTTGTGAAGGGACAGGATGAAAATCTGAGTGAGCCGGGGCTGTGTTTTGTTGATTGCAAAGACAGGGGTTAGAGGTATGTCTACAATCATCTTCTGGATGTAAGAGCTTAATCAGCGGAGAAGAGGCTCATTAGCTGAATGGGTAAGAAGGAAGAGGGTAGATTGATATGACCTTTGTGTGGAGAGGAGAGCTGCATGGAGACTGGTTATTAAAGCTTCTCTCTGATTATACTTGCCTACTATACTTGCCTGGCCCAGCTGTGATGGGGTAGCAACATTCCACACTAAGTGGAGCTGAGAAGAGTAGGAGAAGTGGGATTTGCCACTAATGGTGAGAGCTCCAAACTAATTAATACGATCAGGGCTCACCCATAGTGAGGAATCTCCCCTCTCCCCCTTCTGCCTGGGGAAGCATAAAGACAATGGACCAGATTCACTGAAGATGCTGCACAGAGGAGAAACCTCCCTGAACCAGCGAGGTCCCTGTGTCCCAAGGATGAATCTGACTCAGACACATAGAAGGAGAGCTGGTAGTGAAGGTCCCTCTAGCTCTACATTCTAGATGTTTGTTTCACTGAGAATCCGCATTCATTGTTTTAAAGAAAATGCTTGTCCCCGACTCCTAGCTCTCCTTGGGAGTGTTGTATATAGTGTCCGATCTATCAACATCTCAGTGTTGCAAATTTGAATTCAGACTTTACTAGCTGTCATGAATAACATCACATTTCTCTTATTCATGTGCTGATGATGTCAAGTTCTGGGAAACAGCAAAAGCAGCAGCAGCTGGGAGCTGTTCCTGTTATTTCAGGATTCCCCCCCGATGTTTGGGTTCTTTATTCCTGTGCTTGTTGCACACTGCTAGAGGTCAGTCAGCACTGGAAGTTTTCTACAGCGATGGGAGGGTACCTGAAGAAAATGGAGAGCTTGAAATAACGTGTCTAAGAGAATAGGACTAATTTCTTTTTTTTAGAAGTAAAAAGACAGAGATTGATCCTTTTTTGCCATTGAAGAAAGTTCAGTTTTCAAGAAATAACAAATTCCCTGCTCTTGTTTCACACTGAACAACTAGTTCTAATAAGGAATTTTCAGTATTTTCATCTTTATGATAATTTCAGAAGCAGTAGCTCATTTGTTCTTAATAATGTTACTGAAAAATGCCAGTAATTATATAATGGCCGCAGAAATCACATTTTAAGCAAATGAAGAAAGAAATGATTTTTTTGATTGTAACTCTCCAATTTATATGTAATTACTAACTATAAAAGAACCTTCCTGGTATGCATAATGACCACCTTTTGTCCCTGCATGAAAAGTCGAGGTGTTTTCATTCAAGGTTTTGTTCTCGTCAGCTTATTTCTGGCTGGTTTGGGAGACAGAGGCAGCTGTTTTTATGACATGTCTCACAGCCCTTCTCCAGACTATCGAACATGTTAGTTTGAAAACCAGCTGGGTATATTCTTAATCTGTCAAACCCAGTCCACAGAAGCAAGAATTCTGGGCAAGTCAGTGGAAACCTGCTAATAGTAAGAAAAAGTGGTCCTGGATCATTTTTTAAAAAAGTCTTTTAACAGTGAATGACAATTTTTAATTACTGTATCTGCAACTTCTGTGAGAAGTATTAAGAATAATACAACAGGCAACATATAAACAAGAACACATTTTTTTCCCATTACATTTGGCTTTACTGGCAATTTCCTGGTATATGGACTGTCCTTTTTATAACTACACAATGAATTCTAAAAGAAAAAAATATATACATTCTCCTGTCTTGTGGGCTCAGGTGGTTTATATGATTGTCTCAATGCTACAAGGTTAGGTATAATCAAAATGATTTTTTTTGGTCTTTTGAATGGAAAAATAATGTTTACCCCATCTGTCTGAGTTCTATAGCTTGATACAGTCTTCTTTCTGATGGAAATGTGTCAGATCATTGGTAGGCGATGAGATAACTTTGGCAGATGCATTTTGGCTGGACGGGAGGGAGCTTTGCTAGGAATAAGGAGGTAACAGAGGAGATGATTACTGTAAATTAGGTGCAAGGTGACAAAAGCATCTATGGTGGGGTGCTCTTCTCACCACTAGGATGGCATCTCCTCCTGGTCGTTCTGGGGAATAGCTCAAGGTCAACACCCCTTCCCACAGTTGCATTTTATCTTCTGCCTCTCTCTCTCTCTAGGACTGTGGCCCCTCTCTCACTGCATGAGCTGCTGTTGCCTCTTCATGACTCAGCCCTCTGACCACATCACTAGATGCATTTTCCCTTTCCTGGGTATCAAGTCTTTCTTCGCCAGCAGTCCTAGGCAGTGTTCCCATTCACTGCCTCGTAGTGCCACTCCCTCAGTGACTGGCAGGGGAATCTGGGCCCACCCCTTACACCGGGTTCTGGCTCTGTGACCCTCTAGCCAGCCAGTCAAGGTTAGTTCCCATCTAGACCTTACTGCCTTTCCCTGAGCCTTGTCCTACCTTCCTAGCTCCCTGCTCCCTCCACCCCACCCCCAAGTTTGCTAGCCCAAATGCACTCTTCTTCCCAGGAGTGACTACAGGCTTTCCCAGCAGCCCCCTTCTGCTGCCAATGTCCTGCCTTTATAGCCCTAACCCAGCTCATTCCTTCTCAGCTGCACCCCCTCACTCAGTCAGGGGATTGCTTAGCCACCTGATTCCCCTCAGCTGTGGCTTGTAGGGTTAATTAGACTCCTTCTGAGTCTGCATTAACCCTTTCCAGACAAGTGCGGGGTAAACACACCCAATCACAGCATGCATAAGGATTTTAGCCACTGGGGCAGAAAGAATCATAGAATCATAGAATATCAGAGTTGGAAGGGACCTCAGGAGGTCATCTAGTCCAACCCCCTGCTCAAAGCAGGACCGATCCCCAATTTTGGCCCAGATCCCTCAATGGCCCCCTCAAGGATTGAACTCACAACCCTGGGTTTAGCAGGCCAATGCTCAAACCACTGAGCTTTTATATGTTGTGGAGGAAGAAGTAGCAACACTTGATAATAGTCCGGATAGAGAGATGGTGCAAGAGTGTCAAAGGATTTGTCTAAACTGCAATAAAATTGTATCGGCACTGAGTCTGAGAGCCTGGGTCAATTGACTTGGGCTTGCAGTACTTAGGTTCACAGGACTTGGGCTGTGAGACTAACAATTGCAGTGTAAACATTCAAGGTCTGAGCTTGTGCATCTGCACTGCAATTTTTAGTCCCTCAGCTCAAGCTCCACAAGCCTGAGTCAGTTGGCTGAGTCAGTCACATGGCTGTGCCACAGGTCTTTTATTGCAGTGTAGACATACCCTTAGCCTGCAAGATAATGACCTGAATAACAGGTGTAAGAGTAGTCACCGGAGTCAATGGATACTGATCTCTTCATGTTACAAGAGTTTTTTAAACTTGATCCATGTCATGTGACAGTGCCGAGGTAATAAGAAGCTGCCTCTTAAATGCTGTGTGTTACAACTTTATGAGGTAGTATCAGAAGTGAACTAAATCCGTCGTGCAAAAAAGCCACCTGAATCCCTCAGTATGTAAAGGAACCTGGCAGAGAATTAGATGAAGTGGCTGCATAACTTCTTTATTAATGATAATTTTTACTACTATAGTTATTGTGAGAGGCAGTGCTGAAAGTGACATTGCAGCTAAGGTTGCCTAACGCTTTCTATCGTTGACCTGGATTCAGGTGTTTATGATATTGCTAAAAATGTAATCTTTTGGGCTGAAATTTTCCAGACCTTGGTCTTTACCTCAGGCTGAATTATTTTTTTAAGCTTTAGCAAAAACGGCGTAGTCATTTCCAAGAATGATGGTAGGGGAAAAACAGGTAATTTTGCTCATTTTAATTTTTTTACAATCACTTTTTAGAAGAATTTTAGCACTTCGTGCTTTGGATCAGGAACTAGAAATTTTTCCTGGAGGTAGTCTTGGGGTTTGGTTAGTCCCTTTTGCTGTTCCCATGAAAATCTTCTTAGGTTTGGTCTCAGAAAAGCTAGGAAAATCCCCATTTGGACATACACAGTAGGATTGTATATAGACATGCTGCTAAAGTCTCTGAACATTCCATCTGCAGTGAGCATGCTCCAGATGCCACAGAACTTGAACTCCAGATAGGACACACTAGTAGCACCCCTTTGGCCAAGAAGAGTGCTGAACTAGGAGCCAGGAGGTGGTTACGATTTCTAGTCTGAGCTCTTCCTATGTAAACTTAATTCAGCCCCTCCCTGTGTACATGCGTTATGATAACCTTTAAATACATGATTATTCTTTATTGTATCCAGTACCTCTGCTTCATTCACTACACAGGATGGTTTGTGAATGAGGCAGAGATGACCAAGTTCAATCTCCTGCGGTTAAGGCACTAAATCTTGATCCAGGAGAACTAGCTATAGACTTCAGCTGTTGTAGCAGTCAAGGCTATTATGAGTTGCTACAAGGGGGGCCAATTAAGGTTGTAGGGATAAGCTTAATTCTGGCATTTTGAGTGCATGACTTTGCAACCTTAACATTTTTAATGTAGTCCTTTGCACAATGTTTATTTATTTGCATGTTTTATGCATGTATTTATTCATTTGCCCAAAGTGTTTTAGATATTTTCCAAACACATAAGATGACATAGACCCTGTCCTGGACCATAGCCTAGAAGAGAAAAAATGGACAAAAGCTGAGAAAAAGTGATAAACTAATACACTGGACAAGTAGAAAGGTAAGGGTGATGACTGGTACTTATATAGGTACTTTCACATTTTTAGTTCTCCTTTGCTGTGCAAATTATCTCCAGTTAATTTCCTATCTATCGATTATGATTTGAATAATTTCTTGTAGGGCTGAAGTGCATCTTGGAAGGAAATGGAGACAATGGGAGTGTAGTGATCTGACATATTAGTTTAAAGAGGGCATTCCATGTATTAGGTGGTATATGGAGTACAGAAATGCACCAGTTGCTGGCGGTGGATCACCGGCTCAACCACTAATGGACTGTTGTTTTCATTAAACGTTGCCTCTCACAAACCAGCATTTAAACCAAAAATCACCATTCCAGGTACAGTTCAGGAAAAATTTAAGAGTAAACTGTCCTGGCATATCAGATACTGCAATAGGAAACAATAAATCCTTACCACTTATACTTTAGCTCTAGTTAAGAACCTCTGTTGGCTTTAGATTGGTAGCCTATTTTATTCAGTTACTGAATTGTGAGAAAACGAACCGTTAAATCATCAACCACTTTTATAGGATTGGCAATTTATTTCTAACAATAATAACATAGAATTTTCTAGTAAATGTTAGACTTTTGTTAAATAGGATTTTGTCCCCTTCCAAAAGAACCATATTTATTTACTTGATAAATGCCATAAAATAAAATATGTGAGGTAGCTGTGGTTTGGTGCCACTGAACCTGTAACAGCAAAATTGCCAATCTACTTAAAAAATGCATTGACTTTATTCCAAAATTCAGTGTAAACCAATTGTCTCTAGCCCATTGTTGTTAAGAAATGGCAATGCTTTAGAAGACTGGGTTACAGCAAACACATTGTACTAGATTCAGACTCAGAGGGTATTTATGCCAACATGCGTTATGTATCTGAGGCTCTTTCAAGAGAAGCTGCCAACTGTCTTCATTAAGTAGTGCCAGATGTGTTATGCCATTGTGATGTTTTAACTCTATGAATTGATCAAAGATCTTTATTCATTTCATGGAGATCCTTTTATAGCTTCTAATCTCAATCTTTTTTTTAATTACTTTGGATGAGACTAATTTAGATTTCAGTGGTGGAGGGATAGTGCCCTAGTCCACTGGAACATGCACTTCTTTTCTACACTAGAAAGACGTTAGCTGATTTATAAGCACATCATGGAAATCATGGAAAAGTTGTGTCTGATCTGATCTTCATGGTTGGGTAGGAATACACCATGTGTTCTGCTTGGAGAAATTAGGTGAGTGAGAACAAGGAGGGGAAAAATAGACAAAATAATTCAAGCACCTCTGCATAGATTATGTGCATCTCTGTTTACGCTGACCTATTTAATAAGACTCCCATCACCATAAGAATTGTTCACCAACCAAATGTTTAAAAAGAGAAATGACAAGATCAGTCTGTTTCTCTTTTTCTTTTTTCTCAGCCTATCAGAGAAATACCTTAAAATACCTTGATTAACTTAGGGTTGCTGGAGTTTTTTGTTTGTATGTGTGAGTGGGTGTCTGTTTATGTGTGTAAGTGGGATGGTGTGTGTGTGTGTGAAAAATTTACTGAGAGAAAGCTAAGTCTAATAGATACATTTTATACTTCTGAACAAGGTGAGGTCAGTGATCAGTCTTATATTTTCTAGTAGTGAGTTCGTGGTGTAGTTCCCAATTTGTAGATTCTAAGGTCAGACAGAACCTTAGTTATCATCTAGTCGAATCTCCTGTATAACACAGGCCCAGAGACTTCCTGAAAATAATTCCTAGAGTTTATCTTTTAGAAACCATCTGAACTTGATTTTAAAAATTGTCAGTGATGAAGAATCCACTATTATCCTTGGTATACTGTTCCAATGATTAATTGCTCTCACTGTTAAACATGTTTCAGAGTAGCAGCCGTGTTAGTCTGTATTCGCAAAAAGAAAAGGAGAACTTGTGGCACTTTAGAGACTAACCAATTTATTTGAGCATAAGCTTTCATGAGCTACAGCTCACTTCACGAAAGCTTATGCTCAAATAAATTGATTAGTGTCTAAGGTGCCACTAGTACTCCTTTTATTTTCCCTGTTAAACATGTATGCCTTATTTCCAGTCTGAATTTGTCTAGCTTCAACTTCCAGCCCTTGGATCCTGTTATGCCTTTGTCTGCTAGATTGAAGAGACCATTATTAAAAATTTGTTCCCCATGTACATACTTACAGACTGCAATCAAGTCAACCCGTAACCTTTGTTAAGCCAAATAGCTTGAACCTTTCGAGTCTGTCATTATAAGGCATGTTTTCTAATCATTCTCATGGCTCTTCTCCGAACCCTCTCCAGTTTATCAATATCCTTCTTGAATTGTGGGGTCAGAACTGGACACAGTATTCCAACAGTGATCGCATCAGTACCAAAAACAGAGGTAAAATAACCTCCCTGCTCCTACTCAAGATTCCTCTGTTTATGCATCCCAGGATCACATTAACCCTGATGCTATAGCGTCACACTGGGAGCTCCTGTTCACCGTGAGCCCCCAAATCTTATTATCTCCAGGTGCATTTCCCTTTTCTCACCCTGCTGGGACTCTTGGGCCTTTTTCCTGCCTCTCTGTCTTTTTCCATGCTGTTGGTCATGGCCCTCCAAACTCTTTGTTCACAGTCCATGAAACAACGGCTTGCAGGATCTTGCAGAACATGCCCTGCCTAGTCCTCTTTTTGCTCGTCCTCATGCATTCTGTGGGCGTAGAGGGGGAACCCCTCAAAGCTGCCATGCCAGACGCTGCTGATAAAAACAGGATTTAGAGTCACTATGGAAAGGAAAAGAAAAATTTCAAAACTCCCTTCCCTTATCCTTATAAACATTTTACCTAAGAAATGTGTATTGACACTTCAGCGTTGGAGTGCCTCAGCACAGCACTATGCTCCAGCCCCATCCATGATGCATGTGGCCCACCAGGGATTGGGTGTGGTACGGGGGTGGGAAAGGATTTCTTGTTATTTGAAACCATAACCTTTTGATCCGTTTTCCTTGAGTATGCATACAGGACAATGGTGTTGAATATTGACACTATTTTCCACAGGCAGTGGTGATTTTAGTTGATGTCTCACTCCTGAGGAGTGCAAAGATAAGAGAACACATCTGCTGCTGGAGTCCCGAAGCCACCTGGACCTGTATGCCACTAGCCTGTTTACTGCAATGGTGCCAGCTGAATTTATCACAGAGTGGCATGGGAAAGTGTCCTACTATAGAGGAAAAAATAAGGCAACCAACCCTAGAAACATTTGGGAGAGGATTGTAGAGTATCTCCATGAAAGTTTAATTGAGATTTCTCGGGAGGATAAAAGGGACATCCCTATGCCCATAAACAAACTGCTCCCCATGTCCTTCCCCCATCCCGCCTTGCTTAACCCAGCAGGGGAATGAAAGACAGATGGTAGTTCTACCTCTGTTTGTTTGTACCTCTACCTCTTCTCATACTAGTAAAACAATGAAAGTCAATATCTTTGTCTTGTCTGCCTGGGGATGGACTAGGCGCTATTTTTAAAGTTAAGCATCGTAAGGAAAAATGCATGCACACTTAGCCGAGTCCCCCCTTCCCCTTCATCAGGCTTGTCTGTGCTTGCTTGGTGGACTGGCTACACTGTGGCAGAATCTCATACAGGTCCTAGCTCACAGCGTGGCTGCAGTCCCCACTGCATCTCTCCGACTTTTCCTCCCTGTTCATGGCAGGGTTCTCTGTCTTGGGCTCCTCTGAGTTGTGGTGGTGATGGTGGGCTCTTCTGAGTTATGGTGGTGATGGTGTGATGGGATCTCTGCCAAAGCATGGCATGCAGTTCCTTGTCAAAATGGCAAGTCTGTGGTGCAGCACCAGATCTATTGCTGCACTCCTGGGTCTCGTGGAGTCTTGGCAAAGTTCCTTCATTTTCATGCAGCACCGTACTCCTGTTGTACTCCTTTGTCTGCATCCTCTGTGAAATCTGCTTGCGGATGTGCACATTTCTACAGCTGGGCTGTAGCTGTGCTTGCATAGCCTCTTCTCCCAACAGGCCCAGGAAATCCAGTGCTTCCTGTCTACTCCAGGCAGCAGTGCAACCTAGTGCGTGGAGCTGGCATGATCAGTTGGGCAGTTGCGTGCAACAAAGGTAAGCTGCTAAGTGTACTTGCTAAGGTGGGCAAACAGGAAAAGGCATTTCAGAAACATGGGATTTTTTTAAAGTGTGGGATGGCGTCACAGGGTGTGGCTCCTCTTCTGCCTTCTCCTCACAGAGACTGCACAGACTCCCGTCATTGTGCCTTCACTGTGTCCTTTTATTGTAAGTTCTCTCCAGCCAGTTCACAACAATCTCTGGGCAACAGCCTATTTATGATGTTAACCTAGCTTTTAGCCGTCGTACCAGGGCCTGAGAGGAATAGAGGTCTCCCTACTCTGAGCTCCTGTGGGGCTAGGCTGAGCTAGCCCTGTTCCACCCTCTCTTCTTTACACTTCCTTCCTGTGCCTCTTCTTATCAGCCTGTGCTGGCAGGGTAATTGGCTCAGCTGGCCAGCTTGACTGACTAATTATCTCTGTCGGCTTTCTCCAGAGGAACTAATTAATACCTGAATGATCAGCGTGCAGGATCACCTGTTTGTACCCTGCACTCTGTCACAGGTGGCTTTCGGTCTCTGTGACCCCTGGGCAGTGGACTTTAAAACTGTGAGCAGAGCGGTCACTGCTGCAGGGACTAGAGCATTGTGGAACAGCTGCTGGTGGACTGTGTGTACACTCCTGCTGTGCTAACCTCAGTAGGTCAGCCATGGCTCTGTGCTCTTCATGGAGGTGGTTTCACTACTTTGTTGTAATGGGGTGCTTACATTGGCCAGAGACAAATTTGAGTCTAGGCACTTAGGCCGACACAAGATGATTTACATTGACCTAACTTTGTAACATAGACCAGGCCCAAGACTCTCTATTCAATGGAGAGCTAGCACAGAAGGTGGAGCACTGGGTCATGTGTTCATGGTGACTTGTGTTTTTAAGCATATTGGCTGCTGTGCTTTGTACAAATGGGATCTATCTCAGAGTGACTGCCTAAATTTGTGTTGCAATAATGAAGCTTGGAGGTCATGAGTGAATGGATCATGGTGTCCAGATCTGTGGCTGGTAGGAGGAGTTACAATTGCTTGGTCAGTTGTAGGTGGAGATGGGTGTTTTTTTTGCTGCTACAGCTATTTGGGCTTTCACTAGATTTGAGGAATCCAAAAGAATCCCAAAGATGGATGTAACAACCTGAGAGCAGATGACCTCAACAGGGGAATATGTCCTAGAACAGACAAGTTCTTCATAGTGCGTCCATGTTCCTTACAGGATCAACTCCATTTTGTCTGTGTTTACCTTTAGCCCTCTGCTCTTCAGGAAGCTCTTTATCTCTGCTAGACGTTGGGAAAGTTTGAGATCAATTTCTGCTTGATATCAAGGCAATGTAGAGCTGGATATTGTCTGCATATTGTTGGTGCCTGTGTTGTTTCACCATCTCTCCCCCAGGCTCTGAATGGATGATGATGCATATGAGAGAGAAGACATTGCCTTGTGGAACTCTGCAGCTGAGGGTTTTTGGGGTAGTGGAACAGCTACCCATAAATGACCCTCTGAGTTCAATCTGAGAGGAAAGACCTGAGCCATTTTAGGGCTTTTCTGTTCACCTCTGACATCCCTTAGAGATGGGGCAGGAATATTTGGTGTTCACCGTATCAAACATACCAGAACATTACGCATCTGAATAGAGTTCAAATGATGTTTCACTTTTTATCCTATAGAAATGTTCATATTATTGACTGTGAATAGTGAATATAATACATAGTAACTCATGCTAAAGCCTACAGGTAAAAATCTATCTTATTTGTTATAGATGATTTTCCATTTAATATGCTGGAGTTGTTCCAAGGACATCTTTTCAAAAGAGAAGCAGGTGTAGATGAAGTTTTGTGGAACTTAGGCTGTATTTTTTTTGATAAAATGTTTAATTAACAAGCATGAACACAGTGAGGCACTTGAAATGGAATTAAAACAATTGTTTGATATTAAACAGCACACATTCAATTTTTGAATGCAGTTGCATTGAAAAGCTTGAAAATATCAACCAATTGCTGTGTGTTCAAAAGAGATATTTTAATTTTCTTTCAAGGTTTTTCTTTACACAAGTTCTAAGCTTAAAAAATTGTTCAAATGAATGTGAGAAATAAAAGAAAAAAAGAAAGAAAAGATTTTTTTTCTAAGTGTTAGAAGCTTATAATGCTTGCTTAGCAGAGCAGGAAAAGAATTCAGACCTATGTTCTGAAGTACAGTACTGAACAGCTATGTTCTTACATGAAAAAGTTATAGTTGTTACAACTTTGCATGACTACAATTTTGATATATCACACTGCAAAAAATCCGAATAAAACATATAACAGAAAAAAGGCCAAACAATATTCAGGATGAGAATATTGATGAAAAGAACAAGGAAATTCTTAATTAAAGGTGACATAGGGCTCAGTTATACAAGTTGCTGAGCACTCTTGGCCAAATCTAGCAAAACACTTCAGAACATGCTTAGTTTAACTTTAAGCATGTGCCCAGTCCCTGTGATTTCCGTAAAACTTCTCACATGATTAAAGCTAAGCACATCCTTAAGTGCTTTGCTGGATCAGGGCCAGCGTGCCCAGTACCATGCAGGATCCAACTCATAATGTCCATAACACAGCATTCTTGAGTTGCCTAGCTCTGTTGAAGTCAATGGCAAAACATTCATGAACTTCAATAGAGCCAGGATTTCACCTCTTGTTCCTATGCCTTTCCGCACTTGTGGTTCCTTATTGGAAGGTGCCATAACACTAGGTACTGTAACTTATCCTGCCTCGTTCTTTACAAGTATTATAAATAGCAATAATATTTCATAATGCAAGTGGGCAAACTGGAAAAAAATTTTAGATCGAGGCAAATACTTAGACCGTGTTTGTGAAATACGTAGTTACATCACAAAGAATTATGTTACAGACAGTAATTGGCCAGCTGGAGCCAGAGTCCTGGTAGAAATAGGCAAATATTCTATAGAATTCCTTTTAAGGGCAATAAAGACTACGTTAATATTGTCATGGAATACATCCATGTATTCATACCCTACATGCTATTGTAATCTTTGTACAAAGTATGCCTTGTAAGGTATCATTTGAAAACTCAATTTGTTGGTCAGTATTGTCCTTGTCAAATATGTGTGGCTACATTGTATGTGGAGTTATAAGAGTCCCCTTTATGGAGTTATTAAAACGTTCCAAACCCCAGAGTTCTGCCCAAACAGAAGTTGGCAAACAGGTCTGTCCTAAACAAAGGGATGTGTGCTTTGCTTAATTTGCATTTGCAGTAAACAGAGTCATCAAGTAGGAAGGGAAGACAAAGGAAGTTCAAACAGGTGAAAAAATCAGCAGGGAATATCCTTCTATATAGACTCTTTGGCTCCTGGTTCTCAGCTGGGAAATGTTTTTCATGAGCGGGGACTGAAACTATAAAAAGGAGGGTCAAACACCCCAAGACACCCCCACTCTCACCTATCACATTCACTGCATCTGAAAAGACAAAGGAAGCAGGCATTGGACTGAGGGGGGAGGGATTTTGACCTGAGAATTTGGCCAGTAATCTGCTGGAGAATGTGATGAGAAACTTTGCTTGAATCTAATATAGTTTGTTAAGTTAGGCATTGGTAAACATTTTATCTTTATTTCTCTTGTAACCATTTCTGACTTTTATGCCTCATTGCTTGTACTCACTTAAAATCTCTCTTTGTAGTTAATAAACTTGTTTTTATTGTTTTATCTAATCCAGTGTGTTCAAGTTTAAGTGTCTGGGTAAGTCCATTTGGGGTAACAAGATGTGTGAATATTATTCTGTTAAAGGAATAATGGACTTAATACACTCATACTGTCCAGGAGAGGGCTGGGCAATACAGGGCATATGTTTCTGGGGGGAAATCCAAAATTGGGGTGTGTTGGGATCACCCTGCAGCGTAACTAAGGCTGCTAAAAGGCAAGGTCTGGCTGGCTGTCTGCAACACTCACACAGATATAGCTGGGAGTGACTTACATGGAGACTCTTTGTGAGCAGTCCAGGCTGGAGGCTACAGCAGCAAAGCAGTGTAAAGGGCACCCCTGATTAGAGGGAAGGGGTAATGCAGTTGCTTATTAGTCTGGATTGTACCTTGGCATGTCACAAGTATGTCCTGGAATAACATCCCATACTGTTCTTTCAGTTCAGTAACTGTCAAAGTAAAGTAGGATGACTTTTTTGATACATGGGAATTGGGAGAACTGATTCTAGGCTTTTCTCTAGTTTAGGGAGTAGAGCATAAAGTTAGAGGCCCAGATACACCCAAAATAATAGAATAATAACTTTTTGGTTAATAGGAGCTTAATGACAAACATGGTGCTACTAATAAAATAGTACGTGGCCAATACTGTGTGACTGTGAGTAAAAATTATACTTTATATCTTGTAGTATGTATCATGTTCCATGTAAAACACTGCTAATGCAATCAGGACCATATCTTGGTTCTTTGGGAGTTTTGCTGTTGACTTCAATGAGACCAGAATTTGTGCCTTTATGTTACTGCTGTGACTTTAAACTCACAAAAGTCTGTGAATTCCAGGTGAAAGTTCACAAAGCAACACTTTGCACATATGCATTATAATAGTGTCTTTAAACACATGGTCACACAACAATGGGCAATAAGACACATATTTGGAAAAAAAAGATTCACTATGGGCTAGGCCAGTGTTTCTGAACCTTTTTGGTATCAGGGACCGGCTTGCTGCCTTCCTAAACTGTGTCAGGGAGATCTCGGGGACCGGCGCCGGTCCATGGACCGGTCGTTGAGAAACACTGGGCTAGACTGTGGAACTCTTACTTATGTGAGGAATGAATGAACTGAAGTCAATGGGATTACTTGCTTGTGCTCACCAACACAAGGAAGACATTCACAATCCGGCCCCAGGTGCATGTGTACAAAGAGGAAGTCCTTTAGTGATGATAAAGTTGTAAGGCTTCTGATTAAGTGATATAGAAAAATTTAGTAATAGTCGTCAAATGTGAACTATGTAAGGCTATTTAAATAAAATGAAAACTAAATTAGATGACTTTTTATTGTATTTTTCATGACTTTGCTATTTACTGTATGCACAAAAATAAACAAAAACAAGAAGTTTGGATCCTCAGCTGCTGAAGGTTAGAATTATCCCTTGAAGTCAATGGAGCTATTTTCATCTACACCAGCTGATGATCTGGACCACAGGAAGAAAATTCCAAATTAAAAGCTCATTCCTGTAATATTTAAAAGGGGTTCCAAGATCAGATATGGTAAAGCAGTGAGATTAAAGAGCACCATACCAGGGCAAACAGAAGGCGTCTGAGAAAAGAAACATGGAATGCAGATGATTAAGTAAGCTGTAAAACTCTTTGGAAGGAAGTACAAAGGAAAATTAGAAAAGCAAAAAGAAATAGTAATCAATACATTGATTTCCCCTCCCCCCCAAAAACAATAATGGTGTTTCAAATAAATACAACAAAAACAAATGATGAAAGAAAACAAACAAAACCCTCCCCAACCCATGGACCCTACTAGTAAATGGAGTTTTAAAGCAAGTGAGCACAGTAATTAATAACTTATTAATCAAAATTTAAAACGGTTCTGACAAGGCACTTTAAAAATACAGTTTTCAGAGTAACAGCCATGTTAGTCTGTATTTGCAAAAAGAAAAGGAGTACTTGTGGCACCTTAAGAGACTAACCAATTTATGTATGATGTATTCCATACAAAAAACAGCTGGCATTTAATTAAAAAGCTCACTAGATTGAGGAGTGTTTTTTGATTAGAAAGAGGCAAACAGAACTGCATTATTTTTAAAAAAGGATGAAGAAGCAATATAACGTGAAGGTCATATTTGCTATTTTGACTGCTACTTCTGCGAGTGCCATTTCTGTAAGAGCCTGAATGTGTGCCAAGTAAAGCTGGTCAAAAAGGTTTTAATTTTTTGAATTTTTGACCCCCGGATTTGCTTTTTCTCCAGATCGTTTATAGAGTAGTTGCAATTTTTCAAAAATTAAATGAAAATTTTAAAGAAAAAATTCATTTTTAAAAAGATTTTTTTCCCTGACCTTTTCAATCAGCGCCAGCGTCATATAACGCCAGGCACAGGCCACATTTAGCAGGCCTACACTTCTTGTTTGATAACTGGGTACGCCACTAAACTGTGTTTCCCACTATTCCTCTCCCTTCATGTATAACATATGCACGTTGAGCTATAATGGCTGTTGTGGCCATGCAGTAAAGGAGCTCTGAAAGACACCAGTGTTGGATTACGTTGGGTGGTGGAGATCAGAGAAGGCCCGTGTTAAGTCACAGAGCATGTTGTGTGCCCAGTTACTAGTCAAATTTTAAAAAAAAAATAGCACTTACTTAACTAAGGATTTAGGACCCAATAAATAATGAACAATTTGCATGTGTAGTGCTGTGAGTTCCACACCCAACCCATGATTTTTTTAAACAGCCAGTTGATGCACAGTGGGTGTGTGAGAGTCCGTTGCTCTCTGGTTGCCAGCATCTGCTTTATGTGGTGGTTTTGGGATGGCTGGCTTGTCAGACTCAGTCCAGAAGAGATCACATGACTGACCCAGGCCATCTATAACTTCTTTGAAGCCCTATCTGATGAAGTGGTGGCTATAGGGCAAGACTATGAATGGAGGCAAATGTTGTGACAGGCCACTGGAATGATCTGGAGGGCACCAAGAAGTGAGGTGAAGAAGGCAGTCACTGAGTATGCTGAAGCTAGAGAGGGAAGCTCCAGCAATAGGAGGGGCCATGGGCTCTCTTCTGTGAGGAGACCATTGTGCTCCAGCCCATCTAACAGATGGCCACCCATGGAATACAGGGGCTGGTCACTGTACCATGAGCCAGCAGTCCTCAGGTGAGCATGGAGGAGTTATGTGCCATACAATACAGTGTGTTGACATTGCTCAGAACATATGGGTTGCATAATCTTTCCCCCTGCTGATTCCTACTGCTCCAGTGACCGGAAGCAGAGTGTTTATCAAAAGTGACCCTCCCTCTCCCCAGTATGTCCAGATTTTAACTTCCACAGTGTCTGAACTCTGAAGAAAGCATTCCCAGCTCTGTGAAAACTCAGACATTCCCCCACTGTCAGGCAAAAGCCACATGTCCTACAATTATAACTGGGTGCAGCAAATATCTTGTCCTGTCAATTGCGTCTTTACAGCATGTAACTGGAAACTCTGTGTCTGTGAGAATGAAGTGTTTCCTTTTGTATTGTTCCCTTCACACAGGAGCATGTAGGCTCCAGCAATAGATAGCTGCCACTAGCCAGGACCAACAAGCACAAACATCACTTCATCCTGGAGGAGATATGGCTATCTGCATCTGGTGAATGGAAGAAATCTTGCATTGACTAACAGGGGACTGGTCAGGAAGTTGCAAACAAAACACTTATAAATAAATAAAAGAAAGCACCTCTCTGACAAGTTGACACCTGTACCACTTCCTCCTTCCCCCTTTTTTGTTTCTATACTCTCACCTTACACTTGTAGGAGTACTTTGTTATTCCATACATTGGCTGTTTTCATGATCCTTTCCACTCTCAGCAGGTGTCTTTGGCATGTCTTCAGAGGCAGCCTCTGCAGCAGTGACCAAGAACCAAGGAGCAAGGTAGTCCCATACCTAACCATTTAGACTTACCTTGGGATTGCCTAGCTTTTCAACACTTAGTTCCTGTAATGCTGCCCTGGTAGGGGAAAAACTACAAGTTCCATTTTGTTTAGGCAGTTCACCATTTTTGTTTGTAAGGAGTTGTTGTTTGTCCACCATGTTGGTGACCTTCTTCTTGAGACAATTCACACCTTTTTCTCTCTAAGGCAGGAAAGAGCCAGACTCCATGGGTGCTCTGGGGCTGGAGCACCCATGGGGAAAAATTAGTGGGTGCTCTGCACCCACCACCAGCCAAGCTCCCTGCCCCCCCCCCTCCTCCCCGCCCCGAGGGCGCTGTGTCCCCACTCCTCCACCTACTTCCCAATGCTTTCCGTCGGGCCACTGCCAAACAGCTGTTTGGCAGCGTTAGCGTGCTCTGGGAGTGGGGAGAGGAGCATGAACGTGGCGTGCTCAGGGGAGGAGGTGGGAAAAAGGCAGGGCTGGGGTGGGGATTTGGGGAAGGGGTTGGAATATTGGCAGGGAACGGGTGGAGTTGGGGCAGGGACTTTGGGGAAGGGGTTGCAATGGGGGTGGGGAAGGGATGGGAAGAGGTGGGGCAGGGCCAGGGGCGGTGGGGGGGGGTTCAAGCACCCATGGGAAAGAGGGGAAGTTGGTGCCTATGGTCACATGGCCTGTGTTCTGCCTAGCAACAGGAGAGCATAAAAGACTGCTGCACCCGAGAGGAGGGGCTGTTCTTCCTGATGGCAGCACAGTACATGTCCTAACCAAGACTTCGAGGGATCTAAAGAAGACCACAGAAGAAGATTCAAACTCCATAGTTCCAGCTATCAGTTCTTGATTGATTCTTAGCTTACCTGTATCCTGAACTCCTGTGTCCTCACCTTGCTGTCCTGATGTATTCCATCCGTGATGTCCTCTGTCGTGGGTCCATTGCTCTGAACCTGGTGTAGTATGCTATGTACCTCTGTACCTTACCCGTAGTAAATTCCCCTTTGTCATTATGGGTTTGGGACCTTGACTTTATGGAAGTTTCTTGTGCCAACCTGTACCTGTATGCCCTTTGTGTATTATTTTGCTGGGGGTCCTATAAGTTACTGTTTCCTGTTTGAGTCACTGTTTAATAAACCAGTTTGCTTTATAGTTAACCCTGTCCTTAGTTTTCTCTATGTTGATAGATGCAGTTTGGGGGAATGAGTCTGCTGGGTGGGGACTCTGAGGTGTGGAACCTAGAGCACATCCAGTTAACCACAGGCAAGATCTGAGTTCCTGGTTAACACCCTCGTGCCTGAAATTCCCTGCAGACCCTGTCGGGTGCCTGATCCTGTGGCCCCACTCACAATGGCCAAAAGGTGTTCACCACCTTCCCAATAGTGCATAGCCACTAGGTGTTCAGACCAGGCATTTTAAAAAATCCCAGTGAGTGCATAAATTTCATTATGTACTGGATTAGGTACAAGTCTTCCTCTCTAGGTGCCCGGGTAACTCTGAAAATTTTGACATTTATATTATGGGTCTTAGTTATAATTACTTGGATGACAACATTTGTACAGAGGCATTTCAGACAATCTCAGCTCCATTAACTACTTTTGTCAGCAACCATTTTTATTTTAAATTAATCCTATAGGACAGAGGTTCTTACCCTGTGGGTCATGATTCCCCAAGGAGGGCTGTGAACAGATGTCAGGGGGTCACAGCTCTCTTGTCCTTCCTGTATTGCTAAAGGAGAGGGTCCCTACTAGATCCTGGCCAGGCGGGATAAGGGTCATGTTATGGAAAAGAGGATGTGAGTATATAAAGGGTGGAGAGCCACTTATATACAGCTTTGTAACTTGAAACTAACTAGCTAAACATTCTAGGATGTGTAAGGTATATTTATTAGTTTTCCAATACCTAACAATTCACTAATTATCTTGGATACCTTATACATGTTGTTGCTAAACTTTGAAGATTGTGCTGTTCCAAGGTTGGCATCCTATTTAATCCCCTCCACTAGCTAACCTTGCTTTCTTATAAGGGAGGTCAATAACCCACTGTTGCACAGAAAAGTTGATTTGTTAATTAGTTTAATTGCCTCTTCTAATAATGGCAGAATAAGATTGGCAGAGCAAGCTTGTTATCAATCTGTGGTACTGGTAATCAGTAATTATACGTAATGAGGCTTTTTTCTTGTGGTATCCTGAAGATTGTCTTGAACTCCTCACCTGATTTAACAAATAGATTCTCATGTTGAATTTTCCTCTTATCTTCCCCAAAAGAAGAGAAATTAGAGCGTGTTAGGTGGAAGCTCTGTTTGAAGCCTCAATTTTCTTGAGTGTCCTGCTCTTATTGGGAGTACCAGGTGTGCTTAGTGACTGCAGCCTTCAGCTTCAGGTTCAAACTCAACTCGACTTCTGTGAGTCTTTGATTTCCCTTTTGCTGAAGAGGCAGCGGTTGTCTTGACAGCGGGAACAAAGCTTCATCCTTGCACTCTGATATGCATCAAGGTTTAAAAAAATAAAAGGAATCAAAGAAGGCTTTGGAGAAATTAGGTGTTCACATTTTTGATGACCAAGGTTAGGGTAAATGCCTTCTGTAATTTACAAGATGAATTCAAAATTAAGAATTCTACTCAGGTTGGTTTACCATTGTCATCACTGTAGTAGCTGAAGACATTGCCCCTAAAAGTAAATGCTTTGAACACATGGTCCTGTGAGGTGCTACACAACCAGAAATTTCAGAATCAACCTAATGATGAGACAAAGAGTATGTTATGAATCAATTTTGCTGGAGAGGAATAGAGACTGAAAAATACCATAGATCGTGTTAAAATAAAACTGAAGAAGGGACTTGGAGTAATGTGGAGGCAATGCAATCTTGCTTTTAAGGGGCAAAGAGGAAATACCTTACATGCTCTTTACCAATTCTTACATCAATCCTTTCTACAGTATTGACCTGCTTTGGATGGACTGATGTTCAGCTATTCTGCACTGGAAAGGAGGTCATCCCAGCATAGCAGGAAGAACCAAAAATAATTTCATATGAAAAGACTAAGTTTGTAACATCAGGATTTTAAGTATTGTTATGAAATCCTATCACAATTTGCACTGTCTGCTCAAATCAAAGCCCATTTAAGATAGAAATCTATTTATGTGTAACATAATTTGTGGCTAGGGCAGAAAATAGGGGATCATCATATGAACATCTTGCACTTTGGGTGTCCTGTAACCAAAGTACTTCAAAATCTTTACTTATTCCTGATATTTAGAAAGCTAGATACTGGGGGCGAAATTCTGGCCAGGTATAGGCAGATGCTTACTGAATGTACATATGGATTAAGACACTTATATGAAGCATCTATACTTCTTTTTTGTTAACTATCCTGCCATTGTAGACCTTTAAGAAAGACGAAGATTGACTCTTTGAAAAGGGGTAGACTCTTGCAGGATTGTGTGGGAGAAAGGGAGAAAAGCCCCTGCTCTACAACGTAAGCAGATGCACCATTTTGGCTTTGATATTAGGATCCATTGGACAAAACTCTTCTGACAGAAGAATTCATGGTGATTGGATGAAATTGTCCATGAAATTGATGAACCGGTTAGGCAAAATGATGTGAGACTAAAATAGAGAAATGGTTGGGTCCATGTATGAGAGCTCCATATTCAAATTCAGCATGGTGTAAGCAGAGGCACTGTGAATACTCACTGACAATTCTTTTTCACTATTTACTTGGCTCCACTAAATATATAGGACACATGCATGGATATAACCAAAAATATACAGAAGCTCAACTTCATTTAAAACAGCAGGTGCAATTGTCACAGCGTAGGGTGTAAGGCAGTGGTGGGCAACCTGTGGCCTGAGGGCCACACACAGCCCATCAGGAGAATCTGCTGGCAGGCCGCCAGACAGTTTGTTTACATTTGCACAGCCGCCCATAGCTCCCAGTGGCCACGGTTTGCTGTTCCCGGCCAATGGGATCTGCAGGAAGTGGCGCGGGCCACAGGAACGCACTGGCCGCTGCTTCCCGCAGTTCCCATTGGCTGGGAACAGTGAACCGCGGCTACTGGGAGCTACGGGCAGCTGTGCAAATGTAAACAAACTGTCTGGTGGCCTGCCAGCAGATTCTCCTGATGGGCTGCAACTTGTCCACCACTGGTCTAAGGAGTGGAAAAATAAATAAGTCTTACAAGAAAAGAAGCAAAATAACACTACGTTGGAGTGCTCTAGACATGCATTTCATATTTTTCCAGTATTGCAAAGGCAGAAAACTCAGTAATTACATCACGCACGGTGATAGTTACTAAAGAATGATCACAGGATAGCACAGTAGTTACATGTTATAGAAAACTCACTCTTTGTGTGAGGTTCTGACACAGAAAAAATTAGAAACTTTGGAACCAATATTTCAAGCTGAGAAGACTAAAATACTGTGATGATGTGCACTATGGAAAAATGTCAGAAAACCAAAGTTGTAGCACCATCAACATAACATACCTCCTAATGATTTAGAAGAAAACAACTGTCATTAGTTGTCCCTTGTCTTGAAAACAACTGTCCCTTGATTTTCTAACCTTCCTGATGACTGGAGTGACAAAGAATGTTTTTTCTGCACTTATTGCCATTAAGAAAGATTTGAATAAATTGAAAAATATGTCACTGTGTGGGGTTATTGTGTATCTTTTGGGTTTTTATTGTCCATAAGAGGAGAAAAAATACAATTAAATAGGCAAAAATAAAACAAAACAAAACACCCAGGAGATTGTTCCTAAATCTTTCAAAGTAATATCACATTAGCAGACTTACTACAGCAAAATGTAGGCAAGACTTTTACTAAATATGGCCTCAATGCAGAAATAGAAACTGGAAGACAAAAAACCTGCTGGAACTCAAAGGAAGCCAGATTTTATGGTCATTGCTACAAAGGCAAAACGGAGAGACTTTGTACTTGAGTGTATGAAATTCAAAGGAGCACAAGATACTTCTTCAGTTTCTGTGTAGGGATTTAGAATATGTTTCACTTGAGGAGGTAATAAGACTTGCACACAATGTAAATCACAGTTTTTTAAAGACACAAAGGCCAAATTCATCCCTGTTGCAACATCAGTGATTGCAAGGGAGTTACACCAGGAATGAATTTGGCCCTATATCCATGTCGAACATGATCTTCTCTAAAGTCATGCAACAAAAGCACTAAAGAATGCTGTTACTAAAGAGCACATGCCTCAAATCCATGTTGCTTGGACAGTGTTAACTATCGGATATCAGTGTTGCTGATACTCTCTTCCAGTGGCAGGATTCTGTAGCTTTCCACTCTTCTGGTACAATGAGAAATGAAATCAAAAGGTGATACTAGTTAGGTCTTGGCAGCTCTTCATGCAGCTCTTGGAAAGCTCAAGGAGGTTTGTCGTCTGTGGCAGCACTGTACTCATTTGGAAGTCACTTGAACAAGCTGTGGGTTGGCACTATGAACCTTCCATTTGGAGGACTCAAGAGGTGGATCTAACACAGCAACATCACTGATGGGGTTGGACCCATCTTCCTTTTATGTTCTCTGAAAGGCCTGTGCCATCCTTCTAAATGAATAGCAAATGCACATGAATATAGTAGATAAAAGTGAGGGACATTTGGCATTGGCTTCTTGAGCTAGGTGTAGTGCAGACTAATGTTAGACAAAGTCTCTACCATTGGATCTCACACCTAAGCTGCACTTTAACAAATTTGTGGTTCAAGTTCAGGGCCTCCTGTACCATAGTGAATGGACAAAGGGGTACTGTGACCACGCAGATCCCCAATTGCATTTTTACTTATAGTCAAAATGAGTGCCCAGGAAAATACACCCTTTCATCTTAATTTGAGAATTTGATTACTGGAAGATTGGACCTTAGAATTTCACACATGTTCATCACCCGGAAAAACACATTTAACTGCTTAGCAGAAGCTAAATTATTTCCTATTAAGTGGAATTTAAGTTAATACTGTTCTGATTAAGCAGTGGTTATTACCATTTACTTTCATTAGGCTCAATCAGTTTCCTGGGAGACAAGGACTTGAGGAGACTCAGCAGTTTGTAGGACCAAGCCTTTAAATGAATGTTTTTTTGTCTGAGCTGTATTTTTAGACTTGTAATTTACATCATTTGAACCACTTTCCCTGTTTACGTTCTCTCCTTGCATCTGCCTATAATAATGTTCTTCAGGAACTATTAAAAATGAATATAGGACTAGTTTCTCTTTGTACACATGTGATGAGTCTTGTGCACATCCCAGATGGAATTAGTTCATAATCAGATGGCATAAAGCTTGTCACTGCAGAGGCCACAATATTGTAGGCATAAATATATGAACAAGCCATAACATTAATTCAGTGTACAGTAGCATAAGGGTTTTTTTTTAACATGATGTATAATTAACCTGTGGAACTCACTGCTGCAAAATCAAAATAACTTAGTTATATTTTGGGAAAAAGAAACAACAGACTTTGATATGAGTAAGAATAGATTCAGCAGTTACTTTAGCTAAAAATTATGAGAGTTATCAGCCCTCTTGATTCAGGTGTAGGCTGATGAATAGCTAGAATCAGAAAGAAATTTTTCACATACTTCCTCTCTATATATAGTATATAGATGCAGTTTGTCCTGCCCTGCAGAAGAAATATTGAATTCTTGGTTCCAGGAAAGGCATTACTTATATTTTGTTGTGTTAAGATGATTTTTGAACGGGAGGGAGATCTTGGATTCTCTCATTTCCCCCTTTAATTTTACAAATTTCAGAAAAGCACTATTGTGCTTTTTCCCATGCTGCCCTTGATCATATAAACATCATACAAATGAAGGACTGGAAGGAACCTTGAAAAGTCAAAACTGATACTGGCTGGGTGGGTAAGATTCAAAGGACTACTACTTATCTCCTTGAGCTATCCATCCACAAAGCTACCTCACTGTCCTCTTCAAATCCCTTCGTCATGATGTCTACAAAAAACTTGACATAGATTAGGTGTCTGGCATGATGAGACCACTGCTTGTCATGTTGACCTCATCATTTCTTTGTGCTCCCCCGTCGTTGTTTGAATACACCTATTGTCTCTTGTTTTATACTTTGTAAGCTTTTTGGGGTCAGGAGTGTCTTTTTGTTCTGTGTTTGTACAGCACCTAGCACAATGTGGCCCTGGCCCATGACCAGGACTCCTAGGTGTTACTGCAATACAAATAACAACAAGTAATAATATATAAAAATAATTCCCTTCTTTACAGGCTTTGTGAAAGGCTGACCCATTCCTCCAGCAAAGGAGTGCTGGAAAATGGATCTGTCTGTGGCTCATGAGTACATGGGTTAGCCAATGATGCTGCTTCCAGTATCTGGGGCTGAACACAGTGCTACTGCATCACGTCCACTACAGGTTGGCTTTAGTTCCTTCAAATGCCAATATAGCAAAAACATTACCAGTTTGGAATGTATCTTGACTTTAACTCTCTTCCTGAGTCCACTTACTAGAAGCCAGCCATCAAACTGTCGTCTGTACTAATCAGTAAGTTGCTACTGGTAAACAAGTTCTTTTATTAGAAGGTATTCATTTTCATTAGTCATCAGAGAAAGCAAATGGGCCTGAGTCTCCTCTCTCTTGCACTGATATAAATAAAGAGTACTCCAAATAAGTCAATACAGTTACTGTGTTTGAAAACTTTTATAAGTGAAAGGAGATGCAGGCTCAGAATCAGTGCATACATACAAGTCACAGGTACTGTTGTACTGGACATGCAAGAAGAACGACAAGATGTAAGGGTTGTGGTTTCACTAGGCATCAAGTGTATTAACTTAACTCATCTGGGAACGCCATGGTATCAACTCGTCCAGTGCAGTTCATAATGCCTTCTGTTTCATTCACAAAGTGTGAAGCTGAATGCAGTTTAGGTTGAATAAGTGAAACTTTGTTAAACCCTGTGGACTGCTCTCTCCATGCGACTGCTCTCTCCATGCAACTGAGTGCTCAAAATATGATTCCATCCTGCACACTCCGCTGATCTTTGGCTTGAAAATATGGTTCTGCTCCTACTGGTACTTGGCTTGTGTCTTCTACCCATCCTGCTAGTATCTTGATGGGCTGTAGCTGGATGTCCTTCCTGTTGCCTCTTTGATTCACTTATCTGCTGAAACTGGGAGATAGTGCAGAAGGTCAGTGGATTCAGTGTCCTGATCCCCTTTCCCCAAACCCACTGATGATGGGTATATATCCTTTGGCACGTCTAGGTGTTACACAGGGTTGTGAGGCACCTTGCTACCATCTGCCCTTAATGTGAAGAAACCTTGCTTGCTGTGGGCCAGCTCCCCAACTTCATTGGCCACAGGCAACACAAACACTCCTCCCTAGACCTCACAGTCTCCACTGTCAGCCTGTGAGTTAACAATAGGCACATGGCAGCGCTCCAGTGTCTCTCTGGAGTGCCCAGCTGCTTGTCTACTGGAGAAACAGTATCTACCAATTTGCTGCATCCCGAGAAACAGTGCAGCCCAGCTTACCAATTCCACCTTAGATCACCACTCCGCTTAACACACAACACTTAGATATACCTGATTTCACCATAAACATAAGTTTATTTAACAAAGCATAGAGATTCAAGTAGTAGCAAGTAGAAGTATTGGAAACAAATGGCTACATATAAAATAAAATCATAATATGCATTCTAGGGCCTAGACTTATTCTACAAGGCATGAGAGTATCTTGTGGATTATTCGCAAAAAGAAAAGGAGTACTTGTGGTTAGTCTCTAAGGTGCCACAAGTACTTCTTTTCTTTTTGCGAATACAGACTAACACGGCTGCTTACTCTGAAACTTGTTGATTATTGCTCATCCAAAATCCTTGCAGCGCTTTACAGCCAAGCAGGCTGTGGCCCTCCTTTCATGAGACATGCACACTGTCAGTTTGCCTCCTAGGTGAAGACTTAATTGTGTCTCTTTGTGCTCCAAGATATACCAAAACAAATTTTGTCTTTATTCAGAAATAGGACTTCTCCCTACCCCCTGTTGTTTGCTTCATCCTCTAGATTTTCTGTTTTGTGGATTTTGTAATCTCTCAGTTTACACCTGGCTCAGTATGCAAAGAGGCATACAGCACGCAGATATAGGGATATAGGTGTCTCTTATCTCCTGCCTGAAAGGAACATCTCTGAGATATGCACAGGGGTAAAAGTAAGTCCAGTGATTTACCAGTATGCTGGGGCCAGCTCTGGCCCCCGAAAGGGGCGGGGTTGAGGGGGTCAGAGCCAGCCCCAGCTCACCCTGTAAGGTAAGTGCCCCCCCTGGGGTAGCAGCTGCAGCCGCAGACTGGGGCTCCGGGGGTTATTTAAAGGGCCTGGGGCTCCCCTGCTTCTACCGCCCCAGCCCTTTAAATAGCCCCGGAACCCTGGAGTAGCGGCGGTGGGGCTCTGGCGGCTATTTAAAGGGCGGGACCTTAGAAGCAGGGAGCCCCGGGCCCTTTAAATAGCCACCGGAGCCCTGCAGCCTCTACCCCAGGCCTCCAGCAGCAGGGCTCTGGAGGCAATTTAAAGGGCCTGGGTCTCCAGCCACTACTGGGAGCCCCAGGCCCTTTAAATTGCCCCCTGGGGAAGCTGGGCTGCCCCAGTATGGTGCACCAGCTCTTGCCGGTATGCCATACCTCCTGGCGACCGGCCTTAACTCCGAAACCTTAAGAGCATAATTTTCAGAAAAGATACATAACTCCTTAAATATTATCTAGACATACATTTTGCAATGGTTGTGACCACCAGTGGGTACTGGCTCATGGTAGGAAACTCACAGGCCACCCTTTGGTGAACTATTATGCGGATATCTGGCCCACGGGCTCCCTGTGCAACCCTCTGCACCCGCTGTGCCCTCTGCCAGTTGGCATCAGGCAGTCCCTGCATCACAAAAGTCCTGCTCAGGGTGTCAGCTGACACCAGGAATCATACTGGATAGTACCTGATCTCTACGTGGTAGCACTGGAGGTACAGCGGCATTCACTGCAACCTCTTTGGAGTATGAAGAAGGGTCTTTGGCACGATTGTCTCTCAGGATTTGTGCTCTGATTGCACTATTGCTGCGTGCTCATAGGTGTACGGTTGGAATCATGCCACTCCAAATACCACCGCCGGAAGCTCTTTTTCTATTTGGTTGTAGCCCCGTGAAGAGTCTGACAGGCCTCTGCTGGCAAAAGCGATCGGCTTCTCTTGCAAAAGAGTTACAGCCAGGCCTTTCTCTGATGCATCACGCTGGAGTGTCAGTGGCTCTCTTGGCAGGGCTGCCTGGGGCAGAATAAAAACAGAGGCAATGTGAATGAGTTCCCAGCCAGAGTGGTCTTACAGCCTGGTTTGTGGGGTCAGAGTGCCCTTTAGGTTTGGCCCAACTGCCCCTCTGTGATGGGGAGCCAGAGTGAGGCCCACCCCCATGATATAGGAACCGCCACTGCAGGGGGAGTACAGGGTGGGCTCTCTTTTCAACCCCTCCCCCTTTGCATCATTGTTTTTTTGGAAGGGTGAGGGGTCTTCAGTTTGGGATTTTTCCCCTAACGCCCAAAAACCTTTATGTACCCGGACCGCAGGATACAGGCATCCATTATCATTTGTTTCAGCATGTCAAATGCCTCTTGTTCAGGTCCTGACCACTCCCACTCAGCATCCTGTGTTGGGAGCTGACATATGGGTTCCATTACCACAGCCAGGTGTGGACAGTCATTAGAAAATTGATCATTCTTATGAAGCGCTGTACCCCTTTCACATCTACTGGAGCTGGCATGTCTCTGCCTCCATCTTGGTGTGATCTTCTTACAGTCCCTCTGCTGAGAACAGTTGTTCAATGTATGTCACCTCATGCTGTTAGAGTCTCATTTTTTCTGGATTGAGTTTTATTTTCTTGTCCCTGCATCACTGTAGAAAAGCTTGTAGTTTTCTGTCGTGGCCTTGTCCAGCTTCTGTATCATTGGTCCGTTCCCCTACAATAAGGATATCATCTGCAATTTTTTTTCACCCCAGGCAGTCCTTCCAGCGTTTGGTTAAGTCTCCTCTGGAACACGTATAGTGCTGGGCTTATGCCCACTGGCATGCACAGCCATTGGTAGTGACTAAACTGGGTTGCAAAGGGTTGTCAGCATGCTAGACTCTTTATCCAGGCTTATGTGCCAAAACCCATTTCTCACATTAGAGACTATAAAGGTTCTGGCATTGGAAAGTTCTGGCAAGATGTCTCCAATTGTGGACAGTGTATAGTGGCACCTTTTCAGTGCTTGGTTCAATCACTTTGGATCTGTGCAGATGCGTAATTTGTCTGATGGCTTCTTTACCACCACCATGCTGCTAACCCAAGTTTATTGGCCTCTATAGGTGCTATGATACTCCTGGTCTGCAGACCTTTGAGTTCCTTCATACTGGGGTATGAAGTGCCACTGGAATTTTCCTTCATAGTAAGCACACAGATTCCATGGTGGAGGTCTACATCCCATCGCAGTTTTCCTTTGAGGCACCTGTCCCTTTTGAAAACGTCCCCATATGCTTTTTAAAATTGTCTCCACTGTCCATGGGACTCCCCTTTTTCTTCTTATACTGCAGCAGTCCAATTCTGATGTTGCACCATGATCAGATCCATGGTTGTGTTCCCCAAGAGGGGTCTGTGGTGCTTACCATTCATCACCAAAAACTTTGGTTGGTACCGTTTGTTATCTTTTGGTCTGATGACTATGGGGGTCACATTTTCCTATGGTCTGCATTATGCTTTCATTGTAGATTGTTAAATTGAACCTACTATTTGAAATGGGAATGTCTGAGTCCAATTTGCCCCGAGGAATCACATTGCTGAAGGCTCCCCTTATCAAGCTGAAATTACACAGGAAATTTCCTTATTAACATTGTTTCAGGCACAAAGAATGTATTGTTCCTTGTTGCTTGCCTGTCCTGACAGCCTGAAGCTGATATGCTCTTGGACTCAAGGAGAGAATCAAGATGTCTTATCATTGTGTGATATGCCATCCTCTTGTGCAAGTCTGAATCCTTCTGGGATCTTCCTCTGTTCTTGCGCACACTGCTAAAATGATTCAACTTTCCACATTCCTTGCAATGTTGTCCTAGTATTGGTAAATATTTGCCTGCATATTGTCTCCCACAGTAAATTAATCTCACTATGGGTATGGAACCCTGGCTACCTGCTCTTTGTTACTCTTGTCTCGTTGCATGTGCTACTCCTGAGGGCATTCTGTGCCAAAAAAATAAAAATTCTGTGCACAATATTTTAAAATTCTGAAAAATGATGCAAGTTTTATTTGCCAATAAATAAATGCAGAGACTCCAGGATGGCAGTGGGGAGCCCAGGCCACTGCCTGCACGAAGGTGGGAGATCACCCTGCAGTCTCCCTACTCTGGGTGCAGCTAATTGGGGGTCAGTGATGTGGGGGCTCAGGGTGGTGCAGGTGGGTGGGCTCATCACTGTGGGGTGGTCTGGGTGCAGGGATGGAGGTCCAGAGGCAGGGGGTCTGGGTGCAGGGGGCTCCAGATGCAGGAGTTGAGGGTCAGTGGGGTGGGGTTTGGGTATGGATGGTTAGGGGAGTTCTGGGTATATGGGGTGAGGCTTGTCAGGGGTGCCTGGGTATGAGAGGTCCGGATGCACAGGGGTTGGGCAGATGGAGGAGCAGCTCCCCGCCCCCTGCAGCTGAGGAGCGATGGAGGCAGGAAGCAGGGGAGGATGCTGAGCTTCCTGCAGCTGGAGGAGGTTTCTGGGGGTGGGTCTGACACAGGGGAAGAGGAAGCCCCATCCTCTCCTGCCTCTAGCCCAGCTGGGACTAGCAGCTGATTCTGGCTCAGGGTAGGAGCCACTGGCTGGCGTGTTCTCAGCCCTGAGTTGATTTACCTCTCTGCTGGCTACTCCGGGTGCTTGAAACGATGTACCTGAGCTGCTAGGGAGTGGTGTGTGACTGCTCTTGCAGCTTCCCTTTGCTTCCCTGTCAGAAAGTCATTTTTCTGCAGGGAAGCAAAGAAATCTGCGAGGGACATGAATTCTGTGCACGTGCAGTGGCGCAGAATTCCCCCAGGGGTAATGTGCTTCTGAGGGTGTTGTGCCTTCTGGGGCTTTCATCCATTCTCTTGAGTCACTTCTGATTGCCTTCCCAGAGCAGGTGGTGATTCCAAGTGCTGCAGCCTATCCTGTCCTGAGTCAGGGGGTCTGTGAAGTCCCCCAAATTACACATAGCAACCAGTGTACATAAGGCAGTAACAATGGGGGTCTCTCTTCTCCCCTTTGGATTGGTCTCTAGAGAAAAACCTGTGTTGCTGTATATTTCATTCTTCTTTGGGGAGCAATAGATCCCAGGGCTCCCAGGACTGATGTGAGGTTTGAAGCAGCGATGAGGTTCAGAGTACTGCAGACCTTCCTGTCTTGCTTCCTGATAAGGTAAAGTAACAGTTTAATCCTCCTGCTGTTGCTGTTCTCCTGCATGTCAGGCCTGCATACATACAGCTTGAACTCGTCCTTCCATGGGTTCCCTGCTGGGCTAGGTTTGTGCCTGCAAAATCCAGGCCTCAAGGGCAGTGGTCTCCAAACTGGGGTGCACAAGATGATCCCGGGGGTGCGCGGCAGCAAGAGTGCTGCCGGACGGCACTCCGCCTTTTTTTTTCTTTGGCAGCAGCTCTCCATGTCCATGGCTGGTGTTCCGCTCTGGCAGACCGCCTGCGGAGGGTCTACCGGTCCTGTTCCGTTGGCGGCGCACCTGCGGCAGGTCTTCCGGCCCTGTTCCGGCTGTGGCGTGTCTGTGGCAGGTCTTCTGGTCTTCACGGTGGGGGTGCGCGAGCCAAAAAGTTCGGAGACCAGTGCTCTAGGGACTTCAGACTGAGTTCCAGGCCAGTTGCTGCATTGCAGAGAACTCACATCTCAGACGCTGCCACCATGTTTCGTTTGCAAAGAGTAAAGCTGAATGCAGGTTAAATTGAACAAGTAAAACTTTATTAAAGCTGTGCACTGCTCTGTCATAGAGGAGTTGCTTCCAGACTAATGTCCTGCATTCCCCATTCTATTGGTATCCCCTCAATAACAATCTCTTCAGGGAACATTTGCCCTCTGACTCCAGTTCCACTGGGCATGATACACCGTCCTTAATTGTTTCTACCTGGTGGACAGCTGCTGTCATCTCCCATTCCTCCACCCTTGGTCCCAGCTTGTTGGTGGGACCCCACCCCCATAGGAGGATTCAGTGGCTGGGGAAAAGGGATTATCTCCCCACTGTACCAGACATTAGGTGCCCCAACCCCTTTTCCCCAGCTTCCTTAGGGGATGCCTTTCTCCAACTCCATTTCCAATTCTGATTGATCAGGAAACTGGACCCCCTATGGAATTAGTACCTGCACTGGACACCTGCCACCTGCTAAGTTGTGAAAACTTGAACCTAGCTTTCCTGACCTACCTCCCTGACCTGCTGTGAGAAGGCAAAAAACCCCATCCCACCTCACCCAATTTGGCAGTGAGGGAAAAATTCCTTCCCACTCCCAAAAAAGTGACAATGTCCACAGCAGACACCTTCCTCTTGAGTGTGTAGGGTGAATGAGTTTACCTGAGCTTCACTGACCCACCCATCAGCTCAGGTGGAGCTCTTACATGAGTGGCAGGGGTGGGGAGAGCCTTAAAGGAATCACAGTCCTTTATTCTCCTGCCAGTTTCCTGCCTTTGAGGTGATGTGGGGGGCAGGGGAAGTACATTTGACTAGTCTAATTTTCCTCCCTGTGAAAGGGTAATGCTGCTGCACATGGCATACAAGTTGTGGTTTGTGAAAATGAATTCAATGACATAAAGCAAATTGAATGTGCATATTTTTAATCATCATGTTCTCTATCAATTAAAATAATTAGCAACAAATAGCCTGACAATTAAGTAGATACAGTATTTTCTTCCTAAGAGATTTCTCTTTAAACTTTATTAATATCTTAGCTGTATATTCATAAGAAACAGACTCTATCAGAAGACCTTTAGCTCAGGCCTATTATGTATTATTCCATCTGTTTGTGATGAACCAGAAAGAGCTATGTGTTAGGTCTTGCCTTATGGCAAATCCTGATCTGCAGTTGCTGTTTTCCCACACTTACTTAAGCTTCTTTGCACATCTACGCACACAAAGCAGATGCCGGTGCCACAACAGGCCTGAGAGCCTCCTTCTGAGTGTGAGACACTTTTATACAGCCAGGTCCTTAGGACTAGCCTCCGGCAAAACCAACCAACCAAACAAAAAGGCTGCATACAGTTGACATCAGACAATCTGAAACTGGTTTATTGATTGAAAAGGCAAATAACATACGAGATCATCAATTATATGCCATAAATCTTCTGGGCTACCTCCCCATTGTGTGAAAGTTTTTGTGATACGAAGTTAATTTGAGGAGCGTGAATCTTTGAAATTCAAACTGCTAAGGGGATTGCAAAAGAAAATGATGTTTAGGGAGCTCAAGACATGACAATGATTATTCACTAAATAGCATTTTCTTTTAAAAACACAACAAAAAAGGAACAGTGAATGAAAACGCAAGGTATGGTTTTCTATGTTTTTGGTGATTGGTTCTTTTCCACTAGTGTGAAATCCTGACCTATTGAAATTAATGGTAGTTTTGCCACCTCGGAAAGCTAAATGTGGAATCTCTCTTTTGGCACCTATCCCATCTTAAAGACGGCTCTGGGAGTTCTCTTTGCATTCAATCCCACTCCTCATAAAGCACTGTGAACATGTTTATTAGAACTGAATGGACTCCTCATAGCAGTTTATTTGCTACATTTAGCCCCTGTCTGTCCAATTAGCTTCAGACTTTTTTTTTTTAAACTGAGTTCATTATTCTCAACTATTTAATGAGTGATTCATGCAAACGTGGTTTCAGACTGTTGATTGCTTTTGAACCAAAGCTGGCCAATGTTTTTTTTTTTGCACAAAAAAAGCTTTTTCTGAAGAAAAATGACCTTTTTTCGAAAATGGAACTTTCATTGAAAAATTATTGACATTTTCAAACTTTTCCATATTTCATTAACACGACGGTGAGATTTTAATCAGGATTTTCTAATTGACATTTTTTATAGAAATCATGGTCAAAATTGATATTGAACATTTTTCTTTAACAAAAGCACATTTTCAATAAATGTCAGTGCTTAGTAATGATTTTGATAAAAAATTGCGATAAAAATGTCATGGAAACTTTCACAAATATGAGTCCATTTCAAGCCCTGCAAAATGGAAATAATTTTGAAATTTCCTGCAAAATTGTTTTTCCATTTTTTGACCAGCCCTCTTGTGAACAATTCACTATCACCTTTGTTTCCAGGATTCATGCTGTCACCTAAGACGTGATATTGTTTGTGCCTCCTGATCAAACGATTCCTAAGCCACAACATTGGCTGTGCTAATACTTCTAGTGTATACAGTCATATAAATTCTCTGTTTAGTTTTGAATATTGAATTATCCTAGCCATATTCATAATCAGAGATCTATTGATATTTGGCATTTTAATCCTCTCTGTCAATTTTGATCAGCATACTCTTAAGATCAGAAATTAATTGAACCAAACAGATATAGGGCCAGAGTTATTGCTTATATAGCCATAGACTGGAATATTTGTTTTTTTCAGGTTTGTCAATTGCTTTGGGATACCTTCGTGAACCAGTATAAATCCTTTTAGTCTTTTGCTTTAAAATATAGAGATGAGAAGGAAACCATCACAAATATCTTACTTTTGTGATGAGGACATTATTAAAAGACTAGCAGGGTCCTGGAACTATAGCTGTGAGAGTTTATTCAATACCTAAAGCTTTTTCACTACACAATGAACACTCACAAATAAGAATCTATTCAGACAGCATGCTATTGAGTCAAGTTCATCAAAGTTAAAGTAGGGCACATTTTTTGAAAGCTGTGGATGATTATACATTGGTCAGAATTCATTCACTTTTCTTACAATAATAACTTCCTTGAAATATAGCTAATTAAATTATTTTCTGACTTGGGTTTGCCTTCCTTGTATGGTTGTGATTTTAAAATACTTTATGATGTTACCTTTCTTTGTATCAGATTCTATTTTTTAACATATTTGTAAGATACAAATAAACAATTTCTATTGTGTCGACTGATTCTTTTCATGTGCTCGTTCCAGATTGTACCTGCCAGAAATAATTACCAGCAGATGTATACTGAACTAAAACACATTGGGGCAGATTGTGATTGACAGGCACATAGAAGGTCAGTGTGCTGCATACCTCACCTTGGGCAGAGCTTCTTCAGAGATGCAATCCATCAGGAACTCCTTAGCGTGCAGGGGTTGTATGTGGAACCCACTTTCAGTGTGTTTTATGCTCTGCCCCGGTTCCACAGAGGAGTCTGTTACAGTTCTGACTGAAGTCAATGGGACTACTCACATGCGTAATATTAAGCATATACTTAAGTGCTTTGTTGGCTATGATCTGAGTGCTCAGCACCTCACAGAATTGAGAGTGTAGTCCTTAAGCTCAAACTATAGAGGTTCAGCGCTGGTGAGCCTGGGTTCAGTCCTCAGTGATGACCAAGATAACAGTAATTACACTCGCATACTGCAACATCTCTTAGAGTGGTGCAGCATGCTTAGTTTGACAGGATCTATTTTCCATAAACCCAAGTTGATTTGCATTAATTACATTATCCTCCATTACGTTTTTATTAATTGAGTCCCATATCAGCCACTCCATTATCTTGCTCAGGATTGATATCAGATTCACAGGCCTATTGTACCCAGTCATCTTGTTTACCTTTTTAAAATATTGGCATAACATTAGCTTTTTTCCACCTTTTTGGGACTTCCCCAATGTTCCAAGTTTTATTGAAAATCAACATTAATGGTCCAGTGAGCTCCTCAGCTAGCTTTCTTAAAACTCTGGATGCAAAAAACCCACAGGGTCTCTGCCAATCTGACCCAGGAGAAAATTCCTTCCATCCCGTGGTGATCAGTTGGATCCTGAGCATGTGGGCAAGACCAACCATCAAGACCTCTGGGAAAGAATTCTCTGTAGTAGTTCAGGGCCTACTCATCTACTGTCCTATCTCCGGCTGCTGGGGATATTTTCTATTAGCAGTTGCAGATGGGCCACACGCCACTGTAGGCAGTCCCTTCATATCATCCCCTCCATAAACTTATCAAGCTCAGTCTTGAATCCAGTTAAGTTTTTTTTGCTCTCACTGCTCCCCTTGGAAGGCTGTTCCAGAACTTCACTCCTCTGATGGTTTGAAAACTTCATATAATTTCAAACCTAAAATTGCTGATGGCCAGTTTATAGCCATTTGTTCTTGTGTTAACCCTGGTGTTATTTATTTATTGCTCAGAAATGCATAATTGGGAAATAATGTTTATACAAAATTGTTATTGTCACCAACATACAAATCTGCAAGTTGTTGATACTATGAAGAATAAATAGTCTGGCCTTCAAGTGTGAAATGAAGAAGAGCTCTGTGTAAGCTCAAAAGTTTGTCTCTCTCACCATGAGAAGTTGGTCCAATAAAATATATTACCTCACCCTCCTTGTCTCTCTAACTGGGACCTATGACACTTTGGTCCTTCCATAAGTGCCTGCATTGGTCCCCTACCTTCTATTAGAGAGCAAGGTTGGTTTTGTGCTTGTGACACTGAAGTGGGACTCAGGAGATCTGTGTTCTGTATTCATGGAACTTTAATTCATTTGACAATTGTGGCAACTGTATGATTGCCATTGACACTGAGTGATTGTACTGTAAACTCACAAACCTGAAATATCTGTAGATTGGGAGTTGAAAGTTATATTTAGTTGTGCTTTTTGGTCTGTGGGCTCTCCACTTTCAATCAATGCTTTATTGAAAATGATTTTATTTTTTAAAAGCCCTGCAAGCTAACTGATTTGTTGCACAATGACTTGGAAAGGAGTGTTGTTCATTTTTAATTCTGGGCCTGCTCCTGCTCCCATTAAGTGCCAGAAAACCCCCCAAATAATTTTGCCTTCATGACAATAAAATAATGTTGAGGTTCTAGTGCAGTACTTGAGGCTCTTGGGGAGCTAATGTTGGCAAATGAGAGTAATGGGGCTTTACGGTCAGCACAATTCTTTCAAAAAGTATTTGTAACTAGTTAAATAAATTGTGTAAAAGTGGAGTTATTTTAATGTTATATAGAAAGCAATGGATAGGAACATATGCATAACTAAGATCTCAATCAATCTTGAGCTTCTGATCTTATTAAAAAACACTTGATCTTTGATCTTGTGGTTTATGATATGCTTTATCAAAGCCCATCGATTGATTTATAACGGCATAATCCATCTACCCCTATTCATTATTCTGAATAATCCCATACAAAGCCATATATTTGGGAGGGGAAGTAAAATACTAACCAATATTTGTTAAATCTGTGCACCGCTGATCTGAAATTCTTCTATGCTAATATTTGCTTGCTACAGTTTATGTATTTTTAGTCTGGATGCTACAATATAGACAGAAGAGCAGGTTAAATTTAGACAAAATTTAATAGTCTGTTTATATACGACTTATTCTTTCTGAGATGTCCAGAACCCTGAAACGCCACTGCTCCTCATTACAATGTAAATTTATATATTGTAATATTTGTTTTGAAAATTTATATACTGGCTGACCATATGAACATGTTCTCATTGCCTACGCAAGCCTTTGAGCAATTTGCTGCCTTTTGTTAGCAAATAAAGGCTCTCTGAGCCTCCTACTTGAGCTCAGAGTTTACCAGCTGCTATCCACTACTAGGACTCATTAGAGGCCTGCTGTTCTGCTGAGAACCACACCACATGCTACACCCTGCCTTGTCTGCATATTAGCCTGTTGCTGCTCCTTAAATTACCAGGTACAAAAGGTTGTTCTATTTCTCCACAGAGAACTACCATTTTTATCCTGTTTGAAGAGGCTTTATATCATGATCTCTCTAACTCATTAAGGTTCACAGACAGTCCACAGGTTGTTATAGTGGATTTGTCCCCATGGATGATGTGAGTGGGTTTGGGTTGTTTTGCAAATGATTAAAATGGCTGTATCTCATGTTCAGCAGTCTTCTTTTTTTTTTTATTAAAATAAAAAACACATAGATGTTTAAAACAAAAATGCTTTCCTTGTTCTAATCAAGGAGATTTAGTGGGGCTGTTACTCCAACTACCCTAGTAGGTAAATCAATTTATTTGAGGATAAGCTTTTGTGAGCTACAGCTCACTTCACTATTTGAGTTTATGCTCAAATAAATTGGTTAGTCTCTAAGGTGCCACAAGTACTCCTTTCCTAGTAGGTAAAGGAAATCTTCTAGAAGAAAATACTGTATATACTTTAAAGTTGGGTTTAAGAACATAAGAACGGCCCTACTGGGTCAGACCAGAGGTCCATCTAACCCAGAATCCTGCCTGCCAGCAGTGGCAAATGCCTGGCACTCCAGAGGGAATGAACAGAATGGGTAATCTTCAAGTGATCCATCCCCTGTCGCCCATTCCCAGCTTCTGGCAAACAGAGGCTAGGGACACCATCCCTGCCCATTTTGGCTAATAGCTATTGATGGACCTATCCTCCATGAATTATCTAGTTCTTTTTAGAACCCTGTAATAAATAGCCTTGGCCTTCACAACATCCTTTGGCAAAGAGTTCCACAGGTTGACTGTGCGTTGCGTGAAGAAATACTTCTTTTTGTTTGTTTTAAACCTGCTGCCTATTAATGTCATTTGGTGACCCCTAATTCTTGTGTTATGAGAAGTAGTAAATAACACTTCCTTATTTACTTTCTCCACACCAGTCATGATTTTATAGACCTCAATCATATCCCCCCTTAGTCATCTCTTTTCCAAGATGAAAAGTCCCAGTCTTCTTAATCTTTCCTCAAATGGCAGCAGTTCCATATCCCTAATCATTTTTCAGAGTAGCAGCCGTGTTAGTCTGTGTCTGCAAAAAGAAAAGGAGTACTTGTGGCATCTTAGAGGCTAACAAATTAATTTGAGCATAAGCTTTCATGAGCTACAGCTCACTTCATCGTAGTGGAAAATACAGTAGAGGGATTTTATATACACAGAGAACATGAAACAATGGGTGTTACCATACACACTGTAATGAGAGTGATCAGGTAAGGTGAGCTATTATCAGCAGGTGAGAAAAAAAACCTTTTGTAGTGATAATCAAGGTGGGCCATTTCCAGCAGTTGACAAGAACATGTGAGTAACAGTAGGGGGGGAAATAAACATGGGGAAATAGTTTTACTTTGTGTAATGACATATCCACTCCCAGTCTTTATTCAAGCCTAATTTAAAGGTGTCCAGTTTGCAAATTAATTCCAATTCAGCAGTCTCTCGTTGGAGTCTGTTTTTGAAGCTTTTTGTTGTAATATGGCGACTTTTAGATCTGTAATCGAGTGACCAGAGAGATTGAAGTGTTCTCCGACTGGTTTTTGAATGTTATAATTCTTGACGTCTGATTTGTGTCCATTTATTCTTTTACGTAGAGACTGTCCAGTTTGGCCAATGTACATGGCAGAGGGGCATTGCTGGCACATGATGGCATATATCACATTGGTAGATGTGCAGGTGAACGAGGCTCTGATAGTGTGGCTGATGTGATTAGGCCCTATGATGGTCTCCCCGAATAGATATGTGGACAGAGTTGGCAAGGGGCTTTGTTGCAAGGATAGGTTCCTGAGTTAGTGTTTTTGTTGTGTGGTGTGTGGTTGCTGATGAGTATTTGCTTCAGGTTGGGGGCTGTCTGTAAGCAAGGACTGGCCTGTCTCCCAAGATCTGTGAGAGTGATGGGTCGTCCTTCAGGATAGATTGTAGATCCTTGATGATGCTCTGCAGAGGTTTTAGTTGGGGGCTGAAGGTAATCATTTTTGTTGCCCTTTTCTGAACCTTTTCTGCACGCAGTATTCAAGATGTGGTATACTGTGGGGGGAATTGTTGTTAACCTTGCTGTTGAACCTGACCCCACCCCAGTCTGTGACAAGATCTATGCACTATATGCAGCATAGGCAAGAGCGGTAACGCAAGAGGCCTACAGGCCTGCATCCTGTAAGACTTAGCTTAAGCTAAGAGCATTTGCATATGCTGGGCCATGGTATTTTGACCCAGATAACGAACTAGGCCAACCTCTAGCCTAGCGCAAGTCCCTAGCTGTCCATTATATGCAACCCCCCCCTCAAACCTGCAAAAGCCCCTAGAGAAAACGCTGCCACAAGCAAACCGCAAATCTTGATAATAATGAAGTGCGTCAGCACAGTGCTAATTATAAAACTGTTTACTTTGGCTCCTTATAAGGCTTTATTAACAATTCTTGAGTGATACAAAAAATTAAGGAAATTTATCATTTGACTTGAATGTAAAAAAACTATATAAGACTGGTATCATAGGGGCAGGACAGAGAGAGAGCAGGGTGGCACCTGCATGTGACCCTCTCTAGCTCCTTCTCCCTGCATGCTTGTATTCAATAAAAGGACCTCAGACTGTTTGAACCAAACAGATGGTGTGACTTGTTTTCCACAAGAATACCATGGATTTATAGAGAGGCAATATGATATTTTCTGTCTTATTATCTATCCCTTTCTTAATGATTCCCAACATTCTGTTCTCTTTTTTGATTGCCACTGCACACTGAGTGGATGTTTTCAGAGAACTATCCACAATGACTCCAAGATCTCTTTCTTGAGTGGTAACAGCTAATTTAGACCCCATCATTTTATATGAATAGTTGGGATTACGTTTTCCAATGTGCATTACTTTGCATTTATCAACATTAAATTTCATCTGCCATTTTGTTGCCCAGTCACCCAGTTTTGTGAGATCCTTTTGTAGCTCTTCACAGTCTGCCTGGGACTTAAATATTTTGAGTAGTTTTGTATCATCTGCCAATTTTGCCATCTCACTGTTTACCCCTTTTCCTAGATCATTTCTGAATATGTTGACTAGGACTGGTTCCAGTACAGACCCATGGGGGACACCACTATTTACCTCTCTCCATTCTGAAAACTGACCATTTATTCCTATCCTTTGTTTCCTATCTTTTAACCAGTTACTGATCCATGAGAGGACCTTCCCTCTTATCCCATGACAGCTTACTATGCTTAAGAGCCTTTGGTGAAGGACTTTGTTAAATGCTTTCTGAAAATCCACTGGATCCTCCTTGTCCACATGCTTGTTGACCCCCTCAAAAATTCTACTAGATTGGTGATGCATGATTCCCCTTTACAAAAACCATGTAGACTTACCCCCAACAAATTATGTTAATCTATGTGTCTGACAATTTTGCTCTTTACTATAGTTTCAACCAGTTTCCCTGATACTGAAGTCAGGCTTACTGGCCTGTGATTGCCAGGTTCACCTCTGGAGCCCTTTTTAAAAATGGGCGTCACATTAGCTATCCTCCAGTCATTTGGTACAGAAATTGATTTGAATGATAGGTTACAAACCACAGTTAGTAGTTCTGCAATTTCACATTTGAGTTCCTTCAGAGCTCTTGGGTGACTCCCATCAAGTCACCTGGTGACTTATTAGATGTGAGATATGTGATACAGCCACTTTAATCCTTTGCAAACAACCCAAACCCACTCACATCAGCCATGGGGATGAATCCTATATAACAACCTGTGGGCTGTTTGTGAACCTTAATTAGTTTATCAATTGGTTCCAAAACCTTCTGAGACTTTAATTTACATTCTCCTGTTATTTGCTTTTTACTGCTACAATCCTCTCGGTCAGCCACTTAGTTACTACTGTGTACTAACATAGACTCCTTTATATCAGTTTACACTTTTCCTCTGAATTTGTATCTTTAGGGTTTTTCATATATTCTCACATATTCTCATATGTAAAGCACTTCTACTGGAGATACAGGAACATTGTGTGTGATTAGGAGTAGTCTTATTTTATATTTTAGTGATATGACCTAAGACTTTCAGCAGAGATTAATGATTCTGGGTGCCTCAATTTTTGGATGCCCCACTTGAAACACCTAAAAGGGGCCTGATTTTCAGGAAATGGATTCTCAGCACTTTCTGCAAATTAAACCCATTTAAAGGGTCTTAAAGGCACTCAGAATCACTAATCACTCTTGAAAATCTTGGCCGTGGCTAAATTTGGGTGAAATAATGCAACACCAATTATGGGGCAGATTTAAATTCTTATTGTGATTTTTTGAAATTAAAATTTGGGGTTGGATTTTTTTAGGGGGAGGAACATGGGAGAAGTGGTTGTGTGAAAGTTGTAGAAAATTTCACTGAAGAATACAAATTAACATACCTTTCTCCTTTCAAACAAATTGCTGTCTTTCACCTGTTGTCTCTTTAATCTTCCATCAGGTTGTTATCTTTGGATTCTATCCTATGTTTTAATCAACAATATCTGCATATAATGCAAGCGAGAGGGCTCACATAGTAATCACTCATTGGTGGTGGTGTCAAGAGGGCCTTTGCTGTGGAAAGTCCACATGGCCAACTGAAAGCTATTTATTTATAAGGTGGCTGACAGATGACACTGAAAATTTGAACCAATGGTTGGCCAGAGGTGCAACATCATCAGCAAACAGCGCAGGTAAAATGGTGGCTGATCAAATGGGGAACACTTCAGAAATCAGTTTTTTTTTTTTAGGTTTAACTGTAATTTTGTAATTTAGAATAGGGAGAGAGGCAACAGAGATAGAATTTACAGGGATTTTTTCTTTAAAAGTATGTTCTTTTTGTCTGATGTAACCTGAAGGAAGAAGTGGAGAGAAAAGAAGAAGTATGAAAGTTAAAGATCAGCTGCTGTTCAAAATTGGCATTCTTTTCTGAAATCATTTTTGAAGACAGGGGAGCTTGCTGTAGGTCTGTTTATTGGCTGTGGGAGTTTTTCCCTGGTTTTCCTATCTCTTATTCCTTAGGAGGTGGCACATCTTTAAAATAGTCAAGTTGCAGCTGCTAACTTTGACCTTAAGAAGAGCTCTGAGAAAGCTCAAAAGCTCATCTTTTTCACCAACAGAAGGTGGTCCAATAAAAGATGTTATCTCACCCACCTTGTATCTCTAATATCCTGGGACCACCATGGCTACAACAACACTGCAAACAATAATGGAAGATGTCGAATTTTGCCATTTGAAATAGCAGCTCCACAACGTGAAGAAAAAGGAAGCGTTTGTCCACACTGGCACTTTACAGCGCTGCAACTTTCTTGCTCAGGGGTGTGAAAAAACACCTCCCCCTGAGGGTTGCAAGTTTCAGCGCTGTAAAGCACCAGTGTAGACAGTGCGCCAGTGCTGGGAGCTGCTCTTCCAGTGCTGGTAGCTACGCCCCTCATGGAGGTGGTTTTTTTTAGAGTGCTGGGCTCTCCCAGCACTATGCTGCGACGACACAAGCCGCTGGCAAGCACTTTAACGTTGCCAGTGAAGATGTGCCTGAAGCCAAACTTAACCATGACATCTACTTCCTTAGCAAATGCAAGAAACAAATCATCATCAACTGACTCCACAAACCCCGCAACATTAACAACATCCCTCAGAATGTCATTCTTGCCACCATGGATGTTACCTCCCTATACACCAATATCCCTCACTGTCTACCTCAAATCTACAAGACAATGGACAGCCCTCAGATATCCACCCCAAACACATTGCCCAACTCATCCATTTCATCCTCACCCATAACGATTTTACATTCAACAACAAACACTTTATACAACCTATAAGAACAACTATGGGTACTAGGATGGCTCCCCAATATGACAACCTCTTCATGGGCCACCTCAAAGAAGAATTTCTGGACAAGTGCAACACAAACCCAATGAATACAGCAGTGATATTTTCATCTTCTGGACAGAAAACCTAAACTCCCTCAGATTTCCACCACAAGTTTGACAACCACCACCCATCCATTAAAATCTCTCTACAATTCTCTGACATGACGTCAACTTTCTGGATACCACCATCAGCTTTAATAATGGAACCCTACAGACACTATATATAAGAAACACATGGATCTCCACACTTATCTTCACACATCCAGTGACCATCCCAAACACACCAGAAAACGTGTAACCTACAGCCAGGCACTTAGATACACCAGAACATGCTCAGAGGAGACAGTCCGGGATACACACCTTAACACACTTAAAACTGCCTTCACCAAAGAAGGACACTGCACCAGAGAAGTAGATCACATCATGGAACAGGCCACCCAATAATCCCAAGAGAACCTGCTTCACTGCAGAAAAAAAAATCCCTACTGATCGCACACCCCTACTTGTCATCTACTCACACTGGCACCCATAAGGCATATCATTAAACGGCTGTAACCCATTCTCGATGGGGACCACATCCTGAAAGAAATCTTCCCCCAAACCCCTCTTCTGGCTTTCAGACAATCCCCTAACCTCTCCAAGCTCATCATCAGAAGCAAGCTCCCCACAGACCAGGACACACCAACTCAGAATGGCAATTGACCTGGCCATAGCAGCAGATGCAAAACCTGCAGACATATGTCCTCTACTACACAACACACCTTTCAAGATCCCTGGGTCCTACCCGTGCCTATGACAACGTGTGGTTTAGCTCATCCAGTGAACTAAATGACCTATTAACAACTATGTGGGTGAAACAAGATGATCAGTACGTTCTTGAATGAATTCACACAGAAAAATGATAAAAGACAAAAACATCCTGTCATCTGCGGGTGAATACTTTTGGCAAAACGATCACTCCATATCTGACCTATCAGCCCTCATCCTCAAAGGAAACCTGCACAACACCTTCAAAAGACAATCCTGGGAGCTTAAATTCATAACTTTGCTAGACACTAAAAAATCATGGATTCAATAAAATAACTGGATTTATGGCTCATTACAACAATCTATAATCCACTAACCCTCCTTTGTCCTACTACTGCAGTGGTCTTAACTGCTCACTTCACCTTGAATGGTCTCTTGTAACATGTTAATACCTTTGCTTAACAATCTGTACCACCTTGTATTTAGCTGTGACACTCTTGAGTACTGTTCCCAGACCTTAAGAAGAGCTCTCTATAAGTTCCAGAGCTTGTCTCTTTCACCAACAGAAGTTGGTCCATAAAAGATATTACCTCACCCACCTTGCCATTCTAACTTTGTTCTTGTAGGTTAGTAGACACCATTTACAGGCTACCTGGGAAAAAGTGCTGTTTCTCCAATGGCACCCCATAGAAGAACCCTACTTCAATGTTATATAAAGGGATGAATGGTCTGGGTAGAGACAAGACAGCCACGAACAACAGCCGTACTTCTCAGCTTGCTAACTCCCAAATGTGGGACACAATGTGTGACAAAGTCATAAAATGAAGGACACAAAAAATTATTTATGCAGAAGACCCAAAATGCTGTGGGATTCTTTCCTTTAGTGTAAATCCTTATGTATCAGTTTAATGATTCTTTATTTCTGATGTAAATAATTTTCAACAATAAAAGTGAGGAGACGACAAACATAGGTAACTCTGGGATTAAAGTGAGCAATTTTCCTAGAAATGAAAGACACTTGAGAGTTATGATACAGGTGCAATTACCAGTTATGCTTTATGGGTCACACAATGTTAAGGCACAGTCAGATGTGTTTTGGTTTAATCAGGTGAGGAATAATTATTTACATGCCAAAGAGGAATTAATTTGGAGGAGTAAATACTAGATGTAGACATATGTTCACACTCATGAGTTTACCAAAAGGTGAAGTTGAAGGGATGCTGATAACTAAAAGGGAGGCTAAATGGGAGAGAGGGCATAAGATGGTAAAATAATCAGCAACATCCATATTCTAGATTTGATTTTCAGTCATGATAGAGAGAAATACAGGGTACTCTGATTTATTCTGTTACCTGGATACAGACTGTAATGTGTGAGTCATTCATGGTTGTGATTACTGGCTCAAATATGCTGAAAATCCAGCAGGAGACTGGCAGAGACTCTGACTAGAAAACAGAATATAGAGAGTAATGATTTATGGTTCGACTTGATGATTGTATACAGTTTAATGCCATTTTAGCACATGGAAAGTGGGAGGTCTGCTTCCTTCCCTCATAATGCAGCTGGGGCAGAGAAAGATTTGTGCTGTCAGTTTAGGGTCACTCATCTGTCAAAGAGGTTCACATATATGAATACTTTGGGAGTGATAAGATATCTGAAGCAGAGGACAAAAGTAAGTTCCATACCAAGTTCAAAATTGCTGAAGCTGGAGCAATCAGCAGCAAACACAAATAAATTAAGATATTGGCTATTAAAGGCACTATATATATATATATATATATACAGAAATTGAAAAAAACATGGAGACATTTGTTGGAGAAGTATGCAAGTGGAAGAATTTTGTATGGATTGAAGGGGGTCAATCTTAGTATCAGAGAGGAATACCTTGCAGCAGTGATGACAGGAGATGGTGAAGGCCTGGAGGAGATTTAAAGATACAAAGAAAAGGACAGATCTCAGGGAGAAGAAGTGGGTAATTAGGGTGCAGCTTGTTTATGGACAAATTGCTGAAGAAGAATACAAAAAATTAGCACAAGCATGTGGGGACAAAATCAGAAATGCTGAGGCATAAAATGAGTTACAACTAGCGACAGTCATGAAAGGCAATATGAAGAGGTTTTTTATGAGCAAAAGAAGGACAAGGGGAAGTGTAGGGCCTCTACTTAGCAGGGAAGAAGAGGTAATAACTGATGACATTAAGAAGGCTGAGGGTGTGATGCCTATTTTGCTTCAGCCTTCACTAAAAAGGTTAATGGTACTCAACACAATTAATATTAACAACAAGGGGAAAGGAAGACATGCCAAATCATAGTACCTATCTTTAAAAAGGAGAACAAAGAGGACCCAGGAAATTATAGGCCATTCAGAATAACTTTGATATCTGGAAAGAGACTGAAACAAATTATTAAGCAATCAATTTGTAAGCACTTGGAGGATAATGGTGTTATAAGGAATAGCCAGCATGGATTTGTCAAGAACAAATCATGGCAAACTAACCTAATTTCCTTTTTTGACAGGGTTACTGACCTAGTGCATTGGGGGGAAGCAGTAGAAGTGATATATCTTGATTTTAGTAAGGCTTTTGATACAGTCCCACATGACATTCTCATAAGCAAACTAGGGAAATGTGCACTAGATGAAATTACTATAGAGGTGGTGCACAACTGGTTGAAAGACTGTGCTCAAAGAGTAGTTATCAGTGGTTCACTGTCAAACTGAGAGGGCTTATCTGTCCTGGGTTCTGAGCTATTCAGTATTTTCATAGATGACTTGGATAATGGAGTGGAGAGCATGCTTATAAAATTTGTGGATGACACCAATCTGGGAGGGGTTACAAACACTTTGGATGATAGGATTAGAATTCAAAATGATCTTGACAAATTGGAGAATTGGATCTGAAATCAGCAAGATGAAATAGAGACAAGTGCAAAGTAGTACACTTAGGAAGGAAAAAATTAAATGCACAAACTATGAAATGTGAACTAAATGGCCAGGTGTTAGTACTTCAGAAAAGGATCTGGGTGGTTATAATCAAATATGAGTCAGTGTGATTAAGAGAAAAAGGCTAATGTCATTCTGGGGTATATTAACATGAGTGTTGTATGTAAGATACAGGAGGTAACTGTCCCATTCTACTCAGTATTGATGAGGCCTCAGCTGGAGTGCTGTGTTCAATTCTGGGAGATGCACTTTAGGAAAGATGTGGACAAATTGGAGAGAATTCAGAGGAGAGCAACAAAAAATATAAATGGTTGAGAAAACCTGACCTATGAGGAAAGGTTTAAAAAACTGGACATGTTTAGTCTTAAGAAAAGAAGACTGAGCAGGGCCTAATAACAGTAATCAAATATGTAAAGGGCCATTATAAAGAGGATGGTGATCAAATGCTCTCCATGTCCACGGAAGGTAGGGCAAGAAGTAATAGGCTTAATATTCAGCAAGGGAGATTTAGCTTAGATATTAGGAAAACCTTTCCAACTATAAGTGTAGTTAAGCTCTGGAATAGAGTTTCAAGGGGGGGTTGTGAATACTTCTCATTAGAGGTTTTTAAGAAAGGCTGGCCAAACACCTGACAGGGATGGTCTAGGTTTACTTGGTCCTGCCTCAGTGCAGGGAGCTGGACTTGATGACCTTGTGAGGTCCCTTCCAGGCCCCCATTTCTGTGATTCTATGTGACATGGGAGAGTGCAGCTTGGATGCAGTCTGGGATTGGAGCTAGAGTTCAAATTTAGAACGATGGTGAGGTATCTAAGACAATGTGTCACAGAGTCAGGCTGAGATGGCAGATGGGATGGAAGAAGACAGGGTTAGAGATGGTGGTTGAAACTCTGTGAGAAGATGGTATTGCCCAAAGAAAGGGTGGAAAGTAAGAAGGTGATAGGAGGAGGCAAGTATAGAGGCCTGTGGGACACCAACAGACAGAGATAGGGTGACCATATTTTCCCAAATGGAAAACAGGACACCCCATGGAGTTGGCCCAAGGTCTCCCTCTTCCTCGGGGCGGGCTGGCCTGAGCCCTCCCTACCTCCTGCCCGGGGCTGGCCCAAGGCCCTCCCTCTCCCACTTTGCATACGGGGCCAGCCCAAGCCCTCCCTCACCCCCCAGTCTGCGCGGGATAGGCCTGAGCCCCCACCCCGCTTCCTGCAAACGGGCCCAGCCTGAGCAGTTGTCCCGAGCCCTCCCTCCCTTGCGGGGCTGGTGTTGCTGCTGCTTAACCCCCCCCCCGCACATTCCTCCGCACCCCAATAGTGGTCACACCCCACATTTTTAGCAAAACGGAGCATTTGTCCAGTTTGCTCTTGCCAACTGGTGATCAGGACATCCAGGACAGGGCTTATAAAAGGGACTGTCCTGGTCAAAATGGGACAAATGGTCACCCTAGATTTAGAGAGAGAGAGAAAAGAGGAAGGAAACTGTGCAAAAGTGATGCTGTAATGAAACCCCCACCCCCTTAGCAAGGCGGCTGTGCCCCAAGAGAAAAAACACCCATCAAGGGCCCCTGTAGGGGTCGATGACAGAGTTCTGTGCTGTTGACTTCCCCCAGGCAGCTGAAGTGGGGGGAAAGTGACATCCCTTCCAGTCACTTTCACCTCCTGGCAAGCTTCTTCCCTCAGCCAGTGGGAGGAGGGGAGACAACAGCCATCATCAGCAGCCAGGTTAGACGGTAGAGGACAGCCAGGCAGCAGTGCAAGTAGACTCTGACCATGGGCACAGCCTGGGATGCCCAGGAAAGCAGGAGGGAGGCTATAAATACATGGCAGAGACCAGCAGGGAGATGAGAAGGTCTCCTTACAGCCAGCCAGCAGAGCACTTTTAGTCCCCACACTGCCCTGACCGCAGCATTTCCAGGCCAAGCAACTGGCCTGTCTTTACCCTCAGCCTGCCAAAAAGCCTCAAGGAGGGGACAATCCGCTCCTCCTGCAATCTGCCTGCTAGGAACAGGAGGAGACAGCCCATCTCTCCTGCCACGACCTGCAGCCTGCTTGCCCTGCAGCCAGCTCAAACCAGATTCCAGACTTCGGACCCAGGGACCCAACCTGGTTACATCTGCCCCTGTAGGTTCCAATCTATAAAACTGCCAACATGGGTCCAGGAGGGAGCAGATGGTTAGTCACTCTCCAGCGATCCCCGGGGCAGCCTTCAGTAATAAAAAAGTATTATTAATATCTCCAATCATTTAAATCATTTAATATTCTTATTGGTTGTATATTTTCCTTTAATCAAATCTTAATATAAAGTTTATAGAAACTGTTTTTAACTAGTTTGTTGTGTGAGTCTGAATTATTTGTGAGTTCAAGTGTGGTAGCCACTACCTTAGGTGGTTAATCCCTTGTTTCAATGGAGCCACCACCAAATGTATTTATTCTTTAGCACACTAGAAGGAGGAGTTGGGCACCTATCAGCAGCACTACAAAATGAGCCCAGGTAACAGAAACTTTGGAACCATCAAAGACTGTGAGGTACCCCATTCCTGTTTGCACATCATCTAGGTACCGAACCGGTACCAAAAGCAGAATACAATAATAACAGCTAAAGTGGTAGGAGGAGAATCAAAAGGACAGTGCCTTGATAACCTAATGAGGACAAAATGTCTAGAAGTGAAGTAGGCTTTGTCAACAGCAGTAGGAGAGGTTGAGGAGGATGAAAATGAAGCAGAGATCCTGAGATTTGACCAACAGGACATCATTAGAGACTTCTGTGAGTGTGATTTCAGATTAGAGGGGATTGAAGATAAAGCTCAAGGAAAGGAATTTGAGGCAGCGGTTGAAAACGGCTCATTTGATGAGTTTAGATGACAGAAAGAAGCGAGATGAGACAGGTGAGGTACAAGGGACTGCATCTGGAGAATTGGCAAGACCGGAGTATTGTTGTATTATGTGAGGAAGGAACAGAGAACAGTGACAGGCTATGGAGGAGGGTGAGAAAGGGAGGGAGAGCTGGAGGGGAACAGATTGGTGGGGTAGATTGAAAGGATTAGAGATGAGAGAAGGTGGAAAACCTCAGTGTTGGACACAGGGGTGAAGGAGGATAGGAGGTCCAGGGAGGAGGGAAATGATGGCTGTTGTGGTTGATTTTCTTTTCCAAGAAGTTGACACAATCCTGCATGGAGTCAGGTGGAAGTGATTGTCCTTTTCTTACTTTATTTCTGTGCAGCACCATGCACACATATGGTGCTATATCAGTAATAATAATAGTGTTGCAGAATGATTTGCAGATTAATTTTTTTAAAGAGACAAACAACGCCATGTGTCTGAGCCAGTGCATGCTGCACCTCATCTTCTCTTCTTGATAAACCATGTAGCAATGATAACCCTGGATAAAATGGTTACCAGAATTTTGTTTGCAAGATCATGACCTTTTCTGACATGTCATTTTGTTAGGTCAACCCGGAACATGCAGTAAGTTATTAACAGAAGTCAGAGTTACACCGTGGGTGAATCTGGCACCCTAGGCCATATATAGCTTTAACTTACAACCCTAGACATCACTGGAGTCAGATGGGAGCGAGAGCAGAGTTTAGCTCTTTGCCATTTGAGACATCTATTTTGAGACTTTCACTGGCACACCAAATGTGGCAGGTGCAATTAATGTTTAACAAAGAGAAGCTAATTATTTACAGATGCATCAGGAACAAAAGATTCTAAAATTTATTTTAATTTTTCTGAAACAAAGGGAGATGATAACACCAATTAATTGAATACAGCAACATTAGCACAAGTTACTCTGAATGTATATTAATGTCAGTGGAGTTATTTCTCTATCTAGTTACTATGTCTTGTCATAAAATATTATTTTGGATTAACTGTGGCCCTGATGCTCCTCTCATGTGGAAACAACAGCTAGAGAGGAGAAACTTATGCCAAATCCACCATGAGGTTTGTCACTTCATGGTCCCTGCAGGGCTTGCAGAAGGAGTTCACAAGCTCTGGGATCCACAGGGTAAAGTGATATCATTTCCCTGGATACTTGGCCATCGCAAGGATGACTTCATCATCTAGCACTGCTGCCTCTGGAACTGTGTAGTAATTAGTAGAGCTACACGAAGTTCAGAAATTCCATGAAGGATTTTGAAACTTGGCTTCATTCCAAATTGGACTGAAAATGGAAAATTTTGGAATTCTCCATGAAGGAAAATTATGAATTTTTTTTTGTTTCCGGTTGATCGAAAGGTTGTGGATTGACAAAATGTTCAGCTAATCCAAAATTAAAATATTTTGAAATGAAAAATCTTTTCAAACTGAAAAATTGAAATGTTTCATTCTGAAAATGTCAAATGGGACATTTTGATATTGCTGGAAATTTTTAAACTGCTTTCTTGGGAGATGGAATTATGGGAAAATCAAACCAATTTCACAAAGTGTTTCAGTTTTGAGAAAACTGCGTACTCCAATGGAATATGATTCTGTCAAAGTGTCTTCAACCAGCTGCAGTAATTAGCCACTCAGATGGACAAAAACCTCAGAGAGGAGTTAATGTTGCTTTGGGGGCATTAATTCCAACACAGGTTTTCCATTTGGAAATCTGCCATTTAGAAGGGGAGCATTCAGTATAAAACAGCTCTATACCTGCCATACCCTATCACCTTTTCCCAACCCCAGTGTTCCCTCTTAGTCCCTGTAGTGGGAGTTTTAAGACGCGAGCGATTAATTTTTGAGAACAGGCCACAGTGTACTGTTTCATCAAATACCAGGAGTTGATAAATACCCAAGTTGCTCCATTTCAGTTCTTGATAGCAAAGCTTAAGAGAGTTATGTATAATCATCGCCTAGTGGTTAAAGTACAGGAATGAGAGTCAGGAGATCTGAGCTCTATTCCTGGCTGGCTGCAAAATTCGTTAACTCACTGGGGTTCTGATAGGCTTAATTCATTAATGTTTGTAAAGAGCAATGAAAGCCTTAAACAAAAGGGGGTATAGAAAAACAAAGTGTTATTAACAGTCAAGATCCTACACACCTGTCTCATACCTTGTTTGAAGGCAATGGAAGTTCTGGGGTGAGTAAGATGTGAAGAATCAGGCCCATTATTGTTGAGGTCCAGGGGAAATCATTTCTAGATGGATAAAAATCAATAATTCTATCAAAACAGCCATGACCTCTTAGGTACTCTCCCCCTCCCCCTTCTTCCGTTTTCAATGATTTTTGTTCAATTGGTAGGGTGGACAATATTTCATTATGCTGAATGTAGGACAACTGGCAAAATTACTTATATTCAAGCGAGTTCAATGGCAATCATGCAAATGTTCAAATTAACATCAAGTTGACTGAGCCCGTTTAAAAGAAATACTATACTGCGTAGTTGGATTCTTTTTATCTACCTTCTTATCTTTAAGGCTTTAGGGTTCATACGGGAAGGGGTGACACACACACTCCCGTACACCTCTCTCAAAGCAGGGGTGACTGACCAATCCGACCTTCCCTGCCCGGCGTTGTCCACCCTCCCTGCCTGGCTGGGTTCTCGGGATGGACCCGTCTTTCCTGGTACCTGGCACCCCGTCTTCCTGAGGCAACATGTTGCGGGGCATGCAGGGTTGCATCCTCTCCCCACCCCCAGATTTCTGCCAGGGTTCAGACCAGACTGTGGCCAGAAGCAGCCTTTCGGCACTGTGTGGGAGGGAAGGGATGGGAGCTACTTCCATCCACAGGGGAGGAGGAATGGGGGAAGGGATGACCTGGCCTGTGTCTTTGCAGAGCTCATCTCTTCTTTCCTCCTCCCCACCTGTGTAGCTGAAAGTAGCTTGTCCCTTCCTGCCCACACAGTGTCAAAAGGCAGCTAACACCTCCAGGCTGCTGCCGGCCACCGACATAATCCAGCCGCCTTTTGTCCACTGGCTACAGCGCGGGCAGGAAGGGGTTAAGTCCTCTGGATGCATTGTGCACCAGGGCCCAGGGAAGCTGACTGCAGGGGCTTCAGTGAACCTGGCCAGAGAGGTGGCTCAGCAGAGGAGGGTGCCTAGGGGACGGAGCAGCCCTGTGCTCCCTGGGGGCAGGATCTGGGGGGAGGGGTGGGCAAAGAGGGTGCTAAGCCCCTGTCCCAGGGCTACTGTGGAACCTGTGGGTTTGGGGCATGAACAGGCTGAAAATTGCTTCCCCCTGCCACTCCAGAGCTTAGCTGAGGGGCGGAGAGGCTTCCCCGTGCCAGCACTGTGCGGGGCTTTGGCACATGTAGGGCTTGGCTCCTCTTGGCCAGTGCCCCAGGCCAGAGGGTCTTGGGCTTTCCCAGGGCGCTGGCCCAGCCAGAGGCAGTGAGGGAAGGAATGAGCCGCCAGTCAGGCTGTTGGTGAGCTGAACTCTCTGACCAGGAGCTGGTTCTCACACAGCACTGGGAGCTGTACGTGCCCACCGGTGGGGATATGGAGGAGCAGTGGGTCTGGGGGGGAGGGAGGGTGAAGGGACTAAGCAGGGAGAGGACAGAGAGGGGAAGCATGTAAAGGGCTGATGGGTGGGCAGCAGATGTGACGTAACCAGCAGTCGCCAGGCGCCTGCCCGCACTCACCAACCATCGCAGCTCGCAGCACGCAGCAGTGCCAGCTGGAAATGGGATGAGGGAGGGGTCCTGCTGGCCAAGAGATGTCATGCCTTACACCCCCTCCCCCATCGTTGGCTACTGGACCACCGCACTCACCGCTGGTGGGCGAGTGGCTGGCGAGCAGGGATCCAGTCAGCAGCAGGACCCCCCAGTACTGATGGCAGGTGGGGGGAAGACAGAAAATAAGGGACAATATGCCAGTTTGTAACAAAAAGTCAGGACATCTGCAGGAGGGCTTAGATATGGGACTGTCCCTTTAAAAACGGGACTTCTGGTCACCCTATCAATTCGTGAATTTCAGGTCTGATCATTTCCCCTATTGAAGCCAATAACGAAACTCCTTTTGATTTAAATGGGAACAGGGCTTATATCAATTGAGTGCTGATATAATGTCTCTGGACGTAGAAAGCTCTCCATTCATTCTCAGAACAGGTACTGCATGAACATTACAAGCTTCCTCAATTTATTCTGACAATGTACAAAATGTTGGCTTGGAGGGATCACCATTGGGACCAAAGGGTAGTTCTTTTTCCATAACTAGTCAATCCTTGGCCTCACAGCTGAGGTTGTCAACAAGGGTATTAATTAATGCCAATTGTGATGATGTTTTTTGTGATGGAGACACCTGTCCACTAGGAACTGGACTGAGACCACCACATTATTTTAGATAGGTCAGCAAACAGCTGCCAGGTGGTATAATTTCATTCTCTTGATTTGGAAAGGGATGTTATTCACAGATTGAGCTGTCTGCCTGCTGATGAGCTCAAATGTATTATATAGTGCATAATATGCATGATTGATGCTTGTTTATTGGAACAATTTTATGCTGGAACAAAGCTATGGGGTTTTCTTTTTGTTTGTTTGTTTGTTTTTGCCAATGATAATGTAGCTTTGAGTCAGTAAGGAACAGTTCTGGAGAGGGAGAGAATCATATAAAGCCACTTAGTGGATGAGTGAGAAAGCTATTCCAGTACACTATGGTACTAATGTTTTATTTGAAGCTACCATTATGGTTGACTACTAATATATTTGTGTTAAGTTTAATGTTGATCTGCAGGTGGCAAACATTCTAAAGCAGCTGTGGCTTTTGTAGCATGGGTTTGCAACATTTGTGCTCAAGGATGGCTCGCCTGATGAATGTCACAGTACAATCTCACTGGCCATGTGAGAAACTCCAGTTGGCTGAGCTCTTTTAGTTAGCAGACATTCTGTAGCTGTTACTTAGCTTGCTTTTGAGTCTCACAAGCCTTTAGGTTAAAACCTGCATTGAGGCTAGAGCTTTCACTATCATTATCCATATTGTTTAGTGCTGGAACTAATTTTTGTCTATAGGTGGCAGCAGCCTTCTAAAGCTACCACAGATTTTCTTTCCCTTTATATACGAGCATTTTTGTTAAAAGAGAATTCTGCTTAAATAGGTGGAAGTACTGGGAGGAAGCACGAGCAGGAGTGTGTGAGAGGGGAGGGCTCCTGCCTCATACTGAGAAACAGGGGCGATCAGCGGGTTATCTCAAGTGCCTACACACAAATGCACAAAGCCTGGGAAACAAGCAGGGAGAACTGGAAGTCCTGGCAGAGTCAAGGAATTATGATGTGATTGGAATAACAGAGACTTGGTGGGATAATTCACATGACTGGAGTACTGTCATGGATGGATATAAGCTGTTCAGGAAGGACAGGCAGGGCAGAAAAGGTGGGGGAGTTGCACTGTATGTAAGGGAGCAGTATGACTGCTCAGAGCTCTGGTATGAAACTGCAGAAAAACCTGAGCGTCTCTGGATTAAGTTTAGAAGTGTGAGCAACAAGGGTGATGAGGTGAATGAGGCTTTCTTCTGGCAACTCGCAGAAGCTACTAGATCGCAGGCCCTGGTTCTCATGGGAGACTTCAATCACCCTGATATCTGCTGGGAGAGCAATACAGCGGTGCATAGACAATCCAGGAAGTTTTCGGAAAATGTAGGGGACAATTTCCTGGTGCAAGTGCTGGAGGAACCAACTAGGGGCAGAGCTCTTCTTGACCTGCTGCTCACAAACCGGGAAGAATTAGTAGGGGAAGCAAAAGTGAATGGGAACCTGGGAGGCAGTGACCATGAGATGGTCGAGTTCAGGATCCTGACACAAGGAGGAAAGGAAAGCAGGGGGAGGGATAGCTCAGTGGTTTGAGCATTGGCCTGCTAAACCCAGGGTTGTGAGTTCAATCCTTAAGGGGGCCATTTAGGGAAATGGAGCAAAAATTGAGGATTGGTCCCCCTTTGAGCAGGGGGTTGGACTAGATGACCTCCTGAGGTCCCTTCCAACTCTGATATTCTATGAATACGGCCCCTGGACTTCAGAAAAGCAGACTTTGACTCCCTCAGGGAACTGATGGGCAAGATCCCCTGGGAGAATAACATGAGGGGGAAAAGAAGAGGAGTACTTGTGGCACGTTAGAGACTAACCAATTTATTTGAGCATAAGCTTTCGTGAGCTACAGCTCACTTCATCGGATGCATGAGGGGGAAAGGAGTCCAGGAGAGCTGGCTGTATTTAAAAGAATCCTTATAGAGGTTACAGGGACAAACCATCCCGATGTGTAGAAAGAATAGTAAAATTGGCAGGTGACCAGCTTGGCTTAACAGTGAAATCCTTGCTGATCTTAAACACAAAAAAGAAGCTTACAAGAAGTGGAAGATTGGACAAATGACCACGGAGGAGTATAAAAATATTGCTCCAGCATGCAGGAGTGAACTCAGGAAGGCCAAATCACACCTGGAGTTGCAGCTAGCAAGAGATGTTAAGAGTAACAAGAAGGGTTTCTTCAGGTATGTTAGCAACAAGAAGAAAGTCAAGGAAAGTGTGGGCCCCTTACTGAATGAGGGAGGCAACCTAGTGACAGAGGATGTGGAAAAAGCTAATGTACTCAATGCTTTTTTTGCCTCTGTCTTCACGAACAAGGTCAGCTCCCAGACTACTGCACTGGGCAGCACAGCATGGGGAGGAGGTGACCAGCCCTCTGTGGAGAAAGAAGTGGTTCGGGACTATTTAGAAAAGCTGGACATGCACAAGTCCATGGGGCCGGATGCGTTGCACTTGAGAGTGCTAAAGGAGTTGGCGGATGTGATTGCGGAGCCATTGTCCATTATCTTTGAAAACTCATGGCGATCCAGGGAAGTCCCGGACGACTGGAAAAAGACTAATGTAGTGCCCATCTTTAAAAAAGGGAAGAAGGAGGATCCTGGGAACTACAGGCCGGTCAGCCTCACCTCCGTCTCCGGAAAAATCATGGAGCAGGTCCTCAAGGAATCAATTCTGAAGCACTTAGAGGAGAGGAAAGTGATCAGGAACAGTCAGCATGGATTCACCAAGGGCAAGTCATGCCTGACTAATCTAATTGCCTTCTATGACAAGATAACTGGTTCTGTGGATGAAGGGAAAGCAGTGGACGTGTTGTTCCTTGACTTTAGCAAAGCTTTTGACACAGTTTCCCACAGTATTCTTGCCAGCAAGTAAAGAAGTATGGGCTGGATGAATGCACTACAAGGTGGGTAGAAAGTTGGCTAGATTGTCGGGCTCAACGGGTAGTGATCAATGGCTCCATGTCTAGTTGGCAGCCAGTATCAAGTGGAATGCCCCAAGGGTTGGTCCTCGGGCCGGTTTTGTTCAATATCTTCATAAATGATCTGGAGGATGGTGTGGATTGCACCCTCAGCAAGTTTGCAGTTGACATTAAACTGGGAGGAGTGGTAGATATGCTGGAGGGTAGGGATAGGCTACAGAGGGACCTAGACAAATTGGAGGATTGGGCTAAAAGAAATCTGATGAGGTTCAACAAGGACAAGTGCAGAATCTTGCACTTAGGACGGAAGAATCCAATGCACTGCTACAGACTACGGACCGAATGGCTAGGCAGCAGTTCTGCAGAAAAGGACCTAGGGGTTACAGTGGACGAGAAGCTAGATATGAGTCAACAGTGTGCCCTTCTTGCCAAGAAGGCCAATGGCATTTTGGGCTGTATAAATAGGGGCATTTCCAGCAGATCAAGGGACGTGATCGTTCCCCTCTATTCGACATTGGTGAGGCCTCATCTGGAGTACTGTGTCCAGTTTTGGGCCCCACACTACAAGAAGGATGTGGAAAAATTGGAAAGAGTCCAGCGGAGGGCAACAAAAATGATTAGGGGACTGGAACACATGACTTATGAGGAGAGGCTGAGGAAACTGGGATTGTTTAGTGTGCAGAAGAGAAGAATGAGGGGGGATTTGATAGCTGCTTTCAACTACCTGAAAGGTGGTTCCAAAGAGGATGGCTCTAGACTATTCTCAGTGGTAGCGGATGACAGGACAAGGAGTAATGGTCTCAAGTTGCAGTGGGGGAAATTTAGGTTGGATATCAGGAAAAACTTTTTCACTAGGAGGGTGGTGAAACACTGGAATGCATTACCTAGGGAGGTGGTGGAATGTCCTTCCTTAGAAGTTTTTAAGGTCAGGCTTGACGAAGCCCTGGCTGGGATGATTTAGTTGGGGATTGGTCCTGCTTTGAGCAGGCGGTTGGACTAGATGACCTCCTGAGGTCCCTTCCAACCCTGATATTCTATGATTCTATGAAGTCATTATGCATGCAAAAGTCTTACAGCTTGTATCACATTTCTGCATGTAGAAAAGGAGTATTTGTGGCACCTTAGAGACTCACCAATTTATTTGAGCATAAGCTTTCGTGAGCTATAGCTCACTTCATCGGATGCATACTGTGGAAAGTACAGAAGATCTTTTTATACACACAAACCATGAAAAAATGGGTGTTTACCACTACAAAAGGTTTTCTCTTCCCCCACCCCACTCTTCTGCTGGTAATAGCTTATCTAAAGAGATCACTCTCCTTACAATGTGTATGAGAATCAAGTTGGGCCATTTCCAGCACAAATCCAGGGTTTAACAAGAACGTCTGGGGGGAGGGTGGGGTAGGAAAAAACAAGAGGAAGTAGGTTACCTTGCATAATGATTTAGCCACTTCCAGTCTCTATTCAAGCCTAAGTTAATTGTATCCAATTTGCAAATGAATTCCAGTTCAACGGACCAATGTGATATATGCCATCATGTGCCAGCAATGCCCCTCTGCCATGTACATTGGTCAAACTGGACAGTCTCTACGTAAAAGAATAAATGGACACAAATCAGATGTCAAGAATTATAACATTCATAAACCAGTCGGAGAACACTTCAATCTCTCTGGTCACGTGATTAACAGACATGAAAGTTGCGATATTACAACAGAAAAACTTCAAATCCAGACTCCAGCGAGAGACTGTTGAATTGGAATTAAATTTAAATACAGCCAGCTCTCCTGGACTCCTTTCCCCCTCATGCATCCGATGAAGTGAGCTGTAGCTCACGAAAGCTTATGCTCAAATAAATTGGTTAGTCTCTAAGGTGCCACAAGTCCTCCTTTTCTTTTTGCGAATACAGACTAACACGGCTGTTACTCTGAAACCTGTCATTTCTGCATATGTATTGTATTAGCTTATAGTATGATTTGAATTTTGTGTAAATTGTACTGCATTTTGTTTGACTTCTCTTCTGTAGATAAATACTTTATTAATTTTACTTGGAAAATGACCACCACAGACCATACATACAGTTATGTAAGCAATTAAAAGATACTTAGAAAAGAGAAACACCAACATCAATATAAGCAACTATATCTAAACGTAAGTATTGTTGTTTGATGTAATCAGAAGCAATTTGAAATTGTTGCATCATTTTCTCTCTGTATTTACACTAGAGAGCTTACAGTCACACAGCTGTACCGATGCAACTATGCCACTGTAAGATCTCTTGCGTAGCCGCTCTCTGCTGATGGGAGAGAGTGCTGTTCATGCTGGCGCTTGTATTGGTGTAGCCTATGGCGTGCAGGGGATTTTTTTTCACACTCCTGATCAACATAAATTTTGCTGACATAAGTGGTAGTGTAGACATAGACTCTGTGAGGGTGTGGCTTCCTTTTGAGTCAGATTTGGACAGTAACCATCAATATGGGCCTTTACACAGATGTATGTACTTTACTACTTGGCCTTTTCCTAGCTTTTTAGGTAAAACAAAGAGAGAGAAAACATTGCAGCACTTAATGAAAAGAAGAAAGAAAACAAAAAAGGAATGTACTTTCTTTCACATTTTATTCATGTAACATTCGCTCAGGCACCCAACATGAGAAAATCCAGAACAAAAAAGAATACTGAATCTCTAAGGGAAAACAAACAAACCAATATTCAGTCTCTTAAGGGGACAGATATCTCTCTCACACTCCCATTCTTTGTTTTTATGTTGTCTGGATTCTAAACTCTTTGGGGGTAGGGACCTATTATATAATATGCCTGCAAAGCACTTATTGCACCTTTGGGCACTATATAAATAATAATAATTTTAATCCACCATACCTGTTAATACTGACCTGTATTGATACTGACTTATTTCACTGTCAGTAGAACAAACTATATTGGTTCCTGAGAGTTAGTCTTTCCTGATAAGGATTAACTGATGCATGCAAGAAAGCATGAATGAGATGCCTTTAGACGTGTATTTTTGAGGTCTGAGAAATGCCTAAAAGGAGGAGAGAGGCACCATGGGCAAGGGATCCAGGAACCTTTTGGAAGAAAGAGTGGCTATGAGAAGAGAAGATTTGGTACAAAGAAAGACAAAGAGCTATTAATAGTCATTTATATAACACTGCAAGATAAGCACAACATCTTAGAATTGGCTGTTTTACAAAGAATATAAATCAAGATCTAAGAAGCTCATAGACTAACGGTGCATTGTGACCCTTGGCACACCTGTATTCACACCCTGCACACTACTGCTATAATATTTGTGCAAAATATGTCTTGTGAGGTATAATATGAAAGCTAGTAATACACGGTTATTAATGTCATAGTAAAAGGCATGTGTTAATGTTATAAATTCCTTCCGTATGATGTTACTAAAATGTGTTTGAATCAGACAAGTCTGGGATATGGGTAAACAGTTTTTTTCCAGACAAAGAAAATGCCGATGCCTGCCTCCGTGTACAATCACAGACAAATGGCAATCTCAAAAAAACAGACAAGTGACCATTTGTTGGCATATTGGAGACTGCAGGAACAGATTAACAGATTGCATTGTAGAAAGCACCAGCAGGGAAGAAACCATTGTGAAACCTTCTCCATCAGGCTCCATGGCACTTTTCCTCACAAGATAGTAGTTTTGTTAAATCTTAGTCACTAGAAAGTGTTTTTGCTTTTATTTACTTGTGACCATTTCTGACTTTATCCCTTATACTTGAACTCACTTAAAACCTCTCTCTTTTTTGATTAAATAGACTTGTTTTACTTTTATTCTAAATCAGTGATACTCAGACTGAGGCTCGCGAGCTGTAAGTGGCTCTTTAATGTGTCTCCTGCGGCTGTTTGTAGCACATATTAAAGCACTGTGTGATTTAATTATTAACCAATCTAAGTCATTAATCAGTCAGGATGCTTTTCTATGTTATTTACCAATTGTAGTTGACAAAATAATAATACCTGGTCAGTCATTTTGCCATGAGAATAAAAATATATATGTATATAATTCTATAATCATATATATAATTCTATACTAATTTATATATATGTAAAATTCTCACAGCAAAATGTACATATTTCCCCTTTCATACTGTTTAAATATGAATACATAGTACTATAGTAAATGAAATAATGAATTCACTCTACTGTGGCTCTTTTGGGTAATGTCGATTGCTAATTTGGCTCCTGAATCACTGAGGTCTGAGTATCACTGTTCAAAATCAACCTATTACTGTGGTTGCCTTGACGTGATTATTAATTCCAGTTAAAGCAACAAGTTTCTGTGCTTTGGCTCTTTAAAGGAGCAATGGACCTTATTACTCCTCTGAATGTTGCAGGAGAGGGCTGGACATTTCAGGACAGATGGTTTTGGGGAAATTTGGGACTGGGAGGGTGTTGGGGTTACTTGGCTAGTCGTAATCAAGGCTGGTGGAGACCAGAGGGTGACTGTGGCGTAACAAGCAGCCTGCTGGAGTCAGAGTTCTAAATCAGGGCTGCTCAACTCGCAGACACTCAGTGCATGCTTGTATGCTCGCTGGGAGTGCATGCTTGTGTGCTGGCTGGGAGTGTCCTGACAGGAAGCTACGGCAGAAGAGAATTTTAAAGCCATTCAATGTTACAGGACAAGTGGTGACATAACCTCTCGCTGGTCTGAATTGCACCCCAGAATATTGGTGCAATAGTACAATATTAGCCCAAACAACACAATACAGACAAATGCCTCATGGCAATGTGCAGTCACTGTAGCTGGAACACTACCCAGTCTTATTGTACAGTGTGGTACCTGAGTCATTGCACACATGCATATATGTATTGCCTTGAAACTTAGTGAAGGGGAGGGAAATTAGCCAAAGACTTCTCTGCCTTATCTCCTACAAGGTCCAACCTCTGTTTCTAGGCCCTGAGGTCTGGTGTGCTGATGAAGAACAAATCTTGTACTGTGAGTCTGGTCCTTTCCATGGGCAAAGCTGATGAGCCCCATAATTGTGAGCTTGGATAATCCCTGGATCCCAAGCAACCTTCCACTGAAAGCCACTGATAGCTATGCTGGTCAGTGCCTTAAGGGTAACTTTCACGTCTGTGCACAGAGCCTTTTTCTAAAACTGCTGTAGTGTTCTTTCTGTCCTTCCTAAAAAACCTAGGAAAAGGCTCATTCATCGCATATTCTCACAAGAGGGCTACAGTGGATCACTGGCCCTCTGCACATGGGTGAATTTCACTCTTGGAACAAATTAATTAATCTTCCTGTAAGAGCTACCTGCTAGAAGATGCTGCCAATAACCTACTTAGCTGTCATCCTTCAACCTTCTATTGACTGGATACAGGAGTAATATAACTGCCTGTGTTAGAGAAGTGAGTGTCATTGAATCAAAACAAATCAGGGCAGAGTTGTATGTGATTTCTTTGTACCTCAGGGCCTCTTTGCCAAAGGTGTATTTGCAAAGTTCATCATGGCTAGTTGATGCATTTCCAAATGAAGTGCTTCATGGTAGGGGCATTGCTTCTCCACCACAGTTTGATGGGAAGCAGGTTAGACCATACCAGTCCAGGCCCATGCGACTAAGTACTTCAGAGTGATCCAGTCTCTTTTGACAGTCTCTCATCTCTCATCTCTCTCCAGTCTCTCATCAGGGTATTCTCCACAAGGTGGATAAAGACAGCATCCACCGCCTCATGGTGGTGATCTATATTATAAGTAAAGGACATGAGCTGATCCCCCTGCATGCTATGGGTGCAGTCCTAGGTGATCTGCATGATTAGATCCACTCCCAGCTGGGATCCTGACCTCCAGACAGCCAATTGTTTAGCGGGAACAATTCAATATGAGTTACAATCCATGCCATAAGGGATAACTCTCCACAGATGCTAAAATCTGAGGTTTTCATCACAAACAGCACCAGCTGCTATCATACACTAGAATTATGACCTTTCCCACAGACATACCAATCCATCAGTAATAGACCTTTCAACTAAATGTTAACCAAACATATCCATCCATCCATCCATCCATCCACATTCTCCATTCCAGTTGAATAAGACCAAAGAATCCCTCACACACATGATAGAAATGCTGACTGCCCTGATCAGCAATAATGTCCTACTTCATATAAGTTCCCATCCATGTAATAGATGTGTAGCCAGTATGGACACACCCATATGCTTTTATCAAGTTTCTGGTCTCTGTATATTAGAACATCAGCAATGATTTCTCCTGTGAAAATGTGCATAAATGCACACAGCAGGAAATAGCAACCATATTCCTCTCAATGGTCATTAGCATGGCCCCAATCAGATGTGTTATTTCACATTTTTGTTAAATGGACACCAGGCAGGAAGAATAACTTTGGACACTTATTTCTTAAAGAAAGTCAGAATGAGCATAAAACTAAAGCTAAAAATGGTGTATGACATGACATTGTGGGACACAACAAATGTTAATGGGAAGCCTGAAATGCGGTAGGTAGTATTATAGTATGAAAAGCAGAAGGGTAAGAATTTAGGGGCAGCTGTGGGCTTAATTTGGACTGCAGCTGCCATGTGGTATCAACTGTTGTCAGGACAGAAAGAGGAGTTGGGAAAAAGTGAAGAGGTGTGTACCCGACAGCTGGTGGAAATGGAGCAACTGAAAGCGCAGATTACTAACTAAGTTTCAACACAAACCTATGCCCAGGACAAGTTGCAAGCCTTGAGACAGGACTTCCAGGTGGAAAAAGCGGGATGCACCTGCCTGGAAGTACTGGCTAAGCAAGTACTGGTCCTTCAGGGACTTGTCAAAGACTTGACCACCCGTACTCAGCATATCCCACAATGGCAGCGTGCTCACCATGAAAAGGAAATTGAGCAGTTAAAACATCAGTTGACCATGAGGACGGTTCAGGTGGCAAGCCTCATGGAGGATGACTCGGGTGACCCTTGTGAGTGATATTGTTTAAGAAAAGGAAGTAGGAGGGGTGGGGACTAGTTGAGGAGCCTACCCTCCTTGCTCCCTCCTTGCTAAATTGGTAATGGAACAAAGCCTGTGCCCATGGAAAGGGACAGTGCAGCGAGAAAAAAAGGATCGGGCCCAGACAAGCGGGCAGGCAGCAAACAAATTGGAAAATGGGTTGGAAACCTTGAGAGCATAGTGGCAGGAGTAAAGGAAGCAATAAGTGCAGGCATGGGAAATTCAAATCCCTGAAATAGTACTTGGAATGTAAAATCTGAGTTGATGAAGGTGTCATTTTGGGAGATAAGCAAGTGATTTAAGGAAAGAGAGTGAGATGTTAAGTCTGCAGAGACTGGAGGGAATTAAGCAGTTGAATGTTGTAAAAGTGTTAAAAAAAAGTGTTAAAGAAAAAGAAAATTCTTGGTTTCTTTGCAGACATTCTGAAGGAAAAAGGGCCCTTTTCCAAAGGATTGTCTGTCAATGATCCAGGCAAAGGGACTATCTAATTGGAATAATTTAACTATGAACAATTTAGTCAAATTTGCTAAAACAATATAAGGGGGTTCTATTGGAACATAACTGCCCCTAAATGTATAAAGGGAATGTAAGCAGGAGTTGAAAGTGAACAGTAATCAGAACTCTGGTGAAAGTTGATTGTGTCCCTTGTAAAACAGAGTCTCTGAACTGCTAACGGCTTTGAATCCAAAAGCAAGCCAGAAAGCATCTGTGTTAATGCAAATTACCTAACTGATAAAGGTAGAAGCCATTGAAACCTGGCCTGCCTATAGAACAAACACAGGAAAATATAGGGGTAATTTATCTGTTTTGCCTGCAACCAGCAAGGGTATTTTTAAAAGAAAGGAATATTTTAAGCAATAATCTGCCACCCCCAAAGGGTAGAAATATGTTTTTCTTGTCTTTCAGAACAACAGGAAAAGCTGATGCCAGCTGAAAAGCAACCCTGAATACCATGAATCTACTGTCACAATAGAAATTGTGTTTTGTGTTCTATGTTTTGTTTTGTCTTGTGTTTGTCTTGTTGCTAGCACTGTTGTGTACCAAATGCTGCAGGGAAACCTCCTCAGGCAGCAGACACCATATTAGAAGAAATTGGTTTTAAAGCAGGGATTATAAATTCCATAGACCTGGAGGCAATTAAGAATAAATTAAGCTCTCTGTCCCAGCTACAGGACAGCCTAATACAGAAGTATACAATACACATTGCACTTAGATAGATGACAAGGTGAAAGGAACCTTATAAAAAGCAGGTATAATATAGGCCTCTTCACATTTAAAATGTCTTGCCTTGTAATGTGTTTATTCACTTGCTTTTTGATTATGAGACTGGATAAACAGGAGCACCTAACTGACCTACCTTTTCAATGCCATTCGTCATTCTATAAAGCTTGACTATGTCACTTCTTTTTCATCTCCTCTGTAAAGAAAATTGTGGCAATCTTTTAAATTCACTTACTAAAGAAATCTTTCTGTGACTCTAATCATTTGCACTGGCCTTGCCTGGACCTTTCAGATTTCTTCTCTATTCTATTTCTGAGAGGATGATCCATACTGAACACAGTATTCAAGGTTAGGGAATACAAATGATTTGTATAATGGCACTGAGACATTTTCAGTGTTATTCTCTATCCCTTTTAAAATATCATCTAACAGCCTGTTTGCTTTTTTGACCATTGTTGACATTGCGTGTATGTTTTCATTGAATTGTCCACAACTATGCCTAGGTCTTTCTGATGAGATCATCTATAATCTATCATAGTTCATATTGTTTACTCCATTGTACATCACCTTACCCTTGTTTACAATGAATGTCATCAGCCAATTTCATTTTATATAGCCTCCTTGCCTAGCTTTGTTAAGTACTTCTAGAACTGTTTACAACCATCTCCAGCCTTGATTGACTAAATTTTGCCACCTCATTGGTCATCCCCTTTCATGGACCCTTAGTATATTAAATAATACTGGTTCTAATCTGGATTCTCGGATCACCCATTATTAACCACCCTCCATTTTGAAATTTATCTGTTTCTACTCTTTGTTTTCTCCCTTTTAATTTCTAATCCATGACAGAACTTTATTCCCAATACTAGGACTGTATTTACTTTCTTTAATAGATTTTTTTCCTGGCTTTTACCAATGGTTTTTTGAAAGTCCAAATCAACTGTGTCTAACCAGTCCTCCTTTTTACATTATTTTGTTGATTACCTCAAGGTATTCTAATAGAGCGGAGAGTCAAGATTTTCCTTTACATATGCTGTGCTGGTTTGTTCCTATCATATCATTCTTATCTTGTTGTGTTATAATTTTGTTTCTTTATTATTTCAGTTAATTTACCTGGTTCTGAAATGAAGTACACTGGTTTGCAGTTCCAAGGATCACCCTTACTTCCTTCTGCAAAGCTAAGTAAAACATTGGCTACTTTCCTGACCTCTGATTTTAGTGAGACGTTACATATATTTTGCCACCCCTTTTGCTCAGTGTGCACTTGAAGCTGTTAGGAGAGTTAGTAAGGAGACACTGGGAGCTGTGTTTTCTGTATGTGGATGACATCTAGCTTTTGTACTTCCTGAATGTGATTGGTGATTTTGTATTTGAAAGGAAAAAAGTGTGTATTTTTATTTAACTCTTATTCATTCTAGATGCACATAAGCAAATACAGACTTAAGTTACAAATGCACTCAAACATTAGCTACATCCATACACTAACAAAACTAAAAGAAATAATTTAGAATAAAAAATATAAGCTTGTACCCAAGAAATGTTAGATTGTGTTGTTCACAATTGATGCATCATAAGCACCTACAAAAATCAACTGTTAAACAGTAAGCAAGTCTCAGAATTAACAATGGTAGTGTTACTGCCCCATTGTAATAGAAGGAATACAAAACAGTCAGAGAGTTTGAGTCTGCTGCATATTTTCACAAAATAATGTAATATGCACAAGCAAGATACACTAGGTTCAATATTGTGATATAAGCTGTCATGAACATGTAAGACCTGTTTTCGAATCCTGCTTAAAAAAGATCCAAGAAACTTCCCCAAATTATATTGAATTCTAGTAAGAGTGGCAAGGTGGGTGAGGTAATTTGAGATAATATATTTTATTGGACTAACTTCTGTTGGTGAAAGAGGCAAGATTTTGAGATCCTCAGAGCTCTTCTTCAGGTCTAGTAGTTTATTATGTAATTTATGATTTAGAATAGGTGACTTCAGCTATTTCAGTGTACTCATCTTGAATTTTTGAAGATGTTCCACCTGTACAACCATAGTATCTTTGAGCAAAATAAAGCTGTAGACACACATTGTTAACTTTTGATAGACAGGTTATTATTAAAGAGAAGTCACGTAGAAGGATAATATTTTGGCCGGACCCCCACCTTTTTGGGGGACAATAATATATGAGGCAAGTTCCACACAGATTGGTTCAAATTTCAACACTTATCTATTAAGATTTATCTTTCCAATCTTTTTGAAGAATGGTTGTTCCAATAATTGTTGTGTAATATCTTATAATGCATCAGCTTTAGCTTTACTTCCTGGAGAGTTTTATGCATGATATTTAGAGCAACTTCCCATTGTTTGGGTGCAAACTCTATCGCTAACTGATTTTCCTGTTTGACTATCAATTTTTGAAAAGCTTAATTTAGTTGTACACAACCAACTGACAATAAATAAGAATTGGACGTTGCATGTGGCATTCTTGCAATTGTAGTCTAATGTGAATTTAATGCTCAAGAAAGTGAGGGGCTAATAGCACTGACTAATATCAGGAGTAGTGGAGACAATCACTTTGCAAACTTCCCTATACAGCTCTGTCACTGCACATCAGACCTGATCTGCAACACCTGGGCTATTCCATTCCATTCCATCCATTCTTGAGCATAGACTGCCAATCATACCAATTATATGAGGTGAGCAATGTTCTATTAGGGAGTAGGAGGAAACCCCCAAAATTCACTTGCCACATAGCTGCCTGAAAACCTATTTTTTATTAAATAAAAATCATTAAGGACAAAATTTCAGGTCAGTACACTCTGAGTTGTATAGCTAAATCACAGCTCACTACACTATACATTTGCTTGTTAGGGTGTATTTACTTTGGTAGGAATTTTGGATGCCCAAGGAATGTAGGATTATGCCATTCATGTATAAGAAACTCCAATTTACTTATAATGTTGTTACAGTTAATGACACTGAAGTGAACAATGGGAGCTTTGTATTATTAAATATCATAGCATTTGGCATGTACCTTTGAAACTGTCAATGCATTAAAATTTCAGAGAGATTATCATTATGCTAGTGTAATATCAATGGCAATATGTTACACAAGAAAAGGATAAATATAAAATATTGTATTTAATTAATGTTATGGCTCCAAACTTAAACACTCAAAGCAGGAAAATTCATAACTAGGCTGTTACTTGATAATTAATTTCCCTCTCTTCTGGCTATATCTTGGTATTGTAGTCTTAGCACAGTGGAGTCATCACTACTCTGTATCTTAGTGTGTGTCTGCAATAACTAGGCACAACTAGATGAATAAAAGTTTCAGGGCCTATTTTTCAAAATTATGCACATAAATTTAAGTGAATGTAATGACAATATATGTACACAATAACCAATGGGCATGCTAGTTTATTTTTGGCGCAAATACTATTATAGTGCCTAACTGGTCTTGAGCATGTGTAATTATCTGATCTGTGTGAGCACTCTGGTTATTATATATGCATAAGTTAGGCATGTGCAAATGTATGCTAGCAATTGCCTAATGCTGTCATAATTTATTTTTACAGCGGATTTGCTGTGATTTTGTGTAATGTACAACATGAATGAAAAATGGATGTTCTGTATTTAAATACCAACATTTATTTTTCCCGGGACAGGAATAATTGTAAGCTTATCACTATGGACTATTAAATTCTCTTCCTACTCCCATTTTTAAATGCTCAGAATTTCAACTGGAAATACACAGGTGAAACCCTGTTCAAATGTGGTACTATTCTATGCTTCATTAGATTTCCAGTGTTATTTTTTGTTGTTATATTGGTTGTAGATTTTATTATTCATCATTGCCCTACTTTTTAAAGGACTAATTCGACTTGTAGCCCATCAACAGCTGATTTCCTCAACTTGACATAAGCAGTAACACTTTGTCTTTAATTGTAAATCCATTTATTCCCTAGCATGTTAATTCTACTGAGCAGTTTAATGTTGTCTGATTTGACCTAGGCCGGGTGCTGCAGGACTGCTAGACTAGATGACTTTTCCAGACACACCAGGCCAAATTCTGCTCTCACTTACACCAGCAAAATGTCTTTGACATTAACAGGGTGCACGGAAGCAACCAGAACAGGTTTTGGCCCATTTTTTCTACTAACAGTTCCCTTTGCTCACTGAGTCTTCAGGTTTGATTCCCAAACAAAGGCAAAGAAGGAGGGAATACACTGGAGAGAAATGTTGCCATTAAGCTAAATGAAAAAAGAGTCCTTAGTTTTCCATTTAAGAGTTTTCCTATTAAACAATCCACATGCTTGCTCAGAATATCAGCTTTAATTCCAAATAAGCATTCTAATTCTACGGGTTCTAACCAGAGGGAAAAAAATTGGATAAGCTAATTTCTCATCTATCTCCACCTCTCTGTCACCCAGGAGAATTCTTTGCCATATATGTTTTAGGTGCTACTGAATTATCTTCAGTGTTTGCAAAAGAAACCTACTTCACGCTTTGCCATCTGCCTTTTAGCAACTGGAAGTGCCAGTAACCCCTCAGTCTTCCTTTCCTCATCTCTTCCAGCTAGTCTTTCTTTGCAGAGCACAGATAAAAAGGATGAACACAGATGTACTGTTTGGAAAGGGCCTGGAAAGTCTGCAGCATTATTAAAATAAAATAAAGCAAGACAGTCCTGAGAACAGGTCCTTGCAATAGCTGAAAGGAGTGGAGGCAACAGAAGCCTTTTTTTGGGGTCAATGCCCCTATGTTCTATGCGAGCGTTTCCCAAACTTGGGCTGCCGCTTGTTCGGGGAAAGCCCCTGGCGGGCCCGGCCAGTTTGTTTACCTGCCGCATCTGCAGGTTCGGCCGATCGCGGCTCCCACTGGCCATGGTTCGCCGCTCCAGGCCAATGGGGGCTGCGGGAAGTGGCGGCTGGTATGTCCCTCGACCTGCACTGCTTCCCGCAGCCCCCATTGGCCTGGAGCAGCAAACTGCGGCCAGTGGGAGCTGCGATCGGCCAAACCTGCGGACACGGCAGGTAAACAAACCGACCCGACCCGCCAGGGGGCCTACCCAGAACAAGCAGCTTCCCAAGTTTGGGAAACATTGTTCTATACTCAGAACAATAAATATACAACTCCAGGCCCCAAGTGGACCATATATCATATTATTATTGTTCCTTATTATTTGTATTACCATAAAACCTAGGAGACTGAGTCATGAAATAGGACCCCACTGTGCTAGACACTGTACAAAGCCCCCCAAAATAAAATAAAAACGGTCCCTGCTCCAGCTTACAGTCCAAGACAAATGACAATAGATGAATACAGATAGACTGATGGAGGTATACAAGGAAACAATGAGTCAGTATATGTCAGCCTGATTGGCAATAGTGTCAGCACACTTGCTGCCTAACTGTAACACATAATCTCAAATCCAAAATACGCTGCAATCAAATAGCAATTAGGCTGCAGTCTAATAAAAGATTGCCATCAAATCCCATGCTGGACAGCCCCAGTAACCTAGCCCCATTTTGGCTCAGAATGATGGGTTGATAACTAACTGACAAGGCCTATCTCTGAACTCTTCACCACAGCATCATTACAAGGTGCATCAGTCCCATCCCCATATTGATTTTAATATTGATTTTAATTGCAACCTCTTCCATTAGGATTACCACCCTACCATATGAAACTGTTAACCAAGAGAACTGACAATGTGACCCAGTAGGAGGACCTGGTTGGCATTTTCTGACCTTATTGACCCTGATTACAACAGTGTCTTTAATGACATTATCACATAGTACAATATAATCTTTTCTACAAACTTAAGTATACAGACCTATCACCTTGCAGTACCAGACACTGCTCAAAGGCCATGAAAATCACTCATATAAACATTACACAGCAAAACATACTTTTTACACAAATTTCCACACATTAAACATCACACACAGTAACAGTCAAAATTTGCTTCACAGTTTACTGTCCCATTCCTGGATGGTACCTAAAAAAAGCTAAACTGTTCATGTATGTCAAGTATCAGAGGGGTAGCCGTGTCAGTTTGGATCTGTAAAAGCGGCAAAGAGTTCTGTGGCACCTTATAGACTAACAGACGTATTGGAGCATAAGCGTTCGTGGGTGAATACCCACTTCGTTGGATGCATGTAGTGGAAATTTCCAGAGGCAGGTATAAATATGCAAGCAAGAATCAGGCTAGGGATAACAAGGTTCGTTCAATCAGGGAGGATGAGGCCCTCTTCTAGCAGTTGAGGTGTGAATACCAAGGAAGGAGAAACTGCTTTTGTAGTTGGCTAGCCATTCACAGTCTTTGTTTAATCCTGAGCTGATGGTGTCAAATTTGCAAATGAACTAAAGCTCAGCAGTTTCTCTTTGAAGTCTGGTCCTGAAGATTTTTTGCTGCAGGATGGCTACCTTTAAATCTGCTATTGTGTGTCCGGGGAGGTTGAAATGTTCTCCTACAGGTTTTTGTATATTGCCATTCCTAATATCTGATTTTTGTCCATTTATCCTTTTATGTATGGTAGTTTTGAGAATGCTTGGTGAATTCCACCATGATTTCAACAGCTTCCACCCCACCATCAACCTCAGCCTGGACAAATCTACACGGGAGGTCCACTTCCTAGACACCATGGTGCAAATAAGTGACGGTCACGTTAACACCAACCTATACCAAAAACCCACCGACCGCTATGCCTACCTTCATGCCTCCAGCTTCCATCCTGGACACACCACACGATCCATTGTCTACAGCCAAGCGCTGAGGTACAACCGCATTTGCTCCAACCCCTCAGACAGAGACCAACACCTACAAGATCTTCACCAAGCATTCTCAAAACTACCATACCCGTATGAGGAAATATGGAAACAGATCAACAGAGCCAGACGTGTACCCAGAAGCCTCCTGCTGCAAGAGAAGCCCAAGAAAGAAACCAGCAGAACTCCACTGACCATCACATACAGTCCTCAGCTAAAACCTCTCCAACGCATCATCAGTGATCTACAACCCATCCTGGACAACGATCCCCCACTTTCACAGGCCTTGGGAGGCAGGCCAGTCCTCGTCCACAGACAACTCACCAACCTGAATCATATTCTCACCAGCAACTACACATCACACCACAGTAACTCTAACTCAAGAGCCAATCCATGCAACAAACCTCGATGGCAACTCTGCCCACATATCTACACCAGCGACACCATCACAGGACCTAACCAGATCAGACACACCATCACCGGTTAGTTCACCTGCACGTCCACCAATGTAATATACGCCATCATGTGCCAGCAATGCCCCTCTGCTATGTGCATCGGCCAAGCTGGACAGTCCGTACATAAAAGGATAAATGGACACAAATCAGATATTAGGAATAGCAATATACAAAAACCTGTAGGAGAACACTTCAACCTCCCTGGACACACAATAGCAGATTTAAAGGTAGCCATCCTGCAGCAAAAAAACTTCAGGACCAGACTTCAAAGAGAAACTGCTGAGCTTTAGTTCATTTGCAGATTTGACACCATCGCTCAGGATTAAACAAAGACTGTGAATGGCTAGCCAACTACAAAAGCAGTTTCTCCTTCCTTGGTGTTCACACCTCAACTGCTAGAAGAGGGCCTCGTCCTCCCTGATTGAACGAACCTCGTTATCCCTAGGCTGATTCTTGCTTGCATATTTATACCTGCCTCTGGAAATTTCCACTACATGCATCTGACGAAGTGGGTATTCACCCACGAAAGCTTATGCTCCAATATGTCTGTTAGTCTATAAGGGGCCACAGGACTCTTTGCTGCTTTTACTGTTCATGTATGTTCAGCTAAATTAACTTTGTGTTTATCTGCTTCATTTGACATAGAGCAGGGGAAAGTGTACATGGTAACTTCCATGATGGAATGCTGGAGCCACCAAGGAAAGAGTAGGAGTACTTGTGGCACCTTAGAGACTAACAAATGTATTTGAGCATAAGCTTTCGTGAGCTACAGCTCACTTCATCGGATGCATGCGGTGGAAAATACAATGGGGATTTCCACTGCATCGGATGCATGCAGTGGAAAATACAGTGGGGATTTCCACTGCATGCATCCGATGAAGTGAGCTGTATCTCACGAAAGCTTATGCTCAAATAAATTTGTTAGTCTCTAAGGTGCCACAAGTCCTCCTTTTCATTTTGCGGATACAGACTAACACGGCTGCTACTCTGAAACCTGTCAAGGAAAGAGTCGAAAATTATTGAATATGTAGATTATCCTGGAAATAGGTAAGAAGGGGACCACTTTTCTCTGTTTCATTCTGTAAAACAGAGAGATACAGGCCAAAGCCTCCGGGTTAATGCTATAGATGACAGGCTGATTGTCCCTCCACATGCCACTTTCTTGTTTTTTAAAGTAACCCCCTCAAATGCAGACAGATGTTAGTATGAGATAAAAATCCAGAAACTGCTGTAGCCTGTGATGCCATGGGGGAGGAATTGTTTTAAAGGAGATATGGAATTTTGAAGTACTGTGCATGCTGCCCATCTAAGTACATCATAGTCTGACACCTGTGTCCTTGTGAAACAGTCTGATCAACTTGTGAGCAGGCATGATGCCAGTCTAACAGATGGATGTGAGTGAAGGCAGCCAAGAGATCACGTACTATATGTGCATCAAGTGTGCTAGCTGAGGGCAGGATTCCCAGACAGAAATAGCCAAATGTTTGCCCTTTGTAATCTTGTATTTGCAAATTTGTACAAAAGGAAAAGAATCAAATTCAGACAAAAATAATGGTTATAATAATAGGAACAGAGAAGTAGGAATGGAAGAAGATTAAAATCTTTCTCTATGTATTTGATATGAATAATACAGCTGCACAGCATAGAACAACATTTTCAAGAGTGGCCTCTCATTTTGTGTGTCTCAGTTTTTTGATACCCATGTTTTGACACCTATGTCAGCATTTTCAAATGTGGGTGCTTAAATTAAGTGAGGCAGAGAAAGGATTAATTTTCTTCCGCGGGGTTTTGTGGAAGGTCACACAGCACATCTGTAACAGAGCCCACGTTTCCTGACTCCCTGTCCTGTGCATTAGATGCCAAACCAGTAAGAAAAGTAATCTGTTAGCACACCAGTTTGTAATAAGTTGATCTTTATTTAGTGCCTTTGGCAACAAGGACAGAGTTCTATGTGTAACAATGATTTTAAACCCATATGATGTACAAATCACAGTATAGACCAGCTGAACTATCATGCAAGGAGCTGAAAATGAGGGCCTGACCAAATGGCAATCATAAAGAGAGAATAAAAAATCAATGTATATTTAAGATTTGCTAGTAACTTGTCAGACCTACTCGGTATATTATGTGATATTACGGTGTTGTCATTTGCAGTGCTATATAATAATGCTAGGTCAGAGGCAAAGATGAGCTTTATTTGCCATTTGGATGCTACACAAATACACTAAAACAGTCAGTGCTTCTACTCTGAACATCCTTTCAAGGGGTTAGAATTAGCTTGTACACATTCTCTCCAGGATGAAAACTGATATACTGTTAAGTACAAGGATTCTGCCAGAGCTTGGATCTTTAACCATGTTCCTAAAAATTATCTTACCTGGATGTATGTTGTGAGCAGCAAAATGAAAGGCAGGATTGTGATCTTCTCTGATGACAGCACACAGGGGACTAGGGAGATTCAAGATATCCTCTTTGCTCCCCTGCATGGGCCACATATATCAGGGGTCACAGAGTGGGTGGAATGCAGCCTCAAAGGGCTATTACTTCCCCTGCACAGGTAGGTGGGCAGGGAGTGGGTGAAGCCATGGGTTCTCCCCTCAGTAAGCCAGGCAGCCAATTTGAACTAGCCTAGGGGTGGTTGTAATTTGCTGCTGGAATAGACCATCAGCAAATTACTAGCCCTGGGAGCAAGCAGAAATCAGGGAGGAAAGTGTGCATCAGAAAAGTGTCTCTGAGATATAAGGCCTTCAAAATTGTTCCTTTTCCTTACTCACCACCCATTGGCACAACCTGCCCCATGGAATGTAGATCTGAAGCCAAGAGAAAGCAAAGAGCCTTGCTCTTACCTCCACCATTTCCTACTCCCCTTTTAAAGTGTAATCAGAAAAGATAGATGTCAGGATGACTACTCTTTAAAAGCCTTAAATCAGACGGTAGTGGTGTATATCTGTGACTTCAATGCAGGAGAGCGAGGCACTTGCCTACTTAAAGATTTGGAACAAAAACTATTTAAGGGAATTCATTTCTAATTACTTGTCTCTTTCTGCAGTTCTTCCTTTTCAGGAACTTAAAGACTCACTATCTTCAGTGGAGCTACTGGTGGAATAAGGTGCTACTCACTGTGAGTAAAGGTGGCACAATCTGGTGTCATGTATGGATATGTTCCAATGAGCAGTCAAAAACTATAAGGGCCAAACTGTGAACTCCTTACTCTCACTGGTGAGCAGTTACTCACACAAATAGATTCCAGTGGAAATTCTCATGCAGCTAACTAACACAATTGAACCCTTAAGAGGGTTTGGCTCCCTAATTGAACATATTCATACTTAGGGCTAGCTTGAGTCACCTTTCCACATGCTGAATCGTATTTATGTCTGTGGGCCCTAGCACTGTTGAATCTGAGTGTTTCACAGTCTTTAACATAGTTATCATCACAACACCCTTCTGAGCAGGAATGTGCCATTATCCTCCTTTTGGAGATGGAGAACTGAGGCACAGAGCGACTAAGTGACTTGTCCGAGGCCTAAGAGAAAGAGAATGTGTGGTACAGCAGGGAACTGAATCTGGGTATCCTGAGTTCCAGGCTAGGGACATTATCTTCCTTGCTGACAGTCACCCAGCTTATTTCAACAGGACTACTTATGGCACAAGGTATCACACAATGTCAGTAAAGGTGGACGAATCTGCCCTTTGCTGTAGAAAATTGAGCTGAAAATCATTTGAGACAGAATGTTTTGGTAGATTTTTAGTACTCCAAGGTTTTAGATAGGTTTGGAATACCTCAAGAGTGTTCAACACCTTGGCTCGTGTGGATGGATCTTCAACTGCATTAGATGTGGGCAATTTACATAGGTTATCTGGCGACTCATCAGAAACAGTATCTAAATGATTAAGTAGTTCACTAAAATGTTTTTATGTTTTCCTTTGACAGAAAAGATTGGTGGCTGGCAGAGTGATCTGTGACTAGAGATTCGCCATCAGCACTTGTTAGCATTGGCAAGGCTAGATGGGTAGGGCTGTGAACAGTTTTGACTGCATCATAGAAACCATTGGACTCATGTCTAACCAAGGCATTCAACATGGCCAATCACACTGCCCTCTGGAAATTTCTTACTAAATTTGGATGTCCAGGCAAATTTATTAACATAGTTTGGCAATTCCATGAAGGCATGGCTGGAAGAGTTAGCACTGATGGTGATCCAGCAGACCCATTTCCACTCACAAATGGAGTGAAGCAAGGATGTGTCCTTGCTCCTAGTCTTATGGTCTATTGTTTGCTGCATTGCTAGAGGAAGCCCTCCATGGCTTTTCAAATGGAGTCTTTGTATGCTTCTGTACTGATAAGCTCTTCAGTCTTTCCCATCCCCAGGCAAACACCAAGGACAGAAGAGTTGGTTCAGGAACTGCCCTATGCTGCTGATTGTGCCTCGATGGCATACTCTAAAGCAGCACTACAAGATCTTACAAACTTCTTTGCTGTGGCAGCTCATAACTTTGGCCTCATCATCAGCCAAATGAAAATCAAGGTTATAGACCAGCGAGCTCTTCAACATCCTTATCAAGACTTGTCAATAAGCTTGGAAGGTACCATGCCCCAAACTGTCAAACAGTTTACTTATCTCAGCAGCATGTTGAATAAAATCAAAGTCTATAATGCTTGTGTCCTCTTCACATTACTTTATGGGTGTGAAATAGCACATTAAAAAACTTGTTAGTTTCTATTTGCGATGCTTACAATGATTGCAGGGCATCAAATGGCAGGACTGGGTTTCCAACATGGAAGTCCTGATGAAAGCTGGTTTATTCAGCATCAAGGCTCATTTGAGCTGCACCCAACTGAGATGAACTGGCCATGTAATTTGTATGCCTGAGACCCATCTATCAAAACAATTCTTGTATTCCAAATAAAGCTCCAGCACTCATAAGCATGGAGGGCAGATGAAATGCTTCAAAGAAAACAAGAAGCAAAATCTGCATAAAACGAACATTTCTGTCGTGACCTTTGAGCAACTGGTAATTAATCATAGAATCATAGAATCACAGAATATCAGGGTTGGAAGGGACCTCAGGAGGTCATCTAGTCCAACCCCCTGCTCAAAGCAGGACCAATCCCCAACTAAATAATCCCAGTCAGGGCTTTGTCAAGCCTGACCTTAAAAACTTCTAAAGAAGGAGATTCCACCACCTCCCGAGGTAACGCATTCCAGTGTTTCACCACCCTCCTAGTGAAAAAGTTTTTCTGAATATCCAACCTAAACCTCCCCCACTGCAACTTGAGACCATTACTCCTTGTTCTGTCATCTGCTACCACTGAGAACAGTCAAGATCCATCCTCTTTGGAACCACCTTTCAGGTAGTTGAAAGCAGCTATCAAATCCCCCCTCATTCTTCTCTTCTGAAGACTAAACATCCCCAGTTCCCTCAGCCTCTCCTCATAAGTCATGTGTTCCAGTTCCCTAATCATTTTTGTTGCCCTCCGCTGGACTCTCTCCAATTTTTCTACATCCTTTTTATAGTGTGGGGCCCAAAACTGGACACAGTACTCCAGATGAGGCCTCACCAGTGTCGAATAGAGGGGAATGATCACGTCCCTCGATCTGCTGGCAATGCCCCTACTTATACAGCCCAAAATGCCATTGGCCTTCTTGGCAACAAGGGCACACTGTTGACTCACATCCAGCTTCTCATCCACTGTAACCCCTAGGTCCTTTTCTGAAGAACTGCTGCTGAGCCATTCGGTCCCCAGTCTGTAGCGGTGCATGGAATTCTTCCGTCCTAAGTACAGGACTCTGCACTTGTTCTCGTTGAACCTCATCAGATTTCTTTTGGCCCAATCCTCCAATTTGTCTAGGTCCCTCTGTAGCCTATCCCTACCCTCCAGCATATCTACCACTTCTCCCAGTTTAGTGTCATCTGCAAACTTGCTGAGGGTGCAATCCACACCATCCTCCAGATCATTAATGAAGATATTGAACAAAACCGGCCCGAGGACCGACCCTTGGGGCACTCCGCTTGATACTGGCTGCCAACTAGACATGGAGCCATTGATTACTACCCGTTGAGCCCGACAGTCTAGCCAGCTTTCTATCCACCTTATAGTCCATTCATCCAGCCCATACTTCTTTATTGTGCTGTCAAGAATACTGTGGGAGACTGTGTCAAAAGCTTTGCTAAAGTCAAGGAACAAAACGTCCACTGCTTTCCCCTCATCCACAGAGCCAGTTATCTTGTCATAGAAGGCAATTAGGTTAGTCAGGCATGACTTGCCCTTGGTGAATCCATGCTGACTGTTCCTGATCACTTTCCTCTCCTCTAAGTGCTTCAGAATTGATTCCTTGAGAACCTGCTCCATGATTTTTCCAGGGACTGAGGTGAGGCTGACTGGCCTGTAGTTCCCAGGATCCTCCTTCTTCCCTTTTTCAAAGATGGGCACTACATTAGTCTTTTTCCAGTCATCTGGGACTTCCCCCGATTGCCATGAGTTTTCAAAGATAATGGACAATGACTCTGCAATCACATCTGCCAACACCTTTAGCACTCTCAGATGCAGCGCATCCAGCCCCATGGGCTTGTGCTCGTCCAGCTTTTCTAAATAGTCCCGAACCACTTCTTTCTCCACAGAGGGCTGGTCACCTCCTCCCCATGCTGTGCTGCCCAGTGCAGTAGTCTGGGAGCTGACCTTGTTCGTGAAGACAGAGGCAAAAAAAGCATTGAGTACATTAGCTTTTTCCACATCCTCTGTCACTAGGTTGCCTCCCTCATTCAGTAAGGGGCCCACACTTTCCTTGACTTTCTTCTTGTTGCTAACATACCTGAAGAAACCCTTCTTGTTACTCTTAACATTTCTTGCTAGCTGCAACTCCAGGTGTGATTTGGCCTTCCTGAGTTCACTCCTGCATGCCAGAGCAATATTTGTATACTCTTCCCTGGTCATTTGTCCAATCTTCCACTTCTTGTAACCTTCTTTTTTGTGTTTAAGATCAGCAAGTATTTCACTGTTAAGCCAAGCTGGTCGCCTTCCATATTTACTATTCTTTCTACACATCGGGATGGTTTGTCCCCATAACCTCAATAAGGATTCTTTTAAATACAGCCAACTCTCCTGTACTCCTTTCCCCCTCATGTTATTCTCCCAGGGGATCCTGCCCATCAGTTCCCGAGGGAGTCAAAGTCTGCTTTTCTGAAGTCCAGGGGCCGTATTCTGCTGCTCTCCTTTCCTCCTTGTGTCAGGATCCTGAACTCGACCATCTCATGGTCACTGCCTCCCAGGTTCCCATCCACTTTTGCTTCCCCTACTAATTCTTCCCGGTTTGTGAGCAGCAGGTCAAGAAGAGCTCTGCCCCTAGTTGGTTCCTCCAGCACTTGCACCAGGAAATTGTCCCCTACATTTTCCAAAAACTTCCTGGATTGTCTGTGCACTGCTGTATTGCTCTCCCAGCAGATATCAGGGTGATTGAAGTCTCCCATGAGAACCAGGGCCTGCGATCTAGTAACTTCCGTGAGTTGCCGGAAGAAAGCCTCGTCCACCTCATCCCCCTGGTCCGGTGGTCTATAGCAGACTCCCACCACGACATCACCCTTGTTGCTCACACTTCTAAACTTAATCCAGAGACTCAGGTTTTTCTGCAGTTTCATACTTGAGCTCTGAGCAATCATACTGCTCCCTTACATACAATGCAACTCCCCCACCTTTTCTGCCCTGCCTGTCCTTCCTGAATAGTTTATATCCATCCATGACAGTACTCCAGTCATGTGAGTTATCCCACCAAGTCTCTGTTATTCCAATCACATCATAATTCCTTGACTGTGCCAGGACTTCCAGTTCTCTCTGCTTGTTTCCCAGGCTTCTTGCATTTGTGTATAAGCACTTGAGATAACTCACTGATCTTCCCACTTTCTCAGTATGAGGCAGGAGCCCTGCCCTCTTGTGCGCTCCTGCTCGTGCTTCCTCCCGGTATCCCACTTCCCCACTTACCTCAGGGCTTTGGTCTCCTTCCCCTGGTGAACCTAGTTTAAAGCCCTCCTCACTAGGTTAGCCAGCCTGCTTGCGAAGATGCTCTTCCCTCTCTTCGTTAGGTGGAGCCCATCTCTGCCTAGTACTCCTCCTTCTTGGAACACCATCCCATGATTAAAGCCTTCTCTCCGACACCACCTGCGTAGCCATTCGTTGACTTCCACAATTCAACTGTCTCTACCCAGGCCTTTTCCTTCCACAGGGAGGATGGACGAGAAGACCACTTGCACTTGCCACATCGTAAGCCTGGGCGTCCACAGCTTTGCAAAGAATTGCATGAGAAGCTTGAAACACAGTGCCAGGGACAGAAACAATGTGCAGCTCAATCCATGCAACTAGGCAAATGGCTGGCCACTGCAGTAAATGTTCTTCTCAGAGTCACACAAAGACCCTTTAGTACAAACTATCATTGTCAACATCATCCTCAAAATTGAGGTGACCAGCATCACCTCAGGAGTATCCTTTCTTGTGGCATATTGGTTTTGTATTTCTGCTTCTAAACTGAGAATTCAGGGATGGAAATGATGAATTTACTGGAAAAAATACAGTAAAAAATAATGCTATTTTATCATTTTTAAAATATGAAATTATTTCCAAGTTCAAAACATAATAAAAGAAATATGAAAATACAATATATTAATCAGAAACTGAGAATCCTGGCAGAATACATGTTACAAAAGAAAGAAATATAAAGACTTACTTAATGGATCTGACTCTTTCTTTTTGATAGTTTATGGTAGCTTAGGGACTAGGGAGAGCTAAAGGTAGAGCATGTGGCCAAATCTTAACTATGTGGTCTTCCCCATTTACAGACCCCACCCCCTTTCTTTGAGGAGCTCCAGCCCAGTCAGGTGACCCTTTTTCTGACACAAAAATGACTTCACTTAGGCCCCAGGGAGAAGAAGAATGAGGACACTTCATTGTATTAAAAGCTTTTTCTCTTTCTCCTGGGCATTAGATATTTCTTTTCTGTGACTTTTCTGGGACATTTCAAATAGATTCCAGCCCTATGAAAATTAATGACTTTCCTTGTCACCACTTGAATTCAGGTGATTCTTCTGCTAGGTGCTAAACCATAAGTTCTTGGTACAGTTAAAGTGCAATCCTTTTCTCCTAGGTTCACATGGAATTTCTTATCTTATAAAAGTAAAACAACATTGCTGTCACAGTGGGGAAAAATAACAAAAGTTGCATCCTGTTAATGTTACACCCACTTCTACTAATGATGAGACTAAAACTTGATTTTCGTGGTAGAGATGTATGGAAGAAAAGTGCTATATGACAGCTAAGTATTATTGTGATATGTCACTTTTACATAAGACTTCATGATAATGTTGATGTGTAGCTCACTAGATTGTATGGAGGATTTCATGGCTGAGCTGTCTCAGATATGCAGTTTGGATGGGCCAGCTTGAGTCTGATAGGACGTGATCAACACAAGGATTTAATGAGAAGTTTAAGGAGAATTCTCACAGGGTCAGGTATGTGCTTGACTTTTTTTTTTTAAACTGCTTAGGATATTGCAGCTATCTAGGTCCCATCTGACAGATGGTCTAACCATCTTCTCTTATGCGATTCTGTGCAGTGGTATTTAACACTTATACTGGCCACAGAGTTTGTTTTTGTAGTCACTCTGGAACTAATGAACACTAAGGATTTGCTTGGCTTTCTTACAGCTGCTGTAGCATACATGTGACTTCCCCTTCCAGCCAGGGTGTTGCAGAGGCTAGAGATTCCCTGGCTCGTCACTGTGCCCTGGCTATTTTTTGTGCATGGTGGCCAATGTGGTGGAATTGTAAAGTAACCATATATCCCAGATTTTCACATGATGTCCCATGGTTCTTTCAGGACACCTGAAAGCTCTTGGTTTTTCATTTAATTGATCAGAACATTTACTTTTTCAATAACAAAATATTCGACCAGGACATATTGCTATACAAAGTAGGCTTTGCTCTGCGTATACTGGGAACAATCTAGTGTGGTGTTTCCCAAACAGTGGGTCCTGGCCTCCTAATGGATTGCAGGAAGGTTCTATATGGGTTGTGGGCCTGGTGCTGAGGGAAGGCCCTGGGGGAGAGGCTTTGGAGAGAGAGCCTGCCCAGCACTCACTCTGCAGTGGTGGCGTCTCTCCTGCAGGGCTGAGCCTGACTCCCTGCTGTGGGCATTGTGCCTTGGCACACTGGGGTCAAAGTGCCACTCAGGTTTGGCCCAGCTTGCCCCTCTGTCATGACACAGGAGTGGCCAAGCCACACCTAAGTGGTGCTGCAAGTCTGTGTGCCAGGTTGCAATGCCCAGATGTAGGATTCATGCAAGGTTCATGCACTTGGCAACATTCAGGGCACACCCAGAGTGTTGTGTAGGAGCAGTGCACACACGGCTCCTCTCAAGGGCATGAACCTTGGAATCTCGCCCAGATGACATGAACCGTGGGAAGCCTCCCAGGACTGGGCTCAATGCCCGAGAGCAAGGAATGCGATAGATAGAAATTGGTAAATAAGAATATTAAACAAAGCCAGTGTATTCCTTTTATCTGTTGGAGTATGTAATGCGCAGGAGGAGGGAGAGAAATAAAAGAGAGGGTGGAAAGCTGACAGGCAGACCAGCCCGTCGGCAGACCAGCCTGCTTGCTTGCTTAAAGCCTTGTTCTGTCTTCTATTTGGACCGCAACACCCAGAGAGTGGAGACAGCCAGCCCCACAGGACAGAAGCTGCCACTGCAGGATGAATGAGGGCAGGCTTGCTCTCAGACCCTCCCTCCTTGAAACCACCCCTCTGCACCAGGCTGGAATTAGGTGCTGGGGTGAAAGGTGCTGCCATGCCTCTTGGCAGGGTGAGGAAGAGGCAGTGATGGTGAAAGATGCTGGCTTATGATGATTTTGGGCTCTTTCCATGAATTTGGACTCTGAGTGGGTTGCAAAAAAAAGACAAAATGCAGTTGGTGTTTCACCTTAGTAAAAGGTTGGGGAACCACGGATCTAATGGAATGGGTTTTCAGTATAATGAAGTGCTTTGAATGAAGAGAAAAATCAAATGAGTTTAGACACTATTAAAGCTGTTCTTTTGCTCAAAGAGGTTAATGACACTTATTCAGTTTTTCTTATATAATACTTAGTCCTGCCATGAGTGCAGGGGACTGGACTAGATGACCTCTCGAGCTTCTTTCCAGCCCAATGATTCTTGATAAACTTATTCAGAATACTAAGTTACTGGAAAAAATCCTCCATTTCTGTAGCTATTGAATAAATCTGGCAGTAGAGACTTCAGACTTTAAAAAAAAAAAGTCTAACTTTGTTTCTTGTAAATTATTTTGCAACCCTAAAAAATGTTGTAAAAAGCTATCCAAGATTTTATTTTGAAACTGTGGCAATTTTATTTAATGGTGGTCTCTTTGAAGTGAGGCAGCTGAGCCACAGACTGAAGAAGAGTTAACTGGGAAGTCACCTAGGCCCAGATCTAAAGTATTTAGGTGCCTGACTTTCATTAATTTCAATAGGAGTTAGGTATCTAAATACCTTTCAGGATCTGGGGGCTATAGTCTGATCTTCTGTACAAGGGCTTTGTGTTGGCACAGAGGAGAGCTGTGACCAAGTGAGCTTTAACCTCATACATCGACAGCACGAAGAACTATTCAGCTGAATTCTTTTGGGTGGTGCACAGTTTAATTAATCCAGAGTGTCTTGTCCCAATAGTAATCGGTGGAAGAAACTGTCCTGACAAGCAGTCTTGAGTCTGGTCTCTTGCTGGGTCTTTGGTTTGACTTCAGGAGTTGTGAGATTCCTTTAGACTTTCCCTCCCCCATTACTCCCCTTTTTCTTTTTTGGTTTTGACTTGTTTTTTTTTATAAGGTTCTCTGAGATCCGTCATCCATTTCTCTCTCTTTTATCCAGCTTGATGCCATGGCTGAGGTGCCATTACTGGCAGACATTATCAACATCTCAATCAGTGAAGGTTTGATGGTCAAAAAAATAAACGGTCAAAAAAATTTGAATTTAGAAATATTTCAAACTAAAAAGGGACACTTGTTCACAAATAATTCATCTTGTCTTACAATCAGCTCTACGAAATATGCAGGGATCATCTCCACTCAATAAACCATCTCTTGACACTGGAGTATCTGCTGCTTACTAGCCTCATATTTACCATTTTGAGGGAAGGTTTGAACACCAATAACATCCTGGTATTGAGACCACGATCAACAAGTAATAATAATATTTAGCATTAATATTTGATTGAGAGAACTCAAAGTGTTTTATGCAGAAGTAACGATCCCCATTTTACAAATGGATACAATCTTCCAAACTCACAGCCTGTGGGGGATGACACTGTTTTCCCCTTCAACTTTCTTCCCTCCCCTCTTGGGGAGGGAAGAAGGAAGGATCAAATCAGAGGAATCTGAGATTTCTGGTAGAAAAAGCTGCAGATACTACCTCCTGCCTCCAGGGACTGCTGTCTGGAACCACACCAGTTCCCTCCTGTTTGCCTCCGCACCAGCTCTAAGTGTGGAGCAGAGGAAGCTCAACCTGGCTGGGAAGGTGCTGGGCCGGTACAGAGGAGCTGCTTACAGTCTCCAAGCTTACAAATGCCTAACCAGCAGGGGCAGGTACAAATAGCTTATTTATATCTGTACAAGGGATATTTGCATTCATATTTAATGTATACACAATTTTTTGTGCAAAGTTGTATGCATCTAAATTTTAAAAAATTGTTCATAATAACTCTGGGAAACTCGAGGGTATTGAAGCACAAGGATCCACACACGGACATATGAGAGAAGATAAAAAAAGAACAATCAAAATAGGACCTCTCTGTCTCTTTCTCCCTTGGTGCTTAGGTCCCAGTAGGTGTTTGCTGGCAATGATCAGCATCTTCTTTTCCCTCCTTGATTTGGTTCCTCCTGAAGCTGAGATGTATTTGTGCAGGAGTCAGTGCTGAAGATCCATTCACAAATTGCCCCAAAAATACTGTGACATAAATGTAGTCTTTAACTTTTTCTTTGGTATGCTTTGGAAACTGATTTCTGAGTCCATAAATGTTAAAAATGTTAGAGACCCTTGTTAGAAGAAAAATTTGGTAGAAAAGGAAAAAAGCAGAAATTCACAAATACAAAACCAGTGAATTTGTAATCACCACAATACTAACCCTATACATCCACATTAAAGAAATAAAATACCAATGCCACTTTTCACAGAGATGTAGAAGAAGAATATAAAAAGGCATGTATCAAGAAAAAAATCATTGAAAAAAAGCAAATTTCAGTATGACGGGAACCATGGAAGAATTATGCAGGTTTTCACAAAGAGGTGTCAATATAAACTTTAGAGCCTCTCCACATTCTATTTGGTATATGCCATTTATTTAGGGCTAGAATGTAATCCTACAATCCAGCCCAAGAAAGGGGTAGCATGTACCTGCATTGCCCCAGGAACAGGTCAGGAACCAGACCATGGCTCAGTCATCTGTTTCCTGCTTCCTTCTTGTTCTGGAGAGGGGAAATAATCTGTGTCACACCCTTTGCTTGCACTGATTAATTCTCCCTATGCGTGGATTACAGGGGATAAATGTTGGAGGGTCTAGAACCAAGGTTCCAGATTTTTCAACATTACATGCCCACCTACCAGGGAATAAAAGTAGCAATGTGTGCAGTATGTGGAGGGCACCTCTGCATGATCTGGAAGAAGGGCTCCCATTTGGCTTTGTCTATTTATATTTTCCCTCTGCTTTTGCCCGTATAAAATTACTGGAATAGTCCAAAATATTTGTATTAGTTATCTTGTGGTAGCAACTAGGCTGTGTTAAGCACTTTCTCAATGGAGAGAAAGACATAGTCCTTGACCTGCAAAAGTGTACAATTTAAAAATAAAGACAGAGTAAGGGTGAGAGAAAGAGATACAACATATAAGAAAAGGACTGTGGAAGAAAAAAAAGGGATAAAGGGGATTTGGATGCAGACATCTTCGTTTTCTTAGGAATAGAGTAAGAGTCAGGCTAACTCTAAGTCTAATAACGTGAGACTTTAAGGCAGGGCCTGGGCGAGTGGGAAGCGAGTGGGAAAAACTGTAAGAGATGCTGTTTTGACCTTGTGTTAGATAAGAAAGGAACGCAGACTGTAGCAAGAACTGCTGAGAAAAGTAAGATATCAGGAAGGAATATGTATAAACAAGACACGGCTGTTGATCATTATTGTATGCAACAAAAGGTATAAATGCTTGCCCTAATTGTTTATCTGGCGGAGATCTGCTTAGTAAGGCGAAATCCCTGTCTGTGCGCACTCTCCCCCTTGCAATTGCTTGAGAATAAAAGTGTCTCTGACTTGTTGCTGACAAATGCAGAGTGAGGACTAGTTTTCTTCCACAAGACCTGAATTCTGCTTCCCTTACTTTTGTTGAATAATAGCTTACCCTTCAATTAGCATTGAAATAAAACTACTTACTGTTGCAGTATTACACAGTGTATGTAACGGGGTAAGAAGAGGGGCAAAACTGAGCAGAGTGATAAGGCAGGCTTGTTGGCTTCACATTTTTGTTTTTAGTTAAACACACTATATTCCCCTCCCAACATCAATCCTCACCTTCATTTCCCTCTGTCCTTAATCCCCTCATAACCAATATTTAACCCCCCTGTGGTGCTTCCTGGGGCTACCCAGGGTTGTAAGGCACCTCGCTACCATCTGCCCTTAGTGTGAGAATGCCTTGTCTTCGTCTGCCTTGGGTCAGTTTCCCAACTCCACTGGTCACAGACAACATAAGCATTTCCTTCTATGCCTTGCAGGCCCTGCTGTCACTCTACAGGTTAGTGACGGGCACATTGGAACCCTCAAGCCCTCTGAGCATCTCCCTGGAGTGTCCTGTCTCTGGTCCACTGGATGCTTACAGTAGTCACAAATTTGCTCTTTCCAAAGAAACAGTACAGCCCAGCTTACCAATTCTGGCATGTAGGGTACTACGCATAATGTTTAAAAAGGAAAGGGCAGAGTTATGCAGAGCAATGAACAACAACAAGCTTGAACTGGATGTGGTTGAGAAGGGGGAGACAATGAAACCTGAGAAGGATGTGGTGATATTATCATTCCGCAGTGCCACAGGGTCTTCTCCTTATTGTTCCTCAATACTAAGGAAAGAGGAGAACTCTAGCATCTCCTGCACCTTTGAGTTTCATTCTCAGGCCCTCCACCAAGCTATCAATCTGGATTGGTCTCCTGCTCTCCTGAGATTACTTCCTTTTCCCTGCAGCCATCACATTCCCTGTTCTCTAGACATGCCCTGAAGTACATTTCTAAGAGTTTTGCACAACCACTGTTCCTAGATCCTGCCCCTTTAAGTGGGAGAAAAAAGCCCACATGGGCTGTGTCAAGGTTTCTTCCCCACTCTGAACTCTAGGGTACAGATGTGGGGACCTGCATGAAAGACCCCCTAAGCTTATTCTTACCAGCTTAGGTTAAAAACTTCCCCAAGTTGCCTTGTCCTTGAACTGTATGCTGCCACCACCAAGCGTTTTAAACAAAGAACAGGGAAAGAGCCCACTTGGAGACGTCTTCCCCCAAAATATCCCCCCAAGCTCTACACCCCCTTTCCTGGGGAAGGCTTGATAAGAATCCTCACCAATCTGTACAGGTGAACACAGACCCAAGCCCTTGGATCTTAAGAACAATGAAACATCAATCAGGTTCTTAAAAGAAGAATTTTAATTAAAGAAAAGGTAAAAGAATCACCTCTGTAAAATCAGGATGGTAAATACCTTACAGGGTAATCAGATTAAAAAAATAGAGAATCCCTCTAGGCAAAACCTTAAATTACAAAAAGACACAAAAACAGGAATATACATTCCCTCCAGCACAGCTTATTTTACCAGCCATTAAACAAAAGGAAATCTAACGCATTTTTAGCTAGATTACTTACTAACTTAACAGGAGTTGGAAGGCTGCATTCCTGATCTGTTCCCGGCAAAAGCATCACACAGACAAACAAACCCTTTGTTCCCCCCTCTCCAGATTTGAAAGTATCTTGTCCCCTCATTGGTCATTTTGGGTCAGGTGCCAGCGAGGTTATCTTAGCTTCTTAACCCTTTACAGGTGAAAGGGTTTTGCCTCTGGCCAGGAGGGATTTTAGAGCACTCACTACAGCAAGGTGGTTACCCTTCCCTTTATATTTATGACAGGCTGGAAAACAGTCCTGGATTCTCTGCTTCAAATTATGACTAAGAGCCTTCAGGCAGCCTGAATGTAAGAGTAAACAGTCTCTAAATTCCTTCCTGCTACAGAAGGAAGACAAAATTAAAGTCTGAAGATCTCTTCTTCCTCCAGAAAGTCAAAACAAAACCCAGTCCTTAAACAGAATAAAACACAGAACTCATGGAGTAGGTTCTGTCCCTCTGCAGCAGCCTGATTACAGATCCACTCCCAGTGCTTATGTTCCTATTCCCTACCGTTGCTCCACGTTGGGTTACCAGAAGGCTAATGAGTCCCAAATGATTCTGAGCTCTGTCCATTAACCCTTTCCTCCTCTATCTAGAGCACCATCACTTTTTATCTTACCTATGTTCTTGAACTTCTTATGTCTCTGAGGAGGCCCATGTCTGGGCAAGGATGAAAATCTTAGTGGCTGCTTTTTGCATGGTCTGCAAGAGGTGTTAACAGTAATGAAAAATGAAGGCCTAGATGAGTATTTTAGTTATGATGACAGAGAGGAATAGTCTGATCTTAGAGAGGTAGTGTAGAGGGGTAGTGTAAGAATTAGCAAGATTTAGACCCCACTTACATACTTGGGGTGAGGGAGAGGAGGAGCTGAAACTTATTCCCAGGAAATGGGCCAGAGAGGATGGCGGCATTGTCAATGGTGCCAAAGAATAGTGGGAGTGGCGAAGGCTTCCAAGAAAGGCTCAAATGTTCAGTTTTGGATATATGAAACTCATGTTGGAAATGAGACATCCATGACAAGGTGTTAGAGAGACAGGTCCTTTTAAAAAAAATATTTCTTAGTTGTGCTTGTGAAGGCTATGCAGGTCTTTTTTTTTTTTTTGCAGAGTAAAGGAGGTGTTTGGTAGATGTGTCACATAATTTTTTTTCTCTCTGTGTCTTTTATGACAGTTCAGTTATTTTATATGAGGCTAGAGCCTGGTTGCCCTTTAAGAATTACTGTTTATAGTTTGCTGTGTGCATAGGAGTTCGCTGGCTAGGAGTGATTAGACATAAAAATATATATTTATTTATTTTTAAATATTTAACAATTATGTTTCACAATAGCTGTATGATCATTCCTGGGATCTGAAGATTTTAATTTAAGATGAAATAATCATCACAAAAGAGGCTTTGTATAGGATTTCACTGAATTTTAAAAAAGCTTTTCAAAGGGACTATCAATACACAGAAGGTTGCAATACAGTATATTTTGATTTCTGTTCAGTTTAAGCAAAAGGCTAAATGTGTAAATGAAAATTGCTTGTTTATATGTCTTAAACGAATCTATTAATTTTAAATAATAGAGCATTGTTTCAAATGTATTTAAAATGAAATTCTACATACACATTTATGAAAATGTGGAAGCCTGCATACATTATGGCCCAAATATTAGAACTGTGCATAAACTCTCCCTGTTCGGGTGCCTACCTATGCTGATAAAATACCATTAATATGTCCATGCTCTGAACAGACAGAGCACTAAACAACACCCTTGTACACAGATTTTTTTCTGCTAGGGCAAGAATAATATAAGAGTGTATGTATGGGGGCCTTTGCTGGGTCATGGGAGGTACAAACAAACATGTGGCTTTCATGACTTTCTACTTCTACGCTGCAGCTGTGAGTGTGCTTTCCAGTGAAACTAGCCCCACCAGGCTGTGTGGTAGTTTTCAGGGGAGTATGTATTTACAACACTCTGCTAGAATGTGGCCTTTTCAAGCCTTATATGTGAACGTGCCAAATATGCTATACAAATATGAAGGACAGAAAGAATGCATACAATGGGATGTGGCCCACTGGCAACTGTCAGTAGCAAAAATCCTCAACTGCTGGAGATGGGACACTAGATGGGGAGGGCTCTGAGTTACTACAGATAATTCCTTCCCAGGTGTCTGGCTGGTGGGTCTTGCCCACATGCTCAGGGTCTAACTGATGGCCATATTTGGGGTCGGGAAGGAATTTTCCCTTTGGTCAGATTGGCAGAGACCCTGGGAGGTTTTTGCCTTTTTCTGTAGCATGGGGCACGGGTCACTTGCAGGTTTAAACTAGTGTCAGTGGCGAATTCTCTGTAACTTGGTCTTTAAACCATGACTGGAGGATGTTAGGGGGCTTATTCCTTCACCCACTTACTTCCCTGGTCCTTCTCGCATGAACAGAGAGCAGCAATACCTGAAGTCCAAAGGTGCAAACAATTCAATGTTTATTGGGGTGAACTTCCAGCAAGCATGATTCCAGTGTCCCCCTTCCCAGCTTAGTGTCCCCCTTCCCAGCTCAGATACCACAGAGGCTTACCTGTGTCCCTGTTCCCATTTCCCCCTTTAGCTAAACATGATTCCAATTTCCCCACCCCCATTTCCTGTTCCCATTTCCCTCGCACCCACCCACCCACTTCCTGATTGACTGCAGACTATATAGTAAAACTTGAGTTCTGCTTAACTATACCTTAACCAATCATTTTACTGAAATTTAACTAACCAATCCTAACATATTGTAACATGATTATGTAACCAGTTACATCCCATCACCTTAATTAGTTTACACCCAGTAAAATTAATTATACAGCAGACAGAAACAGTCACAGAACCAGACAGAGATTATATAGACAAACAATGGGGAAATGGGGACTACAGTGATAGAACAAACACAGAAATGAGGATTTCACATCCCAGCTATTGATAAGTGAGTTCTTGCCAGACAGGATGCTATCAAACTAAGTTTCCTTTTACATTTTCTAGGCACTTCCCTTTCTCTGGAGGTGATCGGCATTATTAGGACAGGATTGTATTCCTAACAGCCCAATAGCACCTTATTTCAGTGTGACTAGCTTGGAATGTGAGGATGTGACCGGTCGCTTCCCAGCTTATGGCTGCCTCTGTTGCTTAGCCAAAGATCTTAGCCTAAGCACAGGGCCTCAGACTGTCACAGTAAGAGAAGGACCTTACACCGGTAGACAGTGATTTTGATTCTCTCTTTTATACCTCTATAACTAGCTAAGTGATAAGAATACACCTTAATTCTTAGAGTATAGGCCTTTACAGACAGGCCTGAATATCTATATCCTAACACTCCACCCCTTTTTTCCCCCTTTTTCTTTTGGGATCCTCCTGCCCAGATATCCCTGAAAAAGCATAGGACATATGGTGACACATTTACTGATAGGGCCAGGCATCAAGGTGGAAGGTGTCGATATTCCATTTGTCCCACTGCCCCTTGTGTAGTATAGTGCCCTGTACCTTCTCTCGTACGGGCATACCACACCTATTCCAATTAGTGTTCCAGACTTCCCATTATAGTGGGCCCGAGAAGATTGGGTCCGGGTTGTCTAGTACACTGTAGGGTTTGGAGGGCTTACTACATTACTTATAGGTTATCTCCATATGCAACGTAACACAAGTACAGTTAACAATACAAAATCCACAGCAACACCGAGTCCTGACCACTGCAGTATGGTCCAACATCCGAGACACCCCCAAAACACTGCCTCTCCTCCTTCGACAGGGTCACGATCTTATGTGTCCAGTTGCTGGCAGTTGCAACAAGCTGCCTCTGCAGGTTTTACTTGCTTTTGTCCATATCAAGTCCATTGATTGTTCACAGAGAAATGGGATATTGTCCAAACCGGCTTGACCACTTGGCATGGAATCAGGCAGTATGCCCTGGTTTGATTATTCACAGCAGTAAGATTCATAGATCCATTTGTGCACCAAAGTCCAGATAGCAGCATGTAGATGTGTGTAGTTTGGTTATGGGCTGGTGTAATTGTGCTTCCAGTAATATGTATATTCCCAGCAAAACACCTTATACACAGTACACCCAATTATCCACCCCTTGCATACGCCATTGATTCTGCTCCACCATAGTCATAGGGGAGGGGCACATCCAAACATCTTCTGTTGATTTACACTATTTGATTCCCAGTGAGCTCCTCCCCATCTCATTATTTCCATAGGTCTTGTGGGGGCCGCCTTAGTTGCCATTCCATTTCCAGGTACCATGGTAGCTATTACACAGGTGCTGGCCTCCTAGTTGAGAATTTGCATTCCCATACACATCTCCCCCCAAGGTCAGCCTTTTGAAGCCATCCCCCACCCACATCATGAGATTTTCTGTTCATTAAAACACAACAATGCTAGCAACAAGACAAACACCACAGACAAACACAATACACAGATTCATGGTACTGTGGGTTATTTTTCCCTCTGGTGCCAGCTCCCTTGTAGAGTGTCTGAAAAACAAAAGAAACAATTTCCACCCCCCTGGTGGGGACAGATTATTGCTTAATAATAATACCACTTTCTTTTACAAATTTCCTTGCTAATTGCAGGAAAAACAGAAAAATTACCTCCAGGCTGTCCTTATTTTGTTCTATAGTCAGGCTAGTGAATTACCCCACTCACTGGTCATTTATGAAATTCATGATGTGGTGTACCTCAGTTTCCCCTCTTGTACAACAGACCATGTTTGCAATAGTTTCTCTGCTGTACCAAGCTTTAAGTTTATTCTCAGGTAATAGCTGAGACACAGCTTCAGATTTTAGCACTGTACACACACACACCCCCACCCCCCTTAAGGTTAACCTGTCCCCCTTATTTTCAGGCTTGACCTGTTTTTTCACCTCCCTTTCCTGGACGGCCATAATCTGAGTCTTCTAGTAGCTTGTTTGCTGACCAGATGTATTCATTATTTGCAGCTTCTTTGTGCCCATCAGCTAGGTAATTTGCATTTACACAGAGGCTTACTAGCTTGCTTCTGGATCCAAAGCTGTTAGCAGCTCAGAGACTGTCTTAAAAGGGAAACATTTTACTTCCACCAGAGTTCTGATTACTTTCCACTTTCATCTCTTGCTCTAAATCACATAGAGATCTGAAAAAGAAAGCACAACCTCTTGTGGCCTCTTTTGGAGCCCTAATAGGATTTTAATTAAGTACATATTTTGTTTGCATTTCTTTTATCCCTTCTCCAATATACACTGCACACGTCCTGGGAAAATGCACATTCCTTCCATATGGTTTAACCTCCATAACATTATATTAGCCATATTAATTTTACACAAGGTGTAACTGCCTCCCATGCCCACAGAGTTTTCATGCACACCCACCAAAGCAACAATCTGATCCCCCAGAGCCACCCCAAGGCTCAGTGTTCCCATCATTTCTCCCCTTTTCCTTTTCTTTTTACCTGTGCACAAACACAAAATTCTCTTTTACCTAACATCCCTTGCACTGTGATTACTCTTTTACACAACTGTACCCTGATTACACTTCCATCTTATACAACTAGACACAACCAGGGGCAGCCAAGTTAAGTTCCAATAGAAACCCCTTACATCCTTTAGTGATTTTGATTACATTACCCAAGTCAAATAATTTGGATCAGATTCTCTCTCTCTCTCTCTGCCTGCAGCAGTCCCTTATAGACCATTTCTGTGGGAAAAGGGCCCATTTCCCCTCAGAATAGCTGTAAAGGCTTCTGGGGACAGAAGCATAGTGGTGGTAGTAGCCACTCTACCTGACCCCCCCGGATAATTTAATTACCAAGCTTCCATCCAATGTGACCGCACAGAGTTGCACATACAGTTACATGTATATAACTGGGTTTTATCATTAAACAAAAACTTCCTTCTTGTAACACCACAACTGTTACTCTTTTAACGTCTTTACAACAGTTACCTTTTACCATTTCCACAACTACCAAATGTTTACTTTCCTCCAAACCCTGTATTATCAATTTTTTGCAAAAGCTATTTGTAACTTTTCACTCACTTCTTTAAATCACTTACTCCTACATTTAGTTCTTTAAGGTAGTGCAATTTGTCTGTAACAATTTCGCCACCAAGTACAATTATTGCCACACAGCTGCCTTAACCTGTGCGGTCTTTACCTTGAGACTGTTCAAAGAGGCAGTAAAACATTTGTGTCCATGGATGCCCATGGATCTTTTACTCCAAAAATTCCAGTGGAATACAGCAGACCTCCATCATACTTTGTCCAAAACAACCCAAAACATCTCACATAAGTATCCAAAGTACCCTCCATTAAAACTTCAGAAAAACAAAAGAGTCTGGAAAGGTAGGGAGAAAGAGGTGGAGAGAAACCAATTAAGCCTGTCAGGTCAGTTTAAAATATAGGCTACCAGCAGCAAATTAAGTAAACAGAGAAAAAGAAGAAGGAAAAGAAGAAAAGGATATAGTTATCTCTGAGCCAAGAGTAGGCTCCCTGGGTTGAAACAATTGGGAACCCTTATCCCCAGGTTCTCATTCTGGCTCTGGGAGAAGAGTGGGGGTTGTTACCTGCTCCTGCAAACCCTGCCATTTTGCACTTTGAAACTTTTCCCCCCCACTTCTTTCTCTCCACTCCCCCAGGACCAAGTCCCAGCTTCAGTCTCTAAAGATAGTCTGTTAACTCTGCTTTTGACTTTAAACCCTGTTGTGCCAAATCATCTTTAACTACCCCTAACTAGTTTACAACCCTTCAGCAGCCCTTGCTGAAGCAGCACCAAACTTGAAAGATTACTGGCAGCTTCCCATAATGCTGCCCTTACTTCAAACCTTTCACAAGCAGACTGAAGTGCCTCCTTTCCCTGGAAGGCATTCAGTCTCCATGGGCAGGGACCTTCTTCCACTACCCATATACCAAGGAGGGTGGGCTCCTCAGCCACCCCCCATCCCTCCGGGTCCCCTAACACTTCCTCCATTTCCTTTTTAATCTCATCCCCGGTTGACCCCTGCATCTGGTATGGGCCCTGGTTCTTCCTTATCCATTTATCCCAAAAATCCTTTACCCTGGCTTGCCAGAACCCGCAACTACCATCACGAGAGTTCATGATACCCCCTCCAAGCAGCTGCGTGGACTGTTGGGGAGGGGGACTTACAGGCTGCCACTCACCATCCGATGCGATGCATCCGAGTGAGTCACCAGCACCAAGATGTTAGGGGGCTTATTCCTTCACCCACTTACTTCCCTGGTCCTTCTCGCATGAACAGAGAGCAGCAATACCCGAAGTCCAAAGGTGCAAACAATTCAATGTTTATTGGGGTGAACTTCCAGCAAGCATGATTCCAGTTTCCTTCCTTAGTGTCCCCCTTCCCAGCTCTGACACCACAGAGGCTTACCTGTGTCCCTGTTCCCATTTCCCCCTTTAGCTAAACATGATTCCAATTTCCCCACCCCATTCCCTGTTCCCATTTCCCACCCACCCACTTCCTGATTGACTGCAGACTATATAGTAAACTTGAGTTCTGCTTAACTATACCTTAACCAATCATTTTACTGAAATTTAACTAACCAATCCTAACATATTGTAACATGATTATGTAACCAATTATAGGTTGGGGTGTATTTCAGAAGTAGGTGACGTTCTGTGGCCTACAATGTGCAGGAGGTCAGACTAGATGATCATGATGATTGCTTCTGACCTTAAAGCCTATGAGTCTATGAGAATGATAGTTTCATACTTTTGAGCCTCAAAAATATGGGTGAGGGAATTATCTTGATTCCTATGAGAAAAATGAGAATTGATCACATACTTTCATGAATTAAAAAAAATCTGTTTGGTGGTCCCTTCCCATCATTTCATTTTACAGTTGCCATGTAAAACACATGATATGTTTGAGCACTGTCCATAACCCAGTATAATGGGTAGGTATGGAATAATTTAAACCTTGTTTGGAAAAATAATAATGTAAAATTCATTTTCTCTGTTCAAACGTAGGCTTGAAACTACTAGACCTTACAGTAATTACTATAATGATAGTCCTCTGTTATAAAGACTATGCCATGATTAGTCCAATATGAGAAAGTTTGAGGAACATAGAAGGCTGAAAATCTCATTAGGAATCATAAGATAAAGGAGATCTTGTTTGTTTTTTCTGTAATGAACTATGAAATGATGCTTGTGTAGTCATGGCTTTAAAATACTGAAAAGGGCCCAAGGTGGTGGTGCTATTTACCAATCAGATAAATGAAATTCCATATGTATAAATAACTGTTGAGAAGAAGTATCATCAGTTTTGCAGCACAGATTTATACTAGACTGTGCATTTACAGGTATTAAGCTGTTGACTTTGGCATACTTTATAGTAATTCAGGTACTAGGAATTAAGTTGGTCACAATCCAACCAGATATATTTGGAATCTGGGCTAAAATAATACATACTAAATAATTTTTTATCTCAGGAACAAGGTGGCCATTTGCTATAACTAGGACCTATATAAAAATCACAGATTTGAAATATAAAAGCTTATTATTGTATTTAACAAACAACACCTAGTAGATTCTTATTCTGATTAGGTACAAAGATATCATTATTGCATCTGGGCAGTTTTTGCTAATAATTTGATAATAAAATAGTTATTTGTAGAATTATGTCAGTTTTGATAAATGATATTACTTGATAATGATCAATTATGCTATAAAACCCCTATAACTTTATTTACATTACATAAAATGAATGTAGGCCCTTGAATTATGTGTGTGTGATGTTTGCATTGTGTGTGTCACACACCCACATGCACTGCAAACAGCACAAATGCGAAATAATAATGAGAAAATTATGTTTCTTGTGCTTATTTTCTTGGCACTTGCAGTTTGGTTAGATGTGAGATAGAAGATGCAAATGTTTCACCTATCTGCATAATGAGTCCTATACAAAATGATTGCAGCTCAAGTAAAAGACAGGGTGGCATGTTTTCAGTTTTAATGGGGACACTCAGAAAACTTCCAATCTTTCTTGACATTTCTTATAGCAAAATAAATGTGGTCTAGGTTGGAGTGTCTATTATGAAAATAAGAGAAGAGCAAGTCAATTATATTTCAATGACTGAATAGCCAGGGGTCCTCATTAAAATGATCAGAAAGGCTTCAGTGTTGCTTTCCTATATGTAGCCACTGATTAAGTTGTATAAGAATGACATGGCCTTTTTGGGAAAAAACAGAGTATGCCTTGGTATCTAGCCAGCCAGCCAGAAATTGTTGACACTTACAAAAGTGAGATGCGCACTCCATCAAGAAAGGGAAGTTACTACTTCTGGGGTCATGGACTCCTGATGTATTTAAAAATAGTTGTGGCTGTTTTATTGGAGACAGTCATAGAAAGCTTTGAATTTGCACTAGGTTGTATGAAAAATGCCTGCGGTATGGTGGTGATATGGTATGTTTTCCTTTCCACTGGCTTCCGTGAAGTATACTTAGCTTAACAGAAATAATAGTTTTCATATCATCTTTGAGTATTTGGACCTTAAAGCAATATTCTAGTTATCAGTTCATTACTATTCATTTTTGGAATTTAAATTCTTTCTATTTGCCAATTATTTTTTGGTATAAAATGTTCCTAGGAAAAGGTTTTGCAGTTTTTCCCCGGAAGAGACTATATCCCATAACAGTAAAGAGATTATTTGTTTATCCCTCTTGATGATCTGCAGTCTAAATAATTATAACATTATTTAGGATCTGATAATCCTGAATCGAATGGCCCTGGAAGATTTGTGAGAAATTTTCTCTAGTGGTGGTTAATAGACAATACACATTTATTTACAAAATAATCATGCAAAGTCATGATACACAAACACTGAGTAAAGAATAGTGGTGTAGGATGGCTATAGTTAGTTGTGCCTTTTTTTATTGCATAGAGTTTTGAAGAAGATTTACATATTCTGCTCCTGGGTCGCACTGCACAGAACACCACCCATATACAAATTAAGTTACAACTGTTTAGGTTCCGCCCCTCCCCCCCCTTAAATAAATTACTAACTAACTGTTTCTGGAGACGTATTGAGAAATGTAAACTAGGATTTAGTAATGATCTCACTTTTTGTCACTGAGGCCCAGTGATGAGGTAAAACAGTTTGAAGGGATGCATCTTCAATTCTTCAAAAGGAAAGCAGACTGAAGCTTACCTTAATGTTGTCTTCTACTCTCCCTGTCTGATTTTTATGAGTAAACCTAATGGAACAAATTAAATTACATAAAATCTCAGCTGAGCTGCAAGTGCAAATAATTGTTGGTCAAAACTTGAATTCTAAATCACACTGTCTCATATAATGCTCCATCATTCATAATGACGTTTCACTGTAAATTAGGAGAATTTGAAGTTTATATTACAAACTGATCACATTTTAATTAAGGGATTTTCTATCTGAAGTAAGATATCAAGTAGCTAATAAAAGTAATTTACTTCACTAAAAATCACAATTAGAGCATCATTTGGCCAAAATAATGATGTCCCTCATTCTAGAGCTTAGTATTATACAGGGAAAACAGCATAAAATGCTTGCAAACAAGATTAAAATAATTGATAATTATGTGATACTGTAGAATAAACTGACACCATTAACAGTTTGCATTGTTAATTATACAGTTGCAGCCTAATAAAAGTCTTGAAAAACATCTATATAATTTTCAGTACTCATAGCTAAAGTAGTCCATTTAATTAGCTTTAATTTAACTTCTGTTATACATTTGACTTTCTATAAATTGCTAGATGGCTTCTAATGGTAGAATTTACCAGTGGCAGAATTTTATTTTGTGGTAAGTGGAGGAAGAATCATATTATGCTTAAAAGTACTTTGTTTATTATCCTTGATTTATAAAGATATACAATACAGAATGTGAATATATTCTTCTTCTTCAATTGTTGTAACAAAAATCAGTTGACAAAGTTTACATTAATTTACAGTGTAGTGTACATGTAAGAAGAGACATGGCTCAGAAGATTAATATGCACAGTAAGAACCTAGCCATTATTTGTGTTGTGCTTAATATTTGACTTTAGTACAAAATTTTCATATTTCTTTTCTTTCATCATTTTAGCAGCCAAGTATATTTTCTCAGTTGTCATACTGAAATTACATGATGACTATGGAAGCCAAATAGACTTATTTGTTATCCTTACATTATATCTTTTGGAACACTGCAGGTTAACTGAAGAATAAAATTAGATATTCTTTGGATACCTTGGTTGCTTGTGTGTGAACAAGTTCAAAATGTTTCATACAGCCCATATAAAATAAAAATGTTTTGTCTAGCCCCTTTTCAGAGGCCTAGATTTTCTGACATACTGTTCTAATTCAATGCCATTGACTTCTGGTACTGTGTTTAAAAATAAAATGTGGAACAAAATTCAAGTTGAATGGTTTGTTAGCTTAGATATTTTAGGATATGTCAGAGTTAGCCTTTAAAGTAATCTGTGTTCTTGTGGCTGCTCTTTGAAAGCAAATCACCAACTGCAGAACATAGTAGGCTCATCCCATTGTTAATATTTGCTTATGAAATACTTTCACACATCTGAAAAGTTTACCTCATATATAGTCTTTTTGAATACTTCCTTCAGTGTATACGTAGGGACAACAAACTGTAAGTATGAAGTTTAAATGCACTTCCTAATGTAGGATTTCTAGCATGTTGTCTGCAGTGAGATGTGAATGGAACGAAGAAAACTTACAGGAAGCATTTTAAAATTGCTATCCATATCTTTTTTAAACTATTTTTTTCTGGAAACAGAATACCTATGTAGTGCTTAGATTCTAAAAATGGTTGTTTACACTTTAAGTGTTAAATCAAGGTTAAAAAGATAAAAGCCGAGAACAAGTAATTGTATAGGAATTTAAATACAAAATATCCTCATTATAATAACTGAGTCAAAGACAAGAAATTGTAGAAACTGAACTCACCAAACATGACCTAATGTCAACAATGAACTCTATTTTAACCAGCCTTTCAACCTGTGTAACATCAGAATAATTGGTCTTTTAGTTGATTTGACTAACTGACAGCTAAGCCACTAATAATTACCTATGGCAGCATTTATATTTTTTATTTTATATTAGAACACCACACTAATGAATGAATGTATTTTAAATAATAACTATATTTGAATGCCTAGCCTATTATTTAAATAATTATTTATGGAAAGATGATTACACATCAATGATTGGAATGGAGAGACTTTTAATTTAATTAAAAAGAAAATAACAGCATGTCTGTATAGCTATTTTTTATGGTTAAACAATTCATGACTTATAATAATATATTAATTTTGTCAATTTGCTAGGATATCATTTCAACTTTGTGACAAGCTTTCAGATTTATTTAGATGAAGTCAGAATTCAAGATAATGCTTACTTCACAACTTATGCTTTATGTGAGTCTTCATCTACAAGGTATTCTAACTACCATCCACAGTTTTCCTACATTGTTGTGATGAGGTTCTTTAACATAAATATAATTCCATACAGCTAAGGCCAGAGCATATTTATTGGTCTTAGTTAAGTAGAAATGCCCTATAAAGGAATCCAAGGAGAACATATATTGGAGAACTTCATTCAGAGGTAAGCTAAAGATAAGAATAATTGATCTCAGTAAAACTAAATTGCTAACCTACTGCTTCTTTTCAAAAGGCTATTTTGAGGGATCTGTAACAATTTATGATCTGTAGTAAGAGTACACAGTTTATTACAACCAAGAAACCTATTGCAAATATGATTGAACAGAAAATAATAGATTGATTAGCAGGGAAGTAATTAACAAATCTTTAAAATGTATTATGTATAACTTTTACATTATTTCAATTTTTTACAATGTCAGTTTCCTAATATTGATCTAAAGATATTTATATTTAAAAATTATTGCTTAGTTTCAGATATAGTGCCCTATAGATATCTCTTTCTTCCTCAAGAGAAGTTTACTTTTTTATTCCACCGCTCAAATATTGGTTGATAATGATTCTAACACAGATTTGTACTATGTAATATCATGCTACATTTCAACTCTGAAGTTTGTTCCATTTGCAGAACTAAGGGTATATTGTTGTGTGTCTATTCATATATCCATATGAAAACATATACTGTATTTTCTTTTCTAAATATGGGTTAGAGGTGAACAGTTGACCACATATTTTAAATCCCATGTAGTACCCAAGAGAACAATCAATAGATTTTCCATACATTTGTGATAATTTAGACATGTCCTATGTAATTTGTTAGTTAGTAGTACTTCATCATACATTGTGCATTATTACTTTTAAATAAGAGTGTTGTTCAAATGATTTATATTAAGAATGAAATCAAGTGAAATCATATAAGTGAAATCTCATTGAAAAGTTAAACCAGAGCGGTATATAATGTAGTAGAAGAATATACACAGTGATAGCTACTACCCACTTAGTACAGATGGAAAATATAATTTCAGAAGAATTCATTTTATAAAACTGGGACTATTTAAGTTTATTAAAATTATTCAAAACACCAGTTGAATATATCTATATACACACATTTATTTTGTAGTTGATTTTATACTCAAAACCAGGTTTTCATCCAGCTATACCTGTTTACTCAAAGAGGGTCATTACTACTGGATTAAAATCTTTTCAGGCACCATTTTGTTTTTTTTTCTATTTATGCATTTTAAAAGTAGTATTTCTAGAATTTCATTTGAATTGATGATTAAGGTAATAAATTCACATCAGTGGTATGTAGCTTTATAAGTAAGAAGCTTATGGGTTTTCATTTTCCATCTTCTGAGCTCTCTGTTTCTTACAATATATATTCATACATATATTAAAGTAATATAGTTTTATAACTTAAAAAGTCTTTCAGTAATATACAGCACATGGATTTTTTTCCTGATGTTTCCATTCATTTTAAGTTGTCCTTTCTGAAAATATTAATAAATGATGTAAATATACCACCAGCAAATAATGACAGAAAATGAAACGCTCATGTTCAGAATATGGATTCTACATGCACAGTATTCAAACTTTTTTTTCAAGTTTATGCATGTGTGTGGAATGCATTACTATGGTTTAAAAACACAGGAATATTACCTCTAGGTATTGTACTAAACAGTTGATTGAGATGGATCCCTAGAGAAGCAAGAAAATAAAGTCTAATTTTAACATAAATCCTGTTACTGTATTTTGGTTATATTGATAAATGATTGAATATATAATATTTTTGTCATGAAAGTTTTTGTTGGTATATCCTAATCAGGAAAAATAAAATTAAAGTGTTACCTTCTTAGGTATATCCAAATTTAAATGAAAAAATAATTATTACCAGATTTATAAGCTGTACCCGTCAGTGTACTTAAAACTAGTAGCAGATATTTTACATTTTATGATTACTATAATGAGGCCTTACAGCAGATCTTGTGATTTCTTGAAAATTAACTTTTCAGTGTGGCAACACAGGCTTATCAACATCAGGACTGTAGGAATAATTGCTAATAAAACAAAAGCATGGATATTGTATGAACAACCAAGAAAAGGAAGGTTAAAATATTTATCTTAGTATAAATGCAACCAGCTCTTGACTTTGTGGCATCTCATATTTGGACTGGAAGACATTTCATCGGTATTTTTATTTTTTAAGAGAAGAAACGCAGCACATAGGTACCTCATAACTTCCCTTTGATCTATTATTTTCCAAATACTGTGTTATTTTCCCTGAAATTTGGGCTATGCTTCAATGAATTATGAAAGCATTAATTACACTTGTTCAGACTTTCATAAAAAGGCAGGACATCAAAAATATATAAAAAATGCTGATGTCTGGAAATCTTTTAAAACAACTAATGTTGTAGAAAAAAACACTTATTTTAAGCAAGAGATTAAGAAAAATCTTATTAGAAGGAATGTTACTTTTGTTTACCCAACATTTTAAAATCATCCTAGAAAAAATTAAACTACTACTGTTGTTGGCTGAAGACATATTATAATAACAAAAAGGAAAGTTAAATATATGAAATGAGATTATTTTGAAAAGACCATAATGGTACAATAGGTTTGTTCAGCAGTAATGAAAATTATTTAGATGTTTTGACACAGAAGACAAAAACACTCAAATTCCATGTTTGCTAAGTAATACTAATCTTTTACATCCTAAAAATTCTCCAAAAAATTCTGAACCTTTTTAAATATTGTGTCCACAGAAATTAGCAAGGGATATTTACTTCACTGGCATGTGTAGTTGTAAACTGAAGTGCTCTAAAAAATGCTTAATGAAATACCCAATACGTAAATTGATGTGTTCATTATATCTGTCAGGATGTTATAGTTAAATATCTGCTGGTATGTCCATGAGACATCATCTCTTGTTTTCCAAGGAGTCCTATAACTAAGAACAAAATATTCTAGATAATAAATCTATAAGGATTAATTGCTTCAGCTTTTAAACAAACCAAACTGACCGGCCTCTTATGTCCCTTCTGATTCTGGGATATCAGCCTTATCAATGAATATTTTATTTTTATTTAAACTGCCTATCTAAACACTGTGCTCATACAGAAATCAAAATAGCAATCAGGGATGCAAATAAATGACCAGACATTCAAATAATGTTGTTGTGCTGGTCATTTCATACCAATAATCAAGGATAAATATCCAACACATAAATAAACCATCCTTTCTCAGTGTCTCTTCAGCAACACAAACAGCCTAATAAACGTGTGGACTCATTTGTAGACAGTAAAACTAATACCCCACAACAAACCACTCCACTTGCCCCTAATGGCACTCAATTTGCCCTTTCTGGGAAAAAAAATGGAGAAAATAGTTACATAATGCTGAATGCCCTGAAGGTCAATAAACCCAAGCTGTATTGGAGCAAGGAGTAAGATGGGGAAACAAGTTCTGAAGTTAGACAGCCTTTATGCAGGATGTTTTACTATGAACCCCTTCTCTTTCAATCTAGAGTGCTATTAATTTAATTGCTTCTGATTGCAACTGCCATTGTATCCTACCAGGAGAGAGGTGACCCTTCCCGTAGCCAGCTCCCAGATCATCAAGGACGTTGTTGGTCAGCACCCACGCCTCCTTAAATTCCACCGTGTGTATTTACCATGTTTGCCACCCATAATTAAGGTTAAAGTGCTCTTTCTTTTAAAACCCTGCGGAATTTAATATCTCTGATAACTTTTGTAAAAGTAATATGTATAAATCACACTGTAAACACATAACGGAGGTTATAATAAAACCGTAATTATACTTGGAATGTCTATAGAACTTTCTAACTCAAGTTCTCAAAACTCTAATCAAATATTAACAAATTAAATCTCAAAAAGAAAAGGAGTACTTGTGGCACCTGAGAGACTAACCAATTTATTTGAGCATAAGCTACAGCTCACTTCATCGGATGCATCACGAAAGCTTATGCTCAAATAAATTGGTTAGTCTCTAAGGTGCCACAAGTACTCCTTTCCTTTTTGCAAATACAGACTAACACGGCTGTTACTCTGAAATTAAATCTCAACACCCCTCAGAGGTAGCATTATTATTTCCATTTTATATATCCTCAGCTGGTGTAAATCAGCAGCACTCCATTGACTTCAAGGGAGCTTTGCCAATTTAAAATATATGGCACAGATATACTGTAGATATTATTATGGCAAAGGTGGGGATAAAATGCACTTTATTGTCTTATTGGATTATGTTACCATATGAGTACTTGTTATGACACTCTGCATGGAAAGGGGCTGATTCTCATTTATGCTAAAGCTGCTTTGGGTTGTAATGGTACCTGTAATTTTCACCCACTTTGGCCATGTGTACACTGCGGACTATATCCAGGACATTGTACCCACCATGCAAACCCGGGCTTTCCAAGCTTGCCTTTGAGCGTTCGCACTGCATTGGTTTGCACAGCTCATATCTATCCTTTACATGAGCCAGCACCTCCATACTGTGGTATGCTGACATGTGTCAGATGCTGTGGCTTCTGGGGGCATATCCCAGGGTTTTTAGTGCCCTTCATAGCTGTAGCTGCTTTAGGACTTGGTTCATAGTGTATTGTGGGAGAATTTGTTTGTCCATCCCATGGCACTTGATCGGAAGTGCTCTTAGCCTGCCAACACATCCAGCTGAATCATTTCAGGTCTGCATGCTCCCTGCAACTGGAATCAGAGACATGGATCCAGCACCAGTAGAAGACTTTTTCCTGCTCACTCTTCTGCTGCTGTTTTAGGTGGAGGATCTGCAAGACGGAGGATCTGGTGGACATTTCGGTGACAGTATCCGTCCTATCAAAGGCTCCTCTGAGAGGTATGAATAACCATGGCAGCCATGACTTGATTAATGCAGCTTATTCTTGCTGCCATTACTACAGATTCCCCATATGTAGACCGACACTTCTGGAGCAGGGCCACAAACAGAGACTGATGGGACTACATTGTCATGCAGATCTGGGATGCCCAGCAGTCCCTCCAGAACTTTTGCATGAAGAAGCAGATATTCTTGGTCCTGTGTGAGTAGCTTGTACTGACCCTTCAGCACCAGGACACGTACGAAGGATGCCATACTGGTCCAAATGCAGGTTGCTATAGCCATCTGGAAACTGACTACCCTCGAATGCTACAGGTCAGTGACTGACCAGTTTGATGTTGGCACATCAGTTGTGGGGGTTGTAGAAGTTTTTGAGGCAATCGGGACTGTTGTTTACCAAAGGTGGTGACCATAAACAGTGTTCCTTTGAGCAAATGGGCTTCCCAATTTGTGCTGGGGCTATTGATGGGACTCATGCCCGTAATTTATCAGCCACAAGTTGCAAATGAGTACGTAAACTGAAAAGGGCTCTATTCCATTGTTATGCAGGCCGTGGCTGACCACAGAGGCAGGTTAATGGCTGGACACCAATGTGGGATTACTGGCAAGGTGAATGATGCCAGTGATTTTTGGAGATCAGGACTTCACCTTCATGGACAAGCAGGGACCTTATTCCCTCCAAATTACATTGTTATCAATGGAGTGTCTGTCCCAACTGTTGTTTTAGGGAACCCTGTGTACTTTCTTCTGCTGTGACTTATGAAACTATATCCTGACTTCAGACAGCCTGGCAAAAGGAAGTTTAATTGCAAGTTTAGTAGCTGTAGAATCGTGGTGGAATGTGCATTTGGGAGATGGAAAGCAAGATGGTGCTCCCTTCAAACTGTTTAGATGCCAGTGTTGCCAGTGCCATCAGCATTACTGTGGCTTGCTGTGCACTGCACATCATCTGCAAGGCAAAAGGAGAACCATTTTGCCAGGAGTGGACTCAACACTGTTGGATTGCAGGAATAGTACATACAACCAAGAAGTGCACCTTTCATTAATGGGGTGGAATCTCGATGTTCAAGGAAAATGAAGAATGTCTTGTGTGCCAACATGCTGGGTTTACGGGGTGCTGTTGATGGGGAGAGTGAAGAAATATAGCTATGCCACACTTATTCCACAATTTTGGGGGCTATTGCAGTTTATTACTTTAATAAAACCTGTTAATGTAGCTCTGTTTTCAGCTTGTACTGTTGCCATGAAGTTTGATTTTTATAAATTTAATAAAACCTATTCATATAACCTGAGGCTTGTTCTTGCTTGCAACCAAAGCACTTTATCTGAAACATGTCAGAGGGCTTGGTGTGTGGATGGTGAGGGGAGTTTGAGCTTAAACACATGTTAGAGCACAGATATATTATGCAGTGTAGACATACCCTTTAAGGTACCTTTACGTTGCCAAAGCAGTGTCAGGGGGCCTCAGCATAAATGAAATTCTAGCATCAAGAGTTTAAATTATTTAACCTTGTCTAACAAACCCCCACAAGGGCTGTCTTCTGCCACCGCATTAAGGATATTGTTTGTATTAAGCACTCATTTTCATTAAAATGGAGACTCACAGAGAAGTGAACACCAGTGCCCACTGGTTATAGTTGAACCTGCCTGAGGAATTCCTTTGTGTTGTAAATCAGCTGGATGAAAGGAGGATTGACACCCAGGTCCATCTGAACCAGCCTGTGCTCAGTATTGACAATCCTGGATCCCCTGAGTTCATGCTGTATGACTTACAGGGAACAGCCAGTACTACTCTGGAAGGATCAGTGTGCTCAGAGCAGGAGAAATGAAAGGTCAGAAAGGTTTTTCTGACTACAGGGCTAGTCACTGGTGCCTTGGTTGGGGTTTATGTAAGTGGAATTAACTGTGAGTAGCCTTACGGCTATATTTGTCACCTCAGTTCAAGGCAAATAGGATTTATGAACTTATTCTAAATAAATAAGACTTGAAAATATCCTGTCTTTTCCAATGAAACCATGATTTACTCTTCCCCTCCCGCCCAAAAAACCCACCACAACCAAAATCCTGTTTTCTCTTGGCAAAGGAGACACACTTTTGTCAGGAGTGTGTATACATTTTCAAAGGATAGAAATTGTGATCTGGTATATGTCTCTATACAGAGATGGAACAAATATATGTGATGCTTACAGAAATCAAAGCCATCTGAGAAGCAGTAAAATCAGGCCAAGAATAATTAAAATTGGGCCTGCAAGCTTCTCAGAAGGAATCGAGAGATGACTAAATCCAGTCAGCTGAAAATAAAATCTCTATTGGATCAGGAGATTCAAAGTGTCCTGGATTCTCAGACGCAGAATGGACTGGTAAAATGGACTGAAGAATAACCAGCACTGATAGAAAGAAACAGAAAGTTTTGACCAAGATGGAATTTGTGTACAGAGATGAACTGCAGCAATGATTTCACATCCTGAAAAACTGCCTGGAGAAAAAAAGTCCACCTTAAAAGTTACCTGCTTGGAGAGGAATTGGGACAGCTAGACACTAGAACAGCTTGAAATTTTGCCAAAAAATTTGAAACAAAATATTTTTTTGTTTCATTCAACAATTTTCACAAAAAAATTCTAAATGAAACTGGATGTCTCCTCTAAACTTTTAACTCTCTCCCACCGTTTGCTCACTCCTCCCCTCCCCCAAATGAGAGAAAGTGGATATTTTCCCCCATCAAAACGGAATGAAAAATGTACTCAAATTATATGCTCTTTAGGGTAGAGGCTGCCTGTTTGTTCTAGGTTTGTACAGTAACTAACACAGTGGGGTCCTGGGCCATGACGGAGGCTCCAAGGCCGTTACCACAATAGAAATAATACTGAGGCCAGCTACCGGGTTGGATGAAGTGGCATCAATCCCTCCTGAGTGTCTCTTCCACTCCCCTTAGTGTTCTGTCACAGTGGCAGCAGAGGGGAGCAAGGTAGGGGGATCCAGGCCCACCCATTCCACTGGGCTCTGACCTAGGGCCCCAGAGGACTGTTACAGAGTCCAGACCATTTGCTGGTCCACCCCAAGTTATACTCCCCCCTGGGTCATTTTCACTGTGCCTCCTCTGTTTGGGGCGTGGTCACAGATTTAGGAGTACCTGCATAGTCTGTCAGGGGGTGGAATAAAAAAGGGTTCCAGATCAGTCTATTTTTAGTATCTGGAAAACTCTGTCATAGGCTTCCATTAATCTTGCACCAGGTCCATTAAAGGGGTGGCAATCATGGATAAATTGTCTATAGTACCCCACTAGCCCCAGGAAGCAGCATATCTGTTTCTTTGTAGAGAGGTGTGATGCTGACAGGCCAGCAGGTCAGAGCCATAGGCAAATTCACACGTGTATGAATATCAAAGAAATGTTAAGTGTATGAATTCACTCAAATGTTAATTTGGTTCAAAGGAAATGTGAATGATATTATCTTCATTTATCTGTAACCTGTTGAATACTATCACATTACATTATGTATATCCCGGTACTTAATTAACCCTAGGTTAACAGCGTATGTTAGTATTAAGATGACAATATACTTGATGTATAAACTTCATGAAAACTAATGAAGGATTGTTGTATGCTCTTACATTACAATTTACATAGCATATATTCTGGTAATTGCATTTACCTATCAAACATGATTGGAGCCTTGGAAATGTAAATGAAGAAGGTTCCTAACTTCAAATCAAGGACCACTGAGTTCATAATGGAAATTCACAAACTCAATATGAATTCCTCGCAGACAACCAACAAAGGAAGGTCCACATGGGGTCAGAACCTGTCAGCTAGTTTTTTGTGTGAAGAAGATATAAAAGATGGATTCAAGGGAAAAAACCACCTCAGCCCAACACATTATAAACAATTCTCAGCTGCTTTTCTCTTCCATTCCCCTATTCCAGAAAAAGGTCAATGATTAACTCTCAGATGTATGCCTATCATAATACCCATCATTTCCTTAACTTCCTTATCTTTGAGTGAAAGTCACTCTGATAGGGTTTACTGACCCCACACTAAACCAGGGCAAGGCATAAACAAGTACTGAGGTAGGGAGCCCCTCCCCACAGCAGCAAGGCATACTCCAGGTGGAGGGATAGTTTAACAGTCTGATAGCCAGCTGGCCTAGTGGTCAGGCAGTGGCTCCATACTTCTTTCTGGCCTGACCATTCTAGAGGGGGACCTGTCTGGGTCATATGCGGTAAGCCTCAATCCCTCTCCTTATATCTCTTCCACACCCATTAGGGTTCTATCACAGGGGAGCCAGATGGGGGATTTGGGCCCACCCACTGCACCTGCTCTGGACCCAGGGTCTTAGAGGGGTGAAACAGAGTCTGGATCACTCAGTAGTCCCCCCGGGTCACTTCCACTGTGTCTCCTCTGTTTGGGGTGTGGTCACAGATTTAGGAGTATGTGTTTAGTCTATTAGTGGGACAATATCCTGTTCTTTGCAGTCTCTTGTGAGTTTCAAAACTCAAAGAGAAGGAGGAGGGATGGGAATTAGCATCATCACAGCTTCCAGAGGTCTCTTAATGCTGCAGCCACTCCTCTCATGGCTTCAGACATCAACCTTATTTTCTGGTACAGCCTATAGCTCCTTCCCCTGGGTTACCAGGGTCTTGTTAAACTATCCCTCCACCTGGTGTATGCCTTGCTGCTGAGGGGAGGGGCTCCCTACCTCAGTAATCCTCTATGCCTTTCCCTGGTTTAGTGTGGGGTCAGTAAACCCTATTGTAGTGACTTTCACTCAAAGATAAGGACATTAAGGAAATGATGGGTTTTATGATGGGCATACACCTGAGAGTTAATCATTGATCTTTTTCAGGAATACGGGAATGGAAGAGAAGAGCAGCTGAGAATTGTTTATAATGTGTTGGGCTGAGGGTTCCTCCCCCCACCCCAGTTCTTTTAAATTGTCTATTTGAGGCACCTCCATGAATTGAGAGGGTCATTGCCTCTGTATGTATAAAGACAGAACTGCATAGCATAAGCACATGATCTGTTACAATCCTCACAAATAGCAGTCGAATGCCGTGGCAGATTGTGCAGTACATAAAAGCTATCTCTGTGTTAACCATATATGACTTTGGATACTGAAGTGGATGGATGTATTATTTCCTGTGAATGTAATTAATTTAGCCCTATGTGAGTAATTCTAAAAATTATAATTGAAGTATTTTTATAGGAAATAATACAGATTTAAGTAGTTCTCGATAGCATTTTAACAAGCAGTCTAGGACGAGTTTTGTAGTGGAGACTGTCAAATAAATAAGTAAGGTGTTTTAAAGCCACTTCAGAGGAATTTCTTGAAATGTTACCTTATGGTAACAATATAGGAGCTCCTGTGTCACTTTCCTTGGCACTTTGGGAGTCCAGATTCAAATTGATGAAAAGGGAGTCAGTAATTGACCTGGCCCTTACAATATGGCGCTTATGTTCTCATATTAGGAGCCTTCAAAGTGAATAGTTAAAGGGTCTGTGTAGCTTATATTGTAGATATGACGTATTAGTTTCTTTCATTGTGTTTTAAAGTTGACAGAAAACATGGATGACATGTTTGGAACCCTGTGAGGGAGAAATATAAAGAAAATGTTACAGTGGAATTTAGATAATTCCTAAATTATAGTTAACAAATGACCGTAAATTTAGAGTTTTCACAATGTGCATTGTTTTTGTAATGTAATCTTAAGTGGCTATGATGGACTCTAACAAATACTCCATAAACTCCATTAAAATAACAAAGGGAATTAAAATCACCAAACTTCTCTATATTCAAGTAACATTTTCTTTTGGGGAAAAAAAATCTCTTCTACCCATACACAGAGAGGAATTTTAAAGGCAAGGATTAAAAATTAGGCTAACTCATCCTGATGAGTTGCTTCGTGTTTCACATGTAACAGTTCCTATTGATCACATGCTACCTAAAATACCAGTTGACTGGATGACTTAAGGAGAGTGTGTGAACCTGAAGTTCTGATTGAAACTCTTAATTCTTAATTTGTTTGATCCGTTAGATTATTTAAAGGTAGATATATGGCAGAAGAAAAATCCTATTATTACTATAGTTTATATATGTATTAAAATACAACATAGGTATGATCTGTACTGTACATGTCTTTTTGCAAAATGGGGCATTTTGAATATGGTTACAAAGAATAAAGAAATGCAGGAGTTAAAAAACCACTGTTGAGGGATTTTAATCTTTAAAGCCCAAATCCTGCAAACACTTACGCATTTGAGTAACGTTACACTTTTTAGTAGTATAACTGAACTCAGGGGGATTACACTTGTGCCTATATTTGTAAAAATAATTTCCTTTTCTCACAATTGTTTTCAGTAATCCATTGGTGACACGATTCTGAAATCTGTTTCCTTTAAAAAATGCTTTACTTCTTCATAATTCTGCATACTAGCGTGTTATAGCAGGGTAATATATGAGTTCTGGGCCAATGGTATTTATACTTAGAAAAAGATAATATATACAAAGATAAAAATAATGCTTAAGGTCTGACAAGTTTACACGAAATTCAGAGTTCAGGACCAATCACTGGCCTTCGCTTATCTTATTTTATCAAATTGTGGCTGCTGATATGCAGTAGTCTAAGGTTTCTTGTGTTGTAATACCTAGGCACAATGTTGTTAATCAATAACAGATTTTTGGTCATAGCTCTCTTGTTTGTTGCCTTAAAACAGCTGCTAGAAGAGAGTCATTGTCCAGGCCTCTCATCACACTTTGCCTTGTAATGCATTTTGAATAAATGGATGGGGTGCCTGAGTAAGCAGCAGCAGGGAAATGATAAAGCGATACAAGGTTTAAGATCTGGAAGGAACCTCCTAGATTACATTAAGAAATATGTTTGAATTAAGATTGGGTTTAGCGCAGGACAACCCAGGGATTGACTTCACCCATCCAGGAAGCGATACAGTGTTTATGATTTTTGGACTGTAATCACAATGACATCATGTTCTGTGTATTTGTAATGGTTATCAAATTTGTGACTTGCTCGCAATTACATTCTAGAGTGTTCAGTCTTTTAGACTGTACTGCGGCCATGTCATTTTAGTGACATCTTTAGACTTTGAAAACAAAATTACACAGCAGAAGGATGACACATACGGAGCTGATCACAGAACAGTGGCTCAGTAAAGTCAGAATCACTTGATCTGCCAGACGCTGACCTCATTTCTAAATTCTTCTAAACTGTACAAGCACAGCTTTGCTTGGAAAGAGAATTTGGAAGAGAAATTATAAGTGTATTCATCTGACGTTAGTTTCCTTTCAGTGTGTTATGATGTAATTCATTTTATTCTGTTTTTTAAAAAACATTAAGTTTTATTGAGCTCTTTGCTTGCAGAAGACGTCAGTTATAATTAAGGCCGCATGTTTGTCATAAGCATGAATTTCTTACCAAAAGTCATGACGTTTAGGGTTATTAAGACATGACCTTTTATCGAACTGAGGAAGACTCCTCCAGATATTTTTTTCAGAGCTGGTTATTCATAGATTCTAAGGACAGAAGGGATCACTGTAATCATCCAGTCTGACTTTCCTCCAGTTTCTGACTATTCTCTTTTTTTTTTTGTCATGAGAAACAGACAGACTTCACTATAATTAAAGAATCCATAACAGAACGCCACTAGCCGTCACCTTCAGCCCCCAACTAAAACCCCTCCAACGCATTATTAAGGATCTACAACCTATCCTAAAGGATGACCCAACACTCTCACAAATCTTGGGAGACAGGCCAGTCCTTGCCTACAGACAGCCCCGCAACCTGAAGCAAATACTCACCAACAACCACATACCACACAACAGAACCACTAACCCAGGAACTTATCCTTGCAACAAAGCCCGTTGCCAACTGTGCCCACATATCTATTCAGGGGACACCATCACAGGGCCTAATAACATCAGCCACACTATCAGAGGCTCGTTCACCTGCACACCCCCCAATGTGATATATGCCATCATGTGCCAGCAATGCCCCTCTGCCATTTACATTGGTCAAACTGGACAGTCTCTGCGTAAAAGAATAAATGGACACAAATCAGATGTCAAGAATTATAACATTCATAAACCAGTCGGAGAACAATTCAATCTCTCTGGTCACGCAATCACAGACATGAAGGTCGCTATCTTAAAACAAAAAAACTTCAAATCCAGACTCCAGCGAGAAACTGCTGAATTGGAATTCATTTGCAAATTGGATACTATTAATTTAGGCTTAAATAGAGACTGGGAGTGGCTAAGTCATTATGCAAGGTAGCCTATTTCCCCTTGTTTTTTCCTACCCCCCCCCCCAAGATGTTCTGGTTTAACTTGGATTTAAACTTGGAGAGTGGTCAGTTTGGATGAGCTATTACCAGCAGGAGAGTGAGTTTGTGTGTGTATGGGGGTGGAGGGGTGAGAAAACCTGGATTTGTGCTGGAAATGGCCCACCTTGATTATCATGCACATTGTAGGGAGAGTTGTCACTTTGGATGAGCTATCACCAGCAGGAGAGTGAATTTGTGTGCGGGGGTGGAGGGTGAGAAAACCTGGATTTGTGCTGGAAATGGCCCAACTTGATGATCACTTTAGATAAGCTATTACCAGCAGGACAGTGGGGTGGGAGGAGGTATTGTTTCATATTCTTTGTGTGTATATAAAGTCTGCTGCAGTTTCCACGGTATGCATCCGATGAAGTGAGCTATAGCTCACGAAAGCTCATGCTCAAATAAATTGGTTAGTCTCTAAGGTGCCACAAGTACTCCTTTTCTTTTCAAGACTGAAACTGTATGCTCAATTCCTAAATTAGCAATCAGAGCTTGTGTCAGGGAAAGAGATCTTTTCCCGCCTCACTCTGGACACCGAACTCCCATTATTTCAATGTGAGTAACACATGCAAATCCAGGGGAAATATGTTTCATGATGAGGAATGAGTTCAGAATCCTTATTAGCTGAAATACTGGATAGAATGGTTCCAGGCTTATATTGGTTTGTCAGAACTTTATTATTTTACTTCATGTTATTTTTGAAGAGACTTTCTGAATGTAGTGGTGGTTGTACACCAGCATCTCCTTGGATCAAAGCACTAAGACTTATAACTTTAAGCATTCTCAATCATGTCTGCACTGTCTGAGTATTCATACAACACTAACAACTCCCGAAGTTCTGTCCCAGCATCCACTGTGCTCAGTGTACAATGGGGGTAGATTTCTTTAGCAACTGTCTCTTTTTGGTTGTTCTAGAGTGTTAGAAAGAAATCCTGTGAGGATATTCTCAGGACATTAGTGATTAGAGGTTGATGGATTCAAAGAACTGCCCTTCCAGTTTATCCCAATTCTAACCTGGAGGAACCAGGGATGATGAAAGAGCAGTTTAATCTTCATGTGGATGCTAAATCTAAAAACCTCTTTAAAAATTCCACTCCGTGGCTGAGACCTTGTGTGCCAGTTTCATCCCAGAACAATGCTTTAAAGCGGAGTGACAAATGTGTCAAAATATTTTCATGGAGTGGGATTTTCAAAATCACTTAAGTGTCTTAGGAGCCCAAGTCCCATTGAAAGTGCGATTTGTGTTCCTAACTCAAGTATGCACTTTTAAAAGTCCAGATAGGGTGACCAGATGTCCCGTTTTTAAAGGAACAGTCCCATTTTTTGGGACTTTTTCTTATATAGGTACCTATTACCCCTGTCCCGTTTTTTCACAGTTGCTGGCTGGTCATCCTAAGTCCAGATGATGATCCTTAATTATACTGGTGTGACCAGACACCACTGTTAGATTTTATTATGATCAGACCTACTTTTAGTAGGTTCTTATTTTTTTAACAGAAGACTTGCAATTCCAAATTGCTTGTGTCAGGATAAACATGACTAGTTTTGATATCCTAAGTACAGTTTTATAAATTAGCCTGACAAGTATTCATGCATGTTTGCAGAATTGCAAAAGCAGTTCTTGTATTTGTTCTAGAGCATATTGTAGGCCTGAGATTTAACTCACCCCATACTAAACCAGCCTTGGGTGAAACCCAGGGATTTCACCACTAAAATTAAGGGAAAAAATGCTCCACTGCTGCTAAGGTACCCCCACCTCAGGAATGCCCCTAACAAGCATTATAACACTGAAGTTGTAAAGTAGAGCCTCCCAGGTGCTGGGAAGTTTAGGGAGGAAACCGAAAGACCTCAAGAATTGGTAAAATAGATAAGATAAGCTCTGACCAGTGAATTTATGCTGACCATCTGCACAAACAAAGAAGGTCATAAATAAATTACAATTTGGACATGAGAAATAAAATGTAAAAAGAGTTGAGCAGGAAGGAGAAAACATAGGTGCCAGTGCGTGATTTGTTAAATTGTGTTACCTAGGGGTACTGAATAATGGGATAGGTTTAGTGAAGTTAAAGGAGGTAGCTACTTGTACCTATATAATGTAACAAAAAATAATGCTCTTTGGAAACCATCTCCAGACTGGAAATTAACATCAAGCTGCTAGAACCTGCACTACCGTGACGTGCAGAGGCATCGCCGGAACCCCCAGACAAGAAGATCCTAACTGGCCATTGGGTGAATTTTGTCTGTATATTGGGAGTGGTGAGCAAAAGAGATTTGCTTGGTACACATATTTTCTGTGTGTTGCTAATAAATAGATGTTTAGAGCACAGCTGTGTAAGGCTCTCTCATTGGGAAAAAGAAAAGGAGTACTTGTGGCACCTTACAGACTAACAAATTTATTTGAGCATAAGCTTTCGTGAGCTACAGCTCACTTCATAGGATGCATTCAGTGGAAAATACAGTGGGGAGACTTATATACATAGAGAACATGAAACAATGGGTGTTACCATACACACTGTAATGAGAGTGATCACTTAAGGTGAGCTATTACCATCAGGAGAGCGAGGGGGAAAAAATCTTTTGTAGTGATAATCAAGGTGGGCCATTTCCAGCAGTTGACAAGAAAGTCTGAGGAACAGTGGGGCGTGTGTGTGTGGGGAATAAACATGGGGAAATAGTTCTACTTTGTGTAATGACCCATCCACTCCCAGTCTTTATTCAAGCCTAAGTTAATTGTATCTAGTTTGCAAATTAATTCCAATTCAGCAGTTTCTCGTTGGAGTCTGTTTTTGAATTTTTTTGTTGAAGAATTGCAACTTTTAGGTCTGTAATCGAGTGACCAAAGAGATTGAAGTGTTCTCTGACTGCTTTTTGAATGTTATAATTCTTGACATCTGATTTGGGTCCATTTATTCTTTTACATAGAGACTGTCCAGTTTGACCATTGTACATGGCAGAGGGGCATTGCTGGCACATGATGGCATATATCACATTGGTAGATGTGCAGGTGAATGAGCCTCTGATAGTGTGGCTGATGTGATTCCACCATGATTTCAACAATTTCCATGGTGGAATTACACGTTCTTGTCAACTGCTGGAAATAGCCCACCTTGATTATCACTACAAAAGGTTTTTCCTGCCCCTGCTCTCCTGCTGGTAATAGCTCATCTTAAGTGATTACTCTCGTTACAGTGTGTATGGTAACACCCATTGTTTCATGTTCTCTATGTATATAAATCTCCCCACTGTATTTTCCACTGAATGCATCCGATGAAGTGAGCTGTAGCTCATGAAAGCTTATGCTCAAATAAATTTGTTTGTCTCTAAGGTGGCACAAGTACTCCTTTTCTTTTTGCGAATACAGACTAACACGGCTGCTACTCTGAAACCTGTCATTGGGAAAAGGTTCTGCAGACCCGTAAAGCCCTGAGCTCCGAGGGAAAGGGTGGGTACTTAAATGGACCAGGTTTCTTCCAGAGCCCTGTGGTAAGGATAGGTGCTTTACTCCCTGAGCTCTTGGAAGGGAGAGGGTGGGGGTGCCTAAATTGATTGGGTCACCTTTTGAGCCCTTGGTAGGGTATAGGCGGGATGCCCTAGATTTTTTTTGCAGGTAACAATATGCTTTTTGGGCTGGACAGCCGGGACTGGTGAACAGAACAAGCTATGACATTCTTCCTCCCTTTTTGAAAGGGTAAGGACCTGATTCTACTCCTATTGAAGTAGATGGTGTAGGTGGGAGTAAAAATCTCTTCCATGACTCACCCAGCCTTTGCCAGCTGAAGGTCATATAAACTTGTACCGTCTTTCAAATTAATTTGAACAAATTACCATTGTGCCACCAAGCTGTCCTGTTTAATATTTCTCCTTGCATCATTATTCCTTAATTCCAAAATTACTTATTTATTTTTAAATGTGCGTTACTCATCCAGCATATCTTGGAACTGCCAAATCTAATTTCTGGGTAAAGCAAATTAATCATTTCAGTGTTTTATGGGCCAAAGCAGTTGGTGATGTTTGTTAGCTATTTGAACCCAGGCCTTGTTGCCACCAACAATAGCTAGTAGAAACAGATCAATTGAAAGTTCAGCTATAGAAGCATTCACAGCACTGGTATCTGCTGACAGAATTTTTGGTCATCACAACTAAGTGTAAGCTGCAGAGATTTGATGCATGAGTGTTATTAACAAGAAGAAAAAAAATGAGTGTATGGAGAAAAAATGGCTGTATTGAATCAAGAATGATATAAAATATTGGGTTTAGACCTTTCGTTGAAGGTCTCTGTTTCCTGTATTTTCCTCGTATATGTCTGTGTAACTCAAGATTCAATATTTACATCTCATTGACACCACCTAAAAAGTATTCAGTTCCATCAGAAGAAACATTACTTACATGAAAGCAATTTCAGACTCATACGAATCTTTGCAGAAGTACTGCTAGTTTTTTTGTGTAAGTGTGAAAGCAGCTTCATAGCTGCATCTCTGCCCTTTAAAGAGTTACTGCTATGTTTTTATGCTATAAGCAATTAAACCATTAATATTATACATTCTTAAATAATACACACAAATTATATCATATAAAACATTTATATTAGAAAAATAAAGTAATAATCATTATTGCACTTCTATTGTACCTTCCAAGTGAGTCTCTCAAAGCACATCAATGAATTAGGTCTCACAACATCTTTGTCACATAAATATTATCTTTCCTATTTTATAGATGGGAAAACTGAAGCATGGAGAGATGTACAAGCCTGTGGAGGAGTTGGGAATGGAGAGCTAGATCTCCTGATTGTAAAGCTTATGTTTCAACTGCATGACCATCCTCCTCCAATGCTCATATTTAATGACATAATTCAAACAACAAAATAATATAAAGAACCAATCCGATTATAATGAAGAAACAAACATTGCACATTAAAAAACCAGCAACAACAAATTAGAAAAACAACCACAAATTTAGGAATAAATATGGGTCTCATATCCAGGGTCCTAACCTTTCTATAAGGCAACAGCCATGCAATTCACCCGTTTCTGCATAACTGTGCTCCAGAATCTCAGCTTTCCTTTAAAAAAATGTTTCTAGTTGTGAAGATAACTTTAAAAATGTGAACTGCTTGTAAACCATTGCAGTGTAGTCTTCTTGGATCTGCAGCTAGCTGTGAGAGGTGGGAACTGACTCACTCATCCCAATGGGTTATTAACTCTGAAACTTAAAAAATGACAATTTAAATATCAACATTATCAACTATTCCTATGCCAATCATTTCAGCTGAAGGATTCGGTTTAGGTGCTTATCCTAGAGAGTTACAATCTGCCATTCATGCTTTCACAGGTGTTGAAGCCTTACCTGTCCTATCTATCTACTAAAACCTCCACCTTCTCCCTGACAACTTTTACAATGTACTGCCAATACAAAAACCAACACAAAATATCAAAAATGGATATATGTGACAGTGTAAAATAAATGTACCAATACAAAAATAAATAACAAAGGGGCTATGGTGCTGATTGTATTATTAATTTCCATATGTGATTAATTAAAAACCTCCATTACAAAGTTGGAATGACGATGCCACAGACTTTCTAGTCTGCTGCACCAAAGTACCTCAGAACTTGCTGCAGAATTTAGATCTAACTTGCCAGAGTAGCCTGGGTTTTGCCCATATCTTCTTAAATATATCTAGATGATGATCTATGAGTTAATAAGTAATACATTCCAAAGGAATTCATGGATTCATTCCCTTAAGCCACTCTGACGTTACTATATTGCTCTCACACATAATTGCTGGTGCAAAAGGAAGACTTCAATAAAGTAAGTTGAAATTCCAGTCCCACTTATATACAATTTATCACATGCATCATTTAAAGATGACAAAAATAATTGAAAAGCAAATTCACAAGGAACACACCTAATATTTTTTTGACATCTTCAGAGCAAACTCCATCCCTTTGATATCTTCATGTAGGCTCAGCTTCTTCTTGCCCCTCCAGCCACATGCTTCGGTGGAGGGCATAGCTTCCTATGCTAATGAAGTCCCAGTCCAGCTGCTGGAGGAGCATAGTGTTTGAGCTGGCATGGAGGAGAGACAAAGGAAGTTTCCTGACTTCTGCTGCAGCCGCACTTACTGGAGAGGGCTAATTTGGGTGGATGTGGGAGTAGACGTTTGAGTTGGATTGAAAACAAGTCAGAGAAGCTGAGCTCCAGGTCACAGCCTCTCTGACTGACCTCTCACAAAACAACCACATAATAGCATGCTGCTGCTATCATTACAAATAATTTAAATTGCTCGTAGCAATTTCTCCTAGTTCCTGACAGGGTGATTTTGTCCTCATATGGAGAGTGCTAATGTTGGCATCTTCAACAACAAAAAGGAGAGGCAGGAAAGAAAGATAGGGCCAGATAGGAGGATCAAATGTCTGAATGGGTATGGGATTGGGATTATGTCTTCAGAGTGAATCTTGTTTGTTTTTGTGTTTCTTGAGTTTTGGGTTGTTTCCCTCTGTTAAAATTTTACAGCACACCACGTGACAGGGTAGGTGCTCAGATACTATGGTGATTAGGGCAGTAGAAGTAGCTAGATGCAAAGAGAAGGATCTTGCAAGAAGACTAAGTATTCTAATTCTGGTGTGGCTGGGATGTGGGGATATCATTCTACCTGTGAAATTGGAAGAAGGTGACTGTTAGAGATATTATGGGCTTACGCATGGGGAAATTGGGAGAGGGAAAAGCCAATATATTCTCATGAGGATGGGGTAGCTGGAGGATCCCCCAAAGAGACTGTGTATTCCGGTATTCTCAGTTTCACCCACGTCTGTGGTCCCCCACCATGTGTCTTGTCTCTGTGTAAATATGACAATTTCTGGCATGTTTTTGGAACTGTGTCCATAACTGAGTATGTAGTGCTGTTGTAGTCGAGTTGGTCCCAAGATATTAGAGAGACATGGTCGGTGAGGTAATATCTTTCATTGGATCAACTTCTGTTGGTGAGAGACATGCTTGAAGAAGAGCTCTGTGTAAGCTGAAAAACTTCTCTCACCAGCAGAAGTTGGTCCGATAAAAGATATTACCGCACCTACCTTGTCTCTCCATTATTGAATACACATTTAGTGTTCAAAGAGAAAAGGAGTACTTGTGGCACCTTAGAGACTAACCAATTTATTTGAGCATGAGCTTTCGTGAGCTACAGCTCACTTCATCAGATGCATACCGTGGAAACTGCAGCAGACTTTATATATACACAGAGAATATGAAACAATACCTCCTCCCACCCCACTGTCCTGCTGGTAATAGCTTATCTAAAGATTATCTTACTTTAGTACCTCTTACTTTAGTACCTCTGGTACTTTTTAGTTTAGATTAGTTTATATTTTATGGGTTTACACATGTGGAAATTGGGAGAGGGAAAAACCAATATCTCCTGAAATAGCCTTCAGAATTTTCTTTCAATATTTCAAAAGTGGCTAAAAATAAGGAAAGACTCATCAGAAAGCCTGTTCTCATGAAGGCCTAGCCCAATTTGCAGACCAAAGAAGTATAAGCTCAGATAACCTTTGAGGTCAGATTTTCAGACATGTTCAGCACCTATTGTTAGGGTGAGATTATCAGAAACTCTCAGCTCACATTTGGTTACTTCATATAACCAGATTTTCAAAAAAGAGTTCAGCACCCAGAATATTGGTCACTTCATTTAGGTGCCTACATGGCAGCTATTTTGAAAACCTCGCACTTGGATGCTTATCTGGGCTGAATCTCCAAAACCTTTTGAAGTCTGCCAGTTATCGCTTCTCTCTCTTCCTTCCCATCTCTCTTTCCTATCTGACCCCCATAATTTCTTTTTTAAAATTACTGATTTAATTTTTGTACCTAAGGAATACTGGTGCTCCTGTGGGTGATGAATCTTCTAGCCAGACCAATTGTTAAAGGGAAAAAAAGATAAAAAGCATTTGTATTCAGTATTAGAATATTACATTTTGCTCATCTATTCATTGCAACATATTTCACAGATCACTAGTGTATATTTTCAGAAATACAAATATAAGCATACAGCATTTGTACCTCTTTTTACTCTAATGTGCTATTCCCAATTAAATTTGATTCCCTCCTCTTGAAGCGTGTAGGCTATGGAAATAGTGAATTAAACTGTACAATTAAAGTAGCAAACATAATGCATTGATATACAACACACTTCATTTTTGCACTGGTTTAACCATTTGAGGTCAAAATCAATGTGAACATGTTATTCTCATGCATGGGCATACCCGAAAAGTCTAATGAAGGCCCTTTCTCAAATGTTGCAAACCATCAACCTCACCTTGCATTTCATTTTGGTAATGTAATTCCAGCTATATCTAAGTCTGTCAAGCCTTCTAATTTTACAATTTTTTTATGTAGCTCTATCACCATAGAGATTAAACACCTAGTTAATATTTCCTAGGTAATAAGCATTTCTCATGTCCATTTTACTATCATGTCCCATCAATACTTTTCATGGCCATTTAGCTCGACTAATGACTTCCAAATGACTACAAAACACACAAGTCTCCCAGGGTGTTGCAAAGTGTGGGGGCCTTAATTTCAAAATGCCTGTCTGAATTGCATTAATGTAAATATTTGACCTATGCATACCCTTGGGCAAAATGTGGTCAAGCAAGTTGTAGTAAAAATAAAAAGATTTTCAGTCTGTTTTGCTTTTCAATACTAAAATACTGTTAATTTTCTCTCCATTTTGATTCCAGGTCCAGCTGCCAATCCTTGTACCTGTTTTTGGTTACAGGATGTCATGTCAAAACTTCGGGGAAGGAATCTTTCACAGTGTATTTGATACTTGTATAACAGCATAACAAACTATGTGTAATGTATAAAATTCCAGTTTACATTTCTGATGTCACCATGACATTTAACTCTAGTATTTTATTTGTTGTGAACATAAAGTATGTGTGTCTTGCTGTGACTAATGCTATTGATAGGAGTCATTTCACAGCACTGCAAGCAAACAATGTGATTTTGGTGTAGGAGTTACATAGTACAAGACTACCAATAAAATTAATAATAATTTGCCAAGGTGTAACCTGGTTTGCCTACAGCAAGATACACTGGAGCTAAAAATGAGAAAAAGCCACCTTTGCTACCTCATGTTGCAGGGATCTTTGCAACACTAGCTAATGTATTTGACAAAGTATTTATACAAGTAATGCATTTAACTGTATAGCTCTCTGTAACTTCACTACAGTGTGCAAAGTGGCACAGTAATTACTTTAAAGACAAAATTATCTTTTGCAGTGGCAACACCAGGTGCTTACTTCAGTAACATCTTTGTTATTTGCATGTTGTTGGATATGTGGTTAGATTTAGAAAAATACTTTCTCTTGCTCTGTACAGTACCTTTTATTAAAAGTAGGCATATAAAGTGATCCTGAATGCTGGTTGCTAGTGATACCATATGGCAGTGAGAACTGAAAATGTTAATTTTAAGGGGGGGGAAAAAAAGAAGCTATAAAAGCTATAAAAGTTTATATAGCTTTGAAGAAATATTAGATTTTTTTCATTAATTATTTTAAAATAAAAAGCCCAGTAACTTTGGGCATGCTTGTTAAAAATCTCAAGGTTTCAATATTAAATATAGATTATTTATGTCAAATGTTATGTTGACAAATTTAATTGACCGTAATTGTCAAAATTGCTGGTCATTAATTTATTTTCAGATTTTGTGTGTGAAAATATAAACCTGCAAAAGTGCCATTGTCAATTATGAGCCATTTGAAGTGACCTAATTAGCATTGTGTGATGAACCAACACATGGAAAAGCAAATGAGGACACATGCTAGGGACATAATTGAATGTGATGTGAATACTAATATTGGCTTCATACTATTCAATGAATCATAAAAAAATCTAGTGCAAAGGACTTAAGTTTATGTTAGTTTTTTATTTGTTAGAATATAGACAAAGAAAATGAGTAAAACATGAATTCTTTCCACAATGAAAAGTAATTTCCAGTAGAAGGATCAGAAAAAAGAACAAGGGAACTGACATAAACACTTTGGGGCTAAGTCCAGTTTTATGCCAGTGTGACTCAAAATAGGGGAGTAAAACTGGTGTAATACAATTGAGAAGACCATTTTCTCCAGGCTTTGTTCAATTTTCTTTTCTCCACCCCTTTTTAGGTTCCATGGACTCAGAACCCTTTCACCTTTCTGTCTTCAACATGAGCCTTGCTGCCCCCTTAGCAGTTGAAATCCTTGAAAAGGAGACTGGCATATTCAGTCACATTTCACACAGGTGGTGGAACATGTTTGACATGTAGAAGCCAAATGTCCCCCTCACGTCCATGGGTGGAGGGGAGCCAAAAGCCATGTCTTCATGGCATTTTCTCCCAACATCATGTAAGCCTCTCTATGGGTGGACTCATTTGGGGAGAGGGAACAGCCATTCTTAGGGGCATTATCTCCTGTTAGCCTTGTTGAGATTTGATGTAAATTAGTTCCTAGAACATACAGGTTTGTCCTCTGCTGAATTAACTCTTTGCAGGGGTTGGTGGTGGCTTGTTTATGGGCACTGGCAGGCTCTGAAGGAACTGGGCTGATGGTGAGGATGTCAGAAGATTCATGGCAACACAGGATGGATATCCCTGTTAGATTTGGGGCATGTGCATGCCCAAGGCTTCCCTCTGTTCCATGGGAGGTTGAGAAAACCACGCACCCCTGTGGAACGATCAGTTGGAAAAGTTGGCATGACTTGGTGCAGTCAGAGATCTGAACTGGGAGCAGTCTTAAACCTCCCAGTTTCTGAAGATGTATACATTGGGGGGTGGGGGGGAGGTGGGAAAGAGGAGAGGGCGAGGGCAGAAATAAGGGGGAAAATCAGGTTTGGAATGGGGCAACTTACGGCCTTAGCCATTGCCTGTAACATTTAAAATAGCAGAGAGATTACGCAGTGGTGGGAGGGAAATATGGTGAAGATAGGGAAAACCCACCCACATCCCACTCTACGTTCCTTAAACTGCGCAACCTACACCCCAGGCACAGGCCTTTTCCCCTCGGTTTTGGTGACGAAGTCCCATTGCTGCGCATTTGGCAGCTGATGCATGGCTATGACATCATCTAAAAGGCCCAACCAGCCACTTAGAACACGATTTTGGGAAAGTCTGTATCCAGAGCCATAAAACATAATATGTAAAATATGAAAAGGATAAAAGTACAAATCTCTTCTCTGGTTCCAGTTTAATTAATAGAAAAATTTGCTCAGGAAATGTCACTTACTTTATCTTTGACTAATATTCAAATCAATATTCTGTCCCTGGTTACGAAGACCAAATTGTTTCCCTGTCAAACAAATATAGTTTTCATATCTCTGATAGTACAAAGCCAAAACCATTTATTCTGCAAAAGGTTTTTCAGAGAACTAATTAGAACATCAAGTGGGGTGGTGCTCAAAGGAAAATGAATGAGAAATAATGAGAAAAACTAATCCAATAATTATTTAAAGTAGTGGGTGTTAGCTTCTACTCTGATCTGGTGGTGGTAGCCGGGAGAAGCTTCAAAGTAACAATACACATCCAGCCATTGAGGACATTTTATTCTTCTATTCATAGTTTACTGCATTACAAAAATCCAGTAGATTTGGTCTGTTTTTCAATTACACTGGCCACTTACACATGTACTGCAAAGCCCTCTGTACCATTGCGCTGGTCAACAAAAGACAATGATTAAATTCTAAAAAAGCTTTAGATGAAACTGCTACAACAATAGGCATAGGCAATCAGAGGTATAATCACTTTCTGCTAGATATCTGTAGCTGTAAAATGAACAGAAATACACTGTGGGCTTTGAAGTCCATTTTCATGCAGAGATCAAATAGCTCTGTCAGATTTATTCTTCACAGTTTTGAAGTGTAAATGTACACCAATTCAGGGTCAAGGAATTATTTACTGTACTCTATATTGAGCATGCATATATTTAGATAATGTATTTCATATGATGGACAATATTATGTTTAACTGCCAGGTTTTTTTTTTTTTTTTTGTATTTAACAAGGAGAAATATACATAGAGCTGCTTAGTCATTTTGCAGTCATTCTAAGGTATAGCATATTTGACAACATGTTGCCAAAGGTTGTATTAGCATTTTCAGGGGTTCCAGCGTCTAAGATTTAAAATGGAATAACACAATAGTAGCATGTATTTGATTATACAAAATTATGATGGAACTCATGTTATTAATATGCAGATCTATTGCATATTTCTAAGCATGCTTTTAAAATTCCAAACAGCCTGAAAGATACTATATGAAACCATTAAAATACATGTCTCAACTGTCAGTATTGAATGAATGGGAATATACTTCCAGCACAGTTGCATACAGTAGTCACTGTTATAAATACAGAAAATAACTGACATCTCAGATATCAATGTGTATTAATTGTGGGTAAATGTTTATCGTAAAAATATCAGGATATATACATACATATATTAAGTTGAATTTTACAGACTTCAAGCGTGCATTAACTCTTGTATACCACAGAGTTTAAAGTGCAGGAAAAGTACATGTAATAGTAATACAAAAATATAGCAACCTGAGGGCTAGCTTTATCAGACTGCATGTTTAACTCCCAGTTTGAGAGTGCACTGTATAAAAGTGCATGTGAAAAAATCTGTTTTTAAATGTGGAATCCTAAATGTAGGCACCTAAGTCCATATTTAGACATGTGGTTTGATTCTGAGAGGTGCTGAGCATTCACAACTCCCAGTGAAATTCAGCAACTATTCTTTGAAAATATTAGTCTAAACCAGCATTTTATTGTCTATGATTTTTTTTCTCCCCCCAAAAGTCCACAAGACTACAAAGAAGACTGTGTATGTATATTTTGCATCAAATTGGTAGGGAGCTGAATTTTATCTCTCTACCAGCTATGAAAAAAGGCCATGGTTTTCAGTGATTTTTAATATAACTGACTAGGGCTAAATTTGATTCAGGGGCCTCAGGGAAAGTCCCTAGAAGATTGTTGGACCAAACTATTGAGAAAACTAATAAGATTACAAGCCACCATGCTAAAGAAGGGAATTGAGACATGGAGACAGCAACCAAGGCTTCACCCTGTCAGAGGAGTGGGCCCAAGCTATCGCAGACAAAGCAGTTAAGCCCTTACCCCCAGGATAAATGGAATTTCAGGCACAGCAGAGAACTTCATTAGGGACTTGCAAAACATAAGGAACACAATGGTTCAATGAAGCAGAAATTCTTTTCCATGGAGGCACTGTCATCTTTCTTCCTCTACAGCTGTATGACCAACAAAAAGAGGTTAGCTGGTGAAGTTACAAAATGGAGGATCTTCCGAATCATGAAAGACAAAATAATCTCTGGGTGGTTGGTATTCCAGAGTGCACAAAGAGCAACAAGTCTGTGGAGAAAGAGGAACCCAGAACAATAGCCCTGGAAAACTGAAATGGCAAATTAAGACTGCTTTCCATGTCTCAGTTGGCATTCATCAAAGTTACATGTGTATCATTACACATCCCCTGCATCAGTGTGGTAAGGGCTTAGAATAAGGAGAAAGGACAGTACAAGCACCATGTTTTTCAAGAATTACTGGTGTGAATTTTTTTTTTAACAAAAAATGGCTCTTTAACCCAAATTGTTAAGCAAATTTCACATGCGATATCCAATAAATGCAAAAAGAGCTCTGTTTTTGTAGAAGCTTCACAAATCCCAAAAGGGCAAATTTAATAGCACAAGCTTTTCAAAATATATCGTTTGTTCAGCTCAGGTTATTACTACTATAGTCGCACTATTATTGACAAGAAAAGGGTGGGTAATTAACCTTTGGTGATGGTGATAATTTATTTATAGGGTTTTTACTATTCTCATCCTTCGCAAGAGTTCTCCGTTCAGGTCTTGGCACATATTGACTTCTTGGCCCAAATATATGTACTGTTCCACTTCTTCAATTTCTTCTCCTGTTACAGTTATTCTGTCTTTTCGTAAGACATCTGATCTCATGTATTTCATTTTGCAGCTGTTCATTTTCAGGCCGACCTGACTACTTTTCTTGTCGAGTCTTCGTAGCATGCTCTGCAGTTGGTTGGTGCTTTCAGCAATTAGTATGATGTCGTCTGCAAATCTGAGATGGGATAATCATTCTCTGTTTATGTTGACACCACTCCTCCAATTGATCTTGTTCATAACCATTTTGAGGCAGGCGGTGAATACTTTCGGTGAAATTGTATCTCCTTGCGTTATGCCTTTCTCGATTGGGATGCAGAGGGGAGTTTCGAGGAGAGTAATGTACATGCAGTATTTGTTTCCTTCAACAAACTGATGTGCTACATGTTAATGCCCTGCTCTGCGAGTGCCTTTAATATTGCCTTAAACTCGACACTATCGAAGGCCTTTTCATAGTTGATGAAAGCAATGCACAACAGGAGTTTGTATTCCCTCTCTCTTTCTAGGAGCTGGCTAAGGGTAAATATATGGTCGATCGTGTGGAAATTTCTTTGAAACCCTGCCTGCTGTCTCGGCTGCTGTTCATCGGGACTCTGTGAGAGTCGGTTCATTATCACTTTTGTAAAAAGCTTGTAGATGTGAGAGAGCAGGCACATAGGGCGTAGTTCTTAAGATTTTCTCGATCGCCCTTCTTGTGCAGCAAGATGGTATTTGACTCCTTCCAGCTTGATGGATTCGGGCAGGATGGTGTGTATTTAATTCCATCAAGGATGTCCTCAAAGGAAAAATTGACAAGACCACACATACAAATATGTTCAATTCAGCAGTGCTGCCAGCCATGCTGTATAGCAGTGAAACGTGGGCACTGACGAAGAGAGAAAAACAGCGGCTGTTGATAGCTGAAAGGGCAATGGAACGAGCTATGTTGGGAATTTCCCTTCTGGATCGCATCCCAAATGAAATGACCAGAGAACGCAGAAGTGTGAAAGATATTATCGTGGGAAGCAGGCATAACAAGGTGCAATGGGCGGGCCACACAGCACAGCTCGCGGACAATAGGTGGACCGCAATCATTGCTGAGTGGTACCCACAAGAACAGAAAAGACCGCCTGGTCGGCCTCCAAGAAGATGGGAAGATGGGAAGATGACATTGTTAAACGTTTTGGACGAACGTGGAGAAGAACGGCAAGAGTGCGAGAAGAATGGCGGACGTGTTGTGATCGGCACAGTCTTAACAGCTGAAGACCGATCGATCCAGGTGATCCAGGTGATCACTCTCATCACCGAGTATCTGAGCACTTCACATACGTTAATGAATTTAGCCTTGCAACATCCCATGTTGTAGGGTAGTATTATTTAACTCCATTCTATAATTAGGGAAATTGAGACACAAAAAGTGAAATTCTGTCTCCAGTGAAGTCGGTGGGGCCAGGATTTCACCCAAAGAGGTTACATGATTTGCCAATGGTCACAAGAAGTCTATGATAAATCTGGCAATAGAACATAGGTCTTCTGATGACCAGGTCTGGTGCCTTAACTACAAAACCATCATTCCCCTGAGGAAGAACCATGTTCTGATGTGAAAAGCAGGAATCTTGAATATTTGTATGATGCTTCTAATAACATAGGAATTAATTTGTGGAAAAGTTCTTACCACCTGTTGGTAAAGTTAGTTAAAAATGGCTCTCTGTATGTCACCTCAAAGGGGTAAAAAGACGGTAAACCAGTGACAAAGATGTGCTTCTCTGGATATCTTTTGGCCAGATTATCCCCCCGCCCACCAGCAAGATATTAATTTTTGAAACTCTGGTTTAGTCAGCATTTCAGATCTTCCTGGTTCCACACATAACAGACCCATACAACAAATCCTCTGTGGAACAGGAATCATAGGCTATATTGAAAAACTGGATCACTTTTTTGTGAAATTAATTCCTTCATGTGAAACCTGAGCATTTGGGCTGTAAATGAGTAGTGAGGAGTATATTAGGGAGGTTGAATCGGTTACAACCTGGCCCCCTCTTCCTTTTGGGTGGTCACTAATCTGTAGTAAATGGACCTGTAAATAGCTTGCCTAGACTAGTGCCACTTTGTGGACTTTTCCAGCATTGTGTTGCAGCCACAGGTATCTCGCAATGGGGGAGGGGGCAGAAGGAAGTCTTTATCCTCTGTGTTCATTGGCTGCTTCTATAACCTTCACCTCTTTGGCACAGGGGAACGGGGTGAAGCTGGAAGGGCTTGGCCCCACAAGGTCCTTCAAGGAAATAGTGGAGTCTGTTCACTACTGGGTGTTCCCCAGTCTCCTCAACAGTTGTTTCCAGTCAGGGATGCAGTGCTTTTCCCACTGTGGCTATCCCAGCTGCCAGGCTTGTAATAATTCTCCCCTCATTCAGAGAGGCAGAGCTACATCCTGCTTCTTCATCAGTGAGCCATGAACTGAGCCAGGTTCTGTCCTTTTCTTTGCCCTGCAGGCCTGGCACTGGCTGCAGGTATAGTGGGGCTAGGCTAAGTGGGCCCATAGGCTGTCTTTAAAACCTTCTCTGATGATGTGGGGTTTCTCTGCTCCATCATAGAACCCAAATCCTGGGTCCACATGCTTTTATGCATCTTGGGATGGGAGAATCACTGTTCCTAATTCTGTTCCCCTCAGACTCCCAGGTACAGATCCGAATTCTGACACCCTTCGTTGGCAGTGGGACCCCAGTATCCAGCTGCCTCAGACCCCAAAACCAGTGCCTCAGCGCTCCTGAGCCCCTACTTGCTTATACATTTTCCCAGAGCCCACCAGTCTGTGGGAGCTCAGGTTTCAAGTCAAACCATTCAGGGACAACCTGGTAGAAAAGCAAAGAACACAGGCTTAGTAAAGGAATTTATTAACCATTGTCATTTTTACTTTTGAAAGCACTAGAGAGCCAGAGATTTTTTTAAAAACAACAAAATTCTAACTGCATCCCACCCTCCCCAGTCTGATCTAACCCATTTGTGAGCCTGAGGTCTTTCTCTTTAGTCTGGTCTGCTGGTTTGGGTGGTGGACTGGGCTTTTGCTTAGAGAAACAGCCACCTTTTAAAACAATCCCTGTCCCTCTTTTGCCCAGGTGCTTCAGCTGTGGATATTCCAGGGTCTGGCTCTTCCTTCCATCTCTCCTCATCAGCTTCTATGAAGAGAGTTATTCAAAATCAATGGCCCTCTGGTAAAAAACCCATTGATCCCACAGGGGAGGTTCAAGGTTATGGAGCTTGATTAACCTCATCATTAGTCCACTCCTGAGTGTCCCACAACCAAGCACGTGCAATGCACCGTCTAGAATAAATGAACCTTGTCAATATTTAGATTTTTTTTCAACGCAACCTGGATGACTTAATCCAACATGGGGGTTACAATACAAAATGACATTCAGAACACAAAATGGAGTTCACAGTTTGAGACAGTCTTTCCTCCAATCTGTTACAGTATCCACCTACCCAAGCAAGGACCAGGGTGTGTGGGGCTGCTGTCCCTATAGGATGGAATACTGGCAGATGCTGGTGGGGTACTACAGTCCCTGGATCTGTACAAACATGGGTCTCAGGCCCATTCCCAAATATGCCCCATAATGCCCCTATCATGACTTCCCACACGAGTCTTAGAACCATACTAATGGAAGCAATTGCTTCCTTTGAGGGGCTAGTTTCCTCCATCTCATGTGTTCCACCATCTCATGAAAATAAAGTGACAAGCTCCACACATGATGTAGGCAAACTTCCCTCAACTCTAAAAATGTATCCCATTCTTGGTCTGGTAGCACACTTATTTCTGTTTTAAATTTTCCCAAATCAGAATTTGCCCATCCAGTCAAATGTTGTGGTAGTTTATAATGGAAAATGATTTCTGATGGGTTAGTTTGTGATTAAAAACATCACCTCCTTTGTGACTTAAATAGGTTCCTGAACTCATAGGCCCAAAGGGAAGATGCTAGTTCATTAATGCACTGCAGCACCAATTGCTTAGTTTTGAGTCACTCCAGGCCTATAGATGATGATCGCTGTGTGATAAGAAGATAGAACAGAAATAAGGCCCTAGTGTATATTGAATGCTGAGCACAGATCACTATAAAAGTAAAAAAAAAAAAATGCACAAGGCTATCTGTGATCATGGTTTAAAACCTTCAATTATCTTGATCGCCCGATTGATTAAACACCAAAGAATGAACTATTAAACTGATAGTAGCCTGTGATAGATGTTAGACTCAAGAAATGTAAGGAGTTCAAAAGACTCTACTGAACTGTGTCAGAAAGATGTGGACTTTTGGGACATTAAATGTTCAGTGGGTTTCCTGAACAGTGGTTAATGCAAATTCCACAAAGCCAATTATACAAAAACCCAACCTTTTGAACCTGTGCCCTGAGGAGAGGGCCATTAACCTGTTCCCAGAAATGGGAGATCAAAGGCCCAAACTGTATAAAGAAACAGCTGACCTGTCCAGTTGGGGTCTTGTTCCTGAGCTAAAAACTGACATGAACTTGTACCGAAGGAGGAAAACCCAGCTGTGCTGTTTGAAAGACTGAAACCTACAGGAGTCCTATGTTGGAGAGAGGGGTGACCTCTGGTAAGCTTTCAGAATGTGTGTAGGTTCTCTTATTTTTTATTTTCTCCGTAATGCTTTCTCCCTAAGAAAAACTGCAGTTTGCTTTGTGAAGACTGGTTGGTTACTGATTATAGCAGGGTTGGCTGCTCTGCCAAGCACTCCCTCATGGCCAGAGGTCACTCTACAGCCCCCTGCCTCTGTTTTCCACTTCTTCGGTGTTTACAGTCCAAACTCAACACAGTTCAAAGGAAATTAAAACATTTCCCTACCTGGGGTCCACTTTATTCAATCCTCAAATACACATTGGTCCTCCAGTCCCCAACACCAGTTCAGTGTCTTTCTCTCTCTCCCTGTAATTGGGGTGGGGGAGGGTTCCTGCCCTCTTTCCCCGAACCAGGGCATGGTTCAATGTCTCTGCAAGAACCACTCTTGCTCCTTGCAGCTGCAACTGCTTCTTCAAGCCAGCTACAGCTTTTCAGGCTTATGTTTTCTGAGCATCCCCCTACTCCCACTTTCTTCTCTTTATGGAGAATCAGCTACTCTCACACAGGTCTTCCTCCTTTAGTAATCAGAGTTGGCTAGTCCCAGGCCCTACAGCCATTAAGGGGCAAGCCACCCAGTTATACTGGTATGCTGTTATCGCCCCTGGAGAAAGAGTAAACCACAGGTGCTGGCCCCCAGTCAGATCTGCTGGGAAATTGCAGCAAGGTGCAGAGGGACTGTAAGTCTAAATCCCTGCTCTGAAGAGAGACAGCTGCAGTCCTCTGCCCCAGAGAAGTGATAGCTGGTGTCAGGGTTCCTTCCCCACTCTGAACTCTAGGGTACAGATGTGGAGACGTGAATGAAATACCCCTAAGCTTATTCTTACCAGCTTAGGTTAAAAACTTCTCCAAGGTACAAACTTTGCCTTGTCCGTGAACAGTATGCTGCCACCACCAAGCGTTTTAAACGAAGAACACGAAAAGAGACCACTTGGAGACATCTTCCCCCAAAATATCCCCCCAAGCCTTACACACCCTCTTTCCTGGGAGGCTTGAGAATAATATCCTAACCAATTGGTTACAAAATCATCAAAGACCCAAACCCCTAGATCTTGGAACAATGGAAAAATCAGTCAGGTTCTTAAGAGAAGGATTTTATTTAAAAAAAAAAGAAAGGTAAAAATCATCTCTGTAAAATCAGGATGGAAAATACTTTACAGGGTATTCAGATTCAAAACACAGAGGATCCCCCTCTGGGCAAAACCTTGAAATTACAAAAAACAGGAATAAGCCTCCCTCTTAACACAGGGAAAATTCACATAAAACAAAAGATAAACTAATCCGCCTTGCCTGGCTTGCCTGTGCTGGTTGCAATATTGGAGACTTGGATTAGGAGGGGTTGGAGAAGATGGATTTCTGTCTGGACTCTCTCAGTCCCAAGAGAGAACAACCACGCAAACAAAGAGCACAACAAAAGCTTCCCCTCCCCTGCAAGATTTGAAAGTATCTTGTTCCCTTATTGGTCCTTTGGGTCAGGTGCCAGCCAGGTTAGCTGAGCTTCTTAACCCTTTACAGGTAACAGGATGTTGCCTCTGGCCAGGAGGGATTTTACAGCACTGTATACAGAAAGGTGGTTACCCTTCCCTTTATATTTATGACAGCTGGGAAGACTAAAGCCTTAAGTGGGTGCCCTCAAGGAAGACCAGTTAACCCAGAAACTGTGACATAACTATAATACAATAAACTGACGGAAATAAGAATATATTTTTAGTCAAGTCCATGAATTCCAATAAATCACATCCTCTGTTACTGACAAGTCTAAAACCAACCAGCAAGGACTTATGCCTACTTGTGTTTAATTTTAGTCTGCAATGTGAGGTCCAAACATTATAAGTCAATTTAAGACTTTTGTTTCAACCAAGCAAAGATGTAGACTTGAATTTATTTGAAACATTTCTGGCCTAACAAAAATCAACATGAAATGTTAGAAAATAATGAGCCTCAAAAGGATTTGGATTACTTTCATTCCACAATTTCAGATGATGAAAAACAAACTTACTGAGATAGAAGTTTTAGATACTAATATAATATAAATAGAAAGATGGACTAGATAAAACCAGCTGAACACTAGTCTGTCCTCAAGACCTAACAGGAACGTAATAACATGCTTTAGAATATGTTGCGATGACTTTTGGCAGATATGCCGTACTCAATTCCAGAGCACAGAAAATCATTGACTCTGACTGACCATTTAATACATTCCTGAAAGAGCATCTCTAAGGAATTTATTAATTATTTTTATTATTTTATTTTATTAAAAAATGATCAAAATGGCAGTTGGAGCTATGCTAAGTCTTATTATGTTCAGCTGAGGTAAATAACTTACAAGTTGAGTAAAAATATTTGCTGTAGACTTCATTCTCCCAGAGAGTAATTTCTGATTTCTTTATATTTATTCTGTTTTGTCCTCAGTGATATTTCATTAAAATACAATTGGACACAGTGCATATAAAAAGATTTTAACATGTTACACAGGGCTTGAAATAATATTGTTTAAAATCCAAATTCATAAAAACAACACTGTGACTTTTAGTACCAACAATATACACCATATGCAGAAAAGAAAATACACACATAAATACATGTATTTATGTAGAAGTGAAATATTATGTCATATAGCTTTTAATTATGATACCTTTGTTTACTTTCAGTGTATTTGCATTGTGTAATAATTGTATAAATGTGGATATCATGAAAATAAGTTCAGTATTTGATTGGCAGGTGAAGTCTCTGACCTAGTGGTAATCTGGCAGAGTCACACAAGTTCAATCATGATAGCCAGTTTGCCTCCTAGAAGTCATTACACATAAAATCCTGGATTTATAGACTTTAAAATACAAAATAGAAAATCATTAATGTCCCCTCTCTACTGAGCCTCTACAACAGAAATTAATGCTTTCTGATGTTTATCTGAAAGATGATGGCTCTGTGTGTAAGTACTGGACACAAAGGATCATGGTTCTTTTCTCTATCCTTTCAGCTGCCTTTCCTGCCTACAGGGGAATACAGGGTTTTAAGAAATCACACCTCACTTTTTTTCTGGATAACAGTCAGGTTTTTTCCCCTCTGATGAAGAGAGTTTGGAACTTCAGCTACTTGGGAATTGAAGGCCTATTGTGAAGCAATACAATACTTAATTTACATGTCAGCTAGATGAACAAACACTCCTGATCTAAGAGAAAATCTGTCTCTGCTGGTGACTCATATCTTGATTCAGAGGGGATATAAAGGATACAGGTTATATTTTCAGTATATACACAAAACTTTTAAATTATTGTCAGTGAATACAAGTCACAATGATAGTAATGGCCAGTGTGACACAAGCTTTCATTTGATATCTTACAAGACACTGTTCAGGGATAAATACCATGAAAGTGGTGTGTTAGGTATAGTTAGTTTGTCAAGCCTAAAAAGAAATGCTGACCCAGAGTATTGAACCCTTTGTCAGCTAGTACCAGTGGTCCCCTTTGTCACACTCTCTCCCTCCAATGCAGTTGTGAACACAAAGCTCAGGATACTCAGCCTCTCTATTTGTTTGAAAAGTAATCTCTGTTGTTTTCCCTGTCATGACACTGAGTGGAGTCATATCTTCCCTCTGTTTCCTACATTCTATTTTCTGCTGCGTTGTAGTCCATATGATGGAAAATATTTGGAAATGCTCTCAGTGCCATGTCCGCCAAATGCTCCTTTCTTAGACAGACTTACTCGTCTACTTTATTGGAACAGCACAGAGGTCTCTCATCATGGAGGCCCCTTTAGTTTACTTTCTGCCTCTTCTGAACTCCTGCTGCCTCAGTCTGTGTACTTTCAATAGGCAAGGGAAAAGGCTGAGATTTTCCTCTCCACTGACTTCCTTTTTCTGGGTTTCCATCCACCATAACATATGGAATCACAGTCTTTCATAAAAAGGAGGTGTTTATTAAAGGAAATAGTTATAACCATACCCACAAATAAACAGATTTTCACACAGCTTGAACTCAAACTTTGCCTCTCTTGTTTACCAGGGAGCACACCCTGTTTGGAACTCTAACCACTGCAGAGACATCTAGTGGCTGAAAAATATCCTGCAAGTTCACATATACTATATCCTGTTCCATTTGAAGAAAAAAAGAAGCTAAAACGAAACATAAAACTCTCCCTATAAATAAGGTGTATTTGGACAATGTGGGGCCTCAAAAATTCTAAACACATATTTTTTGTTGCCTACTTGGTTAGAACCAATTTCTCTATTCCCACTCTTACTTTTATAGAACACTTCCATATATAACCCATACACCTCCTGGGTGTGGTGTTCTGTCCCATTTAGTGGCACCGAGACCACTTAGAGAGAGAGAGAGAGATTATAATGAGTCTGCTCTACAGCCTTAGCTAAGGAGCATATGGCTTTTAGCTCATGCAATAGAGGCTCATGAGGTCCCAGGTTAGATCCTGCCTACAACCGGGGTCTGTCGGTGTTACACATAGTTTCAGTGCCTAGGGACAGTCATCTGCAATTGCGAAGTAATTCAGTGTCTTGAGAGTTTGGAGGCAGTCTTGAAAAAATCCCTTGAAGCCTCAAGTATGCCCCAATCTCTTTAATTACATAACCACATACTATTTTTTCCACAGGACCCCGTCTCCTTCAGTGCACAGGATGGACCTGTTCTGGGGATTGAGCAGGGTTGTGTAGTGAAGGAGGCTGTTGTCTGTGGGACTCCTGTCTTGTTTGCTGTAGTACCTATAGTAGGTCTTGGGAAAATGATGGCCCTAAGCCTACCCAGAGCTAATGGACCTTCCTCCTCAACTGTGTGGGAGGTGCCAGTGAACCCAAGCCACAAGTAATTGCGGGGGACAACAAATGAAAAAACGGGGATGGGAATGAAGGTCCAAGGGGGCGAATAATAGGGAACAAGGAGGGGACACCGAACAGAGAATCCACAACAGCATCCACTGCTCCTCAAATGTGTCTAACGAGTCAGTGGATGCTGCCCAGAGACATGATCTGAGAAGGGACTGGAAATAGGCCCTACAGTCGCAGGGCAGCCCCCAATTCAGTTTCGTCCTCTTGGTACGATCCATGGCCATATTGGCCAGTGCCAGAAGAACGTTGATGAGGAGGTCCCACAACTGTGTGGGGACACAGATAGGATGTGCCAGGATCATAGAATCATAGAATATCAGGGTTGGAAGGGACCTTAGGAGGTTTCATAGATTCATAGATATTTAGGTCAGAAGGGACCATTATGATCATCTAGTCTGACCTCCTGCACAACGCAGGCCACAGAATTTCACCCACCACTCCTACAAAAAAAACCTCACACCTATATCTGTGCTATTGAAGTCCTCAAATTGTAGTTTAAAGACCTCAAGGAGCAGAGAATCCTCCAGCAAGTGACCCGTGCCCCATGCTACAGAGGAAGGCGAAAAACCTCCAGGGCCTCTTCCAATCTGCCCTGGAGGAAAATTCCTTCCCGACCCCAAATATGGCGATCAGCTAAACCCTGAGCATATGGGCAAGATTCATCAGCCAGATACTACAGAAAATTCTTTCCCAGAAAATTCTTTCCCAGGTAACTTGGATCTTACCCCATCTAAAACCCATCACAGGCCATTGGGCCTATTTACCATGAATATTTAATTACCAAAACCATGTTATCCCATCATACCATCTCCTCCATAAACTTATCGAGTTTAATCTTAAAGCAAGATAGATCTTTTGCCCCCACTACTTCCCTCGGAAGGCTATTCCAAAACTTCACTCCTCTGATGGTTAGAAACCTTCGTCTAATTTCTAATCTAAATTTCCTAGTGGCCAGTTTATATCCATTTGTTCTTGTGTCCACATTGGTACTGAGTTTAAATAATTCCTCTCCCTCTCTGGTATTTATCCCTCTGATATATTTATAGAGAGCAATCATATCTCCCCTCAGCCTTCTTTTAGTTAGGCTAAACAAGCCAAGCTCCCTGAGTCTCCTTTCATAAGACAAGTTTTCCATTCCTCGGATCATCCTAGTAGCCCTTCTCTGTACCTGTTCCAGTTTGAATTCATCCTTCTTAAACATGGGAGACCAGAACTGCACACAGTACTCCAGGTGAGGTCTCACCAGTGCCTTATATAACGGTACTAAAACCTCCTTATCCCTACTGGAAATACCTCTCCTGATGCATCCCAAGACGACATTAGCTTTTTTCACAGCCATATCACATTGGCAGCTCATAGTCATCCTATGATCAACCAATACTCCAAGGTCCTTTTCCTCCTCTGTTACTTCTAGTTGATGCGTCCCTAGCTTATAACTAAAATTCTTGTTATTAATCCCTAAATGCATGACCTTACACTTCTCACTATTAAATTTCATCCTATTCCTATTACTCCAGTTTACAAGGTCATCCAGATCCTCCTGTAGGGTATCCCTGTCCTTCTCTAAATTAGCAATACCTCCCAGCTTTGTATCATCTGCAAACTTTAGTAGCACACTCCCACTTTTTGTGCCCAGGTCAGTAATAAAAAGATTAAATAAGATTGGTCCCAAAACCGATCCCTGAGGAACTCCACTGGTAACCTCCCTCCAACTTGACAGTTCACCTTTCAGTAGGACCCGTTGTAGTCTCCCCTTTAACCAATTCCCTATCCACCTTTCAATATTCCTATTGATGCCCATCTTATCCAATTTAACTAATAATTCCCCATGTGGCACCGTATCAAACGCCTTACTAAAATCTAAGTAAATTAGATCCACTGCGTTTCCTTTATCTAAAAAATCTGTTACTTTCTCAAAGAAGGAGATCAGGTTGGTTTGGCACGATCTACCTTTTGTAAAACCATGTTGTATTTTGTCCCATTTACCATTGACTTCAATGTCCTTAACTACCTTCTCCTTCAAAATTTTTTCCAAGACCTTGCATACTACAGATGTCAAACTAACAGGCCTATAATTACTTGGATCACTTTTTTTCCCTTTCTTAAAAATAGGAACTATGTTAGCAATCCTCCAATCATACGGTACAACCCCTGAGTTTACAGATTCATTAAAAATTCTTGCTAATGGGCTTGCAATTTCTTGTGCCAATTCTTTTAATATTCTTGGATGAAGATTATCTGGGCCCCCCGATTTAGTCCCATTAAGCTGTTTGAGTTTCGCTTCTACCTCAGATATGGTGATGTCTACCTCCATATCCTCATTCCCATTTATCATGCTACCATTATCCCTAAGATCCTCTTTAGTCTTATTAAAGACTGAGGCAAAGTATTTGTTTAGATATTGGGCCATGCCTAGATTATCCTTGACCTCCACTCCATCCTCAGTTTTTAGCGGTCCCACTTCTTCTTTCTTTGTTTTCTTCCTATTTATATGACTATAGAACCTTTTACTATTGGTTTTAATTCCCTTTGCAAGGTCCAACTCTACTTGACTTTTAGCCTGTCTCACTTTATCCCTACATATTCTGACCTCAATAAGGTAGCTTGCCTTACTGATCCCTCCCTTCTTCCACTCCCTATATGCTTTCTGCTTTTTCTTAATTGCCTCTCTAAGATGCTTGCTCATCCAGCTTGGTCTACAACTCCTGCCTATGAATTTTTTCCCCTTTCTTGGGATGCAGGCTTCCGATAGCTTCTGCAGCTTTAATTTAAAATAATCCCAGGCCTCCTCTACCTTTAAACCCATAAATTCTTCAGTCCAATCCACTTCCCTAACTAATTTCCTTAATTTTTGAAAGTCAGCCCTTTTGAAATCAAAAACCTTAGTTGCAGATTTATTTTTGTTAATCCTTCCATTCAGTTTGAACTGAATTAGCTCATGATCACTTGAGCCAAGATTATCCCCTACAACCATTTCCTCTATGAGGTCCTCATTACTCACCAAGACCAAATCTAAAATAGCATCCCCTCTAGTCGGTTCGGCAACTACTTGCTGAAGGAATCCATCAGCTATCGCATCTAGGAAAATCTGAGCCCTATTATTATTACTAGCACTCGTCCTCCAGTCTATATCTGGGAAGTTAAAGTCTCCCATGATCACACAGTTTCCATTAGTATTTACTTTATTAAAAACATTAAAAAGGGCTCTATCCATATCCAAATTAGATCCCGGCGGTCTATAGCACACCCCAAGCACTATCCCAGGGGAGGCTCTAATAGTTTTCTTCCCCAATTTAATTTTTGCCCAGACAGACTCAGTCATATCCATTTCATCGCTTCTTATTTCTTTACATTCTATCTCATCATTGATATACAGTGCTACTCCACCACCTTTACCTTTATTTCGGTCTTTCCTAAACAGCACATACCCTTCAATACCTGTAGCCCAGTCATGACTACTATTCCACCAGGTCTCTGTTATACCTATAATATCTGGTTTCACTTCCTGCACCAGTAACTCTAGTTCCTCCATTTTGTTACCTAGGCTCCTTGCATTAGTGTACAAACATCTTAATTTTTGCTGTTTAGCCTCACTCACATTCTGTACCCTATTAGGCACGGTTATTTTACTACCAGTATAACCTATTAGACTTGTATCTACACTGCCTTTCCTCCTACCTACAGCTGTATCCACTCTTACTTCATTTTCTTTCCACTCTATGCTTAATTCTGGCGTGGAGATTACCTGGACATCTCCCAACCATCTCCCCCAAATTCCTAGTTTAAAGCTCTCTTAATCAGTTGTGCCAGCCTCCATCCTAGAAGTCTATTTCCTTCCCTACTCAGATGAAGTCCATCCCGAGAGAACTGTCCTCTATCCATGAATGCCTCCCAATGGCCATACATCCCAAAGCCCTCCTTATAGCACCACTGCCTAAGCCATCTATTGATAGTCATAATCTTGTCACACCTTTGTTGCCCTTCTCTAGGAACAGGCAGAATCCCACTAAAGATCACCTGAGCCTCAATTTCCTTAAGCGTCCTCCCCAGCCTAGCATAGTCTCCCTTAATACTATCCAGCGAGAATCTAGCCGTATCATTTGTTCCCACATGAAGGATAATTAGGGGATTCTTTCCCGCTCCCTTTAGAATCCTTTTCAACCTCAGGTCTACATCCCGTATCTTAGCACCCGGAAGACAGCACACCCTCCTATTTTCTGGATCAGCTCTGGTTACAGGCCTATCTATTCTTCTCAGTAAAGAGTCCCCAATCACATAGACCTGCCTTTTCCTAGTGACTGTACTATTCTCCAGTCTATCCCCTGTTCCCTCTGGCTGCAAGTTCTTTCCATTCCCATTCTCCCTTGTAATCCTTTTTAACCCATCCTGTATCCTCCTGGGGCTCATATTTGGTGTAATCTCCATTAACTCTTCCCCTTTTCCTATAGGACTAACCTCTCTTCTCTTCTTCCTTGCCCTGTCACCTTCAGTGACTACCTGCTGAGCCCCTTCCTCATTTTCCAACTCTGCAAACCTATTCTTAAGCTCTATTTCTCCTTCACTAGCCCGTCTTTTCCTCTGCCTAGTTCTTTTAGTCACATGCTTCCACTGACCACTTTCCTCACCCAGTCTCCCCTCAGAATTCCCTAGTCCTGCTTCCATCCGCAAGTCTGAGCTTTTCCCTTCAGATACCTCATGTCTTTGCTCCATAATCTGCTCAAACCCCTTCCTAAACTCTACCAGACTTTCCACCTGCATCTCCAAACCTCGGATCTTTTCCTCCATCAGCTCTATCAGACGGCACTTCATGCAGACAAAACTCTTACCAGGTGCCCCCTCCAGGATCATCTAGTCCAACCCCCCGCTCAAAGCAGGACCAGTCCCCAACTAAATCATCCCAGTCAGGGCTTTGTCAAGCCTGACCTTAAAAACTTCTAAGGAAGGAGATTTCACCACCTCCCTAGGTAACACATTCCAGTGCTTCACCACCCTCCTAGTGAAAACGTTTTTCCTAATATCCAACCTAAACCTCCCCCACTGCAACTTGAGACCATTACTTCTCGTTCAGTCATCTGCTACCACTGAGATCAGTCTAGATCCATCCTCTTTGTAACCCCCTTTCAGGTAGTTGAAAGCAGCTATCAAATCCCCCGTCATTCTTCTCTTCTGCAGACTAAACAATCCCAGTTCCCTCAGCCTCTCCTCATAAGTCATGTGTTCCAGTCCCCTAATCATTTTTGTTGCCCTCCGCTGGATGTTTTCCAATTTTTCTACATCCTTCTTGTAGTGTGGGGCCCAAAACTGGACATAGTACTCTAGATGAGGCCTCACCAATGTCGAATAGAGGGGAATGATCACGTCTCTCAATCTGCTGGCAATGCCCCTACTTGGCCTTCTTGGCAAGAAGGGCACACTGTTGACTCATATCCAGCTTCTCATCCACTGTAACCCCTAGGACCTTTTCTGCAGAACTGCTGCCTAGCCATTCGGTCCCTAGTCTGTAGCGGTGCATGGAATTCTTCCGTCCTAAGTGCAGGACTGCACTTGTCCTTGTTGAACCTCATCAGATTTCTTTTGGCCCAATCCTCTAATTTGTCTAGGTCTCTCTGTATCCTATGCCTACCCTCCAGTGTATCTACCTCTCCTCCCAGTTTAGTGTCATCTGCAAACTTGCTGAGGGTGCAATCCACACCATCCTCCAGACCATTAAAGAAGATATTGAACAAAACCGGCCCCAGGACTGACCCTTGGGGCACTCCACTTGATACTGGCTGCCAACTAGACATGGAGCCATTGATCACTACCTGTTGAGCCCGACAATCTAGCCAGCTTGCTATCCATCTTATAGTCCATTCATCCAGCTCATACTTCTTTAACTTGCTGGCAAGAATACTGTGGGAGACCGTGTCTAAAGCTTTGCTAAAGTCAAGGAACAACATGTCCACTGCTTTCCCCTTATCCACAGAGCCAGTTATCTCATCATAGAAGGAAATTAGATTAGTCAGGCATGACTTGCCCTTGGTGAATCCATGCTGACTGTTCCTGATCACTTTCCTCTCCTCTAAGTGCTTCAGAATTGATTCCTTGAGGACCTGCTCCATGATTTTTCCAGGGACTGAGGTAAGGCTGACTGGCCTGTAGTTCCCAGGATCCTCCTTCTTCCCTTTTTTAAAGATGGGCACTACATTAGCCTTTTTTGCAGGAGGAGAAAAGATGGTCTTGTGGTTAAGGCAGTTGAATGCATCCTGGAGAGCTAACTCGGGTTCTGTCTCTGCCACAGAGTTCCGATGTGATACTAGACAAATCACTTAAACCAAACTTTTCACACGTGGTCATTAATTGTGTGTTCTTCATTTCCAGGTGCCCAACTTGAGACCTTGGGGTCTGACTTTCAGAAATGCTGAGCACTTACAGCTGAAAATGAAGTAAATGAGAGCTCTGTTTGAACATAGAAAGTGCTGTATAATGCTAAGTACTGTTAGCATACACTTTTGACCTTAATATCCCAATGCCTCGCTCCCCATCTGTAAAATGGGGTAATATCCCCCGTCACCTACCCAGGATTCTGTGAAAGCAAATTAATATTTGTGAAGCACTCAGATACTGTAGGGATGAATGGCATAGAAAAGCCCATGAAGTAATTAATAATTCTGTCTTTACAGCAGGTATTGTATACTGTGCAGTAAATAAGCTCTGTGCCACAAATTGAACAATAAGGAGAAAACAAAATATTGAATAGCTGCTCATTCGATGAGCTTTGTGCACTAAATGAGGAGGGGATACTGTGGAACAAATAGTATGTGATCACATAATTAAAGACAGTATCATAATGCGTACATACCAGGGGGTTGAACTAAGGTTGCACCTGAAACCTTAATTGTGGCTTTTCCTAACTTTTGAGTGCTTGACTTTGCAAACGTAATGTCCTTTTAACATATTTTTGTGTATAAGATTATATATATGTCATAGTTTTCTTGTGTTGTCTAACTGCTGGCAAAAGTGTTTCAGAAGAGGGGCCTGACTGTATGTGTGTCATTTTAGAAGAAATATTTTGTTATTTATTTTATATGATTTAATAGTCATCTCTTATTTATTAATTGTGGGTTTTTTTGGTATTTTTAAAAGACTTTTTAAACTTCAAAGTTATCTCCAGTGACATTTTCAATTGTGTCATGGCCAAAGACAAATATTTATTTTTGGGGCCACTAATAACCTTCCCTACTAGTTTATCAGCATTACATATCAGAGGGAACAAGCGCTGATCAGAACAGGTTCATGACATATTTACCATTGGATTTGGGACAAATAAAGTTCCTTCATCCTAAACTTTAGCAGCCATGTAAAACAGATTGAAGTGTCGTTAGAGGAGGTTTTGGAATTAATTGATAAACTTAACAGTAACAAGTCACCGGGACCACCCAAGAGTTCTGAAATAACTCAAATGTGAAATTGCGGAACTATTAACTATGGTTTGTAACCTGTCCTTTAAATCAGCTTCTGTACCCAATGACTGGAAGATAGCTAATGTAATGCCAATATTTAAAAAGAGCTCTAGAGCTGATCCCGGCAATTACAGACCGGTAAGTCTAACGTCAGTACCGGGCAAATTAGTTGAAACAATAGTAAAGAATAAAATTGTCAGACACATAGAAGAACATAAATTGTTGGGCAAAAGTCAACATGGTTTCTGTAAAGGGAAATCATGTCTTACTAATCTATTAGAGTTCTCTGAAGGGGTCAACAAACGTGGACAAGGGGGATCCAGTGGACATACTATATTTAGATTTCCAGAAAGCCTTTGACAAGGTCTCTCACCAAAGGCTCTTATGTAAATTAAGTTGTCATGGGATAAGAGGGAAGATCCTTTCATGGATTGAGAACTAATTAAAAGACAGGGAACAAAGGGTAGGAATAAATGGTAAATTTTCAGAATAGAGAGGGGTAACTAGTGATGTTCCCCAAGGGTCAGTCCTAGGACCAATCCTATTCAACTTATTCATAAATGATCTGGAGAAGGGGCTAAAAAGTGAGGTGGCAAAGTTTGCAGATGATAATAAATTGCTCAAGATAGTTAAGATCAAAGCAGACTGTGAAGAACTTCAAAAGATCTCACAAAACTAAGTGATTGGGCAATAAAATGGCAAATGAAATTTAATGTGGATAAATGTAAAGTAATGCACATTGGAAAAAATAACCCCAACTATACATACAATATGATGGGGGCTGATTTAGCCACAACTAATCAGGAAAGAGATCTTGGAGTCATCATGGATAGTTCTCTGAAGACATCCACGCAGTGTGCAGCGGCAGTCAAAAAAGCAAACAGGATGTTAGGAATCATTAAAAAAGGGATAGAGAATAAGACAGAGAATATCTTATTGCCTTTATATAAGTCCATGGTATGCCCACATCTTGAATACTGCGTACAGATGTGGTTTCCTCATCTCAAAAAAGATATACTGGCATTAGAACAGGTTCAGAGAAGGGCAACTAAAATGATTAGGGATTTGGAACGGGTCCCATATGAGGAGAGATTAAAGAGGTTAGGACTTTTCAGCTTGGAAAAAAGGAGACTAAGGGGGTATATGATAGAGGTATATAAAATCATGAGTGGTGTGGAGAAAGTGAATAAGGAAAAGTTTTTTACTTGTTCCCATAATAAAGAACTAGGGGCCACCAAATGAAACTAATGGGTAGCAGGTTTAAAAGAAATAAAAGGAAGTTCTTCTTCACACAGAGCATAATCAACCTGTGGAGCTCCTGGCCTGAGGAGGTTGTGAAAGCTAGGACTATAACAGGGTTTAAAAGAGAACTAGATAAATTCATGGAGGTTAGGTCCATCAATGGCTATTAGCCAGGATGGGTAAGGAATGGTGTCCCTAGCCTCTGTTTGTCAGAGGGTGGAGATGGATGGCAGGAGAGAGATCACTAGATCATTACCTGTTAGGTTCACTCCCTCTGGGGCACCTGGCATTGGCCGCTGTCAGCAGACAGGATACTGGGCTGGATGGACCTTTGATCTGACCCAGTATGACCATTCTTATGTTCTTATGTACAGTAACTGCTGTATTAATTAACAGCCAGTTACAGCAATAGTGACGTATGACTGGATGTGTTTTCAGTTCAGTAAACAGAGAGAAAATACTATTGCAAGTGCCCCATTTATTTTTACTGATTTGTATAGCCCCTTTTGCATGCCTCCAAGCACTTTACAGAATGTCAAGATAGAGAGCCAGATCCTCAGCTAGTAGGAATCGGCATAGTTCCATTAAAGTCAATGGAACTACACCACTTAACACAAAATCTGATTGTTAAATATTATTATAATTATTATTTATATTACACTAGTGCCAAGAACAGGGTCTCATTGTGTTAGGTACTGCACAAACAGAGTGTAATAGACATTCCCTGCCTTGAACAGCTTTCAGTCTAAATAGACAATACAGACTGTAGAGGAAAGTGATAGAAGTACAAGTAGAGTGAACAATGTGGTGATCTGCAAATGTAATTTCTACAACTTTTGTGGGGGGAGGGGATGAAGGGAGTAGGGAGTTCTTCTGAGTCTTAAACAATTGTTTTGGTGGAGATTTGTTAGGAAGTGATTAACTATATGGAGATAGAGAGGAAGGGTTAGGACCCATAGAAGGGAAGTGAGATAAGGGGAATAAAGCAGGGGAGAAGAAGGAGGTAAGGAAAGAAAGAGAGGAACACAGAAGTTGGATAGATTGAGGGAGGGCATTGGAGCAAACAGGCAATTAGCACAGGGAAGAGAAAGTCCAAACCCTGTGCTGTTCTTGTACTGGAAGGGATGGGAATCAGGCCCCATCTTTCCTTTTACTTCCTCCTGTCTGCCTAATGCTGCAGAACCTGCTGAGGCTGTCTGCTCAGAGACTCATAGACTTTAAGGCCAACAGGGAGCATCATGATCGTCTAGTCTGACCTCTTGCACATCGCTGGCCAGAGAACCTCACCCACCCACTCCTGTAATAGACCCATAACCTCCTGCTGAGCTACGGAAGTCCTCAAATCATGATGTAAAGACTGCAAGTTACAGATAACCCACCATTTACTCTAGTTTAAACCAACAAGTGAACCGTGTGCCATGCTACAGATGAAGGTGAAAATCCCCAGGGTCTCTGCCAATCTGACCTGGGGGAAAATTCCTTCCCAACCCCGAATATGGTGATCAGTTGGAGCCTGAGCATGTTGGCAAGACCCCAGGTGCAGCGAGACACCTGGGAATGAATTATCTGTAGTAACTCAGGGTCCGCCCCTCATAGTGTCCCAGCTCCAACCATTGGGGATATTTGCTGCTAACAGTTGCAAATGGGCCATATGCCATTGCAGGCAGTCTCATCATACCATCCCCACAATAAACGTATCAGACTTGGTTTTAAAACAAGTTAGGTTTTTTGACTCTGCTGCTCCCTTTGGAAGGCAGTTCCAGAAGGTCACTCTTCTGATGGTTAGAAACCTTTCTCTAATTTCAAGCTCCTGCCGATTTCTTTTTCTGGCGCTCAGGTTTGGCCCCTCCCTGGAATTCCTTTCTTCTCCAGGTGAAAGTGGGATGTCTCATCGTGAATTTAGTGCCCCCAGGGGTAAGGAGGCTCATTCCTGCAGTTTGGGATGCTGGGGACTTGAAGGGGGAAGTGTGGCTGCAGGTTGGTCCCGTCTACCCCCAATGCTGTAGTACCTGCTGAGTTTTCTTTAGTGCTTTAGCTGAGATTCTGGCCCTCAGGCAGTAAACTCCTCATCCATTAATTCAAGATAAAGATTATGTTGTCAAAATCTACATTAAACACACTCTCTGGTTAGAAGGTCTTTGTAATGCACAATTATTTGTATATATCCTAACAGCAGGGAGTATCAACTTCAGGGAGTGGCATGAAGGACACTTACTTCTTTAGGGCCAAATCTCACCTCAGAATTCATTGCCTTCTGAACCTCTGTGGTCTTCCTGGGCTCCATAGCTTATCAAGACAACATGAAATTCTGAGGTACCTCCCTTTCCGCATATCAATGCTTGTAGAGTACCTGTGTGGCCATCCAGTCCTGCCCGATCTTCCTCACAGAAGTTGCCTTTCAACTGCTATAGATAGTATTGGAGGCTCCAGAGATAACTGAGGAGGAAATGCCTTCTTGACATTCCAAAAGGATGTTGAGGACAGGTTCTTCACAACTGGGTGACTGCCAGGAAGAGTTAACTGCTCAGCAGAAGGTGAGGCATGTGTCCCTGGCTGATGTCTATGAAATTGAGTTGTCAGGTGGAGAGAGGATAAGCTTCCATTGTGGATAAATGGAAAAGGAGGCAGTGAGAGGCAGGGGGAAGAGAGAGACCCCTCCTATAAAGCTTCACAATCTTCTTCTATACAAGGAAAGAGTTGAACCTGCATCTCTGTTTCTCATTTACCCTCTTCCTGACCCCCTTTCACCTGAGATGCTCCATAGGTCCTAATTATGAAATGGGCATTGAAACCTCTCTGATCTCCCAACACCACTTTCTACACTGGGTGTGTTTGTCTTCAGGGTTGGTCCGCCAAGTTTGGAGTTAGGTTATGAGGCAGAAAAGGTCTAGAAGAATTTGGCTTTTGGTTTGTATAAAGTTAATTCAAATGTAAAATCAAGAGCAAATAGATAGAGATGAAAATATAGCAAATCCCTCATCTGCCCACGTGTACTGCAAACAAACATAGTAATACAAAAATAAATAAAACAGCCCAAGTTTTGGAGGGAGAGTTCAATTTTCAGATCTTTAATCTGATTGAATAAGAAAACACAAATAAGGAAGACTGGGCTGAAGTATTTTGGAGAAAGATACATTTAATCTGAAATAGATACACTTGAGTGAGACTACTGAGTAAAACTCCCAGGAACTCTTCCTGTATTAATAAAAGTGGCTGTTGTTGACAATTGGAGCATGTGGTGGAAAAGGACTGTTGTCAGTGTAAATGGTGGTTACTGGAGAAGGGCTGTCATCGAGATAAAAATGAGGTGAAAAGGCTTCAGTTGGTGAAAAATGACATTGCTTCAATGGATTTGTTTCAGCGAAAGGGCTGGAGGAGGAGGGGGACCTAACTGTCCAAACACTCTTACTAAACAGGGTGGTTTATAAGATATGCTTATGGTCCCCTGTGAATATTGTAAAGGGCTCAAATAATACTGTTAAACCAATCCATGAAGGTCAATGCAGACACTTAGAAATCGGACCCTGAGAGCCACACTGTTTACTGGCCTAGCTGCATGAGCACAATTCCCCTGTCTGCTGCATACAGATCTAGGGCAGTATAGCCCTGAGGTCTCACATTTTGTTCATTGCTAGTATCTATATTCTATTTCATGGTTTGTCACAGGATTAGATACACTGGGACTGGAAAAATTACAGCACACATGGAAGTTGAATGAACATCTGAAAATAGGCATAAATAGATTTGGTGGCTGGGAGAGTTCGTAATGGGAGCAAGTACCTAGACCATTAGTTTCAATCCTGCCCAGGTAAGTGGTGACTACTACTTAGTTACCATTATTCAATGGCCCGCACTATGTAACACAGCCTGGTTGACACAAGCACAGATGTAGTACTGACAGACCCCGGTCACTGGCAGCTGGGGTTGAATCTGGGATCTGTGGAACTTAGTGCATGTGCTTCTACTGTATGAGCTAAAAGCCACCTGTCTCTTAGCTAAGGCTGTAGAGCAGACTCCTTTAACTCCCTCTAAATGGTCTTGGTGCCACTAGCTGGGAGAGAACACCACACCCAGGAGGTGTGTGAGTTACATACTTCCCCTAGCTGAGGAAGCACGTCCCAAGCTTCAGAGACTTGCTAGCTGAAATCCCAGACGAGGCCCCACTTGTAACACTGACAGACCCAAATCGTTGGTGGGCGGATCGAACTTGGGACTTCTGGAGTTTAGTGCATAAGCCTCTACTGCAAGAGCTAAAAACCAACTGCTTCTGAGCTAAGGCTGTAGAGCAGGCTCATTTAATTCTCTCTAAGTGGTCTTGGTGCCACTAGCTGGGACAGAACACCACACCCAGAAGGTGTGTGGATTACACAGACATGGAAAATCCATTGAGGACTAAATGAGGTTAGAGTTGAACTACCTCTCACCTTAAGGGGCTGACCCTTCTAGAACGGGCCTAGCTCATATTAGTAGGGCAGTGTGGGGGAAGTAGCAGTACTGGTGGAAAACCAGGAATTCACTGTTCAGGACTATCTATTTAGCACTTCTCATAAACACTAAATTCACTGGGAGAATAAAAGGCAGCCAGAATCTAATTACTAAAATGTGCATAGCTCACTGCCTATATAGCACAATTGACAGGGGTGGGACATTTAAAAACATAATTGCAGTAAGCTGCATGAAAAACTGGCCTGCATCAATGGAGAGAGGCTTGCAGACAGAGGCTAGTACCTGGACCATAGTGTGAATAACTAATATGTGTTATGTCGGGATGGAGTATAAAGTTCCCGTTGATGTGAGTGCATACTATTAGTCCTTTCAATAGAAAACAGGAATTACACATAGATCTAATGGAACAAAAGGGCCTCTCTCTGAGCCTTTGTTAATTTGCTCACATTAAAAATGTCTCCTATCTACTGTGACATTCTGCGCTGGACGCCCAGAACTGTAAGACACTCTTATCTCTCTGCCTCCACAGGAGTGAACTTTGTTGGAGATTGGACAGTGCATCAATTGTGTCAGTTCTCTGCCAGCCACATCAGTCTGTCTGCTTCATCAGCAAACTCCTTGAGACTCTGTCAGTCTAAACCTTGTCTTGTGGGTAACACTCAGTGAACCCAGTTTCCGAGTTCCCCAGAGACGTCTCCCTGCAGTGTCCAGTCCCTCTCACTGGACACTCACAGAAATTATTAAGTTCACCGCCTCCAGAGAAACAGTGTACACTTCAGCCTTTTAGGTTAACTGAAGACTCACACTTTCAGCAATACAATGGCACTGAGTTGGTAGTAAAACTAAGAATAAGTTTATTAATGAAGAACATAGATTTAAGTGCTACTAAGCAAGAGTAAAAGACAGGTTACAGACAAAACGAAACACACTTTCTCGTGACTATAACTTAATTTTAGCAAGTTACAATCTTTGCCTAAGCACTTACATCAAGTTACCAGCAACTCCAGACATTTAGGTAGGAGGATCCACTTTTCAGAGGCTCAGAGGATGCTGTTCCCTGGGTCCCCCAAGAGATGGATAACTAAAATGTCTTTTTGCTTCCCTTATATTATCTAAAGCCTCTGCCTCAAGAGCCAGGAAGATTTCCTGTGGTTCAGACTCTGTCCCCCGGCATGATCTCTAAACTGTCTTCTACCCTCTTGTTAGCTTGATGGCTTTGTGTAACTTATATGTAATGCACTTTTATTGTCAGTCAAGTAAATATACATTCTTTTGTCTAGAGCAGGTTGAGTTTATGCACTGCCTAACAAACACATTTTAAGAACATATTTCCAGCACAAGTATGAACTCTTTGTACACAACCCATCCATATACCATGCAATGACTTCTGGGATCAGCGTGTCTCCAGTTTACATCAGACACCTAACATGACACCTTTTATATACATATTATTACAACAGTCCACTGGGGGTATGTGAAGCTGTGTATAAGGAAGATAAGCATTTATATCATTATTGCTACCACTGTTCTATAATTGCAACAAATCTTGTACAAGTATGTCATATAAGGTGTCAATGGAAAAGTTACACTCTATCAAATACGGTTGTGCTGATTAAATCCATGTGTCATCTTTGTACCTAAAGTTCGTAGAATCATAGAATCATAGAATATCAGGGTTGGAAGGGACCTCAGGAGGTCATTTAGTACAACCCCCTGCTCAAAGCAGGACCAATCCCCAACTAAATCATCCCAGCCTGACCTTAAAAATATCTAAGGAAGGAGATTCCACCACCTCCCTAGGTAATGAGTATAGGCCATGGACTTGTATTTATACATGTGTTGTATTCCTGGGTGTCATAAATATAAAGGGAAGGGTAAACCCCTTTGAAATCCCTCCTGGCCAGGGGAAAGCTCCTCTCACCTGTAAAGGGTTAAGAAGCTAAAGGTAACCTCGCTGGCACCTGACCAAAATGACCAATGAGGAGACAAGATACTTTCAAAAGCTGGGAGGAGGGAGAGAAACAAAGGGTCTGTGTGTCTGTCTATATGCTGTTTTCTGCCGGGGATAGACCAGGAATGGAGTCTTAGAACTTTTAGTAAGTAATCTAGCTAGGCATGTGTTAGATTATGATTTCTTTAAATGGCTGAGAAAAGAATTGTGCTGAATAGAATAACTATTTCTGTCTGTGTATCTTTTTTGTAACTTAAGGTTTTGCCTAGAGGGGTTCTCTATGTTTTTGAATCTAATTACCCTGTAAGATATCTACCATCCTGATTTTACAGGGGGGATTTCTTTATTTCTATTTACTTCTATTTTTATTAAAAGTCTTCTTGTAAGAAAACTGAATGCTTTTTCATTGTTCTCAGATCCAAGGGTTTGGGTCTGTGGTCACCTATGCAAATTGGTGAGGCTTTTTATCCAACATTTCCCAGGAAAGGGGGGGTGCAAGTGTTGGGAGGGTTGTTCATTGTTCTTAAGATCCAAGGGTCTGGGTCTGTAGTCACCTAGGCAAATTGGTGAGACTTTTTACCAAACCTTGTCCAGGAAGTGGGGTGCAAGGTTTTGGGAAGTATTTTGGGGGGAAAGATGCGTCCAAACAGCTCTTCCCCAGTAACCAGTATTAGTTTGGTGGTGGTAGTGGCCAATCCAAGGACGACGGGTGGAATATTTTGTACCTTGGGGAAGTTTTGACCTAAGCTGGTAAAGATAAGCTTAGGAGGTTTTTCATGCAGGTCCCCACATCTGTACCCTAGAGTTCAGAGTGGGGGAGGAACCTTGACATGGTGGCATAGTGGTGGGATTAACCTGAAATCATTTTGAGATCCAGTTGAGATTTTTTGAACTAGAAATACAGATCTTAAAAAGGAAATTTTTTTTTTCCTTTGGAAAGGAAGTCCAGAAAGCAGCTGAAACTGAAAGCAGCTTGTTTTTTCTCTGCTTTGTGGCCAAGCAGAGACAAAAGGGGATTATCTTTGTGAATTGCAGGTTTTCTTTGCCTGGAGGCAGGGTACTTAACTCCTGCAGGGAAATTCACAGTCTTCCAACCCAGAGTTTTTTTTTTCTTTTCTTCCTAAAAGTAAATAGGGGGTGTGTGTTCTACCCATTTGCTTTTTCTTTGGGCTGGGTAAGCAGGTTTCCAAGTAGTTGGAGGTTTTTTGCTTTAATTTGGGCCCGGAGCAGAGACAAGGGAATTGTCTTTTTCTGTAGGCTGACAATCACTATCAGAGAATAGGTATTCTATTCCAGCACAGCAAAATTTTATAGCCAAGTTTTGTTTGTTTATTTCTAAACCTCGGGTGTAAAGTTAGTTAAAAACAGAGAGGTTAGAATGACAAAATCCGCGGCTCGACTACAGCTGGAATTAGCCAAATTTCAGGCTGAGGAAAAACAAAGGGAACATGAAAGACAGATAGAACTCATGCGGCTGAAGAAGGAGGTACAGGAGGCTGCCCACAAGAGGGAAATGGAGGCAAGGAAGCATGTGGAGGAGGAGAAGGAAAAAGAGAGGAAGCATGTGGAGGAAGTGGAGAAGATAAAGGCTCAGCAGAATATACCAACAAACCCTAGCAATCCTTCTCCAGGTACCACTTCCCATCCCAGAAAGTTCCCCACCTACAAGGCAGGTGATGATACTGAGGCCTTCTTAGAAAACTTCGAAAGGGCCCTGCCTTGGGTACAACATCTCTACTGACCAATACATGGTAGAGCTGAGGCCGCAGCTCAGTGGACCCTTAGCTGAGGTGGCAGCTGAAATGCCTAAAGAACACATGAACAAGTATGAACTGTTTAAATCCAAGGCGAGAGTCAGAATGGGGATAACACCTGAGCAGTCTCGTCAGAGGTTCAGAGCCCTAAGGTGGAAACCAGACGTGTCATTTACCCGACATGCCTACCACATTGTGAAACATTGGGATGTCTGGATATCAGGAGCAAGTGTTGAATCTCCAGTAAATTTGCCCTTCCTAATGCAAATGGAACAATTCTTAGAGGGTGTTCCTGAGGAAATAGAAAGATATATCCTAGATGGGAAACCCAAAACTGTAATCGAGGCAGGAGAGATTGGAGCCAGATGGGTGGAGGTGGCAGAGAAGAAGAAAACTGGTCGCAGTTGGAGCGGAGACCAGAAGGGACCACCCCAGACCACACCCTATTACCGGGGGCCGCCCAAAGCCCCACCTACCTCCCAAAGAACCCTCCAGACCCCTTATCGTTCCACCACCCCGTTCTCCAGCAACCCTCCTCGCCCCAGTGACCCGTCAGCTGGACGATGTTTTAAATGTAATGAGCTGGGGCATGTAAAGGCCAACTGCCCCAAGAACCCCAACAGATTACAGTTCATTGCACCGGAATCACACCAGAGGTCCACAGGCCCAGATACCTCCCAGATACCCTTGGAGCGGAGGGAAACTGTGAGTGTGGGCGGGAAGAAGGTCACCGCGTGCAGGGACACCGGAGCACAAGTGTCAGCTATCCATGCTTCCTTAGTGGACCCCAATTTAATCAACCCAGAGATCCAAGTGACGATTCAACCCTTCAAGTCCAACTCTTTCAATTTGCCTACAGCCAAGTTGCCTGTCCAGTACAAGGGCTGGTCAGGAATGTGGACTTTTGCAGTCTATGATGATTATCCCATCCCCATGCTGTTGCGGGAAGACTTGGCCAATCATGTGAAGCAGGCCAAGAGGGTGGGAACGGTCACCCGCAGCCAGGCTAAACAAGCCGTGAGGCCTAGCTCTGTTCTGGAAACTTCTATCAGGACCTGGTCAGAGGTGATGGACCCGGACCCCAGGCCAATGTCTGCAACAGCAGTAGTGGATCCAGTCCCAGAGACCCAGATGGAACCAGTCCCAGAACCAGAACCAGCCGAACAACCAACACCAAACCCAGTGTCAGCACTGAATCCAGTACTTGCAACCTCAACACCAGAGGGCCCCACCGAACCTGAACTGGCAGCAGCCGATAACCCTACACAAGAGGCTCAGCCGGAGCCTGAATCCCAACATAGTGCACCCGCGGAGAGCGGTTCACAGTCAACAGAAACAGCTCCATCCCCTATATCGCTTCCAGAGGGACCAAGCCTAGGTCCACAATCCAATGAGGGACTGATGTCTCCAGCATCAAGGGAACAGTTCCAGGCTGAACAGGAAGCAGATGAAAGCCTCCAGAGAGCTTGGACGGCAGCACGGAGCAACCCACCGCCTCTCAGCTCTTCTAATCGATCCAGGTTTGTTGTAGAAAGAGGACTTTTATACAAGAAAACTCTTTCTGGTGGACACCAGGAAGACTGGCATCCTCAGAGACAGTTGGTAGTTCCAACTAAGTACTGGGTAAAGCTCTTTAGCTTAGCCCACGATCACCCTACTGGCCATGCTGGGGTGAACAGGACCAAAGACCGTTTGGGGGGGTCATTCCACTGGGAGGGAATGGGCAAGGATGTTTCTACCTATGTCCAGTCTTGTGAGGTGTGCCAAAGAGTGGGAAAACCCCAAGACCAGGTCAAAGCCCCTCTCCAGCCACTCCCCATCATTGAAGTTCCATTTCAGCGAGTAGCTGTGGATATTCTGGGTCCTTTTCCGAAAAAGACAGCCAGAGGAAAGCAGTACATACTGACTTTCATGGATTTTGCCACCCGAGGGCCGGAAGCAGTAGCTCTAAGCAACACCAGGGCTAAAAGTGTGTGCCAGGCACTAGCAGACACTTTTGCCAGGGTAGGTTGGCCCTCCGACATCCTCACAGATGCAGGGACTAATTTCCTGGCAGGAACTATGAAAAACCTTTGGGAAGCTCATGGGGTAAATCACTTGGTTGCCACTCCTTACCACCATCAAACAAATGGCATGGTGGAGAAGTTTAATGGAACTTTGGGGACCATGATACATAAATTCGTAAATGAGCACTCCAATGACTGGGACCTTGTGTTGCAGCAGTTGCTCTTTGCCTACAGAGCTGTACCACATCCCAGTTTAGGGTTTTCCCCATTTGAACTTGTATATGGCCGTGAGGTTAAGGGGCCATTGCAGTTGGTGAAGCAGCAATGGGAGGGATTTACACCTTCTCCAGGAACTAACATTCTGGACTTTGTAACCAACCTACAAAACACCCTCCGAACCTCTTTAGCCCTTGCTAGAGAAAACTTACAGGATGCTCAAAAAGAGCAAAAAGCCTGGTATGATAAACATGCCAGAGAGTGTTCCTTCAAAGTAGGAGACCAGGTCATGGTCTTAAAGGCGCTCCAGGCCCATAAAATGGAAGCATCGTGGGAAGGGCCATTCACGGTCCAGGAGCGCCTGGGAGCTGTTAATTATCTCATAGCATTCCCCACCTCCAACCGAAAGCCTAAGGTGTACCATATTAATTCTCTAAAGCCCTTTTATTCCAGAGAATTAAAGGTTTGTCAGTTTACAGCCCACGGAGGAGACGACGCTGAGTGGCCCGAAGGTGTCTACTACGAAAGGAAAAGTGCTGGTGGTGTGGAAGAGGTGAACCTCTCCATGACCCTTGGGCGTATGCAGCGACAGCAGATCAAGGAGCTGTGCACTAGCTACGCGCCAACGTTCTCAGCCACCCCAGGACTGACTGAACGGGCATACCACTCCATTGACACAGGTAATGCTCACCCAATTAGGGTCCACCCTTACCGGGTGTCTCCTCAAGCTAAAACTGCTATAGAATGGGAGATCCAGAATATGTTACAGATGGGTGTAATCTGCCCCTCTGAAAGTGCATGGGCATCTCCAGTGGTTCTAGTTCCCAAACCAGATGGGGAAATACGTTTTTGCGTGGACTACCGTAAGCTAAATGCTGTAACTCGCCCAGACAACTATCCAATGCCACGCACAGATGAACTATTAGAGAAACTGGGATGGGCCCAGTTCATCTCTACCTTGGACTTAACCAAGGGGTACTGGCAGGTACCGTTAGATAAATCTGCCAAGGAAAGGTCAGCCTTCACCACACATCTCGGGCTGTATGAATTTAATGTACTCCCTTTCGGGCTGCGAAATGCACCCGCCACTTTCCAAAGACTTGTAGATGGTCTCCTAGCGGGATTAGGAGAATATGCAGTCGCCTACCTTGACGATGTGGCCATATTTTCGGATTCCTGGGCAGACCACCTGGAACATATACAAAAAGTCCTTGAGCGCATAAGGGAGGCAGGACTAACTGTTAAGGCTAAGAAGTGTCAAATAGGCCTAAACAGAGTGATTTACCTTGGACACCAGGTGGGTCAAGGAACTATCAGCCCCCTACAGGCCAAAGTGGATGCTATCCAAAAGTGGCCTGTCCCAAAGTCAAAGAAACAGGTTCAATCCTTCTTAGGCTTGGCCGGTTATTACAGACGATTTGTACCGCAGTACAGCCAAATCGCCGCCCCACTGACAGACCTAACCAAAAAGAAACAGCCAAATGCTGTTCAGTGGACCGAAAAGTGTCAGAAGGCCTTTAACAAGCTTAAAGCGACACTCATGTCTGACCCTGTACTAAGGGTCCCAGACTTTGACAAACCGTTCCTAGTAACCACAGATGCGTCCGAGCTTGGTGTAGGAGCAGTTTTAATGCAGAAAGGACCTGATCAAGAATTCCACCCTGTAATGTTTCTCAGCAAAAAACTGTCTGAGAGGGAAAGCAACTGGTCAGTCACTGAAAAAGAATGCTACGCCATTGTCTACGCTCTGGAAAAGCTACGCCCATATGTTTGGGGACGGCGTTTCCACCTGCAAATTGGTCCTGCTTCGAGCAGGGGGTTGGACTAGATGACCTTCAGGGGTCCCTTCCAACCCTGATATTCTATGATTCTATGAAACCGACCATGCTGCACTGAAGTGGCTTCACACCGTCAAGGAAACTAACAAAAAACTTCTTCGGTGGAGTTTAGCTCTCCAAGATTTTGATTTCGACATCCAACACATCTCAGGAGCTTCTAACAAAGTGGCTGATGCACTCTCCCGTGAAAGTTTCCCAGAATCAACTGGTTAAAATCGTCCTTGAGATGTGGAAAATATTGTTAGTCTTTATGTACTTGGTAGTATATTTAGAGATGCATGTGTCTTATTAACTCTGTTTTTCCTAGAGCTCCAGGAAGAAATCCCAGCCAGTGTTTCACCCTAGCTGAGATTTGGGGGGCGTGTCATAAATATAAAGGGAAGGGTAAACCCCTTTGAAATCCCTCCTGGCCAGGGGAAAGCTCCTCTCACCTGTAAAGGGTTAAGAAGCTAAAGGTAACCTCGCTGGCACCTGACCAAAATGACCAATGAGGAGACAAGATACTTTCAAAAGCTGGGAGGAGGGAGAGAAACAAAGGGTCTGTGGGTCTGTCTATATGCTGTTTTCTGCCGGGGATAGACCAGGAATGGAGTCTTAGAACTTTTAGTAAGTAATCTAGCTAGGCATGTGTTAGATTATGATTTCTTTAAATGGCTGAGAAAAGAATTGTGCTGAATAGAATAACTATTTCTGTCTGTGTATCTTTTTTGTAACTTAAGGTTTTGCCTAGAGGGGTTCTCTATGTTTTTGAATCTAATTACCCTGTAAGATATCTACCATCCTGATTTTACAGGGGGGATTTCTTTATTTCTATTTACTTCTATTTTTATTAAAAGTCTTCTTGTAAGAAAACTGAATGCTTTTTCATTGTTCTCAGATCCAAGGGTTTGGGTCTGTGGTCACCTATGCAAATTGGTGAGGCTTTTTACCAAACCTTGTCCAGGAAGTGGGGTGCAAGGTTTTGGGAAGTATTTTGGGGGGAAAGACGCGTCCAAACAGCTCTTCCCCAGTAACCAGTATTAGTTTGGTGGTGGTAGTGGCCAATCCAAGCACGACGGGTGGAATATTTTGTACCTTGGGGAAGTTTTGACCTAAGCTAGTAAAGATAAGCTTAGGAGGTTTTTCATGCAGGTCCCCACATCTGTACCCTAGAGTTCAGAGTGGGGGAGGAACCTTGACACTGGGTAACACCCATTTGATAGGATTTACATCAAGGCTAGACAGCTGTGTACTGATGGCCCATTAAGGACACCTCACTCTAACAATGGGCCATAGAAGAAACTCATCCCGCCGAGTAAGCTCTTCTGTGGACGCCTCAGAAAGAATATGGATGATGTCTGCCTCTGTGAGTCATCAAAGCATGTAAGGGCATATGATATGTTCATGTGACCCTGGACTCCATATTGGGCCAGTAATTTTCCATGCACATGGAAGAAGCTATAAAAAAGGCACCTGAGAAATTGCCCATTTGTCTTCATTTCTGCTTCATTTCTCTGGACTGGATTTCTAACAAGGAAGGTCTAAACAAGGACTGATGACCCCAGATATGTTTGGGTACTTCCAGAGAGACTTTTGCAAGGTAGCTTTACTGCTTCAAACCTCATACAAGGACTTTGCAATCACTTGTATGTATATGATCTATTAACCATTTATAACTTTCTTTTCTTTTCTTTTCTTTTCTTTTCTTTTCTTTTCTTTTCTTTTCTTTTCTTTTCTTTTCTTTTCTTTTCTTTTTTTATTAAACCTTTAGTTTTTAGTTACTGAAGGATTGGCATCAGCGCAATTACAGGGTAAGATCTGAGTCATATATTGACCTGGCTAAATGGCTGATCTCTTGGAGTTTTCAGTAATCACTCATCATAAAGTCCAGTGTCTGGTTGGTGAGCCAAGGGCTGGAATGCCTAAGGGGACTGCATATTTGACTTCTTGTTACTGACTTAATGTAGTCTTATGATAGAATAACCACCAATCTGCGGTGAGTCTGCCCCATTTCTCAGCAGTCTATCCTGAAATTGGCATCCTTACCTGTGATCCACTGAGGCATGGTGACCATGTGTCAGGCCTGATGGGAGTTACAGTATGGTGGGCCCTCTGGCAGTTGGCATTGAGGGGCTTCCAGGATCACATACTACATAAACCATTGCACTATCTAATCTTGATTTAATTAGTGTCAGCTCACATTGGAAACAAGACTCTTGCAATAAGGGGCTATGTTGTCCTCTGTGAAGGGAACATGTTCACTCTTGAAGGTCTTGCCATAATGTTGGATCAGGGTGAGGGGAAAGCCCAGGAGTAGACAGTCCCCCACAAAACTGACAGGAGGGTTGGGAGATCTATGGAAGTCCTGTTCCTTCTCTCTGCCTCCCAGCTGCCCCTGCTCCCCAGGACAGTATGGCTCCTACTGCTACTACAAATATGTTTCTATGTGCCATTTCCCTCTTTTAGGTTGGGAGGGTTTCATTGTGTGGTGAAATTACTCTATTACTACTGGGACAGTGTCATATTATTTGGTAAATCCTTTTGGGGTTGTTGTTGGAGAGTGATGCCATGTTGAGACACTACCCTCCTTGCTCTTCATCTCCAGCCTGCCCCCTCCAAACCCAGAGCCCGATCTTCACAGTGCATCCATAAAGAGGTTTCTCCTGGGTTAAGACAAGTGAGGTGGGGAGGGCGCAATGGGGTAATTCCATGGAGGCTGTATTTCCCAGTTTGTGCTCCTGCAAGCTGAGATTCATTAAGTCTGTCCTCCCATTCCAATGTTTGAAGTATAGGGAACAACTTAGCTGTAGGCATGATTAAATAAATTTTGATCCGTGAGATCTTAACAAAACCCTTTTTATGATTATTTGTAGGGTGATACCAGAGTGCTAGGTAACTCCTAAAATCACTAGATTATTTTGCTGTTTATTGGTGACATGTAGTCACATGATCGTTATAGTAAAAAGTTACTCATTCACATACAGCCTCAGGGAATAAGTAGCAGCCAAGATATTTGTAGTATACCTCAGGTGCCCTGTGTACTGAAGTTTTTAAAATATGGATTTATTAACTAGATTAACATAGGATATGTGAAAATTAAGAGAAAATACCTGTGAACTTTCCAGGGTACAGCTTCCAATTTAAAGCAATTATTGGTCAGACAGAAGCAGTGATTTTGGGAAGAATGGCAAATTGATCAGGGAGATAGAAGGTAGGATACAAAGTCTCTTATGAGTTTCCAAAAGCAATTTCTGTTGCTGATGGTGGCGATGATGTTTTAAAAAAACAACAGCACAAACCACAAGTGAGTTCCAGCAAGCTCTTAAAGTTAATGTACCTTATATACCATATTTGCCATATGTATGTACACATTTAATGGGCTTTTTTGCATCAGACTATCATTCTCAGAAATAGCAAGACTACAACTCTGCTGCAGGCTATCCACCAGCAGAACTATTGTTTACAATTGATTTGCTGCATAGGCAATCTAACTTTCCAATAGTATGAACTAAGACCCACTTAGTAAAAAAATTAGTCTGTTGAATGCAGCTGTTTAATTAGATATTAAAAAAAAAAAAAAAAAGCAAAAAAAAAAAAAGCTCTTCCCCATCTCCCTCCCCAAACTGGGTGTGGGATGGAATAATCCCGCTCTGAAAAATAAAAGGCCCAAGAGGCAAGCCAATAAAGGGGCTAACTCAGAAGGGCACCCCAGTTTTATCAGATTGCTAATATGGCTATCCAAGGGAGACAGGGAAAAGAGCACTGTGAAGGCTCTGCAGATGAGGCACTCCCAGTTTAAAAAGTGGTGGTGGGGGGAACCTCAAAAAAGTCTATTTACCTTCATCCCAACTCTGTGTGCCATTCACAGCTGTTAGTTTAACTGAAAAGCTCTTCTAGATGAGGAAGTTTTATGCACAATATATAGGTGCACATTCCAGTAGGGAGAACAAATTCTGCTTACATTGGTACGGATCTGGAGTAACTCCTCTGACTCTTGAGATCAAAACAGACCAGAATTTGAACAGGACTGTACTCCCCAGAGCTAATGAAAAAGAACACGACTCCACTGATTATAGAGTAACCAAGAACAGAATTTCGTCTGTAGGTTTCAAAGCAGCAACATTTTAGAGATGAGAAGGAAGAAAAAGCTGCAGGGTGAGGGCTCCATTTTCTATACTCACTACACCGAAGAAAAAAACCCTCAGAGTACTCTTATCTTTAGGAAGTAAGTATTCACCCTAAAGAAGGAATCACATTCAATGTTCTCGGTACAGTCTGGACTCACGAAGAACTACCAGAACATGATTATGTTTGGAAGAGACAATTCTTTAAGGCATATTGCAGTTTCTTGGGTTCCCTGTTTTCCTTGACCCTGATCAATCAGGCTCTAGGCCTGTGTTTATGAGTTAGAAACTCCTGACTGCTTTAGCTGATTATTTTCAATTGTTGCCCCACCTGTAATATGGGGTTAATGAAACTGGCCTTTGTAAAGTACTTTGAGATGCATAGTATTAGTATTAGTTATAGTAGTGGACGAGGATAAAATGGCTGGGCTGATTATTTTAGCTCTATCGGCAGCTGTCAACATCGCTGACCATGAAGTTTTGTTAACACACTTGTGGACCCTAGTAAAGAGGTATGGAGGGTCTAATTTTTCTGTGAGAACTGAGAAAGAAATGGTGAGCAATCGTTCCTTTAGCCAGAGGGTCCTCTAATACAGAGGACCCCAATGGTATGTGCTGTCACTCTACTTGTTAAATATGTATGACAAGTAACTGGACCATTGAGCAGAAGCAATTGCCTGCAGATCCCCATCCAGGATTGGGGCCTACTGAAGTTATGCCTTAAGAACTAGTTTGTTGAGCTATATTCTAAATCAAATCTTTAGATTGGTCATTAGTTGTGTCCTGCTGTCTCCAAACTTAAAGAAACACATCCCAAAGTGCATTGCCTTTCAAGATGCAATGGTTTTGTTTTTAAATCCCCTATAGGCTAAGAGTTATATAGAGTGAGGAATGTTTTCCATGCAATAGCAAATAATTCAGAGATGAAAGGGCCAAACTGTATTTACTTATAGTTGTACAGGCAAATACTCTGTGATTTTTGTTGCTTAAAAAACCCACAAGACTGTGTTGTTACACAGTTCTAATCATTAATGTAGTCCAATCAAGGGTCAGTTCTGATTAATATTTACTAAGTTATGCCTTTTTCTTCTTTTTTTTCAGTATTCACTACAGGTCTATCTACACTTACCACACCTCAATTCCATGTACAATAGGAGTTTGTGAAAATGAATAAATAATACATATGAGACCAGGCAGAAGAGTTCAAACCTGGCTCCAAATTTCCCCACTAAGAGGATATTTGGATTCAAGATTTTGGTTCAGACTCATCTTCATAATACAATTTTCATGAATTAGGCCCTGGCTTCCTACATCTTTTGAATTACTTATTATCTTCAAATGCGGGTTGAGTTTAATCCAATAAAATAATTTTAAAATAGCTTGCAGAAAAAATACAAAGTTATTTGGGTAGAAGGATGGTCGTATGATCAAGACAAAGAATCAGCAGTTAGGAGATCTGGGTTCCTGGCTCTGCCCCAGACTTCCTATCAAGTGACCTAAACTTCCTGAGACTCAGTTTTCCACACTGAAAAAGGAGGTATCATTGTCCCTCCCATTCAGGGCGGTTGTGAGACTTAGGGCTTCTTTCACACAGTTAGAACCCCTTTGTGCCAGTCAGGTGGCATAAAAGAGAATTCCTGTATTAGAAGGAAAGCTCCCTGCTGGAGCAAGAGTGCCACTTCTGGACCCTATTCCTGTGAGTCCCCCAGTCTGGCTTTGGAGGTTAGGGTGGTGCATGGCAGAACTCTGCTGTGCCAGTCTTCCATTGGCATAAAGTTCTTTAAATAACATAGTGGTGAAACTTAGAGCAGCCTAGCAACTGCTCTAAATCACTGGTCTTCAGAATCAGGTTGCTGTAGCCCAAGTCCCTGATGTCTCTCTCTCTCTCTCTCTCCTGATCAGATTGCTAATGTTAGTCAGACATTTCATCTCACCATACAAATGTTTATACGTGAAAATAAATTTAATAAAAGCACAAATAATTTTTAGTTATTGGTTGTCTGTTTCTATTTTTTCCTCTTTTCAATTTTATTAAACATATCCACAATGCTGATGGAGTATTAGAATAATTTCTTATTTCCTAATCTCTGATGCTAAGCTATTTCTAATGTAGTGGACAGTTGCTTAAAGTGCTAGTAAATCCTCATTGTGAATGGGACCAACTGCTTTTAAGCAGATAAGGAGATAAAATGCTGCAGACATTTCCTTCCACAAGTGAAGCACAGAAAGGCCACCGTGCCTCAAGCAGAAAGATGAAAGCAGGCCCAGCTATTAACTGGGACTAAAGTGTACTACAATACCCTTCCATCACATGCTGAAAAAAATATGTGAAGAAGTATGGATTTTTTTTAATATTGCATTTTCCTGTTAACACTGTCTCTCTATTTTCAAACCACTACTATTCATTAGCTGTATTATTAGATATAAGATACTTCGTGCATGTTAATTTAATGGGATTTTGTTTTTACAATCTGTTTGATGTTGACAAAGAACTGCACATATATTGTGCATTACAGTCATGAACTCATATCAGCCTAGAATTAATGAAAGCTAGAACAAAAGCAATGATTCTGTTTTAACTAAATTCATGTTAATGTATATACCTGTTATTAATTTACATTTTTTTGGCTCTGATTTTTAGGTGGCCAGGCTACACACAATGGTGGATCTGTAAGGGGGAAGTGGTCAGAGATGGTTCTGTGCCAATTCACACACATCCTCATCCATTCTGGGGCTGGCTGGGAACCAGTTTGGCCTTTGACATAAGTTAGAGCAGCCCTGAGACTGCTCTAACTTGCAGTATTTGTAATGGTGATACTGTTTGGAAATTGCCAGAGTTCAATATACTCTTTGTATGCCCCTCTCCAGCATGCCCCCGATAGTGGGGAGCTGGGATTGATGGTATGGAGCCAGCTATGAAATCCTACAACATATGGATATTCCCCCACACAAAGAGACTCCTCAGATACTGGATTAGAGCAGATTAGTTGCTCCTTTATGATGCCCCTTATCGTGGACCAGAATTTGGCCCTTTATGTATGTAAAGTTTTAAAAATACATATGAATGAATCTAATAAAAGTTAAATACATGAGCAGCTAAAGTAGACAAAAGTTGAAACTTATTAGTACAATTATAATTTAATACCACATATAAATTTCAGATTTGGTTTTAAAGGGTTCTGAATGTATGCTATTTACTGTTCTTTTACAAATCTAGATAGTAAATAGTAATAGATGTAAAAATTACCAGCATTTTCAGACTACAGGCTATTAGGATCAGGAATCTTTTGTCCTTTTCATCTAAAAAGCATTTAGAAGACTTTTGATGGCTGTGATGGGGTGTTCACCCTACACCAGTACTGAGGAGGTTAAGTGAAGTTAAGTGAAGTGGCAAGAGAGGCCAATTAGCCTTAGGCTGCTCAGGAGCTAAGGTGCAATGATACTAATTGAGAATGAAGCACACCGGGGCAAGAAGAGGTGGAGTTTCTATAAAGCCTAGGAGCTGAGGCTGGAGGAGGGGGCTGAAGTGAGGTGAGCCTGCTGTTACACTCCCTCATACAAGGGGGAGAGAAGGAGCCTGAAAAAGGCAGTTCAGGAAGCAGTACAGGGAAGAACCAGTAAAATCTGAGAGATCTGAACTAAAAATGATCCTGTTTGAGGGTCCCTGGAAAGGAGCCTGAAGTAGAGGGTGGGCCTACCAGCCACTGAGGGGATGGCACAGTCAGCACAGTGGATATGGAGACTGCCTGGGACTTTGTGGAAAGGGACTCTGATGAGACCCTGGAAGGGGAGGATGCGGGTGACTTGGCCAGAGAGGGGCCACAGAGCGAGTGATTGAGGCAACTGAGCGACTGCTGGACAGGGTGCAGACAGTGGTGAGCTTATTCTCCCAATAAGCCAGGAGGAGGTGCTGCTGAGAAGTAGTAGGAGACCCCTATACAATGCTATATAAAATGATAAAGATGTCTCAGCACTAATAATAAAAACCATAGGGATTTTGAAATAACCTGCACATTATATTTGCACACATCCAAAACTCCATGGACATTTAGAAATAAACCTGATGCTTAGCTTTTGTCTGACATAACTAGACTAGAGTTGAGAGTGGAAGGGGAGTGCAGCAGAGATCATCAGGCCATCTGGTACCTCAGTTTCCCTTTGCCCATTCAAAATGCCACACCACAGATACTTTCAAAACTAACTCTCCCCTTCTGTGGTATAGTTTATTGCTATAAAAATAACACAACTGCTCTTCCCTGGGCTCAATTAGTCCTTTCACTTTTTTAATCAGCTTCAGCATCCATATAGACCTCCCTCTAGATTCAAAAGCTTTTTCAGTCCCTCACCTGGCATTGCCTCCTTATAGCCCTTCCTCAAGGGCTTCAGTCTTCTGCAGCCCTCCCAAATGAGACTTGTGCCCCAGCAAGCACCTGTTCCTTGTAGGTTCCTTAGCTGAGTCTTTCCACTCAGTGGGCTTCTGCACCTTGCAGGTTCTGCACCCAGGCCTTTGCCTGGGAGCTCTGGAGAGTGATCTCTATTCTGCTCTCCCTCAGTCCTCACAGGCTAAGCTAATGTAAAGGCTTGCTTGATACTCTGTGGTTGTTCATGTGACTGCTACCTGACCTTACTAGACTACAATTCCCCAGATCCCACAGAGAAAAATATTCCAGCATGCCTGCTCTTAAAAGGACCAAACCTTGGAACAGGGTTTCCTGGCCCCATTCTCCCTTATGAGGTGGACCTCCCTGTTACAGGTGAAAAGGAATCACTTAAATTTATATTCAGCTGCCAGATCCTAAATCTAGAAACACAGATAGCACCAATAGGAATTTAGCATCAAGATTTGGGTATGGTTTCCATAATACAATATAATATTTAAATGTGTTTGTTTGTGTAGCATGGAGTAATAATTTAATGGAAAGCAAACAATTCTGTTTTGCTCAATGATCTCCACAATAATCACAAAAAAACTGAGGAGTATTTGTGGCACCTTAGAGACTAACATAATGAAGAACAAACATGCATTTCAGGTGCTTTTTCAGTTTTTGGATTTGTTTTGAGTGAACCAAAATGTTTAGGTGGAATTTTTTCAATTTTTTTTCATTTATATTCAGCCATTTTTCTCCTTTTTTAAAAAATTGGCTAAATTGGAAATATAAATGTCATTTTGAAAGCACAAGGTGAAGAATAAACCAGTTCAAAATGAAATACTCAAAATGAAACTTTCTGAAACAACTGAAACAATGTTTAAACTTTTTCTGGCATTTTTTTTCAGACAACACTATTTGTCAAATTGAACCTTAATTTGCAAATAGTTTTGGAGCCACCAAAGATACATTTTTTGGCAAAATTTTTATTCACGAACAATTTTCCCCTCAGCTCTATAAACCACAGATCATGGAAAATAACTTTAATTCTGCTTCCCTTTTGCACTTCTGCTGATCTGGTATCTTTCATAAGCACTAAAAACACTTAAAAAATTAAAAACTCCAGTCATATAAATCCTCTGTCTCACTAGAAGTGAGGACACAGATAAGATCATCAGTCTCAAAAGCCATGATTCTACTGGAAACCTTTGATCAGATTAACAAATCTTTTTGGAGGAGTGAAAAAATCTGGAATATAAAATCATTTAATAGGGAGTCATCCCCTAACTACCAGCAACAAGTCCAACTTCCTTATTAAATGAGCATTTATCCTCTACCAAAAACCATGGAGAAACTTACTAATTTCAGTGGAATCTAAGAGTTTCCTTCTTGGCTCATCAGACAGTTCTGGGAATCCAGATGAAATACTGAACTCCCAAAAAATAGTCAAGTACAGAAGAGGAATCTTTAAAATTCATATCTGTAAATTAAGCAAAGAGTCCAAAAGTAGAATCACAGTTTAAAAGTACAAGAAATAATAAAATTGTTGTGTCCCTGAACACGATACTTCATAGCACAAGTTCATTGTTCTAGTTACCATTCCCAAAATAAAGACACTGATAATAACAACAAATATTGCCATGTGTCCTCCAACAAATTAACAGCACTTCACTTTTACCAGTAGCTAGCTATTTACATCTTCAGTTTTACCAAAGTGCAAACCCATCTCCTTTGTAAAATGATCAATCACATTTCCTCTAGGAGACTGCTTTTATGAAATTGAGCATGGAACTAATGAAGTTCCTGATAATCAATTATATCAGGATGTGCTCTCCTTCTCCCTTTCACTTCAGGAAATTTGGAAACTATTCCTTTTGGTTCTCCTTCACAGCATACTTTTAAAAGATTTGATTGGCTAAAATCAAAGTTGATACAGCTCTTTATTTATCAACGTATGTGGCTACAGCTGTAATGGGAGAAGTTTACTTCTCCCACCTTTAGAATAGTTTCTGCAAGAGATGATTACTAGGTAGATTGTTTGAATTAAAAAAAATCAAAAAACATATTTGAGCAAATGTTTTAATATGCAAAATCATAGAAGTTACACCTCAGATGAAATTTGATCCTTCATATTGACCATGAATGTATTTATTCACTACTATGGATACAATATGCTTCTCCACATGAAATAAAACAGCAGTTAACTTTGGTAAATGTATTTTTATTAATCCCCTGAGATCTCAAGCAAAGACTTTCAGCCACAATTATTGTCTGAGCCAATTCTTGTTAAAGTCAATGGAAAGAATCCCATTGGCTTCAATGAGAGAGGCCTTTATAGATTTTATTAAGGACCTATATATGGCATAAATGCACAAAGGAAATAATAACCTTTCAGCACTAAGAAGATATTTTCCCCCTCTCCTTCTTAGTTTCAAATGTAAAATATTGTTACCAATGCTTAGTATGCAACCTGTAAGGAATGCTCAATGATATTCAACAGATCAGCCAAGCTACAGCCTGAGAAAGATAGTTCAAAAACTAGCAAATGGCTCCATCTGCTGTTGGCCTATGATCAATGTATACATCTGCTCTTTGAAGTACTGTTCTAAAAAAGGCTTGTATTGGTAAATATTTCACTACACACAGAAGAGATCCGGTGTCTTTGGGCATAAGTGTCTTCCCTGGTTATTTAGTAATATGAATATTATATGGAAATGTTTCTCCCTCTTTCTCCCATTGCCTTTATTTTAGCTTTCTTTTTCTTTTATTTTTGTCTTCTACTTGGCATATTTCCTTAGGGCTGTGTGTCATCAATTACAATTGTTTTGTATAATAGAGGCAAAGTCTGCAGTATTTCACGTCAACCTGTGACCCAAAACAGAGTGAATGTTGTGCTTCATTGTTAATTCAAAATAGGTCCTAGATAAACATAATCCCATGTAGCCTTAATCTATTCACTGCCCATGGTACCAATTTGCACCGACCATAAGCAGTAACCGTAAACCAAAGTTTTACAGGATTATTTTGTTTGCATGTGTCTAAAACTGGCAATTTTATGCCGGATTGGGCATACTGTTTTACTGTGCTGATGTTCTGTAGTCGTTGCTTAAATCTACTGTGTGGCTAAATAGAAATCTAGGTTAGATTCCTGGCTTTACCATTGACTAGCTTTTAGTCCTTAGGCAAGTTATATAATCTATCTTCCTCCTTGGTAAACAAATAATCTTCCCTGTCATAAATTTGCATTAGATGGAGTGACAAGTCCGGGCTGCCCTCTTGTTAAATGGAGATAATGTTTACTCACTTTTCAAGACCTATACATCTAAAAAAATCACTAAATACTATTATTTACTATTTGATTCATTATTTAGTGTAAACTCAAAGAAGACAGGGTTCCAACTATTGCCAAACATAACCAACATAATTATCTGTCTGGAAGACACCCAGCATGTATTGTGCTTGACTATAAATAAATAATATTTTACCTAATTATGTGATTAGATTGAGGCAATGTATCTGGGTGGGTAAAAGTTTTTGGGTTTACTTATAAATGCTCTGTCTAACTGGATAAAAGTGTAACTCAACAGCGACAATGGCAAATAGGTGATCTTCCTTTAACATACTGTACCCCAGGTTCACCCTGTTATATGATTATGATATATTGTGTACAAAGTATGCCTTGTGAGGTATAATTTGAAAACTCATAACTTACTGAACATTATTATCCTGGTAAAATACATATGGCAACGTTGTATGTAAAGTTATTAAACTCTACTGTATAACAATTATTTTAATATAATATGTGCAAAGTTAGAAAAGCAGGCTCAAACTAGTTTTTCAGAGACAGACAGACCTGCATGCCAGCAGGTTGCTAAAGAGTCATTACCTGTTTAATTAGAGATTCACCAGCAAAGGAGTTGTAAACAAAGTATTTATAATTCACTGGAAGGAGAGCTGGCAGACCAAGTATGGAATGGAGTTGCATGACCCCATGACCCAGCAATGAGTTTTCCAATGAAAAGAGTTAGAGGATAAAAAGGAGAGACAGTGACCTACTCCTCACCTCTCTTCCCCCATCTCTACTCACAGCAGCAAGATCACTTGAAAGACAACAGGAGCATCACTGAACTTGAGCAGGGGGAATGTCTTAACTGGAAGGCTTTCCAGTTAGTATGGACTGCTGAAAGTTTTTGGGTCAGAGAAACCTTTTCCCTTTCAAATCTTATTTAATTTGGTAAAGCTTAGGAATTAGTTTGCGGTTTTATCCTTTTATTTCTTGTGTAACTAGTTCTGACATTTATGCCTTTATCACTTATAGTCACTTAAAATCTATCCCTTTCTAGGTAATAAACTTGTTTTTTAACCTAATCCAAGGTGTATTTGGATTGAAGTGCTTGGGTACTCCACTTGAGACAACAAGTCTGGTGCATACAAACTTTACCCTTTGTTGGAATGTCAGACTAATATGAGCTTATATTGCACAGGGGTCTACTGAGCAGTATAAGATGCACATCCTAGGATGCAAGGCTGGAGCTGGGGAATTTGCAGGTGTTGCCCTTTATGTAGTTCATGAGTGGCTGGGAGAGCATTCATACAATTTGGCTAGGAGTGACTTTACATGCTAATGGCTGTGTGTGAGCGGAGCCCGGAGAGGCACTAGCAAAGCAGTGTAAAAGGCACCCTGGGCTGGAGAGTTAAAGGGACACAGTGGTTAAACAGTCTAGATTGTACCCTGCGGGATGTCACACTTCCCTCTTAGTAACTAACGCTAAACAAGAAGACAAGGATGCTCAGTTTCTTTTATTTTAGCTATGGAACCACTAACCTGAAAAATACAACAGTTTGGAGTGGATAGGGTTATCCTTGGTGCTATTCTAAGTACATATCACTTGGGATTCTCTCTCTTTGGGAATTTTTTCCCCTTTTCTGTAATCTCCACAATGGATATTCTTCCCCTACTCTTCGTCTGTTCTACCCTCCACCCCAACGGAGTTCTTCCCCCCCCTTCTCCCTCTGGGCCAACCAGCCCAGAATATTCTCTCTCTGAATTGATTGATTGATTGAATTCTCCTCAGGAACTGGAGGGAATGAGTGTGGGGAGTAGATAAAAGAGATTGAGTTCCCTGAACCTGCAGATGGTAGGCAGTGCTTGCAAACAAAGGTAGGCAGGAAAAAGCAGCCACTCCCCTGAGTCTGGGACTCAGCAGGGCCCTGAAGGCACCAGCTCTGGGGCTTTGTGGTGGCTGTGGCATCTGTATGAACAGCCACTGCTTGACAGCATGAAGGGAAGGTGACTTAGTGGTTTATGCCCAGTGAGGCATGAGTCCTTCCAAGTCCTTTTGAATTAGCTGCAGGCAGGTATTGTTGGGCTGGATCGCTTTTTGGTATTGATACCTCTGGTCATAAAACACTGATAGAATTTGAATTTGCCATATTAATTGGCAAAATCAAGCTTGGAGACAAAGAATGACACTAGGGGAATGACTGAGTGATTCAGATTTATTCTCCCATTTAAACGATACCTGAGTATACCGAATGCCTAGTATGAGTCATCAGCAGGGATTGAACTCTCACACTAAAAGCATGAGCCACGTTCTACCTATTAAACTAAAGTACTAACTTTCCTTAGCTAGCAGGTATAGCAGGCTCATTAGCTGCATTTAGATTAACCACTAACTAGAGGGGGACAAAGAGCCTCAATATAGCAATCTGGGTTACATGTGGTTATAACTGTATGAATAGTTTAGGTACTTGCACGTAGTTAATGATAATCTACTATTCCATTAAATAAAATATGAACTGGAAAAGAGGGTCATCTCTGGTCTTTGCTCATTTGAGACTTCCTTGATTTATTAACAATTGTTTGTTTTTTTCTGAATATTCTTTTTTCCCTATGGGCAACTTGTACAGAATGACTAAAAGCCTGTTGCTACTGTCACAGCTGCTTTCAGGAAGAGTACTCTGCCCACTTAGAATAAACACAAAGATGAGAGAGGACCTCATTTTTGAGCAGCTGCTGCTCATGTATATGCTGCTGTCTGTGTCCAGCCTGACTTTACTTCTGTGGCACAGAATTGTTAGTGACTACTTATGCCAGCATACTGTAAATGCACTACTGATCATTACATATCTAGCTCCTTTCCTGTTGCTTTGGCCAGCCTGGCCAGAGCTTGTGTACGCTCTTAACCCAACCATAAAGATTGAAAGAATGCTGCACATCCAGAATGAAAGGAAAAAAATCAGTCTTATGTTATGAAGCTTGATCCAAAGCCCATTAAGTTTAATCAGAGTCTTCCCATTGACTTCAAGGGGCTTGGGATCAGGTGTATGCTTCCATCATAAATATTTCCAAATCTTACCACTCCCAAATAATTGGACCTCCAAATGAGTTTATCTCTAGTCCAGATATGAGCAGTCACCCATCCATATGATTAATTACTGTAAAGCTGTAAAATGCTATGCAAGTGCTAATATTCATAGTATTTATGGCTATTACCTTTTCAGCACTAGAGAAACAGCATCTGCCTTTGTAAAATTATATGCCACCAGTATCTTATGTGCTTTAAGACTTTTAACACAACTCCGTCCAAGATAATTTTTCTCTCATTTATGAGATGAAACATCTTAGATTTTAGATAATATTGTGATGAGGTCCCCAGGGTGCAACCTGGACTGTGGGACCACTGAGCCCTCTGTCCCACAATCCTGGGCTGGCCCTTACATTTTGATGTTGATGTCAAATTGTAAGCCTGTCAGGGTTCCTTCCCCACTCTGAACTCTAGCGTACAGATGTGGGGACCCGCATGAAAGACCTCCTAATCTTATTCTTACCAGCTTAGGTTAAAAACTTCCCCAAGGTACAAACTTTGCCTTGTGCTTGAACAGTATACTGCCACCACCAAGCGTTTTAAACAAAGAACAGAGAAGAGACCACTTGGAGACATCTTTCCCCAAAATATCCCCCCAAGCCCTACACCCCCTTTCCTCGAGAAGGCTTGATAAGAATCCTCACCAATTTGTACAGGTGAACACAGACCCAAACCCTTGGATCTTAAGAACAATGAAAAATCAATCAGGTCCTTAAAAGAAGAATTTTAATTAAAGAAAAAGTAAAAGAATCAACTCTGTAAAATCAGGATGGAAAATACTTTACAGGGTATTCAGATTCAAAACACAGAGGATCCCCCTCTGGGCAAAACCTTAAAGTTACAGAAAATAGGAATAAACCTCCCTCTTAACACAGGGAAAATTCACATAAAACAAAAGATAAACTAATCCGCCTTGCCTGGTTTACCTATACTGGTTGCAATACTGGAGACTTGGATTAGGATGGGTTGGAGAAGATGGATTTCTGTCTGGCCTCTCTCAGTCCCAAGAGAGAACAAACATGTAAACAAAGAGCACAACAAAAGCCTTCCCCCCTGCAAGATTTGAAAGTATCTTGTTCCCTTATTGGTCCTTTGGTGCCAGACAGGTAACCAGGTGCCAGCCAAGTTAGCTGAGCTTCTTAACCCTTTACAGTTAACAGGATGTTGCCTCTGGCCAGGAGGGATTTTATAGCACTGTATACAGAAAGGTGGTTACCCTTCCCTTTATATTTATGACAAAGCCTGTGGCAGGTGTCCACAAGCAGCTGCAGGCAGAGACATACTCAACTACGTTACATGAATGACTTCCCAGCCACTCATGAGCCATCAATAGGGAAGCTCCAGCCAATTCCCCCCAGCCCTGCACCCCAGAACTGTACTGTCTTGCACTGGCCAGAAGCCTGATCTGTGTAAATTCATTACTTAGTTCACCACTTCTTCATAGGAAAGTGGACATACACGAGCCTTTGTAACCTGAGCAGATTTCCTAAGCACTTTAAACAAACTCATTGATAAGGATAAAACATTAAAATAAGTTTATTAAATACAGAGAAATAGATTTTAAGTGATTATAAGTGGTAGACATAAAGGTCAGAGACAGGTACCTTAAGAAATAAAAATAGAAACATGCATTCTAAATCCTACACTTTTAGTGTACGCAAGAGTTGACTCAAACAGCTTTTCTCACCCTGACAGGTGTTACAAGCAGGTTACAGTTCCTCAATACACAGGCCATAGGTGCTGACTTTCCCTCTTTCCTGTGGGTGCTCGACCCCCCTCCGCCTCTGGCCCCATCCCCACCCCCACTCCACCCCTTCCATGAGGCCCTACCCTTGCCCCGCCCCCATTCCAATCCCCTTCCCAAAGTCCCCAACCCAACTTCACCCTCCTCCCTGCCCCAATTCCAACTCCTTCCCCAAATCCCTGCCCCGCCCCAGCCCCACCTCTTCACCACCTCCTCTCCTGAGCGTGCCATGTTCCTGCTCTCCCCGCCCCCCCTCCCCCCCCGGAGCGTGCTAATGCTGCCAAACAGCTCTTTGGCAGTGGCTGGGTGGGAAGTGCTGGGAGGTAGTCAGAGGAGCAGGGCGGCGGTGCGCTCAGGGGAGGAAGACGAGGAGGTGGAGCGGGGGGTGAGGGGAGCTTGGCTGCTGGTGGGTGCAGAGCACTCATTAATTTTTCCCCGTGGGTGCTCCAGCCCCAGAGCACCCATGGAGTCGGCACCTATGACACAGGCTGTGACTACCTTCCAGCCTGGGACCACCCTTCCTCAGTTCAAAGTCTTTGTCTTTCAGACATTCTTCCAGGTGTTGAGATGTGGGAGGAGGGAGAGAGAGCAAGTGATGATTTCACTGTCTCTCTTTTATACTTTCTTCACTATGTGGTGGGATAGTCTGCCTCCATGGCATACATGCTTTCTCCAAGAAGTCTCTGGGATTGTGGATTCCTTTCTTGATGGGTGTTGATGAGCCATTAATGCTGTCTGGCTATTGATGGCTACTCTTGTTGTAACTGAAAGGCTGGTTGTGGGCCTTCCCAAATTCACAAACATATTTCAGTAACACATATAGCAATACTTCATAACTTCACATATAATGATAGCACATACGATTCAACAGGATATTAATGTTCAAGAGATTAAGACTTTTAAAATGATACTTCAGAAGGCATACTTTGCACAAAACATATCATAATCATATCCCAGTGGTGAATATGGTGCTACTTTGAGGTACAGAGTGTCACAAATATGCCTTATTTCTCCTGTGTATTTAATGTGAAGAGACTCTGATCTCTGTTTTGAGGAGCATCATTTCAGATAAAAGCTCTTCACGTTTCCTAATGTTCAATTGCCCCATTTTTTCTAGTTCCAGCTTCACATGACTGCAGTTAAGCTCTTTGCCTGCCTTTGTGGTTTCTATATGCTGTTGACTTCTCATAGAAAAATGGTTTTGTCAGTTAGTGAGTCTGTTTGGTTCTTTGCATCATTAGATGGTCACTCCTTTTATCTATCACTTGTATAATGATTCAACTTTGGGCATATTTTTGCAAAATTCTGTGGGGATTCCATCCAGGCCAGCAGGAGGCAGAATCTCTCTTTTTGAGAATTCCCCTAGAAGGTTGCTGCACGCATTATTTAGTGTTAAGAATTTTCTCCCTCGCCCATCATTCTCTGTTGAACTCTAGAGTCTGCAGGGCTTTGTTGTTCTAGGCAGTGCTGGTGGAACTCTGGTTCTGGTTTGGTTTGTTCTGATGTAGCCCACCGGAAAAAAAGAATCATTACTAAGCTGCAATTTTACATTCTTTACTTGAATGACAGTCAGAAGTTCCAGTCCAATGTGTAGGCATGATGTGGCCTTTATTTTTAATCCTATAAAATTAGCAGAATTTAGTAGGTTTCTTGTTCTAGTGCCATTCAACATTACTCAACTTTCTTACCATTCCTCTTAGTTATCTTCTGTCTCATCCTGCTTTCTCCTCACTAAATTTCAAGTCGTGAGACTGCTCTGCATTTTTTTAACAGTCTGGTGTGGCATCCAAGAAAGGGCTCTTTCAGAAACTGTTTGTACAATCCCCTCCCCGCCCCCGTTAATGGTATCATTGCTTCTGTGCTAATGATAATGTCAAAAAGGAACTTGTGGCTTTAAAGGAACCATAATATCCTGTGCTTAAGAAAACAAAAGATTCCTATGGCTGTTCCTGTCTGGAGGAAGCTTCTCCCCTGTGCTGATTGACAGCTCATTAACTGGCTGTAATCTAATCCACCACAGAGCCCCATAGAGTCAGCCTGTATGCACAGACCACTCTTAGGAACTCTACAGGGTTCAAGCCTAGCAGCAGCTGATTTATATCCTGGCTTGGCAGAATAAAATTTTTATTTTTTATAAGTTTGATGGATAATTTCGACGTTTGTGTTTTATGCATGGTTTTCATTTTTCATCTGTTTAAATGTTCACACTTGTAGGAAATTATGGGGGGAGGGTGTCAACATTTATTTGATATCCTGACATTCAAAAAGTTCAAGCTATATGAACGGCTAAAACACAAATTGTCAAAATCAGATGTCAAAATAAACAAAGTAAATATCCTTAGATCATTAATCATACTGGTTTTTACTATTCATTTGCTAGTCCCTTTGTAACAAGACTAATTCAAAAGTCTAACTCACTGGATTTTTACTCTATGTTCTCAAGCAGCATTTTTCTTTCTTTGCCTATCTGTAAATTTCTATTATGATGGAAATACTTTTCTGTTGGTTTGTGTTGTGGTGAAATCTGTTTATCAACATTTGCTGATAAAAATGTACTCCTTAGAAGCCTGCTCATGTCAATTTCATGTGCACATTGAGCCTTCTTGGTTCTGCAATTTATCTGAGATGGATTCAGGTCTTGCTAACTGACCAGGGATGTACAAATGCAGATTCTAGCTGCACAGAACTGTTACCCTGGCACCATGGGTAGTGGGTATCATAGGCCAGGGGAGGCTGAGCCTGGAGTGGCCCCACCCATGTTTTGCCCCCAGGAGCTTTGTTCCCACACCTCTTTCCTGGCCCAGGCTGGTGCTGGGGCTGGGGCTGTACAGCCTGACACCTGGACTTGGGGAGGCTGGGGCGGATGCCTGCCCAGTGCTCCATTTGGGGGCACTGTGGTGACGGCGCCTGACCTGCATTCAAGGGCTGAGGTTTGGGGCAGTGTGGTGACGTTGCCCGCCTAGTGCTCCGGGGCTGGGGTTGGGGGCACTGCCACCCTACACTCTGGGGCGGGGGTGCTGGGACGGCCCATGGCTGGGCGGGCCAGTGGCCATGGTGGGGATGCTCTGGGCTCTGGTGGGGGAGGGTGGCAGATGGGGAGGGGCAAGCAGGGAGGGGCGGATCCTCGGGCAGAAGGGGAGGGGCCAGGGGCTAGCCTCCCCCAATGGCCAGTTCACCCACCGCCCATGCCTGGCACACTAAGAATGGAACCCAGAGCAAAAATCTGCCTCATCTATCTTCACTGGATATATCACCATCATATTAATTGCCAAACCCTTCTATGGGTAATTAGTTAGCTTATGTTTTCAGTAACACAATAACTAGAGTCTCTGTAAAATTGCACTGTGCCTTTATTGTCATACAATGGGGAAAAAGAACTATGAAAGAATGGAGTCAAAGATTTGTTGACACTATTCTCTGCATAGTTGAGCGCAGAGGTGGGCAAACTATGGCCCACCGGCCACATCCAGCCCGCGGGACCGTCCTGCCCAGCCGTTGAGCTCCCGGCCGGGGAGGCTAGTCCCCAGCCCCTCCCCCACAGCCACGCCACTGTGCAGGCAGTGCTCTAGGCGGCAGGGCTGTGCGCTCCTGCAGGGCAGCATGGCAGCGTGTCTGGCTCCAGCCAGTCGGCGCAGCTGCCGGACATGCTGCTCTGAGCGGCATGGTAAGGGGACAGGGCTGGGGGGTTGGATAAGGGGCAGGGGACCCCGGGGAGCAGTCAGGGGACAGAGAGTAAGGGGTGGTTGGATGGGGCAGAGGTTCTGGGGGAGAGGGGGTGCAGTCAGGGGATGGGGAATGGGGTGGTTGGATAAGCATGGGAGTCCCGGGAGCCTCTCAGGAGGCAGAGTAGTCAGGGAGCAGGGGGGGTTGCATAGAGGGTGGGGTCTTGGGGGGGGGCGGTTAGGTGTGGCGGGGTCCCAGGAGGGGGCTGTCAGGGAACAAGGAGCAGGAGGGGTTGGATGGGTTGGAGGTTCTGCAGGGGGAAGTGAGGGGGTGGGAAGTGGGAGGGATCGGATTGGGGCGGGGGCCAAGCTGTTTGGGGAAGCACAGCTTTCCCTATCGGGCCCTCCATACAGTTTTTTAACCCCAATGTGGCCCTCAGGCCAAAAAGTTTGCAACCCCTTGTTTAGAGTGATCAGACACACCTTGCACGTAGCTCTCCCTTATACATGTATAGACATATGGGATAGGGCGGGGAGAGATATTCAGAGTTGGGCTTTTACCAGAAAGCTTTAAGTACAGGAAGTGTAGTTTACTCCAAGGAAGTGTTATTTACTCCTTCTCATAACACAAGAACTAGGGGTCACCAAATGAAATTAATAGGCAGCAGGTTTAAAACAAACAAAAGTGGGGGAGGGATAGCTCAGTGGTTTGAGCACTGGCCTGCTAAACCCAGGGTTGTGAGTTCAATCCTTGAAGGGGCCATCTGGGATCTGGGGCAAAAATTGGGGATTGGTCCTGCTTTGAGCAGGGGGTTGGACTAGATGACCTCCTGAGGTCCCTTTCTAACCCTGATATTCTATGATTCTATGAAGTATTTCTTCACACAACGCACAGTCAACCTGTGGAACTCTTTGCCAGAGGATGTTGTGAAGGCCAAGACTATAACAGAATTAAAAAAAAGAACTAGATAAATTCATGGAGGATAGATCCATCAATGGCTATTAGCCAGTGTCCCTAGCCTCTCTTTGCCAAAAACTGGGAATGGGTGACCTGGGATGGATCACTTGATGATTGCCTGTTCTGTTCATTCTCTCTGAAGCACCTGGCATTGGCCCCTGTTGGAAGACAGGATACTGGGCTAGATGGACCTTTGGTCTGACCCAGTATGACTGTTTTTATGTTCTTATCCATCTTTTCCTCCTCAGATTCTGCATGATTCTGACAGAAACAACTCTTAGCTGTACTTGTGCTAATTTCTTCTGTTTCTGTATGAAGCTCTTCATGGCACTAATATTTTTTGAATATCTGTAAATATTACAGATTGTTCTAATTTTACCTGTTTCTTAATAGATTGAGTGAGTGCATGTATAAAGCAAAAGCCTCTACAACTTGGGAGCCTAAATGTATCTTATATTGAACAAACATTGGAAGCATAAATTCCAGGGCATAGTATTGTAGATGAATATTCGCAGGTGCTAAAACTACACAGAATATGGATTTGGGCTGGGGCGGGTGGTGTGTGTGTCAGTGATGATGATATTCACATGTGAATGTTTCCATAGACGAGGCTAAGTCTAAAGGGGCAACTTTTCGGGTGAGAATAGACAATAATGGTAGATAAAAAAGTATTAAGACCACAGAAGATTAAAAACAAAACAGCTCAGTCCAAATTTTTAGAGGGCTGTCTTGTACATATCTGCTGTACCACTATCAAAAAGAAATTAAAACAGCAGCCTGAATCATCAATAACACCTAAGAACTTTCATTGAGGGTAAATTATCCCTAGAACACTGGTTTAAGAGAACAGTTATGACTTTGCAGTACTATAGTTTCCTAGTTTTTCACTGTGATGTTCTGTACCTCAAGGGAACACCCAGCACCCCCATGTTCATCCTTGTAATATGATTGTGTGGTATCTAATGCAAAGTTTGTCATGTCGGGTGTCTTCGGAAGGCTCATGATGCACTGAGCATTGTTGTTATAATAATGTTATAGTAATAGTTGTTATAGTAATGTTATAGGTTGTAATTTTATGTATATAGTTATGAGGCTGAAAATGTGTCCTCATGGCTTAAAGCAAGCCCAGGCAAAAACTTTTCAAGAGCAGAGGGGAAGTTCACACCTCATCAGGGCATGTATGGGACAAACTCAGCCCAGCCTCACAGGAACAAAGGACACTGGCCTAGAGAACAACAAAGGACCCGTTGGACTCTCGAGTGAGTTACTTCCCTTTCTTTGGTCAATTTGGAACTGCAATGAGGTAATGCTTACTTGACTCTGAAGGGGGGGGTAAGCCAAGAGGGAAGAAAGAACGTGATAAAAGGGAGAGACGTTTGCCATGCTCTTCCTATCTCTTCCACCTCTATCTACAGACATCATCACCAAACGATTGAAGTACGGATCAAAGGGGAGAGCCTGACTGAAGGCCAGCCAGCCGGCCTGTGGTGAGAAGCATCTAAGTTTGTAAGGGCATTGAAAGTGTTAAGATCATCTTAGAATGCGTTTTACTTTTATTTCATTTGACCAAATCCGACTTGTAACTTATAATTACTTAAAATCTATCTTTCATAGTTAATAAATTTGTTTATTCTACCTGAATCAGTGTGTTTGATCTGAAGCATGTCAGAGATGTATAACAAGCATGGTACATGTAAATTTCTTTGTTAAATTGACAAACTCGTATAAGCTTTCAGTGTCCAGTGGGCATAATTGGACACTGCAAGACAGAGGTTCCTAGGGTTGTTCCTGGGACTGGAGATATTGGCTAGTGTCATTCGGTTGCACAATCCAAGGAGCAGCTTACATGCCAGAGGCTGTGCATGAAAAGCCCAGGAGTGGGGGTTCTCACAGCAGAGGAGGGTAGGGCTGGCTCCCAGAGTCAAGGATTGGAGTGACCTAACAGATCACCGGTCCAGATAACAGAACGTCACAATCATACAGAGCCATAATTCTATGAAAGAATCCTTGATTTTGTGTGTTTTGAAAAATATTCTCCTTCTAAAATCCAAAGAGAAATAAACATGTCCCTCCTAGCTTCTAACCAGTACGAAACCCCCCAAAACCCACTATATTTAGCTAGCTAGCTAGCTGATTTTAGATCTTTTGCTTCTTAGCAAGCTATTTCTCTACACTTATTATCACTTAAAATCGTAGTCCCATAAGAAGGGAGCAATGACTGTATATATAGGACCCTAAACCCCTCCCTTCTTACAGGTGTCAAGTTTAGTTTATCCCATTGTAATAAATTTCACATGGACCTCCTTGCCAGCCAGGTCATCAAATTAGCAGAGATTATCTTTCTTCCCCGGTGCTATCCCTGAATCTGTGTGTGCCACAGAACACTAAGAAAGGAAGGTAAAGAGCTTAGCTCAGACTATTAAAATAAACATCCTGGTCCCTAAGTTATTGTTGCATAATAAAAATGAATGTTTGGCTCTTCAGCATCTCCTCATTCGTATCCAAGAGCAATAATTACAGCTCTCTGATAATGTGGCTTTCAGCTCCAAAGCGAGTATTTTCTGATTTTACTTTTGAAAGGAATTGTGATGCTTTTATCTGGATGAAGGAGAATATAATAAATTGGAAGATATGAAGAAATCAGAAAGAAATCAGAAAGTTGGTAGGAGAATAAAGAAAGATATAATGAATAATTCCAAATTCCTTTCCCTGGAATTTCACAGCATTATTGCAGTTAGTACCTTATACAATGCCCGTGGGATTCTGATATCCTGTATAGTGGCTGTATAAAGGATATAACAACATAATAGTGATAACCATGTGATTCTTTCTGTAACCCTTACCCATGTTCCACATTTTCCAGCTAATGTTTGTCTCCCCACTAGTTGCATTGTATCTTACATTTAGGCTCCAAACCTGCTAGCTGCTCTGAAGATGGTTCACCTGTGAGGAGCAGCCTGCAAGGTTGGGGCCTTAGATCTTGGTCCAAAGTTTGTTGAAGTCACAGAGAGTTCTTCTTCTATTGACTTCAGTGGACTTTGATTAATAGATTTTAAGACCAGAGGGCACCATCAGAACATCTTGGCTGACCTTCTGTATAATACAGGCCAGATGTCTATTGAGCTCAATAACTTGTGTTTGACTAAAGCATATCTATTGATCAGACCCATAGACTGTAAACCCTTTGGGACAAAAGACAGTATCTTTCTTGGCTCCTGTGGAGCACCTTCCATACTTTTGGGAGCTACAAAATCAATAATAATGGTAACACAAATTCCTCCACCTGGGAGTACTGATGGACTAAAAAAAAAAAAGAAAGCTTGATGACTGAGGTATCCTGCCATCTTTGTAAACTTCAGATAGCATTCAGCCTTCCTCTATCACCAAGATTCACCCACTATCTCAGCTCCTGATTCAGACACTTTTACTAGAACACTTCTAGCCAATCCACTTCATTCCACAAAAATACCACCTATCAATCTAGACCAGTGGTGGACAACCTGCGGCCCATGAGGGTAATCTGACTGCGGGCCGTGAAACATTTTGCTGACGTTGACCGTCTGCAGGCACGGCCCTCCACAGCTCCCAGTGGCCGCAGTTTGACATTCCCGGCCAATGGGAGCTGTGGGAAGCAGTGGGCCGTAGGGACATGCTGGCCACCCGTTCCTGCAGCTCCCATTGGCTGGGAACGGCAAACTGCAGGCAGTGAGAGCTGCGGGGAGTCGTGTCTGCGGACAGTCAACATCAGCAAAATGTCTCATGGCCTGCATTCAGATTACCTTCATGGGCCGCATGTAGCCCATGGGCTGCAGGTTGCCCACCATTGATCTAAACTCCTCATTTTCTTTCCCCTAGCTATAGTTCTTGTCAACTTACATTTTATATGAATAACACAAAAGCTTAAAGACACACCCTCTAGCAAAAATCACAATGCTTTCCGGTGAGAGCTGCAATCAATGATAGTAATTGTAATACTCAACAATAATTCTTTATCACATCATATAAACCCCGTTAAACTCAGTGACAGTTTTTTCTTCTGGTATAATAGAACATATTGTGAAAGTAATGGAATTTAGAATTAGAAGAAGACCCCAATAAAGAAGAATACTCTGAATCTTATCCATCCTATTCAGAAACACCATAGCATACATCAAAGAAATGCACAGGACCTGATGTCACTGACCCTTGAGTGGGTGTGTGAGGTTGTGGTAGACACAAGGGTCAATCATAACCCTTACACTTGGTTTTATATATTACAGCCACCACCGTGGTATCTGAGTGTCTTCGAGCAATGCAAAACACTGACATGATTAAGGTCTGTTTCATGTAGTTCCTTCTCCATTCCTTCTCAGGGCTGCGGGTGGAAGAGGGAAAGAGAAATAGTATACTTTAAATATTTTTTAAAAGATATGGTGTGTTGTGTGATTTTCATTTGTGACTGAACATCTGAAGCAGTGACCCAGGATTGGTTCTCAGATCCTAGGGGATTGGGTTTCACAGACTTGGTCTGCCCCCTGAGAAAACTTTGTCTCTGTGCACACAGGAGCTAATTCATTATTAATTGCATGATGGTCACACCTCGATTAGGATCTCATTGGGCTATGCACTTGCAAACACATAATGGGAGATGGCCCCTGCTATGAAGATCTTACAGTCTAAACAGATTAGACAATGGTGTAAGGGGAACTGAGGCATAGAGGTGACTTGACTTGCCCAATGTCACACAAAGGTCAGTGGCAGAATTGGGAATACAACTCAACTCTCCTGAGTACCAGTCCAGTTCCACATCTGTGAGACAACTATGCCTCATAATTAATCACCACATCCCGCCACCCCCATAAACCAGGTGGTGTTAGCACCAGAATGGAAGTCAGAAAGAGAAATACATGCACACACAATCTCACAGATTCCTGTTCACCAGACAGAAGCGGTTACATTGGATCAACACTGCTCCCCAACTGCTAGGTATGAGTCAATCTGAGTTAGTTACATCTTGTAAGGTAACAGAATAATAGGTCTCCTGGGTTCTAATACTGAGCAGTGGATTTTTATGGCGTGTTATGCAGAAGGTCAGATGAGTTGATCAGAATAGTTTCTTCTGCTTTAAAGTCTATTTATCTTTGAGATGCCTCCGTGATATCATTGGTATGCAGAATTTACCAGTAGCTGACACCTCTAGATTTGGGAACATATTTGAATGGAAAAAATATATTAAAACTTTTAGAGTAGCAGAGATAAAAATGTTACATTATTTGATATTGTGCACAGTACACATCAAAAAAAGCTTCAAGGTATTTAGTCTTAGAAGGAGACAACATCAGAACATAATGGCCAGTGAGAAAGAGCTTTTATTCTGCAGAAAATTTTGCTAGGGTGAGAGGGGAAAGGGAGGGAAAGCTCCCTGGCTGGACTATATATCACAGGGTACAGTGTGGTCTTCCACAAGGAGTAATGGTCTCAAGTTGCAGTGGGGGAGATTTAGGTTGGATATTAGGAAAAACTTTTTCACTAGGAGAGTGGTGAAACACTGGAAAGCGTTACCTAGGGACGTGGTGGAATCTCCTTCCTTAGAAGTTTTTAAGGTCAGGCTTGACAAAGCCCTGGCTGGGATGATTTAATTGGGGATCAGTCCTGCTTTGAGCAGGGGGTTGGACTAGATGACCTCCTGAGGTCCCTTCCAACCCTGATATTCTATGATTCTATGATTCCTACTTGCTGAGCAGCCACAGTCGATCATGGGAGTCTCTGGCCACAGTGCATCATGGGAGATGTAGTCTGGCATCTACATGACCTGACACATAGAGGAAAATGGGGGTGTGAGGCACTGGAATTACAGCTCTCATGAGTAAGGCTACAGTTTTGTCACAGAGGTCACAGAAGTCATGGAATCTGGTGGAAGTCACCGCTGAAGGAGGTGGCTGGGAGCTGCAGGGTCCCGCCACCTCCCACAGTGACAGGGAGCTGTGAGGTATCCCTGACACCTGAGGTAGCGGCCCCCAAGCTCCCAGCCACCATGGGCAGTGCGGGTACCCTGCAGCTCCCCGCCAGCCACAGTGGCAGGGGGACCCATGCAACTCCCCAGATGCCATTGTGGGGCAAGGGGACCCCAGCAGCTCCCTGCCACTGCTGTGGGACAGTGGGACTCTGGCAGCTCCTGGCTGCCATGGGTGGGTGGGGAAGAGGGACCTCCACAGCTCCCTGGCTACCACGGCAAGGCAGAGGGACCCCTACAGCTCCATGTGGCTGTGGTGGGGCAGGAGGACCCCTGCAGCTCCCCACTGCAGAGGTGGCAGGGGGATTCCAACAGCTCCCCACTGCTGGGGAGGGGGAAGGGGGACCCCAGAGCTCCCAGCCACCCCACAGCTGCCCAGTCCTTCCCATTTTATCATGGATATTTTTAGTAAAAGTCAGGGTCTTCCGTGAATTTTTCTTTATTGCCCGTGACCTGTCCCTGACTTTTACTAAAAACATCCATGACAAAATCTTAGCCCATGGGTGGCCAACCTGAGCCTGAGAAGGAGCCAGAATTTACTGTTGTACATTGCCAAAGAGCCACAGTAATACGTCAGCAGTCCCCCCATCAGCTCCCCACCCCCCCGCTCCCAGCGCCTCCATCCACCTGTGGTGTGCAGAAGGTTCGGGGGGGGAGGGGGGGCGAGGAGCAAGGGCACGGCAGGCTCAGGGGAGGGAGAGGGAAGAGGTGGAGTGGGGGCAGGGCCTGTGGCAGAGCCAGGGGTTGAGCAGTGAGCACCCCCCGGCACATTGGAAAGTTGTCGTCTGTAGCTCCAGCCCTGGAGTCGGTGCCTATACAAGGAACCGCATATTAACTTCTGAAGAGCCGCATGTGGCTCCAGAGCCACAGGTTGGCAACCCCTGTCTTAGATTTACTCATGAGACAGCATGGTGGCATTTCTGAATTGACTTTTTTTGTTTGTTTTTTTAACCCAAACCAGAAAACTGAACACCCAAAAACTGAAAAGTTTTTTGACAAAGTCAAAATATTTCATAGAAAACAGACACTCTTCATGAAAAATGTAGCTTAGCTGAGAATTCAGTTTTCCGTCAGAGAAGAATTTCAATAGAAATTATACCACTCCTAATAATCAGGAAGTTTGATTTATGCATTCCTCCCAGACAAACAATTAAGTTTGTGTGAACTTCTAATTTTAGTGTATACTTTAAACTGTGTCCTCTTGGATAAATGAAATCCAGTTAAGTATTCTTTTAAGACATTAAGTCACACAAAGGCTCCTGTGTGCTCATGGAAAATGCTCAGTGATAAGTTTAATTGATTTGCAACTCAATGCACTTTGCAAGTATTGGGCTATAAAGTTTACTTTCCAGAGCCATTGCTTATTAATGGAAAATAATTATTTGGACACCTTGCCCAGAGCAGTCTCTTATTGTTATGTACTTTATGATCTCTGATGACAAAGGTAAGTACATTAAAAATGTGCTGAACTGTTTTGAGATATTTTGAATAACTAATTTAGAATTTAGAATATATGTATAGCACAGGTTTGCAAACAGGACAAGTATTTTTAATGCTTTTTTAAATAGAATAGATCTGGTTGAAACTAGCACACAAATTAAAGTGAATATCTATTTAATAGAATGTTCTTTATATTTTAGTGGTAGCATAGTGTCATGTTGTGTTGCACCACATTTTTGTGGTTTATTCTTGTGACTGTTAAGATTTACAAGAAAAGACATTGTTTATTAGACCAGAAACCTATGATCATTATGATAATGAATATTCCAGCTGCAGGTGTCAGTTCATGAATCAGATGTTTGTTTAAAAACTGATAATTTAAATATTTGTGTTTTCTTTTTTGGACTGACAACCTCATTGTCAGTAGATCGCTATATTAGACATCAAGAAGTAGGTTGTTTCAACTTGTCACTGACTACAGCAGTTTAATGTCTGCAAGCAGGCCCTATTTATACCACAGAGAGTCTAATGCAGGTAATTAGAAGAAATTTGTTACACCTTTTACACAGCACAAAGAAGATGAAACAGGAGAGAGGATCTTACCTTGGTGTTTTCATTTTCAATAGGTGCCTATTTCTTGTCTCTCTGATTAGTTTCTAACACTCATTCTTCACTCTTTTTCTGAGGTATGATCTTTTCTTCTGAACACTTCTAGTATAACTTTTACAAGAAGATCAAAATCTTCTTTATAATTATAATTCTTTTCTTTAAGTAATGCCTCTGATGGAAAACTGATTATATATTTTTCTTCTTTCATTCATATATTATCTGGAGCTGGAGATATCATTTGTGTATGGAAGCCAACTAGAAAAGACAAAAAAGAACTCAGATTAAATAAATATAAGCAAAATACGCTATCAGTAGTTACCTCATTAAGATGATTCTTGTCTTCTGACAGACACAAGTGGAAAAAGCAGCTTAAAGGGATTTTATTACAAAAGTCTATCCTAAAATCATTCTGAGTTGCTTTTATTTCCTTCCTTCAGTAACCACATTCTTACTATTCAATGCTAGGTGGCCTGTTTATGAATCCAAACATTATGCAAGTCACTTGGAATAGCTCATTCAGGTTAGCATGGCACCAACTTGTCCACTTGACAAGATGCATATTTTGACCATATCAATGATAGTTATAGAACACCACATACAAGTTCAGGAGTGCAGTGAATGTACAGCAATACAAAACACATAGCAGGGGTTTACATATGAGGCAATACATACTACTTACTAACAGGAAAGAGCTGAGAACAATAAAAATGCTTATGAGATTTGAAGCCTTTGAATCAGTGTAAATGCATCTTCTAAATAAAGCTGTGTATCCATTGTTTGAGAAACAAGAGTATAGCCACTGCTGGATTGTATGTAAGTCCAGGTCATGTATTCTAGACATGACTGATGAATATCTGGTGATGCTTTCTGGACATGAAAGAAAACCAGGGGTGATACAATCCACGGTTTTGACAGTGGAACAGAGGTGTTCAAGAGAGACATGATTCTCCTCTGAATTGATCAGCCAACTTGCTCCTTTCAGATTCGATAATATACATGACTTGCATCAAACAGACAAACCTTTCTTACTGCTTCAATTAGTTTTAATATAAAAGGAGTACTTGTGGCACCTTAGAGACTAACCAATTTATTTGAGCATAAGCTTCAAGTGAGCTGTAGCTCACGAAAGCTTTTGCTCAAATAAATTGGTTAGTCTCTAAGGTGCCACAAGTACTCCTTTTCTTTTTGCAAATACAGACTAACACGGCTGTTACTCTGAAACCTAGTTTTAATATGTAGTTTTAAAAAGTGAATGTGATGGTTTTTGAGAGGTACCAGCCTGACAAAGCTGGAAACTGGAATACTTTATCCATGGAATAGGGGCAGCAGGGCAAGTGTTCACGTACTACTCTGCTGTATGTCCTTAGTTTGATCTGCAGGAGGCAAAGAGGAAAGAGGGGACTCTTTTGTCAGGTAGGTAACTCTCCTGTGAGATGGAAATTCCATTTAAGATTAAGGGTATTTTTAATGTGCTCAAACCAAACAAAATATCAACGTGGATCCAATTGTGTAGTCCTTAATTTCAACTGGATTGATCATATAAAAACCAAAGGAGTTTCCACTGAATTTACATAGACCAGACAGGATTCTTGTTACGGTTCTCCAAAAAGAAGTTCCATATTAAAGAAAAATTTTGCATATGTTCTTCAGTGTAGAAGAAAGCCTCCTCCATGGGCACTAAGTAACATATATATGTAAATCACTTTTGACACAACAGGAGTCTCTTGGACTATAACCCTAAGAGCCTCTCAATGCCCACTGACGGAGGCTCCATATATTATAACTCATATCAGGCCTGACATGCTCACTACCCCAACACAGTGTTATAATAATATGTATTTAAAAGGTACCATGTAAGGTATCATAGGTAAACCAGTGAGGCACTGGTCTCGAAAATCATTGTGTGATGTATGTACAGGTTGTATACAAAGTTATATATGTGTGCTGGAAATATGTTCTTAAAATGGATTTGGGAGGCAGTGCATGCCCCAAGCCTAGACAAAGGAATGTGGATTTGCCCGTCTGACCAGCTTGATTATAGGCAGAGGACAATGAATGTACATTTACATATAAGGTAAACAAAGATAACAAGCCAAGGAGACAACTTAGTAAGCATGGTGGGGGAGAGAATCTGTGCCTCAGAATGCCTTTCTGGCTCTTGAGGCAGAGACAATGGACTCAGGATAATATAAAGGAAGTAAAAAGACACTTTAGTTATCCATCACTTAGGGGACATAGGGTACAGCACCCTTTGGCCTGTGAAAATTGGATCCTCTAGTCTGGAGATGCTGGTCAGTTGGTATAAGTAAGTACTGCTTAGGCAAAGACTGGAACTTGCTAAGATTAAATTTTAGTCCCGAGAAAATGTGTTTTGTTTTTGTTTGTAACCAGACCTGTTTCTTTTTTTTCTTGCTTAGTATCACATAAATCTCTGTTCTTTGTTAATAAACTTATTCTAATTTTATTACAAAATCGTCTCAGTGCTGTCTATTAAAGTGAAGGGTGAGTGTTCAGCTAACCTTGCAGGCTGGTGTGTACTCTGTTTCTTTGGAGGCAGCAAACTTGATTTGAGTGAGTGTCCAGTGAGAGGGACTGGACACTGTAGGGAGATGTCTCTGGGGAAATGGGGTTCATGGACTGCTACCTTCAAGGCAAGGTTTAGACTGGCAGAGTCTTGAAGAGTTGGCTGGCCAGGCATACAGGCTGGTGTTACAGGAAGCTGACACATAGCAAAGCAATAGCAAAGTTCCCACTTGCTGAGGCAGAGGGGTAACATGATGGCTTACAGTTTGGGGTGTCCTGAGCAGGATGCCATATGGACTTAGGCTCCAATTCATCAGCTTTTAAGTACATGCTTAACTTTAAGCATCTGCTTAAGTCTATCCCTACTTAGCAAAGCTTTAAAGCACATGCTTAATTTTAAGCACATGGGTAAGTCTGACTTCAAGTTAAGCATGTACTTAAGTGCACTGGTGCTCACAGCCCTAAACATGTTATATAGAGTGCATATCATTGGCAAGGACAAGCCTGTCCAGAGGGGAGGCAAAAGGGGCAGTTTGCTCGAGGACCCCATTTGACAGGGCCCCCAAACCAAGTGGCGTTGTGACCTGATGTGTCAGGTCACAAAGCCACTCACTGAACTTTGGCATGGGGGCCCTACATCACAACAGAGGGGCAACTGGGCCATATCTGAGTGTCACCATGTGAGGTTAAAATGAGAATGGTTCCATTTGTGTATAACATATAAAAAATGTCTGGGGTCACCGGCATTACTGAATTGGGGCCTTAAACAGCTTTATAATCTAGTTTGGCAGATGAGAAAGCAATGTGTAGAAATATGTATGTTTGTTAGCTATACCAAATTTTATTTTAATTTAATGTGTTCATTGATTTCTCTTGTATTTTAATTTGATTTTTTTATATAGCACTCAGGCTAAACACTTAAGAGGGTGGGCAGTGGTATAAATAAGTGTTACTGCTTTTATTTTAACCCGTACATGGTTATTTAAATCATATTTCTATTCTTTTTCCTTCCAGAATAGAAGAAAATAAAGAATAGCAACATATACTACCAACTGCAGACTTGACTCCCCCAGACAAGGTTTTATTCCATAAATAAAAATTATAAATCTGTTCGTTTTGTTCTAAAAATATTCATTTTATCTGGTCTCTTTCCACATTCATAACAACAAATAACAATCCTGATTTGCTGCTCAGCAGCTAATTGCCTGCTTTGACTGGCTGATGCCCTTTTGTCAGGTTTTAAATGTTGTTTTATCTTAAAGGTCCCATATGCTGGCTGAAGACTCTATTATACAGAGGATAATAGATGGTTTCAGAGAGAATACAATGGTGTAATTCACTTGAGGGACTCTGTCAATGTTATAATCCATGAAAGCATAATGTACGTTGTTTATAAATGACACTGGATTCCAGCCTAGTATTCTCTCTGGTGCATTATATTGCTATTTGTAGTACATAACAAATGCTAAGTATCTAAAAGTAGGAAAATATCTCTTGAAATGATAAAGAGCAACAAAAAATGTATCAAGGTAGTTCATTCTCTTTGAAGAAATCACAGCAGAGAACTCTGAGTTCACACTGTAGAGGATAATAATTATTTCTCTATATTTAATCTTTGTTGCATAGTAATAGAGCTGGCCAAATATTTTCTGAGAAATTTTTTCCATTGGCAAATCCAATTTCATCGAACTCTAAATTTTCCACAGAATTTCATTTTAAATGAAATTCTATTTAAAAACAAATCAAAATCAAGTGTTTCGACTGGTTTAAAACATTGCAGTTCAACCTGATTAGAACGTTTCCATTTTTCATTTTGAAATTATTTATATTATTTATAATATAAAATAACAGCATCCAAATCAGAACAAAATGTTTCAATTGACTCAAAAGAAAATTTTTGAAAATTTCAGTTGGACTAAATATTAAGAGTCAAAAGATTTTCCACTGAATTTACATAGATCAGATTGGATTTTTCTGGCAATTCTCCAAGAAGAGACTCCATATTAATAGGCTTGACAGGATTATATTTGTTATCAGTAAATGCCAATAACTGTCGATAACATTGTAAACACAGAAACTGAAACTATTTCCATCAATAATAATTGAAATTTATAGATAGGCAACATAAGAAATATGCTGCTTGAGAAATTAGTAGATTTTGATTTAAGGATATTTACCTTGTATATTTTGACATGTGATCTTGGCAATTTGTGTTTTAACATTTATAAAGCTTTAACTTTTTGGATCTCAGTGTTTACTGTCATTAAATAAGTACTGTCTGACTCTCCCATTGTCTGAGCTCTCCATAATTTCCTGCAACTGTGAAAATTTAAATAGATAATAATTTTAAAAAATGCTTATAGTAACTTTGGCAGATAATATCAATGCTTATCAAAAATAAAAATTGAATTCTGTGAAGCCTACAAATTAAATGGAAATTCTGTTTGTTTGTCAGTATAACAGAAAGCTTTTTCCATAGGCACTTAATCTCATACATATGTAAATGACTTTTGACACCGATGGAGTCTCATGGACTTAGGTCCCAATTCAGCAAAGCACTTACGCACATGCTTAACTTTAAGCATCTGTATTTTTGAAAACTTTGTTTCATGGGAAATCTTGAAATTCAATGTTTCATTCCAAGTTGGTACAAAAACAAATTTCATATTCATGGAATTTCCCACAAAATAGAAATTCTGGTTCCACACAGCTCTTACCTTCCAATGATATTGGCACATAAGAGCAAGATGGAGTTATTAATTTTGTTTCTGTCTTTGTTTACTGGTTTCTAACTATAAGAATTTCTAGGTCAATTGCAAGTCTTTTGTAGTTTTTCTGTTACTTTTTCATTCTTCTGCTTATCTGAGATACTTTCATAGCACCCATTATGTAGTATGTGAGTGCCCCAGTCTGAATGTATTTGTCTTCATAACACCCATGCAAGGAAAAGTACTAATTTTACAGATGAAGGATGAAGGCACAAAGAGCTGAAAGGCCAGATTTTAAAGAGGTATTTAGGCACCTATCGGTGTGGATAAGTGCCCAGTGGAATTTTCAGAAGTGCCCATTGGGTGTTAGGTGCTTAGGTTCTTTTGAAAATCCCACTTGATGCCTAGCTGCATCTTTATGTGCCTAAATACTATTAAAAAGCAGGCCCTAAGTGATTTGCACAAGGAAGTCTGTAGCAGAGAAGGGAATTGAACACAGTGCCTGGCTAGTGACCTAGCCACTGAAACATCTCTCCACTCTCAAGCCCTAGACTTTTACAAAAACTGGCTCATAGAATATCAGGGTTGGAAAGAACCTCAGGAGGTCATCTAGTGCAACCCCCTGCTCAAAGCAGGACCAACCCCCAATTTTTGCCCCAGATCCCTAAATGGCCCCCTCAGGAATTGAACTCACAACCCTAGGTTTAGCAGGCTAATGCTCAAACCACTGAGCTATCCCTCCCCCCAAATAAAAACTCTTTGATATTGTTGTGGGTTGGGTGAAAGATCACTAAAGCTGGTGGATATAACTCTCGCCCTTCATTTAAGATAGCTATAAGAAACTGTTAAGCTCCTTTATAGCAACCCCCACATAAAACAAAGGCATATGTGAGTCCACCACTAATTAGAACTATGTGGGCAAAATACTTTTGCGAGGTATTTCAGGTAAGAGTGTATGTTTTTTGTGGACACACAAAGCTCACAGGAACAGACTTAAAAAGAGATGCAACTTGGACAAGTATGGTGTGGTGCTGGCTAAAGGAGGTTTGGGGCTGTGAGTAAAGAAAATATCTCCTGTTTGGCTTCTCCTGTGTACAGGGAAATAGGAATCCTTGTAAACTAACAAGAGTGTATCAAAACTATATGTCTCCATCATCAATTTCTTCGCCTAGCTGGAATAACCTGCAGGGCCTTGAACTCTGACAAGCTGCTCAGGTTTAAAGAGGGGTAACAATCTTTGACTCTTCTTGAGACTCTTCCTTCATGGCAGCTGGGTGGGAACTTCGTATTAGAACTCACAGCAGCAACAGGTATGGATACTGATATGATGATGTCTCAGTAGTGACTATCCCATAATAAGCTGCATTTCCCCAGTAACACAGCTGCTGAAATACCAATTCCCCCATTGTATTAAGTGAATTAGAAACTGAGTGAGTTAGTTAACGCCAAGTTCCATAAAAGACAAAAAAACCGCACACAATATACAAATGACTCTGATGGCACCACTCTCCATACCCAATGGTTAAATCAAAATCAAAGTTTTATTTGGATTAAGTGTATTTTGTGATGGTTTCAAAGGTGCCTAGTATGTTAGATACCTTCTGTACATGTGCAGTAATGGATACAAAAAGAAAAAGCTATATTAAAAGAACATTAAGATTGCAAAGTCAAGCATGCAAAAATTAGGAAATGCCAAAATTAAGAAAGCCTATGCAAAATTATTCAAGATAATTAAGTCGAAAGCAGATTGTGAAGACAAGGGCATGCAATGGCTTCCATATGAGTGTGACTAAAAAGATTGGGGCTGTTTATATTAGAAAAGAGATGACTAAGGAGAATATGATGGTGGTCCATGAAATCACGAATGAGTGGAAAAAGTGAAAAGAGAAGCATTTTTTACCCTTTCCCACAATGCAGAAACCAGGGCACAGATGAAATTAATAGGCAACAGGTTTAATATAAACAAGAGGAATTTCTTTTTCACATCACACACAATTAACCTGTGGAACTCATTGCCATAGGATGTTGTGATAAGTAAAAGTATAACTGGCTTTAAAAAACCCAGATGAGTTATGGAGGATAGCTATTAGCCAAGATGGTCAGTGATGCAACCCCATGCTAGGGGTGCACCTAAATCTCTGAGTACTGGAATGGCTCACTCCAATGCTCTATTCTGTACACTCCCCCTGAAACTCTGGTACTGGCCACTGTCAGAGACAGGATACTGGGTTAGAGGGACCATTGGTCTGACCCAGTATGTCAGCTCTCATGTTTATAAATCAGCTCCCTTCTGAATATGCATTATGATACTTTCTTTAATTACATGATCACATACTATTTTTTCCACAGGACCCTTGCCTTATTTAGTGCACAGGGTAGAGGATGCTCATTGAATGAGCAGCCATTCCATATTTTGTTTTCTCCTCGTTCTTCAGTGTGTGGCCCCAAGCATTATTTACTGCAAACTCTTCAAAGCCTGGTCCAAAGACAGAATTATGAATTTCCTCAGGGCTTTTGTATGGTACTCATCACTATAAAATCTGAGTGATTCACAACTGTTAATTAAAACCACACCTCCGTGAGATGTGGGGTGGTATTATCCCCATTTTACAGATAGGGAACTGAGGCACAGAGATTAAAGTCAAACTTTTGGGTGCCCAATTTGAGAAATCTGATTTTTCAGAGTACTTTGCACTATATAGCACTTTATATATTAAAGCATCCATTTTCTGGAGAGGGATAACAGCCCTTCTCATTGAGCTCCAACTCCATCACTCAGCTAAGGTCTCTTGGGAAACTATGGAGGGGCATTTTTGTTATTTTTATTGAGTTTGTGGGTGTCACAGTCCAGGGCAACTGCACCTATATTCCCCCTTTACAGTCTAGCAAAGTTTCAGAGTAACAGCCGTGTTAGTCTGTATTCGCAAAAAGAAAAGGAGTACTTCTGGCATCTTAGAGACTAGCCAATTTATTTGAGCATAAGCTTTCGTGAGCTACAGCTCACTTCATCGGATGCATACTGTGGAAAATACAGAAGATGTTCTTATACATACAAACCATGAAAAAATGGGTGTCTCAGTCTAGGCTCCCAGATCCCAGCACTGTCTCTCTTTGGGGGCGACATACATCTCTCTGTCTACTGACTAGGATATTTTGGGCTGAACAGTTCTCTGACTATACTGAGATATCCCCAGCAAAAGATAGGTTGCCCAAACAGGCGTGCTTCGCTTTGCTTCACTCCTCAGGGATGGTACACAGTGTAATTGCCACAGTTAAGTTACCACACAGCTCTTTCTAAGTAAGCATATTTTATCCTAAAGGTAAAGCATTTCAGAGAAAACATATAATATACAATAAAAGAACCTATACCCATGCTAATAAGCCTACCAGAGATCATGCCCTGACTGCAGCCTTGTGATCTGGCAAGTGTGCAGTTCTTCAAACCCTACCAAGGGTTTTCTTGTGGTTTTAAGTTCATAATACCCTTTACTCACAACAAAAAACACAGTCTTATGGGGCCCCAGTAGGCCAAAGTCCTTCCAATCCTTCTGTAAGGATTGGGGCTGCCTGGAACAGAAGGTACTGTCCATTTGCTGGATCAGGGAGAAGGCCCCAAGTCAGTTTACCGCTAGGTTATTTATCCTAAAATAACCTTAAATTTATCTTATTTATCCATTCATTGTCTGTTGCTCCCTGGAGAAGCCTGTTTGAAATCATTTTTGCAGACCTCTCCAGAGAGGCTTTGTGAGAGATGTTGGAAATTGAGTGACTTTGACTAATCCCCACCTCTCCCCTACTGTTCTCAGTTCCTGGAAGAGCTGTAGTTTTATCCTTCCCATTGAAATACATGCAATCACTCAATAACCCATAAACATCTGCATTTTTAATACCATGGACCCCAAAGGTATTAAACTTAATTCAATAAGGTTCATCCAGGAGATTGCCCTATTTGTCACAGTGGGCATGCAGTGTTTAACTGTTGCTATGTAGTCAGTTAGTTAATTGTTATCCCTGATTCCCCCATCTTTCCTTGTAATAATTTTTTTTGTTTATCTTTATAAATTACTGTTAATTGATTAATTATCATCAATAATGTCACGGAGGACATCTGTAAGTTATGCACCTGACCAGTAGGTGGTAGAGCTGATCACAAAGAATCCTGGCCTAGAACCTCAAAAGTATTTTGGCACCTAATTGCCATTGATTTTAATGTGTTAGGAGTCTAAATACATTTGAGGATCTGGGCCCCAGTGCCCATTGGCCATGAGGGAGTCATCAGGCCCCAGAGGAGGGAGGAATAAGGTGCTCTCCCATAGTTACGGAGCATGGGTGCCCCAGGAAAGTGTTACATCGTGAAGTCCAAAAAAGTGGTTTGTGCTACTGAGCTGAGCTCTGTGGGAGTGATAATAAGGATGCACCTCTGTGCCTGTAGTGGTGAGAGTGTTTAGTTCATCGACTGTCAGTCTTAAAGTAAAGAACTACAATTTTAAGCAAAGGGGTAGTAGTATTTGGACAATGACCCAGCTCTAGATGAAATAACAAAAAGCCTAATGTCACAAACGTAAACAAAAGAATGGCATTTTGAGTCCCAGGTTGTGCAGGATATTGTAATATGGTATCAAACCTCTTTTGGGCTTATGAGCCATTGTGACTTCTTACAAATCTATCCTTAAAAAGCAAACATGGCTTTTTTCTCCTGGCTCCACTCCCTACAAAACATACTGCTACTGAATTCATTTAATTTTTATAACTTGGTGTCTTAAATATTGTTCCTCAGTAATGCAACTTATCTACAACTGTGTCTGATCATTCTGGAAAGCTCGGATTTATTTTTTTTAGCCTGGGGTATATCTTCTAATTTTCCTATTATTCAGTTATAATGAAAGCTGACAAGAAGCATAGTTGTGATGCAAGGGAACGAAAAGGCAGGTCTAAAGTAGATCATTGTTTGGTTATAGCAGGCAGGGTTAGTTGGAAGTCTTATGCGGAAGGGTTAAATAGTTGAAGATGAGCACTGGCAGAGTTTGAGGCTGGAATGGAAGCATCAGTTGCTTTGGTACAGAAAAGAGATCTTCCTTTAGCCCAAACAAGATGTGGGGAAACTACATCAGGTTATTTTAGGGTCTTTTTTACTTCTTACAGTTGCACTTGGATAATGCTCTCTTTTTTAGAGGCATTCGTACTGAAATCATTGGCAACAAAAATCCTAGGAGTCAGGGGGACAGGTCTCCTGTGTTATTTAATCAGGAAGGGATTCTCTAGTAATCTCTAAATCTAGGCACTCAGATAACATGAGAGTTGGTACGAACAAAATAGAATGAAAATCTTAGCTCTCATGATTTTAAATGGCAAGATTCTAGCACTCTTTTTGTGACGCTAACCATAAAATATTGGCTGATCACAAGAGCTGAAAGTAAAATTACCTTTTAAAAAAGTCATGATAATTTACACTTCCCCCCCCACACACACCCCCAGAAACCCAGGGCCAGATAATTTCACATTGACTGGTGCCCTGGGCAGGGGAATTATGAGTAGAGTTCTCTGCAGATGGCATCCCTGGTTATTATTATATTCTATGCCTAAAAAAAAGAAGACAGTGACCTTGCTACCTGCCCATTTCAGAGTACATTTCCTACCCTTCCCCCTTATCTCATGGTCCATTTGCATATCACAGATCAGAGTTTTACCATAAAGTGGTCACTATGATATTTACTAGTCCATGATGCTGCTTGCAAATGATAGTGCTCTGTGTCGTCTTGAATTTTTATTGGAACGTTATCATTTTGGGGTGAAAGCATGCAGCAGCAGCCCCTCTAATCTGTTGTACACTCCTTTATGGCAACATTTCTCTTGCAGCTAGCCTGGACAGGAAAATATGGGTGGTATGAGCAGTTGCCCATACTCATCCAAGCAACACTGGTAGCTTTGTCTTGCATATATCATGGGCCTAGTACTCTATGATCATCACATGGAATCTGCCTGTTTTCCTGCTCAGTCCTTTAGGATCCATTTTGCATTTCATAAAAGGTGAGAGCAGCAGTAATTAGGGATTAATACCTACTGTGTCTGAGTATAGATCAGGAGCTTAATTTTTAGAAGTTCTGAGCCTGTGGTTTGAAAATCCCCTCTAATTCCTGAGCATCCAAATTTAAATACTCACATTCCCTTCAGTTTATCTAAATTGCCCCCTTCATAAAATTCCTCTGTGTGTGTGTGTGTGTGTGTGAGTGTGAGAGAGAGAGAGAGAGAGAGAGAGAATATTGTTCTCTGTTGACTGGCTGTGGTTTTTGTATAGTAAATTTGGTGCGGTGGTGGACGCCTGCATTTTAAACCTGCCCTCTACAAGTTCGGCAAGTGTGTGTTGTTTATGTTGGAGAGAACATAATCTCCATATTTAAGGTTGCAATGTTAATGCTATAATAAGGCTGATTTGAGCCCTCTTGTACCACTTAAAGAAAAGAAAGGAGAGAAATCCTCACATTTAGCATATGTAGGGGTAAGTCTCTTTGACAAGTAGCATATTTGCTGAAAAGATTGATTTCCATCAAGGAGAAGGGAAAATTGTCCCCCATGGAAGAAATTGGGGCTTTCACATACACCCTGCTCCAGTCCATGGGTCCCCAGAGATCTGCAGATATTTCAGAGGGCAAGGTTTCGGCCTGGATGCCTTTTCCCTTGCTCTGCTGCCTGGCTCCTGTTGGTCTTTGGGCAATATGATTTCTGCAGGACCTGTACTTCCAGGGTTTACCACTATTGCAGCTGTCACAGGATGCCCCTGGGGGACACAGTGGGGCAAGCCAGAGTAAGTTAGTTTGGAGTGAGTCTGTGTGTTCTCTATCCTGCTAGTTTGCCCTGTGGGATTCAGTGGTAGTGGAAGGAGAATTCTGAGGAGCTCAGTCTGCCCCTCCACCAACTCCAGCCAGGTCTACACTAGAAACTTTTCCTAATTTCACAATGTTGGTTAGGCATGTGAGGTTTTTTTATCACATTTCTAAACCCTAATGTAGACACAGTTGTGCTGGTATAAAAACCCTTATTCCATTATAGCTTATTTGGTTTGGAATGCAACTTATTTCATTTCTAGTGTAGAGTAAGTCTCCAGCTCTGGTCCCAGATTCTGTAGGTCTCCAGTCGTCAGCACTGACGAGAAAAGGAGGAAGCAGGCTGCAGAAACAACATTTTGCTTCTTCATACCGAAGGCCCAAATCTGTGGGCACAAGCTCCCTGTGTGCAAGGATGTATAAGAATGCATGGAGTCTTTAGGGATAGTCAGAGGAGACTGTTCATTGTCTGATCTTTGGAAACTTTTTGATGTTTTTGTATTCAACTGGTTTGATGCTCACATGATGTATGGAGTCTTATAATGTGGTAATATACAACACATATCCAAAACAGCTTGATTTACAAAAGGTAAGAGCAAATTTTCACCGCAGACTGATAAGGATTCAATTTTGGCCAGTTCTGCTAGGACCCTGAATAACATGATCTCCTCTTTTGGGTTCTAGTCAAGGCTGATAAGACATTTGAATCACTGCTTAGCTCAGATTGTCTGACTATAAATTGAGTCCACTTAGCAAATACTGTACTCCTAGATGCATGGCAATTTTAATATCACTTTAGGACTTCAGGATATTAGGACAGTAACATAAGCACAAACCACAAGCATTCCATACATGTGGACCATATGGATCAAGAGTATTAAGTAAGCCAACCACAAAGCAACTGAAATTGAAAATATATTTTAAAATTCCTAAAAACAGTTTAAAAATATGTTGCCTGAGCTACACTGTTTTAATCGGTTTCAGAGTAACAGCCGTGTTAGTCTGTATTCGCAAAAAGAAATGGAGTACTTGTGGCACCTTAGAGACTAACCAATTTATTTGAGCATGAGCTTTCGTGAGCTATAGCTCACTTCATCAGATGCATACTGTGGAAACTGCAGCAGACTTTATATATACACAGAGAATATGAAACAATACCTCCTCCCACCCCACTGTCCTGCTGGTAATAGCTTATCTAAAGTAATCGTCAGGTTAGGCCATTTCCAGCACAAATCCAGGTTTTCTCACCCTCCACCCCCCCACACAAATTCACTCTCCTGCTGGTGATAGCCCATCCAAAGTGACAACTCTTTACACAATGTGCATGATAATGAAGTTAGGCCATTTCCTGCACAAATCCAGGTTCTCTCACTCCCTCACCCCCCTCCAAAAACCCACCCCCATACATACACAGACTCACTCTCCTGCTGGTAATAGCTCGTCCAAACTGACCACTCTCCAAGTTTAAATCCAAGTTAAACCAGAACATCTGGGGGCGGGGGGGGGGGTAGGAAAAAACAAGAGGAAATAGGCTACCTTGCATAATGACTTAGCCACTCCCAGTCTCTATTTAAGCCTAAATTAATAGTATCCAATTTGCAAATGAATTCCAATTCAGCAGTTTCTCGCTGGAGTCTGGATTTGAAGTTTTTTTGTTTTAAGATAGCGACCTTCATGTCTGTGATTGCGTGACCAGAGAGATTGAAGTGTTCTCCGACTGGTTTATGAATGTTATAATTCTTGACATCTGATTTGTGTCCATTTATTCTTTTACGTAGAGACTGTCCAGTTTGACCAATGTACATGGCAGAGGGGCATTGCTGGCACATGATGGCATAAATCACATTGGTGGATGTGCAGGTGAACGAGCCTCTGATAGTGTGGCTGATGTTATTAGGCCCTGTGATGGTGTCCCCTGAATAGATATGTGGGCACAATTGGCAACGGGCTTTGTTGCAAGGATAAGTTCCTGGGTTAGTGGTTCTGTTGTGTGGTATGTGGTTGTTGGTGAGTATTTGCTTCAGGTTGCGGGGCTGTCTGTAGGCAAGGACTGGCCTGTCTCCCAAGATTTGTGAGAGTGTTGGGTCATCCTTTAGGATAGGTTGTAGATCCTTAATAATGCGTTGGAGGGGTTTTAGTTGGGGGCTGAAGGTGACGGCTAGTGGCGTTCTGTTATTTTCTTTGTTAGGCCTGTCCTGTAGTAGGTAACTTCTGGGAACTCTTCTGGCTCTATCAATCTGTTTCTTTACTTCCGCAGGTGGGTACTGTAGTTGTAAGAAAGCTTGACAGAGATCTTGTAGGTGTTTGTCTCTGTCTGAGGGGTTGGAGCAAATGCGGTTGTATCGCAGAGCTTGGCTGTAGACGATGGATCGTGTGGTGTGGTCAGGGTGAAAGCTGGAGGCATGCAGGTAGGAATAGCGGTCAGTAGGTTTCCGGTATAGGGTGGTGTTTATGTGACCATTGTTTATTAGCACTGTAGTGTCCAGGAAGTGGATCTCTTGTGTGGACTGGACCAGGCTGAGGTTGATGGTGGGATGGAAATTGTTGAAATCATGGTGGAATTCCTCAAGGGCTTCTTTTCCATGGGTCCAGATGATGAAGATGTCATCAATATAGCGCAAGTAGAGTAGGGGCTTTAGGGGACGAGAGCTGAGGAAGCGTTGTTCTAAATCAGCCATAAAGATGTTGGCATACTGTGGGGCCATGCGGAGAACAGTGGAGAGGTGTTCTCCCTTGAGCTGCTGTAGAAGAATATAATTTGACATCATTTAGGGAGCTGGAGTTGTCCATTAAAGCAAAACTGCATCAGCGGAATTAATGTCGGAAATGTTACAGGTCTCTGGCGCAGCCGCTATGTTAGAAAGTAATTTCTAGAATAAGTCAAGGAGACGGGTTTGATAATTGGCCACAAGGACCCACATATATAGGAACAAACTCTTCCATACATAAAATACATTGCCCCAAGTTGGTATTACTGTTTAATTTTAGCAGATTTAAATTCTTGCATTGACAGGTTTTTCTGATGAGCTGCACTTTTGATGGTAAGCACTAGGGAAGTGCATGTAAGGAAGGAGGCTAAGGAATACGATGCAGGCAAATGCTACGCAACAAAGAAAAATGAAGACAGTGGAGCCTAATGGAGCACAAAATGGATTTCATATACTAGGGGCAGCATTTGGCAAGAAGGAAGTTTTTCAAGTATTTTGAGGCTGTTGAGTTTTGGACCTTTAGGGTTTTGCCTTACTATCAACAGAAATCTGCTTATTTCAATTAGATGAAACATTTCAACCAACTAATTAACACCAAAAGACAATGCAAATGAAGATAGCAAGTGGAAGACTGTTGAATTAAAATAAAAGCCAACTAGGGTATGCTAGCCAGTTATTCTAGAGGATTTCAAACATGCAAGAATTTAAGGGGTTCAAACATTTCAAGCACTTTTGAAGACATCAATTTGAAGTTCCATTTCCATACTCTCTTTCTCAAAGACTGTCTGGGCGGGTGTTCAGATGAGCAACAATTCTCTCTTCCTCAGCTATTGTAAAAGAAGTGAATAGAAAACAATGGCATTTGGAGCATTTTAGGTAGCACATTGGAAGGGCAGCAGTGACAGAAATCTCTAGAGTCAGGCAGTACCATATCAGTGATGCTGGCATTAGAAGCTCTGTCAGCATGGTCAGTGTGCAAGAAAATAGCACTCTGGGGGTGCAAGAAAAAGTAACAAGGTAGATGGAAAAGTCAGGGGCTGCTAGAGAGGACTCTCTAGAGAAGAGGGATAGACTGGTCTGAGAAAAAAAGGGAGGGAGTGAGGAACTCGCTATATGGAGACTGAGAGACAGTCACAGGAAAAGAGAGAAGCATAGCCTGGTATCAGAAAGAAAAAGAACAATGAGGAAGGAAGGTAAAGGAAGATGGAAAAGGGACACCAAAAAGAGTGCTACAAATATTTCAGATATAACCCCTGAGGTGGCGAGGGGGAGGGAAAGGTCGCTGATAGCTATTTATTTCAGCTTGTTTCTTGAAAACCAAATATTCAGAGTAAAACAATCCTATTCTTAACTCTCACCCTTGTAAAAACAAAACCACAGTGTTGAACAGCCACAGTAGAATAAGCCAATGGTCCATCTCTTCTGGGTTCATGTTTCCAGTGGTGGCCACCGCAGGGTGGCTCAGAAGAAGACATAACTGTCCTCCTGGCAATGTTCCTAATTCTTCAGTATTCTACTTTGGATAAAAATTCCTTCCAGCTGGTGATAGTTTTATGTCCCGTAGCACTGGGCTAAGAGCTATTATATTTTATTCTAACTAAAATAATGTTAGATGCCTAATCTATTTGCCACGGTGGAGTCATGTAGAAATGGAATACCCCAAGATCCATGTTCAAAGAGGGACTGAAAGCAGCAGTCTTGAATTTCTGACTTTTGTCATTTCTGCACTCTGACTTTTATTATGCATGCAGGTTAGACATATCTGAATATAAACAAAAAGGGTAGTAATGGCGAAGCTCCTCATTTTTCAAAGTCCAGGTATAATGATTTTAATATAGAAAATGTAAAAATTTCTTGATCATGATATTTTAAAATAAATTGTTGTTTAATTTTTTTATATTTTTGATTTATATGCTTTGTTTTATGTTGCAACTGTTGATAAATACAATTGTTATTGTCTAGTTTTAACTTAAAATATTATTTTAATAATATTTACATGACCTTTAAAATTTCTCACAGAGCAATAGAAAGGCATATTCAGCCTGAATGAATGAGCTGTGAATAGAGAAGTTCTACAATAGCTGGTGGGGAACTTTGGTCCTATGCCTCTTCATGTTTGGCTGTGAGCATGTGTGTGTGTGTTTACATTGCTAGATCTATCTGCATGTTCATTGATCCACTGGCCCTGTTCCCAATCCACCTAAGATCATCTATCCCCCCCCAAACTCTGCTCTCTGCTTGGGGGGATTAAACCCTGGTTTTCAGGGTGTGCCTATTGTAGACTAAATTCTCCCTTGCATCCAAGTTCTGCTTAGCACAGGTCAGGGTAGGAAGTTATGGCTTCCTGATTCTAGGAGCCGTTCTATCCAGGCTCTAGCATTAATTAGAGAAGCCTAGAGGCTGGTCTAACTCACATTACTGTAGTACGGTCCCCAGGGGATCTTACACCAATGGAAGAGTGATGTAGCAGAACTCTGCCATGTCAGATCCTGACACACTCCATATGCTGAAGCAGAGGGAATGGCTCCCCAGGAGCTGGCTCCACTGGCTTTACACCAGTGGGGAGTTCCCCTCTGAATAATACCATGGATAAGAAAATATGTAAGGAGGAAAAAGCCAATGTGTCTTTAAAAATCAGTTAAATCTAATCTGGGACCACAAACAGTAAAATGCCTTCATCATAATAGTTTGGTTATTGCATGACATCACTAAAGGGCAGCGTTAAGTTTGGGTGTATTTCTTACCTTTAACATGTTTGAATTTCTCTTAAGTGCATAATTAACTCTGAATTGGTTTAACCATTACATTAATGATACATACTCTCAACCTTAAATTCATCTTAACTTTGTCTGGGATAATAATAATAGTAGCATCAGTGACAAATCATGGGAAGCGCAGAGGTGAAAGTAAACCGGTACGGGCCGTATGGCCTATTGGTAAGAAAGGGGCCCGCTGGTACAGGCCGGTACATAGCCATCATTAAAGCGTTGCCGCCGCGGCACTTTAACCACCGTACTGGCAAGGCCGCTGACTCCTGGCAGTGCCCGAGCCCCAGGCCCTTTAAATCGCTGCTGGAGCCCCAGACGGCATGGGCCAGGAAGTGATGAAGGGCTGGCTGGGGGAGTCTGGCCCCAGCTCTGTCCCTTCTGCCCAAGGTGCCACCCCTTCCAGGGGCCCAGAGCCGCCCCCCCATCTTGCCCAGGACCCTGGCCCCCCAGCGTACCGATGAGTCCTTTAAGTTACTTTCACTCCGGCGAAGTGGTATGATTACAATAGCAACCTCATAAGGATTTTGTAATCTATTCGGAGGCTGCCACCTATCCTGGAATATTAAAGAAAATATATTCTCAGTTCTCTCTGTGAGCTTATTTTATTTTAAGTGTAGCTTTGGGCAAAAACTCTGCAGATTCTAGATCATTGAAAGGTTTGATTTAAATAATGTCTGATGTTGTGTTTTCCTTTTAATCTACTAAGCCATTTAACTGAAGACATGTTAAATTAGTCTAGAAGTACCATGGTCTGTGATATGGAAATTGTGGAAATTTTTTTTTCAGAAATCAGGAGCAAGAAAAACTGAGTGAACATCCAGAAGGCTTTCAACTAAGAAAGAATTGAAAACAAAACAAAACAAACTTTTTAAAAAAATGACTTTGTTTTTCTTTTCCAGGTCTTTAATGCAGAAAAGTCATAGGTTTAAAATGGACATGAATTCTTTTCCCCAATGACATCACAAATGTCCCTGAAAACTTAGGACACATCACAGGTATGGGTGCAAGTAAATATTATGGAGGAATGGCCGTTACTTGGTAGCTCAGGCTAAAGTACAGTTGCTGTTTAGAGCCCATTTTTCTACATGCTGTACAATCCTGTGCCTAGGCATTTATATATTTGATTTAAGATGTTGTTTTGACTTGGCTGCATTTTAATAAAAAGAATGTGTAACTGAATTAGCAATAAAAAATAGAGCAAAATCCTGGCACCACTGAAGTCAATGACAAAATTCCCAATGACTTCACTGGGGTCAGGAGTTCACCCATAGTATCCAATGTAGCTATAACTGTCTCATATCCATGTGGATATGGATAAAAGTTAGGAATATAAATTCTTATGCTTCAGGATACAAGCTAACCACTATGATGAAATTCAGAAGAAACGTTCCTGATCGCTAGGTTATTCCATAATTGTCTCTGCACCTGGACTAGTGATGGGTGCAGGAGGTCATGAAGTTGAGGACTGGTTACTCTCTGCAGCACTGTCCTTTACTGAACGCATGGACATCCAAGTAGATATCTGAGCTGGAGTTTCATGCAGTGAGTCAAGCCTGTATGAACTCCTCCCAGATACCTGTTGTGATGGCGACTCTGCATATGCAAGATGATCCAGCCAGTGCCAGCACAGCACCTGCAAGAGGTGGCAGTGACCTTCCTTGAGGACTCACAGGATCCACAGAATTGGGAAACCTCAACTACACCAGAGTCCTCACCCTATGGGGCATGGTCTACAGGAAACTGCATGGCAAACCTCATGGAATTTTCCTTCTCATCTGACCCCCTCCTTTCATGGGCTTCTTCAAGGAAGGGGATCTGCCCACCATTCCTATTTCTAAAACTGCTGCTGTCAGTCAGAGCTGATCAGGGATTTTTCAACTAAAGGCTTTTTTTTGGGGGGGGGGCGGGGGGGTCAGAACATGACAAGTCACCAAAATCAAAAGTTCTTGTGAAGACCCAAGTTCAAGTCCTTTTTCTGCCTAATTCAGAGCAGAGATTTTCACCTGGGTCTCCCACATCCCAGATGAGTGCCTTGACCACTACTTTCAGAGTAGCAGCCGTATTACTCTATATCCGCAAAAAGATACTACCACTACTGGCTCTTCTGGGATGGGTATCTCTTTAGTCATGAAAAGTTTTGAAAGGTCCTGGTGAAAAATAAAACCAAATGACAAACCCCCCAAATTTTTTGCAAAATGAATTCTAGTTTTCCATCCAATCATACTTCAAGTTGCTGTACATACATGGACTTGCAAGCCTGGCAACTCCCCCAGTTTCAGAATTTTCAGTTGCAAATTTACACTTGGTTCTGGCCCAGCACATATGCACCCAAGGTAACTCTCTGAAAGGGAAAAGGCAAGCTGGAAGATCCTTCTAATTGAGATATTCCCTTTATTATCATCCCTTCTCACATCAGATAAAATCTTTTTGAAGTTTAGCACATAGCACCACCTACCTTCACCATTTCTTGTATGCTTTAGAGAGAAACTCCCAATTTGGAGCTATGTTTCCCTTTATACTCAGGACTATGATGCAGTAAATTTCTTTTGAAGGTAAATTTTGGTTTTAATCCTGCATTCAATAGATGCCTCCTCAAGACATCGATCTAGAAGACAATAAAAGAGGAAAGAACAATAACCAAAGGTCTGATATTTACGTTTGTCTACAGCTATCAAGAAATATCTGCATTTTTAAATAAGATCAGACCCTTACACAATTCTGAAACTTCCCATCTTTTAATATGAACATGTCAATTTTATATGCATTGTACAAATCAGATCCTAGAGATCATAGGGCATGAAAAGCAGCTTGCTACTCCAGATGGTTTATATAGTTTGACAACGGTCAGTTTCACCCTGTAGTGCAGTTTTCTGAAACAGTCCCCAATCTAACAGCTGCACAAGAACACAGTGACAGAAGGGAATACTTGACATATTTATAAACAAAAAATAAAATATTTCCTACACTCAGGGGGCCTAATAAGCATCTTAAGTCTAATATGATGGAATTAAACACCAGAACAAGAACTAACTGTACAACAGATTTCTTAGTGTATTTTGTCTTTATGTAGCTGTTTAACAATTCATTTAATTTGCTTAACGTTCAGTTTTGTTCTAAATTAGGTACATGCCAAACAGAGACAGATCATTTATTCTGATTGTCACCTTTCAGTAGAAGAAGCAGTACATGATACTATACATCCCTTGGGACTTATACTGTAAACATCCACCCGGGATTAGCTTGACTAGCCACTGGATGTCACTATTTCACAAAAATATACCCAGCTATGTCCACATTGATCTGTCAAAAATGAGGACATTCTTAAGGGGCATCTTTTCATTGTGAGGTGATGTATATAACATGAATGAAAATCAAGTGCCAGAAGTGCCATGCTTCACACTGAAACTGTGTGCTAGAAGGGCAAAAGTTTGAACACTGAAGTTTCAGGCTTCAGTTATTCAGCATATATAGACGCATAGACTATAAGGCCAGAAGAACCATCATGATCATCTAGTTCAGTGGTACCCAAATTGTGGGGCATGCCTCCCTAGAGGAACATTTGGGGAGGCATGCGGCGGGGCCAGGACAGCCCCCCCAGGGGGTGGGGATGGAACACTACCGAGCCCTGCTCCACCCCCAGCTCTGACCCCAACTGCAGCTCCACGCCCAGCCCAGCTCTGCCATCATTCGCTCTCCCTCCCCAGGCCAGCTCCACCTCTGGCCCTAGCTTCTCCCCCATCCCCAGTTCTGCCTCCAGCTTTGCCTTCAGCCCAAGCTCCTCTGCTGAGCCAACTGTCTTGTAATGGAGGGGGTGAATGGACAGATTCCATTACTGGGGGGAGAGGGGGCGCAACAGGAAAAGTTTGGGCACCACTGATCTAGTCTGACCGCCTGCACATTGCAGGCCACAGAACCTTGCCCACTCACTCCTGTAATAGACCCATAACCTCTGGCTGAGTTACTGAAGTCCTCAAATAATGATTTAAAGACTTCAAGTTACAGAGAATCTGCCATTTACACTAGTTTAAACTTCAAGTGAACCGTGCCCTGTGCTGCAGAGGAAGGCGAAACCCCCCCAGGGTCTCTGCCAGTCTGACCTGGGGGAAATTCCTTCCTGACCCTGGCATGAGCATGTAGGCAAGATCCACCAGCCAGACATCTGGTAAAGAATTCTCTGTAGTAACTCAGAGCCCTCCCAATCTCATGTCCCACCACCAGCTGTTGGAGATGTTTGCTAGTAGCAGTCGCAGATTAGCTACATGCCATTGTAGGCAGTGTCATCATACCATCCCCACCTCAATAAACTTATCAAGCTTAATCTTAAAACAAGTTAAATATTTTTCCTCCACTGCTTCCCTTAGAAGGCTTTTCCAGAACTTCACTCGTCTGATGGTTAGAAACCTTCGTCTAATTTCAAGCCTAAACTTATTTATATCAATTTGTTCTTGTGTCAACATTAGCGCTTAACTTAAATACCTCCTCCTCCTCCTCCCTGGTATTTATCTGTTGTGTGTTAATATTCCTCAGTTAAGTTTCCTTTGTGGAAAAGTTTCTGAAGAAATTCAGTGGAGTGTGGTTATTTTCTATTGAAAGAACTGGGCATTTTGGCTTTGGAAAATCCTTTACATCACTAGTGATGAAAAAGCGGGGATTGGATGACCAACTTTGAGAAAATAAAATTGTCTCTGAGTCTTTGCCAGATAGTAGAAACAGATTTGTTCTGATGTTTTGAAATTATAAGATAATTTATTTTCATTTCCATTTTCTGGCCAGAAAGGTAAATGCAGAAATACTATGAAGAAAATCTGTTCTCACATGATTTTCAGCCCAGTTTCGAAAAACTTTTGATCACTTATTCAATCCAATATAGAATTTATTGAGGTTTGTCCATCACCTGACATAAGGGAAAAGTCTGGCCCATTAAATGGCAGACTTTTATAGAGTCAGACTGTTTGAAAGAAAAGAAAACACTTTTACAAAAAGAAAAGCCTAATTAGGGTATCTACCTCTTTACAAGAAATGGAACTTTGATACAATTTTAGAACCCCAAGTTTCTTTCTTTGTCAGCTGGACAGAGAAGAGTAGACAACATAGTTAAATAGGTCCCCTCTGTATTGGGAGAGAGAGCAGCTGAAGGGAACACTCATCCCAAAACAGTTTGGAAGTACTAACTGTAAAAGGTGGGGTGATGATCTGCCAAACGCAGGAGAAACTCTCTCTGTGAACATGAAAAATTGAAGGCAGTGCCTCAGGGCACATCTACACTTGTCATTTAAAGTGGAAAAAGTCACTTTTTTGCATAAAAACTGGGAACGTCTACACTTGCCAATGACTTTTTGTGGTGAAACTCAGAAGTTTCACCAGAAAAAGAAAACACCACCATGAGAGGCATACAGTTCTTACTGGTGATGCTTTTGCAGTGATATGCATATGAAGACATGTTCTTCCTGTTTACAGAGCTTTTAGCCTTCGGAGGATATCCCACAGTGCCTAGGTGACCACTCTGGCAGCAGCTCTGCTGATCTGATGCCAGGTAAACAGACATCCACCCCTCCCCGGGTAAAGCCCCCGGAACTTTGAAACTCCCCTTCCTGTTTTCTTGGCAAGTGCTCACTGATCATCTGGCCAGGTGACAACGGCTGCTCCACTGAGCAAATGATCCCCTGCTTGGAGCAATGCTGAGCTACTGGAGCTGATCAGTGTTTGGGGAGAGGAGACTGTGCAGGGACCGAGGATGCCCCATGATCACCCCCCACCCCTTCTCACAAGGCCCATCGTCAAAGTGGAGAGAGCTGCACTGTGGGATAGCTGCCCTCAGTGCGCTGCTCTCATCCAGGATGGAAGTGCTGCAAATGTAAACACTCTCTGATGCCTGTGGAAGTAAGTGAGTACACAAACCAGCACTTTTCTTTCACCAGTTCACTATCACCGTTGAAACTGACAGTGCAAAAACTCTGCCAGTGTAGATGTAACCCACACACCTTCTGGGTGTGGTGTTCTGTCCCATTTAGTGGAACCGAGACCACTTAGAGAGAGAGGTAAAATGAATCTGCTCTACAGCCCTAGCTAACAGCCAATTGACTTTTAGCTCATGTGGTAGAGAGGCTCATGCACTAAGCTCCAGAGATCCCTGGATTGATCCTGCCCGACGATGACTGGGGTCTGTTGACATTACATAGACATAGCCTAAATCAAGTGGAAACTTCTAAGTGAAGTACAGTCCCAGAATCTGCTAGCGATCGAAGGATTTACAGCCACTTCTGTACCAGAGATGGAGGGATTTATTGCCCTAACACTCTGTTAGAGACAGAGGAATTTTACTTACCCAGAACCTATGGGCGGGGGGGGGGGGTAGGGGGAAAGGGGGGGAGAATTCCCTCCTCCTACAAGTCTCTGAGAAAAGGAAAGATTTATCTCCTGCCTAATAGTCTGCCAGAGATGGGAGAGTTACAGCTCCAGAGTCTGCTAGAGATGGAGGAATTTGCCTCTGTATAAGAAGAAAGAACGAGGAGTACTTGTGGCACCTTAGAGACTAACAAATTTATTTGAGCATAAGCTTTCGTGGGCTAAAACCCACTTCATCGGATGCATGCAGTGGAAAATACAGTAGGAAGATAAATATATAAATACACACAAAGAACATGAAAAAATGGGTGTTGCCATACACACTATAACGAGAGTGATCAAGTAAGGTGAGCTATTATCAGAAGGAAAAAAAACCTTTTGTAGTGGTAATCAGGACGCCCCATTTCCAACAGTTGACAAGAAGGTGTGAGTAACCGTGGGTGGTGGTGGGGAAATAAGCATGAGGAAATAGTTTTACTTTGTGTAATGACTCATCCACACCCTGTCTTTATTCAAGCCTAATTTAATGGTGTCTAGTTGGCAAATTAATTTCAATTCAGCAGTCTCTTGTTGGAGTCTGTTTTTGAAGTTTTTTGTTGTAAAATTGCGACTTTTAGGTCTGTAATCGAGTGACCAGGGAGATTGAAGTGTTCTCCGACTGATTTTTGAATGTTATAATTCTTGACATCTGATTTGTGTCCATTTATTCTTTTATGTAGAGACTGTCCAGTTTGACCAATGTTGATGGCAGAGGGGCATTGCTGGCACATGACAACATACATCACATTGGTAGATGTGCAGCTCCCTCTCTCTCAGCTCTCATCCCCTAACGCCCCTAGTCTACTTGCACTACATTGATGACATCTTCATCATCTGGACCCATGGAAAAGAAGCCCTTGAGGAATTCCACCATGATTTCAACAATTTCCATTCCAACATCAACCTCAGTCTGGACCAGTCCACACAAGAGATCCACTTCCTGGACACTACGGTGTTAATAAGCGATGGTCACATAAACACCACCCTATACCAGAAACCTACTGACCACTATACTTACCTACATGCCTCCAGCTTTCACCCAGACCACACCACACGATCCATTGTCTACAGCCAAACTCTAAGATACAACCGCATGTGCTCCAACCCCTCAGACAGAGACAAGCACCTACAAGATCTCTGTCAAGCATTCTTACAACTACAATATCCACCTGGTGAAGTTAAGAAACAGATTGACAGAGCTGTACCCAGAAGTCACCTACTACAGGACAGGTCCAACAAAGAAAGTAACAGAACGCCACTAGCCATCACCTTCAGCCCCCAACTAAAATCTCTCCAGCGCATGATCAAGGATCTACAACCTATCCTGAAGGATGATCCCTCACTCTCACAGATCTTGGGAGACAGGCCAGTCCTTGCTTACAGACAGCCCCCAACTTGAAGCAAATACTCGCCAGCAACCACACACCACACAACAAAAACACTAACCCAGGAACCTATCCTTGCAACAAAGCCCATTGCTAACTCTGTCCACATATCTATTCAGGGGACACCATCATAGGACCTAATCACATCAGCCACACTATCAGAGGCTCATTCACCTGCACATCTACCAATGTGATATATGCCATCATGTGCCAGCAATGCCCCTCTGCCATGTACATTGGCCAAACCGGACAGTCTCTATGTTAAAGAATAAATGGACACAAATCAGATATCAAGAATTATAACATTCAAAAACCAGTCGGAGAACACTTCAATCTCTCTGGTCACTCGATTACAGACCTAAAAGTCACAATATTACAACAAAAAAACTTCAAAAACAGACTCCAACGAGAGATTGCTGAATTGGAATTAATTTGCAAACTGGGCATCATTAAATTAGGCTTGAATAAAGACAGGGTGTGGATGAGTCATTACACAAAGTAAAACTATTTCCCCATGCTTATTTCCCCCCCACCCACTGTTACTCACACCTTCTTGTCAACTGTTGGAAATGGGGCATCCTGATTATCACTACAAAAGGTTTTTTTTTCCTGCTGACAATAGCTCACCTTACTTGATCACTCTCGTTATAGTGTGTATGGCAACACCCATTTTTTCACGTTCTCTGTATATATATATATCTTCCTACTGTATTTTCCACTGCATGCATCTGATGAAGTGGGTTTTAGCCCACGAAAGCTTATGCTCAAATAAATTTGTTAGTCTCTAAGGTGCCACAAGGACTCCTCGTTCTTTTTGCTGATACAGACTAACACGGCTACGACTCTGAAACCTGTATAAGAAGAGAACTTCACAGACCTTTTTGCAGAAAAGGGACTGGTAGAGTTCAGAGTAAAAATTGGTATATACTCTAGGAAAAATATGACTGAGGTAGAAAAAAAAACTTTATAATTCTACAGGAAGGGCTAGAAAGACTTTTGGGACAATGTATCACTTTGGTTCAAAAGGTTCTATCCTAAGATATATATTTAGATAATTAAAATGTCAGAACTTGCATAAAATTTTCAGGCTTTAACACAATTTTTATGTAGCAAAAACGCTAATTGCAAGTGAACTGCCGCTATGTGTAACAGCAGATGAAGTCAAAACTGCCTGTAGTCTCAATCCCATAAACATGTCTAGGGGCCTGATCAGACAATGGAAAGACTTCAGTAGTATTTAGAACAGTCCCTAAATGAGTAATTGGGGCCTTACCTGCTTTCACTGATTTCCAAATGAACTCCCAAACTTCAAATTTTAACTCAATTTAATAAAAAGATCTGCAAAGCAGAGGCAGATGAAACAGAAGTCCATAGACTCTCTTGATAAATACTGCAAGATTCAATAGACAAAGGGATATTATTACATATGGGCTGATATGTATGCCAGCATATTATAATGTAATACCAGACCGTACTGTGGTGAGGACTACTGCATCTAATAAAAATTATCACAAGTTCAGGGCAACGACACCTCTGTTCCCCATCCATGGTCCCTTGATGGCATCCATTCTTGCTTCCTTAGCTCTCACCAGGTTTTTCCAGGCTACACAATTCCCTGCCTACACTGCAATAGTCCCAGCAAGTCAGAATAGCCCAGCATCTGTTCTTTGCTTTCCCTTTGAAGGCTATGAACAGCTGTAATTGCCAGCTGTGATAAGTGACCGGATGGCATTACACTTAGAATGGGCAGACACACCAATGGTAGGTCATCAGAAGCAGGGACCAAATCTGGGATCTCCTGAGCTTAGCCTCTACTGCCTGAGCTAAGACACACAGCTCTTAGCCAAGCCGGTCGGAGGCTCATCGATTTCTAGCTGGCCTAACCACCACTAGAGGGGGACAGAGGGCCACACCAAGCGGGCATGGGTTACATACTCCCCCTGGGCAGGGAAGGGCATCCTGATATTCAGAGACTTCCCAGTTGAATTCCCTGTATGGGCCATCACTTGTAACACTGATGCCCTCATGGTGGGTTGTTTACTGTGGGGATCAAACCTGTGACCTCTTGAGCTTAATGCATGAGCCTCTAGTGCCTGAGCTAAAAGACACATTTCTCTTAGCCAGCACTGTAGCAGGCTTATCAATCTCTAGCTGGTCTAGCCACCACTAGAGGGGGACAGAGTGCCACACTGAGCAGGCATGAGTTACCTTAACAATAACCCTCCCACACATACACGTTAATAAGTTTACCAGACATCATCCCTGGGCTCCAAGAAGGGCTCTGGTAGGAGTCAGTCCTTCAAACCAAAGGGTTTTTCTGTGGGTACAAGTTCATACTAGTCTAAGGTTATGTCTATACTGTATACTTTACAGCAGCACAGCTGTAAGGTATACAGAAGAGAGCTCTCCTGCCAGCAGAGTGAAACCACCCCCAACGAGCAGTGGTAGCTTTGTCAATGCGAGAGCGTCTCCCACTGACAAAGTGCTGTCCACACGGGCACTTTTTGTTGGTAAAACTTTTGTTGGTCAGGGGTGTTTTTTCACATCCCTGACCAACAAAAGCTTTACCAATAAAAATGCAGTGTAGACATACCTTAGCTAAAACTCACACAACCATGAATAATTGAGTCTTTCCTTCATATAGCTTGGGTGTTTGATCTCGGCCTCATGTAACAGGTGATCAGCAGACAAAGTCCCACCCTTCAGGGCATAGCTTCAAAAGACTGGGTTTTTGCATAACCGGGATTTGGGAATATGCATTCACTTTCCCCTAGATATTTCCCAGGAAATCCACTTCACATATATTGTCCCCAATGACCATTCCTGTCTACCACATTACTTAATATAATTCTTTGGTCATCCAGGACCACAATAATACATAACCTTTGCAATGAATATAAAGGATTCCAAAGATACCTGAACTTAATTCAATAAGGTTTTTCAGGGATATTGCAGGAAATTGCCATATCTGTCACAATGGGGATGGGGGACAAGAGACAACTGAATTATCAAACCAGTAAAACACAATTCCCCCACCCTTTGGAATTTTCTATTGGAGGTATATTATTCTTAGTAAAATATTGTCTGATATCACTGATTAGGAGCTGACCTGCTAATGCATTACTTCTTAATGTTTTCCTCTTTCTTGGGCTTCTGTGAAGTTTGACTTTCTAATGGAAAGCAGTCACTTGCAATTCTGTATCTGAAAGCGAAACTTCAAAGAATTCCCACTTCTTGTAAGCTTTGAGGAGTGTGTGTGTGCGTGTGTGAGTGAGGGAAAGAGAGAGGCTGTTTCCTTGGAAGTCAGGGTGCCAGCACTTCTAAAATATTCAAACCCCTCCCCGCCCCGAGAAATTGTACTTCCCACCTAGCTCTGGTATTCAGCAGTATTTCAGAGGTCCCTTGGATCCTTTAGCTTTTGATTTCTCACTAAAGAATCTGACTGTAAAAACACTTCTTTGGGAGTTAACTTACTAGTTGATCGCACACTTTCCAGATCAGACTGCAAAACACTGACCACACTAATACTACAGTGAAAAACAAAAAGGGATTCTGAACTTTTTGACAACGCTCAATACCTCTGTGTTGAAGCCAAAAAAAAAAAAAATTACCCACATAAAACTCTACCAGTGTCATGGGGTTACTCCTTATTTAGAGCAATGGAAATGAGATTGGGATCAGGCCCTCAGAAATCAAGTTTATTTCTACTAAAATTATTACAATAATTAGATCCACCCTTCCAGGGGGAAAGAGATAAGCACATGCGTTGCCCTGTTTCCCTAACTACTTGTCATTATACATGAATTCATCTTGTATTTGCTCATATGTATCATTGGTGTTGCAATACTAATTAAGAGTTTCCCCTGTAGTTTAAAATGCCTTATGACATTCAGAGCTGAAAAAGAGCTCTGTATAGCTGGAAAGCTTCTTTCTTTCACCAACAGAAGTTGGTCCAATAACAGATATCACCTCACCCACCTTGTCTCTCTAATATGACATTCAGTCAGGTATGTGAGCACATATTACTGCGCTTGGTGCTGTTTATACTTCATTGTAAAGAAATGCCTAGTCATGAGTTCATTTCATGTTCACTGGGTATATAAAACCTCGTGAGAGGTCAATGTTTTCTTCCCATTTATTCACACCTAACAAGCAAGTTGCAAAATGAAAGAGCTGCAAGAGTCTTCTTAGGCAAATATCCGTTCATAGGTACTCCCTATTCTATCTTTGTACGCTATTCAGTTGGGTGCTTAACTCCCATTGTGGTTTTGAAACCCTCTGTCTCTTGTGAAGCAGCAAGCATATTGATGCTTAACAAATAATATTAGTGCTTAACGTTGGGAATGTTAAACAACTTGTAGTCTAGAAAATGTGTTTCAAAGCATATTTTCAGTGTCATCCTTACAATTGAAATAAAATCTACCCAATATTTAGGAAATATCATAAGGATTAGTCAGTGACTTTATTTCAGAAAATTATACCGTATATGCAGAATATATAACTATGCAGAAAATGTTTTTAGCTGGAGAGATGCAGAAACTGAATTTCAGTATAGACTGGATTTTTACATTATAGTCATTTTGTTACACTAATTTTTAAGTGATAAAATATTTTTTAAAATCTATGAGCCTGTGCTAGCATGCTGGAATATTTCACTGACAACTGTAGTCCAAATGGCAAGGTTCTGTTATAAGAAATTCATCACAGATGTAGTCCTTAGGCCAAATTATGACCCAAAGGAGACAGGAAATAAAATGTTAAGAAACAGCTGATATGTTTTAATCTGCAAAATGCAATTTGGGCACGATCAGTAGGTTTTGACGTATTTTTTTACTTGCTAGTAGCACTGTTGGGGAATGTGGGAGCCAGAAGTGAAGACTTTAATATCCCCTCCCCCCTAACCTTCGGCAGCTGTTGACCATCATTCCTCAATCAGGTCCACTTCTTCAGTATGTCAGTGAGCTTCAGAATTTTTCTCCAGATGGCTGTAGAAGTTTGGAACTAGGACTGGGAGCTGCAGATTAAATATCAGGGTCCCCTGCATTTCTGCAAAGTTTAGGCTTACAAAATAACACTTCCTAGTTTTTGCTGTTAGATGCAAGTGTATGCCTGTGGGTGTCTAAGAATTTGTGGATGGTATGGAGAATGGGGGAGCAGGACAGTTTTAGTAGGGGACTGATCCAAAGCCCATTACAGTCAGTGGGAGGGAGACTTTACATGGATTTCAGGCCTTTGGGTCAGGCCTTACATGACGTAGATTTTGCCAGATAGATACTGGCAGAGCCTCCCTGACCAAAGAGGGATGGATCCTCAGAGTGCACGATTGCTCCCCATTTCATTATTATGCAGGAGGAGTATATATGGGGCACTATGCTTTGGACAGCGTATCCTGACCCCTGTAAATATGGGTCACTCTGCAGGCTATTGCCGAATGGTGAGACTTCTCCTTTCTGCCTCTTTCAGATATTTGTGTCACTGTTGAGAGAGGAAGGGAGCAGCCTCTGCCTTCCGTCAAGCACAGGGACTGCTTATCTGGTATTGTGTGGGGCGTGCAAGGGGGAGGGCGAAGTCACCTCGACCTGCTGCCCAGGGCATCTGCAGTAATTTAGGCTCAGTCTAGTCCTACATTAGCACTAACAAATGCCTGCTTTTCTTGTACTCTTTGTTTCTCAGAAACATCCCACAAACTCTTAACAGTGAAATTTTCAATCATTTAATTTTGTGCATACCTCCAGGAACCCAGTAACTATGGCTGAAATACACAAACCATAACAAGGATACTGATTTTAGGTACAGAAATCTCTTAATTATGTTCAATATACACTAAATCGTTTAAAGCCCCATTGGAAATTTAGTTAGCTTAGATCAAATCTTGCTGTCCTTACCCACTCCTTATTAAGGCAAAATTCCAATTCACTTTTTATTTAAGTATCTCAAGATGTGGCCCTATATTTTATTTATTTGGATTTATTAAAAAATAAAAATAAAAGAGGAACCTCTTCAAAGCTTTAGGTTCCCTGGTATAAGCTATAAAACCAACAACAATAAACCAAATACAATTAAATAGCTACTTATCCCTCAACAGACAGCAGAACTCCATCCTCCTCCAGGCAGGTCTAACTAGCGCTGCATGGAAAACAATTTTCCCGTCCCTCTGAACTTTTTGAGATTTGAAAAATTTTTCGGTTCTGCACCAGAACGAACCCAAGCCGTTTCAAAGTTTTTTTTTGTGAAATACCAGAGAGAGTGAGTGAGAGAGATTCAGATTCAAGTCCCTGCTCTCCTTGGTTCAGGACAAGGACTTTGGCCTGTGTTCCCCATATCCCAAGGGAGTGGCATAACCATTGCCTATAGAGTCAGTGTCTCTCAAATAAGTATTTAATTATTTATAAAAGGTGGAACAGCTCCAATAGGAAAGATTGAGACAGACCCATCCCAGAATACCCTGGTTGTTACGGCCTGCACCTGGGATATGAGAGATGCAAATTCAAGTTCCTGTGCTGAATCAGGCAAAGACTTGAACGTGGATCTCTTACATTTCAGGCAAGGGCCCTCACCACCATATTATTGGCAGGGGGCTCAGGTTCTCAACCTCCCTTTCTGGTTTTGACCAGAAATTCCATCCTGGACTAAGACCCTACTCCTGACAAAAGTTTAATCAAACCAGGGTACATCCCTGCAAAAAGTTTTGCCTTCAATGAATCGACATTTCTAATGAAAAACAATTTCATTGAAATTTCTCACCTGGTCCTAAATCTAACCCCCACCCCACCGACAGGATGTGCCTTGTAGCACACCATACAGAACAACAAATCTGGGCTACTTTGGCTCAGGGGGTCAGCATGTTCCAGAGCTGAGGGCTCACTGCAGAGAGTGTTTTGCTGTCTGTTCCCTCTCATTTAAATGAGGGGCAATCCATTGGATTGCAGCTGTTGCAGTATGGCACAAAGAGAGAAGTGGTTTCTCAAGTGGAAAAGTAACAAGCCATTTACGTTCTGTGAAACGATAGCCATAGAAGAACTGTGACCACGTCCATTTAACTATGGCATTGTATTATGATAGGACAGTGGTTCTCAATCATTTTCGTAATGAGATCCCCTTGGGACTGCCCTCTGATTTACCCATGATGCCACCCTAACAAGCCCAACTGAAAATATTGCAACTACATTTGCAGAACAGCAAAAACTCCCTAAAAAGAGTTTGCTGGCCTGCATCTCTTGCGCTTTTAAAAAATGTATTTACTTGGGAATCTGTTTAAGGTCAAAACTTTACAGTTATGACCCAAAAACCCCTCCACAGTCACAGTGTGATAGATTTATTTTACCAGTCTGCCTGGGATCAGATCATGCCCACCAGATCGGGCCCTGCACACCTATCTCCACCTGATTTGAGGATCATGCTGAAGCTTAGGCATGAGATAGATACCTGCGTGCCGGCCTGAGACAGAAGTGCAGATGCCCAGAGGCAGAAATGTAGGTGCTGAAGGAACTTTTACAGCAAAGATTTAGGCACTGAGTGAGTTTAGGGGCCTACAGGTTTAGATGGCAGCTGAGCAAAGGTTTTGTGCATTGCAGTAGCAGCTGAATCTGTGACTTAGGCATCTAAATCCCACTGTGGATCTAGACCTTTAAAAATGACACGTTGCAGGCCAAATGGCCAGCTCTTTGAATAAACAACAGGGGATGGGAGCTCAAGCCTATGAGAAGGAGGATGCTTCGGGGGTAGGGACGTAGAAAGGAAGGTTTCCAATTTATTGTTAGAAGTGGAAACTGTGGTGGGGTAAATTAGACAATCCCAGCATTACAACTATTCTGTTGGGAAGTGTTTATTTCATGTCAAAAATATATCGGATCATAAAAATATTCATTTAAAACTCATCAGAAATGTCATCCCACAAGGCCAGGGGGAAAGCAATACAATCCAGCCAGACAATCTCAATGGATTTAAGAGCCTAAATACCTTTGAGGATCTGGGTCTCCTTCCCTACACAAACACACTCGTAGCTCTGGCTCTCCCTAAGCACCACAATGACGCTTTTTATTTTTACAAGCAAATCCCTACCAGCCTAGACCAGGTGAATTAAACCCTCCAATTGCTTCACCCCAATTAGTCCCAACAAGTTCCCTTATAAAATTGGAACCAGGTGTTTTTTCTATCTTTCTGGCTCAGAGATGGTTACTGTACTCTAGAAACTTTCTGGCACAATAAAGTTTCAGATAATCTTGGCCCCAAAGCTTGCAGAACTCAGCAGGTTTATTTGAGGTTTGCTTTGTGCTGTGAAACAAAGAGGATGTAAGCTTATAAGTAAAAGTAGGGTAAAAAGTAGGGTAAAGGTGTGCACAACTGCAGAGTTTAACATACTTTAGACATAGGTTCATACAAACCTCTTCTTTCCTCCCCACTCAGTGTCAGTAGTTTTTGACATCACAATTAGCCCTACCTAGGAAAGTAATAGTGCTAAACAATTTAAAGCACTTACACAACAATCAGATTGTGTTAAAAGTTAGAAATCAGAGGAAAACAGGTTAACTAAAAGAATGGCATTTGCCTGTTTTGGTTTTAATGAAACAAACCAAAAAGTAAGCTGCATTTGCCGAGCCTCAACAGAATGTCAGAGAAGCATTGCATTTTCCATTGCCTAATGATGGAATGGTATTAGTTTATAACAAAATGTTAAGGGCAAAGATAGTTTTCTTAAATAAATTTGAAATGCCCACTGCTTCTTGTAAAGGAACAGGAAAGTATTTGTACTAACAGACAGCAGCGGCAGCATGCATACCAAAGTGAAATAAACTCAGCTTGCCCATTAGGGAGACTTGTGTGACTAACTCCGTCCACTTGAAGGGTAGGCAGGGACAATCGAATGGACACAGTGTAGCACGGTCCGAAACGTCCGTCCCTATTTGAAAGATGGAAGTATTGCCCGGCAGAAGAACTTAGAAATGCGAAGGCAAACCATAATAAAGCCATTGCATTTAATGTACCTTGAAATGCACATGAAGGACCCAGCACATGCATCCCTTTCCCTCATGTGTCCAGTATATCCTCATTGCATTATGTATGGCACCAGAGACCTTAAAAAGGAGGCTGTTATTTTAGAAAAGAGTTACAGCTACAGGCAGAAACAAGTTTACAAAGCTTGAGTTGCAGTTTTGTTTTCTTTTGTTACCAGTGACCACACCCTGCCTGGATCTCTATGCAGAGCACTAATAGCTAGTGGCTGAATAATATACTGCAAGTAAGCATTTTTATTGCAACCATTGCAAATAACATCATGTTTTAAACTAAGTGTGAAACGTATGAGAAAATATCTCAGAGTGGGGATGGTTGAAGCTCCCTACGTTTCCTGTTTGCTAATTGGGAAACATATCTTCAGACACGACTCCATCACCTTTACACCTGAAAAACTAACCACACTAATCTTTGTGGCTGGGTCTTCAAACCAAGTGTCCAAGAGCCCTTCAAACATTGGCAGTTACAAATCCAGATAACATTTAGTAATACACCACTGATGGTGATTGTGTAAACGTCTTACCCTGAGCCATCTGGAATAGAAGCTGGTTTATCCAGCAGATGGAGCACTTTACTCATATAATGTGCTGCAGCAGGCTATGACAAATGTTTTGGTTCAGGTGCAAGACTGAAGATTCAAACCATGCTTGGTAGTAGAGTCCGTAAGAATTTTTTTTTTTTTTGCCATCAGACACTGCATGCTTACAGTGTGCTTACTAATAGTATTTTAATGGATTTGGCGGGTGCACATATACTGTGGAGCCATTTGTTGTTTTTTCAATTTCCAGAAATACAGTATTTTAACTCAGCCTGGGAATAACCATCAATAAAGCTCTTTTTTTCCTCCAAAGAGTGAATTTTTACTGTGTATTCGTAACACTAAAGCTCTGCAAATGTTATGAGATGAAACCTATAACTCAGTCTTTGGAAGCGGATCTTTCATCTGTATGTCACTTAGACATTTTGCTGGTGACTCATATCTTTTGCCGAAGACACACGGGCTTTTAAAGAAACATTAAGGCAGCCTTTTAAAGAAGAAATGCTGTGCACCGGCACCATCACTGGTGATTCCTGTGATATCACTGGAGAAATTAGTGTAAGTTAGAGGAGGGCAAGTAAAGGATGCGAAAAAGTGGATATGGAGGAAATAAAATCACAAAACACGCAGAGGCAAAAATGAGTCAAGAAATCCTGAAAGTAACGTTAATATGAATTTAGGAAGGTAAAAGAGCATAGATGATTGAAAGCCGAAACCAAAATGACATGACTCCTTTGCTCAGAAAGGGGCTCCTTATTATGATCATTCAGTCTGTCTAGTGATCCACTGTGCTGAGTCACTCCCTCTGCCATGTCTGTTTCTTTGAGTTCTGTCACTTTCCTGGTGTTGTTCCTGGGATCCGTCAAGGCTCCTAGCTCATTATCACTACACACGTGGACTCACTCTCTGACCTTGAGCCTCGTCACCTGATTTATGCAACATAAAACTGTGTTGTATTGAGTTACCTGCATAGATTGCCTAAGCATTGATGGATGAATAGGCCTTGCAGTCTGGTCGTTGTTGCACAAGCTGAGAAAATGGATTGCATTGATTGCAAAATGTTCAAGCACCTTTTTCTGGAGTTTAAATGTATCTTTATTCAAGAGCTGATGAAGAAGAGACTGCACTCTTTCTTTTCTTAGTGTTAAAAGAGCTAATAGCTTTATCTATTTGAAACTGCATCATTATGTGTTCTTTTTATACCCACGGCATGAGTTAGAGGTGGAATGTCAGCTTTCTTGTTACAGTTTGTGGTATTTATCAGTTTACATTTTTTATTTTATTGGGGGAAGGATTCCTCTGGAACTATTCTTTGTTTACCATGACCGCTTTTACAATCTGTGTTATGGCAGACATCCCTGCAGCTAAAAGGGCTGCACATAGATGGTTCCTTTCTCCCGAGATGACAGTGCTACCAATCAATCGAATGACAAGGGGTTCTTCTTTCTTCCCTATATCAGGCTTAACTTGTGGTGCTTCCATAAAGTCTCTCCCTCTAAGAAGTGAGGGGATAATCTTATAAAGTGGATACTTCTCACCTAGTCCTTTGCAGTTTTGTCAGCAGAAATTGTTTCAATTGTAATCCTGCTTATTCTCTGTTTTTTCTTTAAATATTCTACTGTGATAAGCAGAATTGCAGCCTCACAGAATTGTCATGAAAATTTACCAGCTCAGATTCAGAATCTCCTGACTCATCCTTTACCATATTGAAGAGGAAATATGGTGGGGAAATATTTAATTGTCCCTTAAAATAAAAGGTTACTTGCTCCGAGTTAGTGGATGAGAGGAATTTTGCAAGGTGTTTTATTAAAAGTCTCTAAAATAGTGGTAGTAAATAAAGATGAGCACGGGTCACTGAGAAAGAATGATCTGGATTTCTTGTTAAGCTGGAGGCAAGTAAATAATATGTATTTTAATAAATCTAAATGCAAATGTGTGCATCTAGAAAGAAAGAATGTAGGGCATACTCACAGGATGGTAGTTTCTATCCTAGGAAGCAGTGACTCTGAAAAATATTTGGGGGTTGTGGTGGATAATCACCTGAACATAAGTTCCCAGTGTGATGCTGTGGCCAAAAGAGATAGTGCAATCCTTGGCTGTATAAACAGAGGAATCTCAGTAGGAATAGAAAGGTTAGTTTGCCTCTGTTTTTGGCACTGGTGCAACCACTGCTGGGATACTTTGTCCAGTTCAGGTGTCCACAATTCACAAAGGATGTTAATAAATTGGGGATGGTTCAGAGAAGAGTCACGAGAATGATGAAAGGATTGGAAAATATTCCAGAGAGTGATAGACTCAAGCAGTTCAGTCTATTTACCTTAACAAGGGATGACTTGATCACAGACTATAAGTATTTACATGGGGAACAAATATTTGATAATGGGCTCTTCAACCAACAGAGAAAAGTATAACAAGAGTCAATGGCTAGAACTGATGCTAGGCAAGTTCAGACTAGAAACAAAACATAAATGTTTAACTATAAGGGTAATTCACCATTGGAACAACTCACTGAGGAGTAATGGGGGATTCTCCATCACTGGAAATTTTTAAATCTAGATTTGATTCTTTAAAAAAGATATGCTCTAGTTCAAAAGGAATTATTTTGAGCAATTCTGTGGCCTGTGGTCAGACTAGATCACAGTGGCCGCTTCTGGCCTTGGAATCTGTGAATCTCTCATCAGAACAAATTGTCTGTCTATCTAAGAATTACTGTGTTCTTTCTCTCCATATCAAATATATGTTATTCTGTGAAAGTTCCTAATAATAAGACTAATTTACCAACAGGTATGGCCAATATTTGTGGCATGAAAACCCATGTATGACCATAGAAGCACAATATTCCAAACTTCCACATAAGTCCAACTGTTTACAAATAATATATGATCCAATATGTAACAAACAAATTTAAAAAAGCAAGAGTCTCCAGCCCTTCATCTAAAGCAGAAAAATGCCTAATGAAAACCCTGACCACAGGGGACAAGGTCAGGGTTTTGTGCAGTTGAATTTAACCTTCAAGGCAGCTGACCCAAGGAAATACCATGGGTCTTCTGGGTTGCACTAACATGGAGGCTGTGTCTGATACTAAGGGGGAAAATATCACTTCTCCAGTGGCTGAGGAATAGTGAATTTCACATCCTGTCCCACCCCTGTCCTGGGGTAGACACTGTGATGCCACAGATCTCTAGATTCCTAAACACACAGGGCATGATTAGTCTTTAATTGCAGTAGCATCAACAGGCCCCAGCCTGTTGTAGAAAAAAAGCTTAAAAGGCACCATTGCCCAAGAAGAGGAAAAATTGATAATTGATGAGAGGAAATGAAGATACTTTCACAGGAGTATTTGAAATGGGGAAAAGAACCCTCCTCCTCTCCTCACCTGGTTTTCCCCTATGAACCTCTAATGACTGAGGGTGAAAAAAGGCATCTCCCAACATTTCCAGTTATATGTAGATCTTAAATGTCTGTGCAAATGGAAAACCGAAAAGGAAATTGTGGTACTAAAAGTAACCAGCAACAACATGCTTGTGTATATGAGATCAGCTTGCTCTTATCATCCAATAACGTCACAATCTCTTATTTAAAAGCCCATGAAAATTAAAAATGACAGATATGGCAACATATATAAGATCTAGTTTGGTCTAACTGGGACTAGTTTTGTGTAAATTGCATGTTCAACCCTTTCACAAAGCACCATGTGGCTTAACATTGTGTCGATTCTGCTTATCGAAACAAAATTCAGAGAAACAGGGTCAGCAGGGGCATTGGACGGACATGCTTTTGAATACTGCTCCCAATTAAATGAACAGGTTACATTTGTTTGAGGAGATCATTATATAGGTGACGATATTTTTTCAGACTTCCAGTCATTAGAGATGGTTTCAGAGCAGCAGCCGTGTTAGTCTGTGTCCACAAAAAGAACAGGAGGACTTGTGGCACCTTAGAGACTAACAAAAGAACCTGGGCAACCTTCCTTTCCAGAAGAGAGATAGTAAAATATATATATCTAATCAGTATAAATTCAGCCCTAGAAAATAATAATTTCTTAATAATATGCCAACAAAAATGGTGAGATCTGACAGAACTACAAGGATTTGGGGAGAATTAGTACTAAATGTACGTTGGTTTTCTGCTACAGTTAAGTTATTAAGTGAATTTCAACTGCTTATGAAAGGTGCCACTGGAAACTCTGAACTATTTTCTCTCTTTATCCACAGAATAGTTGTGGAAAGCAGTGAAAGCTTCCCCATCCCCATCCCACCTCCTTTGAAAGTTGTGATTCCACAGTGAAGAAAGAGGACAACTTTGGCTAAAAACCCGTACTGGTCCAGTGAGAAAGTGAAAAAAGCTTTTATAAATAAAGAAGTATTAGATAGCAAATGGGAAAAAGGGAGAAATAGATAGCAATTGATATAAATTAGAAATTTATGAAGTGCAAAAATTGATAAGGGAAGCTAAAGACATCAAGGAAAAATTCATGGCTGGTAGTACTGGGAACAATAAGAAAGAGTTTTTTAAATATATATTATGAACAAAAGAAATCCCACCAATGGTATAGGCCCACTACTAGACAGTGGTGTTGGAACAATTTTTACAGTGGGGATGCTGAAAGCCATTGAACAAAACTGTAGAACCCTGTATTATGATGGAAACCATTTCAAGCCAGCGGGGCTGCCGCTCCCTCAGCACCCTGAGTTCCAGCACCCCTGCTACTAGATGGAGATGGTAAAATTGTTATTGAGGCAGAAAAATCAGCACCATTCAATAAATATTTATGTTTTGTATTTTAAAAGAAGTGGGATGATGTACTTATATCATATGAAGATGATGAAGTATTTTCCAGTTCATTAGTAACTAAATAGGATGGTAAGCAACACCTACTAGGGATAAACATTTTGAAGTCAGCAGGCCTGGATAATTTGCATCCAAGAGCTCTAAAAGAGTTGGCTGAAGAGATCTTTGGCCCTCTGATGTTGATTTTTAATACATCTTGGAAGACCAGATAAATTCCAGAGGAGTGCTGGATGCTAATATTGTGCCAAAATTCAAAAAGAGGAAGCAGGATGATCTGGGTAACTATAAATCAGTTAATTTGTCATCAATCCCAGCCAAAATAATGGAAAAGCTGATACTGAATTCAGTTGATAACGAATTAAGGGACAGGAATATAAATGGCAGTCAACATGGATTTATGGAAAATAGGTGTCAAAAAACCCCAACAAACCAGATTTCATTCTTTGATGAGATTACAAGTCACTGCACGGAGATAATATCCTTAGACTTTATCAGATGTTTGATGTATTTTTAATCAAAATATCATGCGGTACTAAGCACTATACAATATCAATAGAGCTAAACTGAGTAAGAATTGGCTAACTGACAGATCCCAAAAAGGAGTTGTCAGTGGGGAATCATCATCAAACGGAGATGCTTCTAGTGGCTTTCGGCAGGGATCTATAGCAGGCCTGATGCTATTCAACATCTGCATCAAGTAAATATAAAAATGTTGCTGATAAAATTTGCAGCTGTCACAAAAATTGTTGGAATAGTAAATAATAAGGACAGAGCAGCCATACAGAGAAATCAGATTGTTTGGTAATCTGGGCACTTTTAAACAAAATGTGTTTTAATACAGCTCAATGCAAAGTGATACACTGAGGAACAAGGAATGCAGGCCATACCTACAGACTGGAAAACAGTGATTCTGAGAAGGATTTAGGGGTCACAATGGACAAGAAACTCAACACATGCTCCCAGTACAATGCTGTGGCCAAAAGGGTTAATGTGATCCTTGGATGTATAAACAGAGAAGTAGTGAACAAGAGTCAGGGGCTGATTTTACCTTTTTATACAGCATTGATGAGACTGATACTGGATTACTGCATCTAGCTCTGGTATCCACATTTTAAAAAAGATGTTGAAAAATCAGACAGGGTGCAGAAAAGAGACACAACAATGATTTGAGGATGGGAGGAAATATCTTATAGTGAGAGACTTGAAAAGCTCACTCTGTTTATAACATCAAAAAGAAGATTGAGAGGTGACCTGATTACAGTTTATAAGTATATCTACAGGGAGAAAATACCAGGCACTGAATGTCTCTTTAACATAGTAGAAAAAGGCATAACAAGAACCAGTGGCTGGAAGATTTGAAGATAATTCTTCAAATTAGAGATTAGGCACACATTTTGAACAGTGCAGGTGATTAACCATTTGAAGAAACTACCAAGGGAAGTGGTGGATTCTCCATCTCTTGAGGTCTTCAGGTAAAGACTGGATGCCTGTCTGGAAGATATGCTTTAGTTACGCTTAAGAACATAAGAACATAAGAATGGCCCTACTGGGTCAGACCAAAGGTCCATCTAGCCCAGGATCCTGTCTTCTGACAGTGGCCAGTGCCGGGTGCCCCAGAGGGAGTGAACCTAACAGGTAATGATCAAGTGATCTCTCTCCTGCTATCCATCTCCACCCTCTGATGAACAGAGGATAGGGACACCATTCCTTACCCATCCTGGCTAATAGCTATTGATGGACATATCCTCCATGAATTTATCTAGTTCTTTTTTGAACCCAATTATGGTCTTGGCCTTCACAACATCCTCTGGCAAGGAGTTCCACAGGTTGACCATGTATTGTGTGAAGAAATACTGACTTTTATTTGTTTTAAACCTGCTGCCTGTTAATTTCATTTGGTGACCCATAGTTCTTGTGTTATGAGAAGTAGTAAACAACTCTTGCTATCTACTTTCTCTACACCAGTCATGATTTTATAGACCTCAATCATATCTCTCCTTAGCTGTCTCTTTTCCAAACTGAAAAGTCCCAGTCTTATTAATCTCTCCTCATATGGAAGTCGTTCCATACCCCTAATAATTTTTGTTGCCCTTTTCTGAACCTTTTCCAATTCCAATATATCTTTTTTGAGATGGGGAGACCACATCTGCACACAGTACTCAAGATGTGGGTGTACCATGGATTTATATAGAGGCAACATGATATTTTCTGTCCTATTATCTATCCCTTTCTTAATTATTCCCAGCATTCTGTTCACTTTTTTGACGGCTGCTGCACATTGAGTGGATGTTTTCAGAGAACTATCCACAATGACTCCAAGATCTCTTTCTTGAGTGGTTACAGCTAATTTAGACCCTATCATTTTATATGTATAGTTGGGATTATGCTTTCCAGTGTGCATTACTTTGCATTTATCAACATTAAACTTCATCTGCCATTTTGTTGCCCAGTCACCCAATTTTGAGAGATCCTTTTGTAGCTCTTCTCAGTCTGCCTGGGTCTTAACTATCTTTAGTAATTTTGTATCATCTGCAAATTTTGTCACCTCACTGTTTACCCCTTTTCCCAGATCATTTAAGAATATGTTAAATAGGACTGGTCCCAGAACAGACCCTTGGGGGACACCTCTCCATTCTGTAAACTGACCATTTATACCTACCCTTTGTTTCCTATCTTTTAACCAGTTACCAATCCATGAGAACACCTTCCCTCTTATCCTGTAGCAGCTTACTTTGCATAAGAGCCTTTGGCGAGGGACCTTGTCAAAGGTTTTCTGAAAATCTAAGTACACTATATCCACTGGATCCCCTTGGTCCACATGCTTGTTGACCCCCTCAAAGAATTCTAGTAGATTGGTAAGGCATGATTTCCCTTTACTAAAACCATGTTGACTCTTCAACAAATTATGTTCATCTATTTGTCTGACAATATTGTTCTTTATTATAGTTTCAGCCAGTTTGTCTGGTACTGAAGTCAGGCTTACAGGCCTGTAATTGCTTGGATCACCTCTGGATCCCTTTTTAAAAATTGACATCACATTAGCTATCCTCCAGTTGAATACCATCTGGTCCTGGTGACTTATTGCTTTAGTCAAACACAAGTTATTGGGCTCAGTACAGAGGTAATCCATCCAGTACAGAAATTGAATGGTCTATAAGAAACAGAAGGTCAGATTAGATGAGCTAACGGTCCCATTTGGCATTAAACTCTGTGACTCCCTTTGCCAATATGCTTCAGCTTAGTTCTGGAAGGATCACATCTGGAGGTATCGTTCAGACTCCAAGGCCATTCAGTCCTTAGTCTCACTGAGGACATGATCAACAATGGAGGCAATCAGTGCCAAATGTGATAATGGCTTTTGTCATATGTTGCCTGATTCGTTGAGAGGTTATTGGTTAAATTGGCTGTTAAGATTTTCCAGTTAGTCACTGATTAGATTTCTGAGGTTCAAAAGGCTCTAATCCCAGAATCAGGCACAACAGAATGCAGGTTATTAAAATTCAATGTCTGGTTGGAGATCCTGATAAGCAGAATGGCGACACTCACACTGAGGGCAAAGCAAAGCTTTAAATACTTTTATTAGCACAATTAGTAAAAACACAGCTGATCCAAAACAAATGAGAAAGTAGCTATACCAGGCTGATGTTCGACACCATCCCTTACACATACTCACACCCTTCTCAGGGAGGCCTCATGATGGGAAGCAGGAGGTGATCCATAAGGGTCCTACTTGTCTCTGGTTTACCAAGTAGGTTCAATGATCAAGATCTCACGGATTACATGGTTTGGTCTATTATACGATCTGGTGGCTGTCATGAATATTTATATAAATGCCCAGCCTCTTTTGTCCATAACTGACTTCCTCCCTCTAACAATTTTGGGGTATCCTTATTCTATATCTTAGTGTATTCATAATCTCAGTTTATTGTCACATCTGTCAATTTGTTTCCTTGGCAATGAAGTGGTTATGCATTTGCCGATGTTCCTATCCTAACATATCCAAACCTGGTGTGAGTTTAATTTCCTGCAATTCTTTGGTATCATTTTATACAAGCTTTCTGGAAAATCCTCTAAGCAAAATATTCCCATTTCCCCAATAACTCATGGTCTCCATTGGGCAATTCACTTTTGCTAAGGCTCATAGGCCTCAAAACTTTATGCTGACTTCTTAAGATAATGTATTACAGGATGTAGAACTGTAGGTTTTTTGTGATCCTGCTAAATAAAATATCTGTAAATTAGCTCTATGGGATAAATATGTCCCATATACGCATATGGGATACCTGTCCATCAGTAACAGGAATCAGACCTACACTGTGACCCAAGGACCTCTTGATGCCAGAAGGCAAAATAATGAACAGGGTAACGGGTCCCGAGTTCATCAAAATAATGTCATGTAAGGCAGAAGTTATCAAACTGTGGTCCATGGACCACCAGTGGTCTGCGAGCTCCATTCAGGTGGTCCGCAGATAGTTCCATCTAAGGTGCGCTCCTGTGTGGCCACACATGAGAGAACGAAGAGCCACCCACCTAATTAGGTGCCTGGACCCTAATTAGGTGCGTGGCTCACCTAATTAGGTGCCTGGACCCTGTAGAAGATGCATATGTATGGTGAGGTGGTGGCCTTGGGGGGAATAAGGGGCAGGTGGGAGGGGGCAGTGGGGTGAGAAGAGGGGGTGGGGGGAATTTGGGATGTGCAGGTCTGCAGCAGCCAGAGAAAGAGGTGACTTTCCCCAACTCCAGGGCTGCAGCTACTGGGGAGAGATGGCCCTCCTTCCCAGCCTCAGCTCTGTGGCTGCTGTGGCCGGGGAGACACCCCCAGTCCTTCCCAGCCCCAGCCTGGGGACTGCCACGGCAGGGGACAGAGGGCACATCCATTGCATTAGAAAGGTAAGACTACTGATATTAAAATGTGAGTTGTGTGCTTTTATTTGTAGAACAAAAAATGTTAATTATTATTAAGCTTTTTTAATATAGGTTTTTTATCCAAAGCGCTTTACAATAGTTAGCTAACAGTACAAACAACATTTAGGAGTAAGACAGTGACCTTTTGAAACTATGTTGTGGGTACAAATGAACGCCCAGGTATTCCTTCAAGGGCTCTCAAACAATCTGGTTGATAATCACTGGGGAAAGAACATAGGGTAAGCTATCTTTGGGAGACGGGAATGCCTTGTGAGTTAAGTTTAGACTCTAGAAAGCATGTTATGATTTTGTTTTATATGTAACCATTTGTTTCCAATATTCTTACTCCCTATCACTTGAATCTCTGTCCTTAGATAGCTAGCAAAAACAAGAAGATGTGTATTATCTATTGATCTAAGTGCTGTGTGTTAAGCAAAGTGGGGATCCTGTGCTGAATCTTACAAGCTGGTGTGTACTAGTCCTTTGGGAGTTTAGTGGATCTATTCTAAGAGTTCTGGGAGTGTTCAATGGAACAGGGGCTGGGCACTCCAGAGGGACACTTGGTGTGCACCTGTCACCAACCTGTACAGAGAGAAATCGAGGTCTGCAGAAGCTGGGAGGCAGTGCTTGTGTCCCCAGAAGGTGGTGGATTCAGGGAGCTGATCCACAGCAGGCACGAGAAGACACCCTCATGCTAAGGACCAGTGGTGGTGAGGAATCCCACAACCCTCGGTATCCTTGGAAAGCGGCTCTCACACACCTTTATATATTTTAATATTTAGAAAAGATACATCATTTAGGTGATATCCCAGTTGTTTTCATTTAGACCCTGTTTGCAAGGCAAGCCAACCTATGTTCATTTCATATGTGTTCATTTCACAGTAATACAGGGCCAAACCTGTAGTCCTTGCTTCTTATGGGTGTTTTGCCTGAGTAAGAAATATAGGACTTGGACTGTAGATACTATGGAACATTTTGCATGTTTTTCAACGGTTCTCCATTTGTCAGAGCATCCTGCTTCTTGGGTATTTTACTGGTGATGCCTCATTGTTTCTGACTTAACAATTAAAGTTTGAAGTTAAGTTGAATAAACTTAGGGGAGACAGCATTAGCCAGTGTCTAGGATGCTGCACTGGTACCTAGGTGATCAGGGTTCTATTCCTGTTTCTACTACTGACCAGCTGTGTGACCTTGGGCAAGTCACTTCACCTTTTGTGCCCTTTCTCCCCTCTCCCATGTCTGTGATTTGTATTTAGATTGTAAGCTCCTCAGGTCAGGAAACGTCTCCCATTCTGTGCTTGTACTGTGCCTAGCACAACGGGGCCCCTATTTTAGCTGGGGATTCTAGGTATTACTGTAATACAAATATGATGTAATCCTTCTGCCAGGTGTTGTCGGCAGCAAAAAGGGCCAGCTTCCAACAGCTAGGGGTCCCTCTTAAAACTAGCAAACACCACCAACTTGAGCCACTGCCCAGAATTTCTGAGATCATTAAATACCTTCCAGGGCACACTTAACAAACAGGACTTCCCCACTTGCAAGCACTCAGTCTGTCTCTGAAACAAGGAAAGCATTATTAGAAGAAAAGGGAACACAGCATGAGCTTGGAAAAACACAGCAAGTTTATCTATATGAATGATAAATAAAATACTCTTCCCACAGTAATTTTGGCAGGGCTCTGTTAACTCTGTTCTCCACCCACCAGCATGACTGTCATACAGGCAAATGTCTATTTGCATGTTACTTGCCTCTCCCCAGTCTGCTAACCCCCACTCGTGGTTTGTTGACCGTGGGTAGTGTAGTCCCGGAGTCCCAAGTTACACCTGGGCAGGCCTGTCTCCAGTCAGTTGGGACATGCTGCCTGGTCTTGTCCCAAGGGCTGCACCACCTAACCCAGTTAGGGTGATTTTGGTTTTATTTTGTACCTGGGTAGGAGGAGCCTCACCTGAGTTCACTCGACCCTGCTGCTGTCCTGTGTGGCTGAAGTGAAGACAGTGTCCAGTTGAAATCTACTAGAATTCTTCATGTTCTTAAATTTAAGCACCTACTTAAGTGCCTGATCCAAAGTTCATTGAAGTCAGTGGAAAGACTTTGACTCATTTTTAATGGGCTTTGGATTGGGCCTTAAGTCTTTGCTGAACCGGGGCCTCACTCCCTGTAATTGCTAGTGTCCTGAAACAAAGGACTTGCTCCTTAATGACATTAAATTCTCACTTGTTATCATGCTTCACCACTGATAAGTCCTTGAGAGATCAATATTGGCATTACATATCCATTTTTAGTCCTATACAGTGAATTTTTTATGACTAAATGGTGATTTTTTTCAATTGTACCTTTAACTCCAAATAATTTTATTGAGAATTTAGCTTTGTCTCTGCATGAAAAATTGCCTAAATAAAGTCTGAAATAATTACCAGCTGTGTTTTCTGAAATTCACACAGGGGACTTATTTTTTCCCCATTATTCAAACTGGGCCTTGGTGTCTTGCACCCAGTGTTTTATCTCAGCACATCTATTTTTCTAAATCTTTTTAAGTGCAGAAGTTATTAGCTTTTGGCTAGAGTTTAATTTATTTAATCTCCTGCACAAAAATGATTGGCCTGAATTCATACATGCAACACACAAAATAGTTTTGCCTGCTTCCTGTATCTCTAGATTATGGAACACAGAATGGCATTGTGATGGGGTGTGCTGCCCATACTGGCCCTGAAACAACTAGATTAGGCCAGGTGGGCCCAATCAGTTAATGACGTTGGAAAGGGGAGAACTTCAGGCTGGAGGCAGCTAATTAGAGAGAAGCTCACCTGTGAGGCACAGGCAGCATTTCTACAAAAGACAGGAAATTGGAAGCAAAGGGGGCTGTAGGGAAGGAAGGCTGTGTCATTCTCTGAAGGAGTGTTTGAGGGGTTCTAGAGACAAGTTGTCTAAAGTTATTCCCTGGGAGGAGGGAATGAAGGGACTGGTAAATCCAGAGGAGTGAGGGAGGCCAGGAGGTATGGAAGCAGCTTAGGGAAAGGTAGCAAGGTTAGGGAACAGACCTTGGCTGCTGTGTAGAGGTTCCCTGAGCTGGAACCTGGAGAAGATGGTAGGTCTGGATTCCTCTGCCAGCCATTGCAGGAATAGCACTGTGAGGCAATGAAGTGGGAGACTGCAAGAGAGCAGGAACTCTGATCCTGGGCCCTCCCTTCCCTGGAAGGGGACACCACAAAAGTGACCTGGATGGAGGGATGAGTCACAAAGAGGACAGTTGTGGCTCCTGAGAGCGAGAGAGGAGAAACTGATGGGGTGTAACTGCTGGAAGGGGCATCAGCCTAATGGAGCTAATCCCCAGAACTGCTAGGAGGTGGAACTGTCCAGGGGTGAGTAAAGCAACCCATCACAGGGGTATTCTCAAAATTTCAATTGAAAATGTTAAGGAACAAAATTTCTTGCTCTTCTGTTTGCAAGTCAAGCTATGTGAGTTGTTTCTTGCTTAATATGTATTCTGCAATAATTGTTTAATTTATCAAAAAAAACTAGATAAATTCCTGGAGGATAGGTCCATAAATGGCTATTAGCCAGGATGGGCAGGGATGGTGTCCCTTGCCTCTGTTTGCCAGAAGCTGGGAATAGGCAACAGGGGATGGATCACTTGCTGATTAGCTGTTCTGTTCATTCCCTCTGGGGCACCTGTCATTGGTCACTGTCAGAAGACAGGATACTGGGCTAGATGGACCTTTGGTTTGACCCAGTATGGCTGTTCTTATTTCTGCATAGACTAGTACATACAAAAAGCTACACTAAAAGAATGTTAAGGTTGCAAAGTCAAGCACTCAAAAGTTAGGAAATATCAGACTTAGGATTGCCTGTGCAGCCTCAGTTTGTCCCCCTGCTGTGTATGCATTATGTTAGTATGTGATTGTGTAATTAAAAACTATCTTTTTCCAGAGGACCCCTGCCTCATTCCATTCACAGCCTGAGCTGTAGTAGTACTACCAGCTCCACTTATAAGACCTCAGTAGATTTCTGTCCAGTTCCTTTTAAATCTTATCATCTCAGCCATTATTGTAAAGACAGTTCTTTGCAGGTTCTGGAACACAGGCTTATGTCTGCTGCTAGGCAGCAGATGCCATTTATCTTTTGAAATTGTTCGCTACTAAGACAGATGATTTTAATAGCTGCCAAGTTCCTCCTTTCACACAGAATGCAATATTCCAATCCCTCATTTTGCCCATTGTAGTTATGTCCGAACACTGGCTTCAACAGTGCACAGCAAAACTTCTTACCAGATCTAGCCACTTCTCTACTTCACTAATTTCATTGTGCATTAGGACTGTAGAAACCCACTTGAGGTTTTTTGCACACAGTTTTAGTTAACGTAAACCAGTGTGATTTAAACAACTATGGAGTTTGTTTAAATTTTGGTTTGGGAGGAACCCAAAGCAGAACTGAAGCCAATATGGGTATGTCATAAATATAAAGGGAAGGGTAAACCCCTTTGAAATCTCTCCTGGCCAGGGGAAAGCTCCTCTCACCTGTAAAGGGTTAAGAAGCTAAAGGTAACCTCGCTGGCACTTGACCAAAATGACCAATGAGGAGACAAGATACTTTCAAAAGCTGGGAGGAGGGAGAGAAACAAAGGGTCTGTGTGTCTGTCTATATGCTGGCCTTTGCCGGGGATAGACCAGGAATGGAGTCTTAGAACTTTTAGTAAGTAATCTAGCTAGGTATGTGTTAGTTTATGATTTCTTTAAATGGCTGAGAAAAGAATTGTGCTGAATAGAATAACTATTTCTGTCTGTGTATCTTTTTTGTAACTTAAGGTTTTGCCTAGAGGGGTTCTCTGTTTTTGAATCTAATTACCCTGTAAGATATCTACCGTCCTGATTTTACAGGGGGGATTTCTTTATTTCTATTTACTTCTATTTTTTATTAAGTCTTCTTGTAAAAAACTGAATGTTTTTTCATTGTTCTCAGATCCAAGGGTTTGGGTTTGTGGTCACCTATGCAAATTGGTGAGGCTTTTTATCCAACATCCCCCAGGAAAGGGGGGGTGCAAGTGTTGGGAGGATTGTGCATTGTTCTTAAGATCCAAGGGTCTGGGTCTGTAGTCACCTAGGCAAATTGGTGAGGCTTTTTAACAAACCTTGTCCAGGAAGTGGGGTGCAGGGTTTTGGGAAGTATTTTGGGGGGAAAGACGCGTCCAAACAGCTCTTCCCCAGTAACCAGTATTAGTTTGGTGGTGGTAGCGGCCAGTCCAAGGACAACGGGTGGAATATTTTGTACCTTGGGGAAGTTTTGACCTAAGCTGGTAAAGATAAGCTTAGGAGGTTTTTCATGCAGGTCCCCACATCTGTACCCTAGAGTTCAGAGTGGGGGAGGAACCTTGACAGGGTATAACTTGCTGGCTTTGTTACAAATCAGGTGAGTTATGCCATCACCTCCTTCAGCAGGTGCTGAGCCCTTTCTTTGTCTGTAGAAGTGCTCCACTCTATAACAGATCTGTGTTCCCTTTTAGGTATTTTCCAAAGGGTGCATTGGCTTGAAAACCCACTCTTCTTTCTCAACATCTTTGAGAATCATGCAGCTGGCTTGATCCTATCTATCCAGTTTCTTTTGCTTAGCATGATAGTGCCAATCACTTGTAGTACTTAAGGGGTACATATTGCCCATCCACTCAGAATCAGTGGAACCCTCAAGCCCTTTCAGCCCCCACCCTGCCCAGGGAAGAGCTGAAAAAGAAAACAAAGGAAATTAGCTGTTGCCACCAGCTAATCAAACAGCATGTGCACAAACCTCTTAGGACACCACAAATCCAATCCTGTTATTAAAAAGAAAATACATCTGGAACTTAGGCTTTTGCTAGATTTTTAAAAGAGCAATTCCAAAAATCAAGCCCCAAAATAGCTTTCTTGGGGGTTCAGTTTAAAGGTTACAAGCAAACAAAAGCATCTGGGGTTAGCACAGAGAAGATCCACAAGCCAAAACAAACCTGATTGTGTCTGTCTAAATGTTCCCTATCCAAACTTTTTCTAGGTATGGAAGATAAATTTTCATACCTGGTTCAAGCCTTACATAGCATTGCTGCTCCATGTCCCTGCAGCCCAGAGAACAACAGACAGAGAATTTTTTAGAATTGGGAAAGAAACTTTCCACCTTCCCTTTGGCTCTTTTGGTCAGGTAAAGCAAGCAGAAAACAGACCAAGAGGGATTTTTACGGCTGGCTGGCTGGGTGTCCCTCAAAGGGAGCTACTCCCCCTTCATGTATTATACTCCTCAAGGTGCTCCTTTAAAAAATCAGAGCAAGATACACCTACTGTTCAAGGATTTCATCCAATTTTGATAAAGTCAAGATACTGAAAGCAGTGTAAATTGCTGTAGTTAAGCCTAGTGTTAGCTTCAGTATCATGCAGTGATAGGGCATTATTTCAGAGCTGTGGAAAGTTATTGCCTTGATAATGCCAGTAGCGTTGAGATGTCAAGTATTGTTAAATTGGGTTTTCTGAGGAAAAGATCACAGATGGCAGTCCAGGGTGTAAGGTCAGGTTACGTTAAGTATAGTCCTACTCCTACAGACACCCTTTAGGCACAAAGAAAAGGAGTACTTGTGGCACCTTAGAGACTAACCAATTTATTTGAGCATGAGCTTTCGTGAGCTACAGCTCACTTCATCGGATGCATACTGTGGAATTCCACAGTATGCATCCGATGAAGTGAGCTGTAGCTCACGAAAGCTCATGCTCAAATAAATTGGTTAGTCTCTAAGGTGCCACAAGTACTCCTTTTCTTTTTGCGAATACAGACTAACACGGCTGTTCCTCTGAAACCTTTAGGAACACTTGATTTCAGAACAGAAATTCAAATGTTTGTTTCATTGGAAAAAATCAGTTTTTCATTATTTTTTGAATGGAAACCTTAACACTTTCAACAAAACTGGACATGTCTTTCAACAAAATGGAAATTGACAAAACACTTTCGATGGGAAAAAATATTTTGGTGGAAAATTTTCAAGAGCATCTAATTCTCAGTCACAGGCACTCTGGAAACATGTCAGAACTCAGACACATTTAGAAGGAGATGTGCCATGTTTTTAGTTTTTCATCATATCTTCTGTAAATGACACACTAGCACTTCCCAACAGTCAGGCTGCTGGTAAGGTCCCTGAGCTCTAAGGACACTTCAGTTGATCAGGGAGTCTTGTGTGGGAGGGAAAAATCTTGTGGTCTCTTGTGAGAGGAAATACTTGATATGGTAGATCAACCTTGTACAGTGAGTACGGTAAGGCAGTCCCCTCCGGGGCATCCTCCAGAAGCAGGCTGTGGCACAACAGGTGCTGGTGCCTCTGTTTCCCTTTCCTTTTCCCATGAAAGGAACCTGGTCTCTGTGTCCAGTTCCGAGGCATGCATCTGGGCATAACTTATTCATGTACACTCCAATTCCCACATACAACATATCAAGATACAGTGGTTGTTTTTTTCCATTCCCCTCTTAAGGGACATCATTTTCAGGTCACCTAAACTCAGTTACCAATTCCTTTATGCCCTTGTTCCAGGGCCCTGTGGTCCCAGCCATCCACCCAGGAGTGTGACTAGCTTCATGATGCTTCTACCCAGAATAAGGCAGGAAAGGGAAAGATTGCAAATACCTGAGTATATATCCTATATCCAGAGGCTAACCGTTATTGTTCCATCAGCAGTGGTCTGTTTGGGTCATTGGGCTGTCTGATTTGAGAGGCCAGACTTCTCAGGCTTAGTGCCTGGGCATGCCCAGTCCAGCCTCTAGTCCAGCAAATGAGCCGGGCCTGGAACCTGCAAGTGTCTAAGTAGTGTCTTTCACTGGGGCCCCTCTGCTCTGGCTCCCTGCTGAGATGCTGCTCCCTTATACATCCCTATGATGGGGTATATAAACCCCACACTAGCATGGAATGGGTTAAGGAGCTACTTTGGAGTGGAATGGCTCTGCCCTGGCAAATCATGCCAGGACTGGAGGAGGAGTTGGAAAAGAGTTTGCTCCCTTTTAATTTGGGCAACGCTGGGAAGAGAACAGGCAGTTGAGCCTCTGCAGTCCTGAAGAGAAGACTGACAGTCTGTCGAGTCCCTGCTGTTGCAGAAGGAAGGTGCAGGACCCCTTAAATAAAAGGGGAGAGAGGACTGATACTTACACTGGAGCCCCAGTACACTCTGAGGTGGACAATGATTCTCCAAGGACCCTCTCTGCAGTAAGAAAGGCCCATACCCTGGAGGGAGCTGCTGACAGGTTTTCCTTTTCCTTTCTTTGGTTTTAGCCTGTTTATTGCTTGCAGGGTGTTTGTAGTTGTGCCTCTGAGCCTGAGAGGGGACTAGACTCCAGAGGCCTCAGTTGGAGAGTTGAGCGCCAACCTGCTAGAAAGATGCCCTGTAACACCTGCTAGAGTGGGGAATAATTGGACTTACATGTATGCACTTCCCATGTAGCTAGGGGTTGTGCTCTACCATGGACAGATTTGTGACCATCCCAAACAGACCTGCACACAGATGTATCATTCAGCAGTCACAGCCTGTTGAAACATACAACTTTGTCCACAATTCCTTGGGCTTCTCTCCAGCACCCTGATGCCATGTGACTCCCATTGCCAAACTGAGCCCAACCACTGCTAGGTTCAGGACCTTTCCCCTTATTCAGCCAGGTGAATGGATGTGAAGTGAGAAGGGGACTGGTGGGGATTGTAGTCCACTGCTTTTCAGATCCATCACACATCTGTTTTTTTTTTTTTCAGAGCACTCTAAAAAACCCACACCGCCTCTGGCTCCTGGCAACCCCACTCAGTGCCCTGGTGCTGAGGTTCCATTGATCTGTTGCAGGAGTGGCCTTACAATAAAAGGGGACATGGATTTTAAAAGTAAAATCCCAACAAACCTCACAGCTCAAATGAGGCACGAGGGGCCTATAAACTATTAAGGACTCTGAATTCTAATCCCCTTTTTTGGGGGGCAGGAGGAGATTCTATTTAAAGACGATTCTGGGAATACCTCTTAGAGATTTAGAACTAAATTCTGCGTAATTGGTCAAAGGTAGGCAACAGCTCTTGCCAGACAAGCTAATAACAGGGCTTCATTGAATTCTTCATCCTTTATTCTTAAATGAAATTATTTATTGATTATATTACAGTAGCACAGAGTCCCCAACCTACCTCAGGGCCCCATTGTGCTTGGGACTGTGTGTGTATATAATAACACAGTCCCAAGTGTTTATAATCTACATGAACAAGACAAAAATAGTATTCCCATTTTACAAATGGGAAACTGAGGGACAAAGATTAAGCTACTTCCTAAGGTTAAACAGGAAGTCTGTGACCATGCTGGGTGTGACAATCACAGCTAGCTAGCTTAGGACAACTACCACAAGGACTCCTTGTGTGGTTTGTGGGTTTTTTGTTTGTTTTTTTTGTTTGTTTTTACAGGGGGTACAAAGGAATGTAAATAGGTTAGCAGACACAAGGCCATTCACTTGTGTTAATAAAGATCAGGAATAGACGTTAACTGTATTTACCTACATCCTGTTAGATATATAACAGTGTAACCAAATTAACCTGTAGTTGCTAAATCCTTTTCATGTCTTATAACTCTGTAATACCTCTACCTTATGTACGCAACTATACTCAATTGTCATTATATCCAAAGAATTTACTTAATGGAGTATTGTTTGGCTTTCACATTGCATTTACAAGACTGAAGCCTTAGGGCTGAATTATTGAATCTTCAAAACAAGTGCCACTGGGACTTTTCACAGACTCCAGTATCTATTCTTTGTCTGAGGAAAGCACATACTGTGATGGGTTTTCTGTGAAGACACCTGTCAGCTTGCTTTCTGTGCAGGAGAGCTACAAATACAATTCATGGGAATGATTCAACATCTCTGATCTACTGAACTCTAAACAGAGGCAGTTTAAGCCATTGGACTGAGATTCCCCTCTCCCCACTCCCCCAAAAATTTTGGGGTCCCCTGAAAGATTCATGGAAGGACTCCTGGGAGAATTAGCAGACCTTATATCTCTAACAACTGGACTTGTATATTGTGATTCAACTTGCTTTGACCTTTTAGTAACTCATTTCTTCTCTTAGCTAAAACTTTAGTTTTAGCTACTAAAAAAATTGGCTACCACCTACCAGTGTTGTCTTTAGGAAGATCTGGAGTATATTTTGACCTGGGGTAAGTGACTAGTCCTTTGGGAATAGAAGAACCTAATGTGTAGTGAATTTTTGTTTTAATAACCTTTTATCTTAAAGTCTTGTTTGTCTGGGTGGTGGTAAGGGGCTGGAATGCTAAGGGGACTTGTCTTTATTCCAGGGTAAAACTAGTATACTGGTCTAGGAGTACATTTTTATTTCTGATTTGGTGAATTCTAATGCTTGGGATATCTGCCTTATTTTCTGACGGTCTGTCTTGAGTTCGGCATTCTCTGCTGTGAGTCACTCCAGCAGGCATCATGACAATGGGTGTTGAACTTCTTACCAGAAGAAAACTAAAGAGATGTTTTAAGGACCCCTGCTTTCAAAATCAAGCTTAATTTCTCCCTCCTCCCCCCCATCAAATTTAGGGTCAATCACTGTAGCCACAGTAAAAGAAAACTTAAGCACCTTTAAAGGATAAACTAAAACAGTTTATTAACAGGGAAGGTAAAACAGATATAAGGCAGGTATGGAACAGATCTAAAACCGACATGAAACAAACAGGTAAAATAGCTTGATGGTTTTACCAAACACAATGGGGCATGAAGTCCAGATCCAACTAGGATAAATGGGCTAACAAATAGCTTTAATGTTACAGTTAGGGCTTGTCTACACTAACTGCCAGATTGGCAGGCAGCGATCGATCCAGTGGGGGTTGATTATTGCATACAGTGTAGACACAATAAATTGACTGCTGAACACTCTCCTGTCTACTCGGTACTCCTCCAGAACGAGAAGTGCAAGCGGAGTTGACGGGAGAGCATCAGCTGTTGACTTACTGCAGTGAAGACACCACAGTAAGTAGATCTAAGTACGTTGACTTCAGCTACACTATTCACATAGCTGAAGTTGTGTATCTTAGATTGACCCTGTGCAGTAGTGTAGACAAGCCCTCTCGCTACAGTCTGGATGGACTCAGCTCACTTCTTTGTCTCTCGCAGGTAAAGGGAACCAGGACCAGGGAACTTGGAGGACCATGCCACCAGGGATCAGAAATCGCAGATGTCTGGCAGAGGTAAGGATCACTGGATGGATCGCAGGTAGGTGGTTGATGTTCTCTTGAAGAACTGCATGACCCGAACACAGGAACGGGGTGCCTCTTGAAAGGACGGCAATCTGTCACATTATGTCAGTCCCTTATATCATGTCCTGTGTGACGTTATCTGGATAAAATACTACCATGTAGATCATTGTTGCTACCACTGTTATATAATTGCAACAAATCTGGTACAAAATGTGTCATGTAAGATGTCTATGGAAAGGTTATGGTTTGCTGAATGATTATACTATTAGTATGCATGTATCATGTTTGTATTTGAAGTTATGAGTATTGGCTCTATACCTGGATTTCAAATGTATTTGCTCCTGGGGTACTGCCCACAAGGTATTTAGCCTGCACTCATCAAGGAACACTTAACTCACAATGGACCATGCCTATCTACACTTAAAGGGCTTTCCTGCTATGACTAAGCAAAATCATGCATGGACATGTGACCTGCCCATGTGACTCCAAATCTTGCTATCTGTAATTTTGCCTTAGCTATACTGAGGGCTTTGTTTGAAACAATGGGCTTCCCTCCACATGGCAGAAGCTATAAAAGGTGCTGGAAACATTTCTATTTTGCCTCTTTCCTGCTCAAACCTCTGGACTAATACTAATGGGAGCATTCTAACCAAAGGACTGAGGACCTTCCAATGATTTGGAAGCAACCAGAGACTTGACTTAAGCCAGCAGTTTATTCCATTACTGCTACAAACACTTTGAACCAAGAACTTTGCATTTATTGTATGTATTTGATTCCTTTAACCAAATTTAACTCTCACCTTTTTATAAATAAACCTTTAGATTTTTAGATACTAAAGGATTGGCAACAGTGTGATTATTGGGTAAGATCTGAGTTGTATATTGACCTGGAGGTGTGGCTGGTCCTTCAGGATCAGAACTTTTTATTTGATGAAATTGGTTTTAATAACCACTCCTTTTTAAATATAGGTCAGGGTGTTGAATCTAGGACTGGAATACCTAAGGAAACTGCTTTTCTGACTTCTTGTTAACTGGTGTGGTGAAACAGAAGTTTACTTTTGTTGGTTGGTTGGTATATGTTAAAGGGAGAATAACCACCAGTTTTTTGGGGTGTCTGCCCTATTTCTCAGCAGTTTGTCCTGAGTTTGGTATTCTCGGTTATGACCCACAAAGACACGGCATAGGCGCCAACTTCTCCTGGCACCAGTGTGTACTCAACCCTCCCCCCCCGGCCCCACCCTGACTCCACCCCTGCCCTGCCCCCATTCCAACACCATCCCCTCCCTGCCCCTATTGGATTCCTTCCCCAAAATCCCCAGCCCTGCCTCCTCCCCTGAGCACACCGCGTTCCCACTCCTCCCCCTGCCACAGCTTTTATGCCACGAAACAGCTGTTTTGCAGCAGCAAGCACTGGGAGAAGAAGCATGTGGCATGCTTTGGGGAGGAGGCATAGGCCCTGTGGGTGCTCCAGCCCAGAGCACCCACAGAGTCAGCACCTATGAAGCATGGTGACATCCTGTTACCAGGCAGATTACTCAGAGTGGGAAAGGGTCACAGGATCCTTTTGTCTGAGTTTCCTGCCTTTGTTCAGTTGCTGGGCAGGATTACATAAACAGTAACAAGAAAAGGAGTACTTGTGGCACCTTAGAGACTAACCAATTTATTTGAGCATAAGCTTTCGTGAGCTACAGCTCACTTCGGATGCATAGCTCACAAAAGCTTATGCTCAAATTGGTTAGTCTAAGGTGCCACAAGTACTCCTTTTAATTTTGCAAATACAGACTAACATGGCTGTTACTCTGAAACCTGTCATAAACAGTAACCAATCAAAAATTGGACACCACCAAAAAGGCACCGCGCCAAGCATGAAGACAGTGCACTAAAATGGAGGGTAAAAGACCATGACAAAAACAAAATGGCTCAAACTCCCAACAATCTTAGCTCTTCTGAAAGCTAGCTCACTGCCTTAACCATGTGATCAGTACTGAGCAGATTGATATTATGATGGAGGCTGGGTAAAACCTCGTTGAAGTTGGTGGGCATGATAGCTGCTGGTTGTTCAGGATAAAAGTAAGAAGCAGTTATGCTCCTTTTTGGAGTAAGATAGCTGAAATAATAGAAGCTGCTACCCAAAACAAAGGCCACATTCAAGGCCAGTTAGAAACTGAGCTATATGGGCAGAGGGTTTTCACTGGCTATTGTTTGGTGGATGTCTGTGTCTGTGAGCAGAAGCACGCAGAGAGAAGCAGCCAAAAAACAAACACAACCCCCAAACCGAGCAGACGAGAATCTCTGGAAAGTGGTCCTTAGAGAAAGCGTAGACAGAGCGTTTTGGTCTGAGTGCTGGATGGAAAGAGGCTTGGAACCATGAGCAAACAAAGTAGCCTCCTGTTTGATGCCTACTGTGGTCAGAGAAATGTGATTGTACATTCTAAGTAAATGAACTGGCTCAGTCAAAAATAACTTACTATATCATCAATTTCTCCTCCTAATGGGAACAACCCTCAAGACTCTGATTAGTGGCTAACCACTTGGGTCAATAAGGGATGACAATATCATGAAACATTAAAGAATTTTTCTGAGTGAAAATACTGGTTCTTATACCGGTCATGGTCTCAGGGTAGGCTGCCTCTTCTGAGATCCTTTCCCAGTCCTCCATGTGGCAGGTTTTTGCCTCCTCTTCTGTTTGGGGTCAAATCCCACAATCCAACCACTCTGAGTCTCCAGGTTACTTACAGGTCCAGCTGGACTTGGACCCTGCCAGAACTCTCCTTCAAGAGCCTGTGACACAGAAGCAGTTTCTCCAAAACAAATTATGATTTATTTTGCCCAAACAATATGCAGTGCTTAGAGAAGAACCTTTAAAAATAACAAGACAACATGCATGTAGGTGTCTGTTTGGCATTCCCCTCAAGCCCCCTATACAGACATGACTTATGCTTGATGTCCCCTCTTCCCTTTAGGCAGTGAGTTACAGCTCATTTGCTGCAGACCCTGAATGTTAGTCAATCTGTGTGTGTCGGCCTTACTGCATGCTGACTGTCTCTCTGACAACTTCCAGCAGGCCTGAGCACACCCCCCCGCTTTCTGCCAGAGGGCCTTTTTTAACCCTTCAGAGTCTTGTAATCTCAGGCCTAGCCCACTGAAGAGAAAAACATCTTAATATGGATGGTGCCAGCACAGTAGTTTCTTCCCCCATTTGATGTCTCACATTGTCTTAATTCCTTTGAACTGGGTATCTGAGAGGCTGTCTTATCTGTGCCATTGTCTTACCCTCCCTAGGTTCCTTAATAACCCCCTTTTTAAAGCCTCCTTTATCTGAATATACTGAATTGAACAGGGAAACAGGGTCATAAACATTTCCCCCAATTTGTTAGAACACCCTCAATACTTTGTGTACTCTGTAGCATGATGCTAAGCTTCAAAACTATGAGCAGACACTCAGTTTGGTCATAGAATATCAGAGTTGGAAGGGACCTCAGGAGGTAATCTAGTCCAACCCCCTGCTCAAAGCAGGACCAATCCCCAGTTTTTACCCAGATCCCTAAATGGCCCCCTCAAGGATTGAACTCACAACCCTGGGTTTAGCAGGCCAATGCTGAAACCACTGAGCTATCCCTCCCCCTAAAATATAAATGTTGGAGAATGCAGGCATCAATCCTGCTACCTCTCGCATGCTAAGCGAGTACACTACTGTTTGAGCTAATTCCCCATCTTTTCACCTCTTGTTACTTTCAGATGTTTTTTTGACCCATAAGGGTAAGTTTGATGGTCTCTTCAGGAGAGGAGAGAGCAAAAAGATAACACAGCTGGGAGGAACCAAATTTCTTCCTTGGTTGGACACTTCTGTATGTACTAGGCTCTCTCCTCATTCTGGACTCTGGAGACAGTATTCTGGAGAGCAAACTCTTCCTGGTGTAACAAGGGAAAGCTAGTGTCCTCCTGCCCAGTGCACCACATGCAAAAACTAGCAGCACTTTGGCCCTTTATAATTATACCCTTGTTATGCTACTATCATTGCATTAGTTGTCCACTCTTGTGCTATAATGTTTTAATTAAAGATAGGTGAAGCAGAAGTAAAAACCACATGAAATCTTTTTTCATTCTCCTTCTCTGGAAAGAATTAAGAATAAGCAAAGAAATGGAGGTGGATGTTTTGACACATTCCTTTTGACATATGTTTGAAAGGTCTTGTTTCCATTCCAGTGCGGAACAAAAATGAATTTCAAAGCCTCCAAAATTGCCACAAAACAGCATGATCATCCAGCCTGTTCTAACAATATCATTTTGGAACACAAGTATTGTACTCAATCACCGTTTACTTATGGATTAAAACTTTTCATTTTCTTCTTAAAAATGAGGTCATTGTTCTTTAAGTGACATGTTAGTGTAGTTATCTGTACTTTTAAAATATTAGCAGACCAAGTGCAGGATAATAAATTAAAATTCTAAGTCAAGCTGACTAGAATATATATATTTTTTTCATATTAGTGAATGATGTCCATGATTGGACACCCTTTCTGTGGTCCTGACTCAGTAGTAGTTTCCCTCCTGATTATCATTTAAATGTGGTTACTTATCTCATCAACCTATTTTAATTTATTCCCTAGCCCACAAATAGTCTTTTTTCTCATACAATAGCTCTTTCTACCAATTACTTTTCTGTTCATATGCTGTTTGATTTTAATCATTTTGTCTGTGGTTCCTTTGTCTTTGATTATCCTCCTGGGGGTTTCTGAAAATTGAAGTCAAATTACCTAGTAGAAGGTGTCTCAAACTACATTGACTAGTGACTTATCTGTTGGTAGATGTAGAACACATCATTAGTTTCTTAAGATAGAACTGCTGCAACTTTTTTTTTTGAGTGGCTTCTTTTTAATGTGGGTCTATCTCTGATATTTTCTTTCTATGCCTTTGGACCTTTTATTCAGTTCAATTATTTGAAATCAGTTAGAAGTAATTTTTTTAAGACTGGTAAAACACTAGGGCAAAAATTCTCTGATATAAATGGAAGCCAGTGGAGCTGTGCCAGTTTATACCAGCAGAGAATTTTACCCTAGATATTATTTAAATATCTATAGAATGGGTTTCCAAGGGAGCTGAATACCCAAATCCCATTAAAATTGAATGGATTTGGGTGTCTAACTACTTTAGGCTCCTTTGACAATCACAACTGTAAATAACACCTATAAAATGTCACTTTTTATAACTCTTTAGGGTATAATGTGAGAAAATACCAGTTAATGCTGGTAACTAACCTGTGCTTATAGGAAAAAATATTTTCTGATTGCCAATTACCATAACCTGTGTCTGGGTAGGCAATGTTTCCCATAGTTTCTAGTTATGTAGATTCTCCCTGTAATGGCTGTCCTAATGGTTATGCAGTTTAGTACTACCTCACAGCAAAAGGAGATTTTAGCCAAAGTGGTCAGTAGGTCTGTACTTTGGCTGTTGAAATTCCTGTAGCATTTGACCCCTATTTCCTTTCTTGTACATTTCCGTTGTTGTTCTTCTTCCTTCTGAGTTTTTTCTCTTCTGCTTTTATAGTGACTTATGAAAGCATATAACTGAATCTGTCATGAAGGAAAAATGGTTCTTTTATTTATTAGAAATCTCCATTTCCATATCTGAGAGAGTATATTTTGTTAATGTTAAAACCTTTGGCACTGGGAATGGAGTTATGGAGTCAATATTTTATTTTGCTGCTGATGGTGTTTAGTACATCCATTTTGGGTGGATTACTCATAACAATGCCCAGCCCAAATAGTAAGACCAGGTGCTGATCTGAATCCTCTCCCACAGGCAGTGAAATGGCTTTGGGGCCACTAGTCAGTAGAGTAGCTTCTACAGGGCTAATAGCCAGCAAGTTGTGCCTAACCCTAATCAGGTGATTTGTCACATTTTTTTGTTTTCATTTGAAAATGTTCTTAAAAAAACCCACCATTTTTTATTGGAAAAACTTTGACAAAAGCTTTTTTTCAATGAGCTGTACAAGGCAGAGCTTATACCATATGAGGACCTAACTTGAAGTCTCTCTGAATCCACTTTGAACTCCTCACAACAGTTAATTCTTTTTTGTCAAGCCTCTGAAATACTTGTTCGTTCTTCAGAGTTTTTTTAAAAAAAGCCCTGTCTCCCCTTTTCAAGCTAATTACAGTTAATTGTGATTAGGAAATGTTCAGATCTATCTATTTCTTCAGATATACAATAACACTTGAGGGCATCCAAGATGCAGTGTTGGTTAACCAAGAGTATGATGCCTATACTCTTGGTTAACTACAGGAATGGACCAGGGAATATGGTGCCAGGTTCTTCTATACACCAAACTCAGTTTCTTCAATAGTTCTGGAAAAGTCAGCATAAAGTTAAGGCCAAATTAGCCAATATTTAATCACCAACATAGCCTGAAAACACAACCTTATTTTTAAACACTACTACTACTATGAGGATTAAGGGGCTCCTGCCCTGGGGCTCTCCAACTGGAGGACACTCAAAATGAGGGAGCTTGCATACCTCCATAGTATCATTCCTCTCCCCACCCATACCAACCCAGCAAAGAATTCACATGTAGGTTAATATAGGCAGTATTGATAAAGGCACAAAATGAAGAATGCCTAGCAAGGGACATAAAATGCAAGAAGAGGTTCTTTAAATACATTAGAAGCAAGAGAGAGACAAATGAAAGTGTTGGCCTTCTATTTAGGGGGGAAGGAGAGCTAATAACTCATAACCACAAAAGGGCTGAGGTGTTTAATGCCTATTTCGCTTCAGTCTTCACTAAAAGGTTAATGGTGACCAGATACTTCACACATTTAGTGTTAACAAGGTGGAGGGAATGGAAGCCAAAATAGGGCAAGAACAGTTTAAAGAACATTCTGTACAGTGAAATCACCCTTGAAGGGCTGCTCCAGGGCAGCACCAGACAGAGGTGTCCCTAGTAGCATAACTTCATTGGAGAAACACATGGGTACTAGGGATTGCACTCGCTAACCTGCTCTGTTAGGAGGCTATCTCTATCCCTTCATTGCTACTTTTGATATTATGTTGAAGATGTTCCCCCTTTGCAGAAGCCTGAGAGTGACTCTGGTGGTGGAAAATTAAGATGAATAATTCCAGCCACAAACACAAATTGAGGCATTTGAAGGTAAAAAATGAAAGATTTACACAAAATTGAGACTACTATTCTTAGCAGGATCCAATAAAGTTCTAATTATGATAGGCATTTAATGATCTTGATTAGAATTCTGCAAGGGTAACCATACAAATAGTAAAGGAGTACTTGTGGCACCTTAGACTAAAGTGCCACAAGTACTCCTTTTCTTTTTGCGAATACAGACTAACACGGCTGCTACTTTGCACACTATTTGTATGGTTTCAATCAGGGAAATGACAGTGAACTACAGTCCTCCTCCAATTTGGATTTCCAGTGTTCCATACTGATATCCGATGAAGTGAGCTGTAGCTCACAAAAACTTATGCTCAAATAAATTTGTTAGTCTCTAAGGTGCCACAAGTACTCCTTTTCTTTAAGCTTAAACTGAGTTACTAGAATGCATCATAGAACTGAGAACATGAGCTCTAGATATCAAGGACCAAATTCTGTTTTCAGCTGTAGCCGTTCAACCCTATTTAAGTCAATGGGAGCTGCATCAGGAAACTGAGGACAAAATTAATTTATATGTATAGGGGTTAAGTTAATTATTAGCTACATTTAGGTTTCATGATCTAATCCTCCTACTCATGTGAGTGTACCAAATGACTTACAGTCCACATTTGCAGCTCCCTATTTACTTCCCAGGTGATTATCTGACCCCTTTTGTTGCCAGCCTCGATGACCATGATGTGGCATGTTAATTGTCTAGACCAGCGTAACACCCTGACAAGGTAGGTCTGCTTTTGAAGGTATACACTTATAATTCTTACCCTGTATTAAAATGGAATCACAAGTCAGATTAATGTCCATTTAAGTCATTAGGCCTACTCTTATGCTCAAAATGAGGCACATGCTTAAGTACCTTGTTGAATTAGGGCCTGACTGATCTGTAGCTCAATACTGCAGGTTTGGCTACCGATTGCCATAATAATCATACCACCAATTAATGTTATAATGAATTGACATAATATAAAAAGTAAATTATAAATGACTGTTAAACCTGAAGAAGAGCTCTGGAAGATATGTTTTTATGAAAGTTTCTTTTCTGAGGAAGAGCTCTGTGTGGCTCAAAAGTTTCTCACCAAACATGAGCAAATAATGGCACAGATCCTCAGCTGCTGTATGTCAGCATGGAGCTATGGCATCTACACCAGCCCCAAGACCTGATCCAATGCCTTTAGGAAATAAATCAGTAATTAATGTAATTTTTTTAAATTACTTAGGGTACAATCCCACATTCCTTGTATTCCCAAAGGTGTCCACAGGAATTCAGATTGATCATCATTTGCTGTACATACCACTGGAAATATACACTTTTCTTTAAAAATCAGATGCATTTTAGCATAGCAATTTGCTCAAATCTGAATTCCAGTTTTAAATAGCTAATGAACTCTTCGCCAATGTTTTCTTTCTGCCCTGTATTGTAGCACACTGGGTTTTGACTTTGATTCAGTGCTATATAGAGTAGCTCTTGGCTAACCATGCTCTGAAAACATTTGTCATTTCTGCCACTATAAGCTATGTGGGTTGCCTGTGGTCTGAATTGGTATTAGGATTTCTTGGCACTTCAGCATCTTGCACTTTTGAGTTGGTATCACACATCAGCTCTTGTTTCAGTTACCATTTTTAAAGCCTCTTTCCTCAGGTACTTCACTTTATATGGTAGACAAAATTAGGTGTAATATAAAAGATTAAATAAACAACTTAACTTCCTTAACAGAAAACTAGACACTCTGCCTGATCAATATCAAATGACAAAGGGCTTTACCCTGCAAAGTCCTGAGCACTCTGAAGTGCATTGAGTAGCCCCACTAAAATCAGATATATCAAGTTAAGCAACATGCTCCACCTTTTAGATGGGGACCAGAGTGCTTAGCACCTTGCAAGATCAAGTCCAACATGCATTTATTTGCATGCTGCCCTTTGTCCATCCATTGAAGATCTAAAGTGAAATGCTGGATCCTCAATCTGATATCATTTTCACTCATGGACCCCCACCCATTAAAGACAGGGGCAGACTTTTGCCAACTGCCTTCACAAGTTTTTGCATCAAGCATAGTGGGTATACATGTGTAATAGTATCAGGCTATATTAGTTCATTGAATGGAAACACATTAGTGGCAGGTGTAGGGGGAAAGAAGGGGAAATACAACTTATTAGGTTCACTTGAACCAAGAGGTAACAAGGGATATGGGCCAGAATTTTCAAGTCCGTTTGTCTAAAGTTTGACACCTAAATCTATATTTAGTCATCTAAATAAAAGTGGCCTGACTTTCCAAGGTGGTGAGGACTCACAAAACCCATATAAGTAATCAACTCTTAAAAATCAGGCTGCTTTTATTTAAGTACTAAATTACAGATTTAGGTGCCTAATTCTAGGAATTCAGGTTGGAACTATTGTCATTTGGCCCTACTGCTCCAACTTGAACCTTGTCCTTAAATGGTTCCAGCAGCACAGTCATATTCAGAAGAAAAACTTTTTTATTCACTAGCTTTGCTGCCATGACATTTCAAATCCATTTTCTCAGTTGGCCATGTCTTACAGATTTGACAGCACCAAGGTACATTTGAATCTGCTTTTACTGGGGAAGTTCTTTGTGTTGGAAAGAATATTGCAAGTTGATCTACTATATTAAAAGCTTAACCAAAAACTTTACTTTTCTACAGTCTTCAAGACTCAATCCAAATTTCAAAACAGCTCAGTGATTTTCTTTTTCTAGTTTCTATTCTATTCAGGTTCTTATACCACCGTTAGCATAGTAGTATCTGAGTGACTTTCAACAGTGCTGTAAGCCACATAACTAACATCTGTCACATGATTTGTTCTTTGTCTCATCCTTTCCCCAGAAATAGACACCCTTTTTCTTGATTGGGAATAGATATTTGATTACAGCTTGCCTGCCTGCCTGTTTTAGCTGTGGTCTTTCATTATAATGCATTAAATCGTATGCTGGAGAAGTATGAAATAACTAAAAGTAGTTTGATTCAAAATACATGCTACTGTGCATTCTGACACAATACATAGTGGGAAACACTGAGAACTTGAATCTCCAGTCTTACTGAAATTGAATAGTGTGACAGGTATGGCAATTTCCTGCCCTGTTCTAGACAAACCTTATTGAATTAAGTCAAATCTGTTTGAATTGAGTTTAATGTCTTTGGAGTCTGTTGTATTAAACAAATGATTTATGCATCTGTGTGGCCAGGGATTTATGTATTTCCATGAAGTGTAGCTAGAGTTCCTCCAGGAATTGAGACCAGTGGGGGTTGTTCAGGTAACTTCACTCATAAGAATGGCCAGACCAATGGTCCGTCTCACCCCGTGTCCTGTCTTCTGATGGAGTTGATGCGAGATGCTTCAGAGGGAATGAACAGAACAGGGCAATTTTGAATATCTTCTCCATTCATCCAGTCCCAGCTTCTGGAGGTTTAGGGACACCTGGAGCATGGCTTTGCATCTCTGACCCACTTGGCTAATCTCCATTGATGAACTTATCCTCCATGAACTCAGCCAGTTCTTTTTTTAACCTAGTTATACTTTTGGCCTGCACAGCAATGAGTTCCACAGGTTGACTGTGCATTGTGTGAAGTACTTCCTTTTTGTTTGTTTTCATTAATTTAGTTCTTGTGTTATCTTCCCAATTCACTTTCTCCACAGCAGTCATGATTTTATAGACCTCTATTAAATAAATAAAAAAGCTGTGCTCTCCCTTTTCCAAGCTGACCAGTCCCAGTCCTCTTTGTTTTTTGGGTCTCCTTGTATGGAAGCTGTTCCATATCCTTAATCATTTTTGTTGCTCTTCTCTGTTGTAACACCTCCATAAAAGTATCACCGACTGGAGAGGCTTGCATATATTAGTTCAGATTGGATTCTCCAGAGACCAAGGCAAAGAAAGGATTTTCAGATAAATAGCACAAGTTAAGCTGACTCAGGGCCTTCTTTCCAATACAACAAAGGGACAGGACCTTGTGTCCAGGAGGGAGCCCCAATCCTTCCTGGGAAAGGTTGGAAGGACTTGGCCTACCGTGTGCTTGTTCTGAGCTGAAGCTACGATGATCTTGCAACCACAGGAAAAACCCATGTGAGGGTTTTGAAGGACAAATCACCAAACTGGAGTAGGGATGATCTCTAGTAAGCTTATTAAAATGTATGTACATTTTTATTGTTTTGTCTGTAATGCTTTTACCTTAAGAATGAAGGTGCTTTCTTAGAAAGAGCTGTGGTGTAGATTAACAGATGGATAAAACTATGGACAAAAATACCCTATCACATAAGGGTGAATACTTTTTACATATACTTTCACTCCATATCTGACCTCTCAGTCTTTGTCCTCAAAGGAAACCTGTATAATAGTCCCTTCTGGCTTTAGAATCTTCAAAAGGTGAGCCTGGCCCTAAATTCATAACTTTGCTGCACACTAAAAAACATTGGCTTGACTTAGACTGGTTTTATGGTTCATTACAACAATTTGTAACACACCCTACTGCCTGCTAATCCTTTATTGCCTATGACATTAAGAGGTCTCTTATGGCATGTGTGAACTCCTTATGCTTAACATCTGTCCCACCTTGTATTTCACTTAGACACTCTAGTTACCTTCTCCTGACCTGACAAAGAGCTCTCTGTAGCTTAACAGCTTGTCCCTTCCACCAACAGAAGTGGTCCAATAAAATATATTACCTCACCTACCATGAATATTTATTGCCTCTTAAACCTTAATACTTTATTAAGTTGAAATTTCCATATAAACATCACAATGCAAAAGGAAAAATGAAAATTATAAATTTAAAATTACCATCTGTGGCATGCAGCATAACATAAACATACATATGTTTGACATTATGGGGCTCACCCATATCCATAAGGGGCTTTATCATCACCAGCCATGTATCTTTGGGTACCTTCATGCTGTGCTGCTATGGTTCAGAACTCTGACACCAGTAGCCAGCTTACTAGCATAATGTTTCACCCAGGCTTTCACCTGTCTGGTTACTCCTTGCAGGGTGACTCAATAGCACCTCTCATCCAGAGTTTCCCCTAATCCATCCCCCAAGTTCTTAACTACCAGACATGCAGACTTTCCCCCTATGGTTAATCACCCACTAAGGCATGAAACCTGCCCCAAGTATCTGTTCACTTTAACACACATCCTCCACACAAATTGCACATCAAAGATCTGCTTGGATGAAAAAAATAAAACTTTATTTAATAGAAAAACCATAATTTCAAAGATGAAATAGTGAGGGAAAGCAAATGTATACAAGTTACATAGAAAGCAAACAAGATGTGATTCAGGCTTTACACTTCTACATTAGCTATTTTCCCTTCTCTAATACAAGTTACTATTGCCTCTGAACTGTTTCCGAGCATGCCCTCTGTCCTAGAGGGGATCCTGTGTTTCAAGGACAGTACTCACCTGTTTCTCTCTCTCTCCCTCTGGCATGATAACTCATGGTTATTTAGAGTGGGGAAAACTCACTCCTTTCTCAGTTTTCCAACACTGGGGGTTTTCTTTTCACTGTCTTTGCATTAACTTTAATGGTCCATGATTGGGTCTTCCTGGCTGAGAGTGGATGGGTATTTGAAGTTGGTTGCATTTAAACTACTAGCCTGGGAGGTGCCCCCCCCATCTGATAACTTGACCCCCTGCTGCGATGTGATGCTGGAGTTGCACCACAGTTACAATTAGAATTTTCTATACACATGTACATGCATACATTCATAACCATAACCTGTGTATATATCTCCTAATGTCCATTGTGACAAAGTTCCTGCTCTACCTTGGTGGGTCTTGTGCTTATTGGCGGATTTGCTCGCCTTGGAGCTTCATGGCAGCCCTCAGCTTGGCTGGTTTTCTGAACCCAAAGTCCAGGTCAACTCCTACTGTGTCTGACCAGGAGTTGGGAGGATTTGGGGGGAACCCAGGCCTGCCCTCTACTCCAGGTTCCAGCCCAGGGCCCTGTGGAATGCAGCTGTCTAGAGTGCCTCCTGGAACAGCTGTGCGACAGCTACAACTCCCTGGGCTACTTCTCCATGGCCTCCTCCCAACACCTTCTTTATCCTCACCATAGGACCTTCCTCCTGGTGTCTGATAATGCTTCTACTCCTCAGTCCTCCAACAGTACACATTCTTACTCTCAGCTCCTAGCGCCTCACACACGCACCACAAACTGAAGTGAGCTCCTTTTTAAACCCTTTTTAAAGCCCTGATTAGCCTGCCTTAATTGATTCTAGCAGTTTCTTGATTGGCAGCAGGTGTTCTAATCAGCCTGTCTGTCCTAATTGTTTCCAGAAGGTTCCTGATTGTCCTGGAACCTTCCCTGTTACCTTACCGAGGGAAAAGGGACCTACTTAGCCTGCTCTCCTGCTGCTGCCCTCTGGCCTGGGCTTTCCTTGCTTTTTGCCCCTGCTTTCTGCTTCCCCCCCCACCCCGACCGGGCCAGATGCTCTCCCCGCTTTCTTTTCTTTTTGTTGTTTTTTTTTCTTTCTCTGCTGTTGCTAGAGTGCTGGCTGGCTGCCGGCTGGCTGTTAGCCTCCCCTGCCTGCCCTTGGACGCTGCTGCCACTCCAGCTGAAACCCTCCCCCCCGCCCGAGAGAGGGGGAGCCTGCTGGCCCGCTTCCCCGGAGGAGGGGTGTGGAAGGACCCAGACCCAGCCGCTTGCTGTTTGTCTGTGGACCCGTCTCCAGTCGAGAGGACTTTTATCGCTTGCTCCGGCATTTCTGGAATGCAAAAAATAAAGCCCGGCACAGACAGAGAAAAAGCTGTCCGCCGGAGGAACACCGCCCGGGGAATCTACAAATTGCTGTGGAGGGGGCCTAAGACTGAGTAACTTTCGAACTGTGTTCTTGTGTGGGGGGAGGCCTTGACTGTGTCTTACCTTTGTTTGTAGGGACACAGGGGATGTGGCACGGAGCTGCCCCCTTGATCCATCTGTGTCCTCCCAACCCCCACACTACGATCTTCACCCCCGCACTCCACCGTCTTTGCTGGCTGTCTAACATCTGCCTCTCTACTCAGCTGCTCGCCCTGATTCCACCGCGTGGGCCAGAAGCACCAGCTAACCAAACAGGACTCTCTGGACAAGCGTATGGTGGTTCATGTGCCCCCCCTCCCCCCGAATTGTCCACCCCACAGCTTGTCCCTTTCTACCTGATCCCAACTCCTGTTAATCACCTGCCACCGCCCCCGCTGGGGCACTGGCAATGGAGAGCACCGGGGTGACCTCCGCCACTGCCATACCCATCGCCTCCCCAGACTCTAGGGAAGCCCCCCCAGTCGGCGGGAAAGGCCAGGGCAAGAAGAAGGGGAAGGGCCCCGCTAAAACCACTGGGCCCTCCATGGCAGGGGCCACCCCCACTGCTGCAGCCCCGCCACCGACCACGGCGTCCTCCCCTGCTGCCCCCTCCACCAGCTCTGCAGATGTCCCTCCCTCAGCCCCCAGGATGTATGCCCGGGCGGTGGCAGCCCCCCTGCCTGCCGCCTCATCATCTCTCCCACCCACCACCTCCACCACCATCAATAGCAGCCGGGGCCCCTTTCCCACCATGACAAGGAAGCACGGTGTCCGATGCCTCCTGGTGCCCACCTCGCCCCACGTGGAGACCTACATGCGGGTGTTGGTGAGGGTGTGGGGCCCTCGGCCATTGTGGCATACTCCAAAATGTACGGGAAGGTCATTTTCTTCTTAGCATCGGAGGCTGCTGCCCAGGAATTGGTGGAGAGGAGCCTGGGGGTGAGGGGGGATGTTTGTCCCCCTAGAGCCACTAGAGGACCTGGGCGTCCGCTTGGTCCTGACCTCTGTCCCTCCTTTTCTCCCCAATGCTGCCCTGCCACCACCCTTTCCACCCTGGGGAAACCTGTTTCTGTTATCAGCCCTCTCCCGTTGGGCTGCAAGGACCCCACCCTCTGTCACATTTTTTCCTTCCGCGGGCAAGTGCAACTTTTACTGCCATCGGCGGCGCATGACGGAGTGGCATTCGAAGGGTCCTTCCTAGTCCCCCACCAGGGGACCCGTTACCCGGGGAAGCCCAGTGCTACCTCTGCCGGGCATCGGGGCATGTCTGGAGGGACTGCCCCTTAGCCTGGCAAGGAGAGGCACCTAGGATCCACGAGACCCGGCAGGACATCAGCCCCGTCATTGCTGACGCCCCTGGCCACCCGGTACCTGAACTCACCCCCCCCCCTCTTCAGACCACCGCTACTCCCACTCAGGCCCAAGGGGCACCTCCCCTACAACGCCCAGAGGAGCGGGAGGGCCCTGCCCTCGCTGCTGACAATCTAGCGGGGCCTATGGAAGAGGGTCTGGCAGAGATACCACCAGGCATGGGAGAGAGCCTGCCCCAGGGAGAATCCTCCCTCCCTTATGCTGCCCCACTGTTCCCCCCCTAAGTCCCTGAGCCATTGCCTTTACCCCCTGAAATGACCCCTGCTAACCAGCCCCCAGATGATGCCATGGAGGGCTGGGCCCTAGTCCAGGGGAAGTGAGGCAAGCGGAAGGCTCGAGCTCCGCCTCATCTACCTTAGGCAGAGGCCCCCGGGAAGATCAGGAAGGGGGGCACTGATGCCGAACCTTCCGCTTTGCCCACGAGTGCGTCCCATCCACCAGTGTCAGCTGGGAAAGACATGGCAGCACCGGAGGGTAGAGTCTCCCCTCCACGGGAGACCCTCCCCTCTGAGACCCTCGAGGAAGCCCCTTCTGTCCTGACACTACCCGAAGCCCCCGTGAACCCCAAGGCAACCATCGTGGCGGGTGCTGGCGGGGAGAACCCCGAGGCGGCGGAAAGTGTCCTCTCCTCCATGTTCGAGGCGATCGAGGCCTTAGATCTGACCCCGGTCGCCCAGGGGGAGGACAACCTTTTGCCAAAAAATCTCAATCTGGGCAACCTCACTCCACCCCTCTTTTCCCCATGCTCCCTCCCCTTAACTGCTGCTTCTGCTCCCACTTCCGAGGAGCCCCTGGACTCCTCCACCAACCCAGCCGCTGATGGCACCCCGCTGACGACCACCGAGCCTGCTCAGGTGACAGTCGGCGCCATGTGGCCGGGGCACGAGTCGCCAGGGACACCCCCCGTTGGTGCGGAGCAATCGATTTCCTTCCCGGGCAGAGGCCTTACAGAAGATAATCCACCTCCTGATGCTGTGGCCGCTAAATCCACCACAGAGCGTGCACCCAGTGTCACTGAGAGCTCCCTCCCCACCCACTTAACCCTTGAGCCTGATCGGAGGCGCCACCATCCAGCTGCTTGCCTCCCGAAACCCAGAACCTCACCTCTGCCCCTACCCCTTCCCCTACCCCTATCCAATTTACCTCCTGCAATGTTATTGTCGCCCCCGGGGCTGTCTCCTTCCCTTTCCCAACTGATGACCCCCAGAGAGCGGCCTTTGTGTTCTCCTGCCCCGACCCACTAGGAGCTGCTGTTTTCCCTCCACCGCCCCCTATTCGCCCCAGAGCTTGAGGCGGGCCTAGAAGCTCCAGCCCATCAGACACCCTGTCAGGGGTCCGCACCCTGCTTGTCTGTTTTAGTGGACCACAGGGCTGCACCAAGGGCCCCACCGGGGAATAACCGGGAAACCGTAACCCCACCCCCCCATGAGCTGCGAGGAGAGCTGCGGAAGTTTTTAGAGGATGTCCGTGGCTCCCGCAACAAGGTACAACTTGCTCTCCAGCGATGGGGGGACTTTTCTCAAATCCTCTGGGCCACAAGGGCCCTCATGGGGAAAGGTAAAGGGACGGGGAAGCAGGATGCTGCGGCCTACTGGCAGGTCCGCATCTTCCGTGAACAATTACTCACCTACGGGATGGGTCACGGACTGCTGCGCGGCCCGCTGGGAGATGCGAGCATCCCTGCCAGTGAGGACGCCCCCGACCCTCCCCATGACACCTCTCACCATCACAACGTTGAACACCCGGGTTGTAGGATGGCTCTCCGCAGGTCCCAGGTGCTCTCCTTCCTTCAGGAGGGAGGGTACTCTGTGGTTTTCCTGCAGGAGACACATACGGACCTGACCGCCGAAGACAGTTGACGGCTGGAGTGGGGGGACAGGGTCTACTTTAGCCATGCCACAGTTCGACAGGCTGGAGTGGCGACCCTGTTCTCCCCTGACCTACGGCCTGAGGTGCTAAGGGTTGCCGAGGCCGTGCCGGGTCGCCTGCTACATCTCTGGGTCCGTATGGAGGACCTCGTGGTTAACCTCGTTAATGTCTATGCCCTGACATCGGGCCAGGAGCAGCTGCAATTCTACCAGCGGGTGTCCGCCTTTCTCGGCACCTTAGATTCTCACGAGTGCCTGGTCCTGGGAGGGGATTTTAATACCACCCTTGAGGAACAGGACCGCTCGGGGACCGAGCAGAGCCTGGCCACCGCAGACACCCTCCGGGAGATAGTTGAACAGTAGACATCTGGCGCGACCACCACCCGGATGACACTTCCACGTTCACCTTTGACCGGGTGGAAATCCATCGGTTGAGCCACTCCCGGTTGGACCGCATTTATTTATCACGCTTCTATCTCTCACGAGCCCACTCCTCCAGCATTTGGCTGGCCCCATTTTCTGACCATCATCTAGCCACCGTGACAGCCTCCCTCTGTGCGGAGAGGCCGGTGCTGGCCTACTGGCATTTTAATAACAGCCTGTGGGAGGGTGAGGGTTTCGTGACGTCCTTCTGGGAATTCTGGCTGGCCTGGCGAGGGCAGCAGCGTGCCTTTCCCTCGGTGTGGCACCTGGGGAAGGTGCGTGCCAGGCTTTTCTGCCGTGACTAAACCCGGGGCACCAGCCGACGGAGAAATGCGGCGATAGAGCAGTTGGAACAGGAGGTCTTAGAGCTGGAGAGGCGTCTGGCCGCCAGCCCTGAGGACCCGCTCCTCTGCAGAGCGTGCCGGGAGAAGCGGGAGGAACTCCGGGCCCTCGAGGACCATTGGGCCCGGGGCGCCTTTGTTCGATCCTGCATCCACCTCCTTCGGGAGATGGATCGCGGCTCCCGTTTCTTCTATGCCCTGGAGAAAATGAGGGGGGCCAAGAAACACGTCACCTGCCTCCTGGCAGAAGATGGCACCCCCCTCATGGAACCAGTGGAGATGTGCGGGAGGGCCTGAGCCTTCTATGCAAGTCTTTTCTCCCCGGATCCGACCGACCCTGGTGCTTTCAGAGTGCTCTGGGAGGAGCTCCCTACGGTCAGCGTGAGTGACCGAGACCAGCTAGAGTTGCCTCTCACTGTGGCCGAGTTCTCGGAAGCCCTCCGTTGTATGCCCACTAATAAGTCTCCAGGCATGGACTGGCTGACCGTGGAGTTCTACCGCGTGTTTTGGGACGTCCTCGGCCGAGACCTAGTCACCATCTGGGCCGAGTCTCTGCAGAGCGGGGTCCTCCCTCTTTCGTGCAGGCGAGCTGTGCTCGCCTTACTGCCGAAGAAGGGGGACCTCCGCGATTTACAAAATGGGCGTCCCGTCTCGCTCCTCAGCACGGACTACAAAATCGTAGCGAAAGCGATCTCGCTGCGGCTAGGGTCCGTGCTGGCGGACATGATCCACCCAGACCAGACCTACACCGTCCCGGACCTCAGTATCTTTGATAACCTGTTTCTGGTTCGGGACCTTTTGGAACTCAGGCATAGAGATGGTCTGTCTTTCGCCCTCCTGTCCCTAGATCAGGAGAAGGCATTTGATAGGGTGGACCATGGGTACCTCCTGAACACTCTGTGAGCGTTTGGCTTCGGAACCCAGTTTATGGGTTTTCTCCAGGTGCTGTACGCCTCCACAGAGTGTCTGGTTAAGCTCAACTGGACCCTGACCAAACCGGTCAGCTTCAGGCAATGAGTACGGCAGGAGTGCCCCCTCTCGGGCCAGTTGAATGCTCTGGCGATCTGCCTCCTCCGCAGGAGGTTGACAGGGTTGGTGCTGTGGGAGCCGGAGCTGCGGCTGGTCCTGTCGGCGTACGCTGATGACATGCTCCTCGTAGTCCAGGACTTGGGCGACTTGGCGCGGGTGAAGGCTTGCCAGGCCATCTATTTGGCAGCCTCCTCTGCCCGGGTCAACTGGGTCAAGAGCTCTGGCTTGGTGGTAGGAGACTGGCAGTAGGTGAGCTCTCTCCCACCTGCGCTTCAGACCATCCGGTGGAGCGCGGGTCCGCTGCTCTACCTTGGCGTTTACCTTTCTGCCACGCATCCCTCTCCGCCAGAGAACTGGGAAAATTTAGAGGGCGGGATGATAGAGTGGCTCCAGAAATGGACGGGACTACTCCGATGTCTCTCTCTTCGTGGGAGAGCACTGGTGCTTAATCAACTAGTCCGTCCAAGCTCTGGTACTGGCTCAACACCATGGTCTCGGCCCCGGGTTTCCTGACCAACCTCCGGACATTGATTCTGGGGTTCTTTTGGTCAGGAATGCACTGGGCCCCTGTAGGGGTTCTTCACCTACCCCTGAAGGAAGGAGGACAGGGCCTGAAGTGTCTGTACACTCAGGTCTGCGTCTTCCACCTCCAGGCCCTACAGAGGCTCCTTTATAGTGTAGGCAGTTCGGCGTGGAGCATACTGGTGCACGCCATTCTGCGCCGCTTCCGAGGGCTCCGATATGACTGGCAGCTCTTTTATCTCTGTCTGGGAGGTCTTCCGCGAGACCTCTCCGGGCTGCCGGTCTTCTACCAGGACCTCCTCCAGACTTGGAAATGGTTTTTAATGACCAGGTCCATGGCGGCCACCGAGGGGAGCCCCTGCTACACAACCCCCAGCTCCGTGTGCAGGTGGTGGAGTCCCGCTTGGTGCACCAGAGCTTGATCCTGGCAGAAGTCACGAGAGTCAGAGACCTCCTCGACTACGACTGGGGAGACTGGCTGGATCCCCTGATGCTCGCTCGGCGCATGGGGCTCTCCAGACCTCGTACCCCCCGGCGTGTACTTCAGGAGGTGAAGGCCGCTTTGCCGCCCGCTGCTAGAGCTTCCCTCGATCGGGTCCTGCTTGAGGGCACGTCCAGCCCACCCTCTACCCCAGGCCCTCCGGACCTTTTAACTGGACCCCTGCCCCATAGACCCAATCGACCCGCTCACCCCTTTATGGCGAGCTGGCTGCATGAACTGCAGCCCATAAGCTTCCAAACCGCGCCAAGGAAACATCTATACACCCTTCATGCCCTCAACACAAAGTGGCGAGACCTTCTGCCACCTTTGGAGGGTGAGCAGCCCCAGTGGGCCAGCCTATATTCCACCTTGGTTCCGAGGCCCATCGGGGACCTCAGATGATGGCTCCTTCACGGAGCTGTGATCACGGGCACGTACTTGGCGCGGTTCAACCCCATCCCAGATACTTGTCTCTTTTGCGGTGTGAGGGAAACCCTGGCATACGTATATTTGGAGTGTGCCATGCTGAAGCCCCTGTTCTGGCTCCTCACAAATCTTTTATTACATTTTTGGTTGCATTTTTCCTCTCACCTTTTTATTTATGCACTCCCCATCCGTGGCCTCACAAAGTCGCGGGATATCCTAGTTAACCTCCTCCTGGCCCTGGCTAAAACGGCCATCTATAAAACCAGAGAGAGGAGGTTGGCCGATGGAGTTTCCTGTGACTGTGGGGCCATTTTCCGATCCTCGGTCCATTCATGCATCCAGGCGGAGTTCCTCTGGGTGGCATCCACCAACTCCCTTGATGCTTTTGGGGAGCGGTGGGCACTGTCCAAGGCTCTCTGCTCAGTGTCTCTGTCCGGCTCCCTTTGTTTTGACCCTTTGATTGGGGGAGAGAGTAAGGGACCCCAGCCCCAGCCATTGCTGCTGTGGACACCACCATCTCAGAGGGGTCCTTTCACACGTGGGTGCACGTGCCCCCTCCCCTGGTTGTCCACCCCACAGCCTGCCCCTTTTGTTGGGTATTTTCAGAGGAGGGAATTGTTGGTGACACTCGGGCATGGCTCCAGGTAACTCGAGGGGGTGGCAAACCTTGAGAGTTGATGAAGCCCCCTCGCTCTGGACCACCAGGTAACTCAGAAGGGTGGAAGACCATGAGAATCGAGGAAGCCCCCCCGCTCTGGGTCCAGGCAAGCTTGAACACTTCCCTCCCCTGAAGCTAATGAGAAAACAATTGTGATTAGTTGCTGTGTTACACATTGCATATGCTGTTCTTTTGTTTTGTAAGTGTGTTATGCAAATAAAAAAATTACCCTCCTAAAAAAAAAAAAATTACTCTCCTATAGCCATCTGGCCCAACCTTGTCACACCATCAAGTTCAGAACTTTACAAGCTTTCATAAAAGACCTTACCTGACATTTATAATCCTATATATATATACACACAGACAAGCAGTTGATCAATTGCTTATTCTTTGGGGTTCAGACCCTCTGTTCTTCCCTTGGAATGTCTGGACCCTGACTGTTAAAAACATTTTTGCATATTGTAACAATTTTAATATTAAACCATAACTTCAGATAACTTGATACTTGGCAACTAACTGGGCAACAATGTAGACAAGGCAGGGAAGGGTAGTGTGAAGCAGGGAGAAGAAGCAGCGGGGTGGGGTGGAGTCAAGAGATGGGAGGAAGAGGAAGTGGAAGGAAGTCTAGACCAGCCACTGGGCCCTTGGGATTCCTTAGTTAAATGTTTCTAAAAATGGAGCCTCAGATTTCTTCAGACTTGTACAGTTGATCCCTGTGGTTGAAAGTGACCCTTTCTTTTGTCAAAAGGTCAGAAGGTTCAGGGTACCATCATTCTATTCTGTGCATTGGTTTACTTTTCCACCATGATAAAATCATTTGCTTCGTGACCATGGCTGCTCTCAGAACACTGTGTTGATGAGAGGCCCAAATTCATGAGTAAATATCCTAATTTGCAGTTCTCGACCAATGTTTGACTGTCTAAGCCCCGAATCATTTTAATTCTTGTGTCAACTTCTTTCCACATGTTTAACTATAGTATATACTCACAATTCGAGTGGAAGTTTGCCCTTTTTTTACGACAGCGCTAGCATGTATCTGAAGGAACAGCTTTAATTGTAAGCAGTCAGTGGTGTGTCCAGTACAGTCTTAATACATTTTTGTTGTTACACCTAAATTTATAGATGTTTTGCATTACATAATATAATTCATCACTGTGGAGTCTTTAAGGAATGCTGCAGCTCTTAATCTCAGGATTTAATAATACTGTATCTTCAAGACTCAGAGTCCTTTCTCATCAGAAAGGCAGACATGGGTGACATGAGTCTCTGGAGTTTGTGGAACTGTAAAATTGACAAGAATTTTAGCCAACAGCTGATGTAAGTAACGCAGTGTCTACACACAGACACTGCGTCACCCTACCTACACCAACCTAAGCCCTATGCCTCTCGTGGAGATGGAGTTATTATGACTGTGTAGTAGGGCACTTGTATCTGCGGGAGCAATGCTGTAGTGTGTACACTGACATAGGTAGATATAAGCTGCCTTACGTCAACCTAACTCTGGAGTGTAGATCAAGCCTAAGTTAGTAGGGGAGGCTCTCTTATTGGCTGAAGAGCCTCATTAAAGTCATCTGTAGTTATGATGGGGACATATGTATCTCTATGAAGCTCAGCAAAGAATATATAATAAGTCTCAGTCTTATCCATATTGAATCCATATATGTTAGCCAGGATCATTTCAGACTGATTTACAGTGGTTCTGAGTATGAGAAATTTACCCTAAGTATCAAAGATAACAGCAATAATATTTACTGTGAGTTTTCTGCGGAACAGCACAGAGCCTCCTCTAGATTTTGAGGTTTGACAGCAGACAGAGCTCTACCAACCCAGTCCTGTTCCAACTTGTGAGACTCTTCTACAGTTAAATGAGTTTACTATATAAATGCTATGGTGACATATAAATGCTATGGTAACAATGGCCTTTTTCAGCCAGGCTTAAACTTTCTTACATAGAACCCCATGTGTAGGGACAGAGGGTCCCAGACACTTAACATAGTTAGTCTAATAACCTAGCAGAGAGCACAACTACAGCCAGACCTCCAAGGAGCTGGGAAGTGGTGGAAAGTGTGAGATGAGGTACTGCTGGGGATGTTCTCCTCCCCATCTGCTGGGACCACACGGTACCAGTAGGACCCACACACTTGTTGGATTATGAAGGTCAGGAGGAAAGAAGGGGAGACAAGGAGGTTTGGGGAGACAATGGTGGATGGGGAACAGACACAAAAGGGAACCAGATAGAACATATCAGAAAGAAAAGAACAACCTAAATTATAACTATGAAGTAAAAATTTATGTGCTTGAACCAGTGCCATCCATTACTAGGCACCGAATGGAACACTAACTAAATGTGTGTGTGTGTGTGTATGTAATAATTATTTTGGGGGGGATAGTGTGGGGTAGACAGCATGTCATTGCTCTCCCAGGTACTTTCCAAATTCTTAAATGGGTACAAAAAATATTATCAATGGCAACCCCACATGGGAAACATCCCCAACAAATTGGGCATAGAATATTTGCAGTTTATATTCCATGAAGTAGCATGCATCCTTCGGGTAGTTCTGAGAGTCTCTGAGATTGTGTAGGATGCATGGTCTCAGCAGGCTTCTGGATCAGGGATCTTCTTTGTCTTATGATTACAGGTATGTCTTGTAATGTCAGAGTTCCTACACAGGGGGAATTTTCTGCTGGAGTTTCCTTTCCCGCTATTTCAAACCATTTTCAAATAATGAATCCAAAAACTATTACCCTAATCTTAAATGCATCCAGGTAAAGCAACATCCCCAGATGCATAGTTTGCATCCTGAACATATCTGAAGGTTGCATTATGTGTGACCTTGCAGCAAGATAAGTAGGTAAGGAAGAACAATTGTGGGTAGCTTTGCTGTCTCTAGGTCCATGCTGCAGATATCCACAAATGATGGAATGGCACAGTCTAAGTCAGACGGGATCTTCTTCTGTTCTCAGGGTTCCCAGCAATATGCAGTTGGCTCTGACTCTCAGCTGGTCACTGTAGTCTGTATGTGATTTTGACTTAGGGAGGGGAAAGGGTGGTCATGCAGTGGTGGATGCAGGAGGAGGATGGTGGATTTCCCAGAGAAGTTGGGAGCTCACTGTGTCATGTTCCATGGCCCCCATGTGAATACAAAAAATGTCACTTAAATCTTAATAATAATTTATATTTCCTCAGCTGGTGTACATATGTCCAATATTAGTACGATTAAAACTAAAATATATAGTCTGAGTGCCGCTACACCACATGTACTTTGATTACATTTTGAATATTCAGAACAAACTATTTCAGCTGTACATCCTACAGATTCTGATTGTGCAGGACTCCTCTAGAAAGATTTACATTTGCTACTCTGTATGCCTTTTCATGAAACTTCACCGATGGGAAATCATTGGGAGTGTGCTGGTTAGACAGCTGTTGGTGTTGACTGCATTGTTTTGCTCTGAAAATCCTCCCGAGCCTGTGGTCTTTCTTTCAGTGATTCTGATAGATGCTGATCATCGGCGCAGGAAAACAAAGACGCTACTGCTCTGCACAGCCTGGCCCAGTACAGCATAGGCAGTTGCAGTGCACACTTACTTTATTAGTTCATCAGGGTGACAACCCAGTGCTGAAGGGAACTACTTCTAATGGTGAGAACATTTCATTCTCTGTAATCGTTCATCCTTGCACTTTCTGCTGAGATCACCACCAAGGATGTCAGTTACATTTATGATTGTTTTGCGAATACTTGTCCCCAGGGAACTGGACAGAGGCCACCAAGCCATTTCACACAGACACCTTCCCATCCCCCCAACACCTGTAAGATGATGGTGACTTTCAGACTCCATTGAGCTGGGCTGAATTTGGATGGATGGCTTGAGGCCCTGATGCAGCAAAGCCCTTGACCACATTCTCACATGCCGTCCCTGGGACCACCCGCATACTTACAATTCAGTGTGTACTTAAGTGCTTTTGCTGAATGGGGGCTATAGCGGGGAACTGCTCCACATCTCCTCCCATTACCAGCTCCTGAGCTCTCCAATTTCCCGCTTAAAAGCACCCAATAACCTGTCACCTACTGCCTGGCAATAACTTAGTCTGGGCAGTGACATCACTGTTGGCATCATAATGAATATAACTTTATAGACGTCATGTGCTATGAAGATCTAGAGTGTTGCTATTTACTTCAATGGGAATAGGATCAGGTCCTTAATGCCTCTGAGTGCATACTGCACAACAAGTCTAACAAGAGCTTGATTTTATTTTTGCCAGTTGAGCATCTTGGAAACTTTCAGGCGGAACATTCTAATTTAACCATCAAAGTTTCTCTCTAAACCTATTACCATAACTTTGAATAAAACAAAGTACTTGCAGTGCAGAGCTCTAAGGAGCTGCAGTATAGTGTTAATAGATCCTAACAGAAGGAGCTGTGTTTTAATTACAGTGTTTTGTACACATTTAGAAAGCAAATTATTTGAAGCCAGAGCTATAGTCAATACCTGCAGTGCTAACGAAATTTTAAATAAATGTCTTCTTCAAGGAAGTATTATGAAATTATAATCTCCTTGGAAAAATTACATCAAAATTATTTATCACTGGTGGGAAATACCCATATAACACATTGGTGGGTGCATTTTACAGGCCCCACTCTGTGCCAGTTCCCAGAGGATATGAGCTGTTACAGCCCCCAGCTAAGGGGGTTTGCCTCTTTAGCTCAAGCTCTAACAGCTCATGATTTTTAACTCTGGAGGTGTCTGATTCAATTCCCAGTTGTTGGCCAAGAAGGTGGCTGTCTCACGTACACCCCCCACACCCCTGCATGCACACGTACACGTACACACGCACACAGTTTCAGTTTGACTACAGTAACAAAAGTAATTACATTGCCTGTTACAATTTACCCCTGTAGACATGGATAGATTCTTCCCTCAGATCCATATATTCCCTCTTCAAAGTTACTTCAGCTGGAAGTAATACAAAATTTCCTACTGGACCTTCAGAGTAATTTAAAAGTAAATAGGCTTGTAAAATCCCCCCCCCCCCATAATTAGGCTAGTTTCAATGCTTATTTCAGTAAAATGGAATACTTTAGATAAATCCAGAAGCTCTGGGTGGTTAACAAAGAAATACAAATTTAAAAATTGTTTATATTCCTTTATTAATTTTTATTAATGTAGAATTTTCCACTAAATAAAGGAATAAACATTTACTCTGCATAAATGTACTTGATATATATCAATTTGACTTTTGAGCTACTGAAATTAGAACAATGGGGCCTGGAAAAAAGGTAGGAAAAATGATGAGTTGTAAACTATTTAAAGTAATGTGAGCCCTGGCACCCAGGGCTGAAGACCTTGGGCTTTGGTCGCAGGCTCCAGCAAGTCTAAGCCAGTCCTGGAGACCCCATTAAAAGGGGGTTGCGACTCACTTTTGGATCCTGACCAAAAGTTTGAGAACCGATGTCCTAGAGCAATGTTCTATTGATCAAGCATGGCTTTGTTTTCAGTATTACCAAAGTAAAAATTAAATATTTTTCTTTTAGCCAAGTTGTGTAAACATGGTCCCAATGCACTGCTTATTCAGACAAAACTCTCATTGATTTCAATACTTCAGTGGATGTTTTGCTAATTTGATCAGGCCCCACAGTATTGTTTTACTATATTATGGTGATCTTAAGGAAATCAAACAGCTAAGGTGCTGGCAACATTTGGAAATGTCAGGCCCAGTTCTTCCCCTATTGAAGTGAATGTATTTTTTGTCATTGACTCTAGCAGGAGCAGATTTTAGCTCTTTAGGGAGTGAGTACTCTTCTAAAGGCCGCCTTGGAAGTGGTGGTTTTGAAAACAAGAAACAATGATCCCAGAAACACACAGCTCTTTGTCAAAACATATGTTTATTATTTTCAGATGTACATTTAATATAAATATTAGTGCACTTATTTCATCGTTTGTAAGCACATGTACAAAGCTGAATTTGAAAGCATTACCCTCCTTCCTCTCCAAGTTCCTTCTGCTTTGTCTCTCCCCTGTCTCTTAATAGCTGCAGGAGTGGGCACCCAAGGGGAGAGGATTGTCGAAAATCAATAGCTGCTAGTGCTGCTTTCAGACCGGTTGCAAGTTAGTACTTTTTGGCTTGTTATAAGTAACTAACCCATCACGTGCATGACATCGCACACAATGTCATGGACATGATGGGTTAGTCGCTAATAGCAATGTCAGTTCTTGAATACTTGTCTGAACATACCAGCCACAGACAGTCCTTTTATCATGTAACTGCCAGTGAACTGCACATTTTTAGAAGCTCACTTTGGTCTTTATGCTTGTAGTATTCACCATTAAGGAGACAACTGGACAATAACAAAGAATACTTTTGAACAGCTTCCTTCCACCACGTACCCTAATTTCCAAATAGTGGGCCTGATTCTTCTCTCCCCCTAGCTTTACACTGTTGTAAGTCCATTGACAATGATGACAGTCACTCCTGAGTTACAGTAGTATAAGTGAGAAGGGAATGAGGCCAAGTCAGTTTAACCATAAAAATAGACCTGTATGTAATACATCTCTCTCATTGAATAGCCCCTCCTTTTAAAAGCTTGACCTCAGTGTGTTTTCAATATTGTTAACTTCACGTTCTGTCATCTTGAGCTTGACATTGGTGCACCGAGGCAGACGCTTCCGAAAGTTCCCGCTAAGTAGTATGTAAAGGAAAGGGTTAATGCCGCTGCTGGCGTAGCTGAGGCAGATGGAGAAGTAATAGCTCACATAGAATGCCAGTGATGGCTGAGAAATCTGAAGATTCACGAGCTGTATCACATGGTATGGGGCAGCACTTACAACAAATACACTGACCAGCACCAGCACCATCTTGGTCAGTCTCATGACCCTTCGTCTTGGGATACTGGTATTGTAACTGCAACACAAATGTGAAGATTGGTAACTGTTAAATGAAGATAATATAAAGGAAAGCACAGATCAGTAAGACAGTGTATTTTGGGCAAAATTTAGTCCTGACAGAAGCAGACACAACACAACTGAAATAAAAATGAAGTTCCTGGGAATTGTCTGCTTCAGTCAGGGCTCAATATGGTCTTATGGGTTCATTAGTATAGGTGGCACTGAAAAGATTTTTTTTAATAGGCCTGATTGATGGCAATTTGCTATCATTCAGAATATTGTGAACAAATATCTGCCCCTTCAGCATTGGAACTGTGCAGATTTGGGGCCCACAATTACTTCTGACTGTATTGTTTGAACTGGGGCACAAATACAGGGCACAAGATCATGGCTGGCCCTTATGTGGTCCTAAAGAGGTTGATAGGAATGATGCAAAGAAACTTCTCTCTACTACGCAAGGGTTGGCTATTTTTGAAGAACCTATGCACACTATTCCCTCTCTGCAGTCGCTGGAATGAAAGACACCACAAATGGAGTGGAGAAGAATACGGAAGAAGAATCCTCTGCAATAGGTGGTGGTGCCTGCCATGTATGCCATGTATACAAGGGATCTTGAGGAGAGATATGACTAGGGCTGGTTGAAGATTTTCTATTGAAATTGTTCTTTTTAAATGTACAATTGCGTTTTTGACTAAACAAATTTTTCATTAAAAGCATCTGCTTTCTGTGGTAAATTTGAAAAACAGAATGCTCCCAAACTGTAATATTTTGTCCGAAAACCAAAATATTTTGATGGCAATGCTGCTGCAAAGCCTCATGGATATTGTAGTTTGGTGGTCTCCTGTCCCCCTTCTCTTCTATGGGCTGGCTCCTTGGCCAGACTACATCTTCCATCCTTCATCATGTAGTGGAAAAATTAACCACTCGTTGTGTTTGGATCAGAACAAGCCTGAGGCTCCTTTATTGATTACAAGCATGGGGGGTGGAGGGGTGGTAACGACTCTCAGTAGTTACCCTCCGATGCAAAGCACACACAGCTTTTTAAAGCTTAAAACCACAGACAAATTACATATACTTCCGTATTAATTACCTTATTTGGAATACATTGCAAAATTAACATTTGTCAAAATCAAAAACAAGTGTCTCCCCAACTAGGCCCCTCCTGTTAGTCACTGTCTGTTCTTTTGCAGTCAGTGACCTTTCTAACACAACTGTTATGGTTATATATTTCATAAGCATGACTATTACAAATTTGTTCTGCCTGGGGACTTTTCCATCCTGCCCCTTCATGCCCCTTATGCACAGAAAACCATTGTTCCTTTTGGGAACTTTCCACTGTGACTTCTCCTACCCCTTGATACACATAAGCAAGCAGGATATCAGTTTACGGCCTGCAGGCAAGCTTGACCAAAGTCAGGGCCTTGACCTGAGTTTATGTCCTGTTATTTTTCCCTCACAATCATAAACAAGGATTTTCATGATACACCACCTCTTCTCTCTAAGAGAGAAGATCATGGTGCATTTTGGGAGATGTAGTTTGACCAGGTTGCCTGGCCCATAAAGGAGAATGGTAGCTTGAGAAACCTGAGCTACTACTCCCATAAGGCACCCACAGCATTTCCAAATGGAAATGTTTTGGCCAAAATATTTCAGGTTTTGACCAACATTTTTTTAATATTTGAATTTCTGCCAAAAATTGAAATTTTCAATGGAAAATTTTAGTTTTTAATTTTCATTTCTGAACTTCCTATTTCTCCACCCCCACCTCCACCCCAATTTCAACTAACTCTAATCAAGAATTTGGTCCTCGCTATCAGGAGTTCTAACTCAGTCAGCACCTGAAATCATTTCTTTTTAAAAAAACTGCTTCAACCAAAAGACAAAACCACACCAATTTCCCATCACATTTTGGAGAAATAATTCTTTTTTGAGATAAAAAACTGTATGCACAATTGCAGCCAGGAACCTATTTCTTTTGGATTATGTTATAAGCCAATACTGGAAATATTGTTATAATGTTATAAGCCAATGGAAATACTGACACAGCTCAGTGCTGGAATAGCAGGGGACAAAGCTCAGTACAGATATAACTGGGTGAAATATAATGGCCTGTGTTATAAAGGAGATTAGACAAAATGATCTCATGCCTTTAGGGGTTTAAACTCAATGTACATGTATAAGCCTTAATTCATTATGTTTTAAAAGAGTTTCTATTAATAATTCTGTCACATAGCTTCATGAGACAGCATTCGTATCTGAGAAGGTTTTTGCCCACCAAACCAAACCTAATTATGGGCCTGAGACTACAAGGTGCTGTGTGTCTGGTCTGAGGTGCTGAATACCCTCAACTCCTACTGACATCATGGGAGTGAAGGGTATACAGCGCCTTTCAGGACTCGGCCCCCTGCGAACAAGTTCTTCCCACCCCTAGTAGCATATCTGAAATATAAAATACTTTACCATCCTGCTTTCTTGTTTTGCTGATACATCTCCCATGTGTAACATAAAATCAATATATAGCAAATGAATATCAGTGGTAATGGAAAAAAGAAAGTTGTTATAGTCAGATAAAGCGTGTACCTGGAAAACAAAATGCAGAGAGAACAGACAACGTGTTTACATAATGCATATAAATAACCTCAGAAATGGAAAAAAAAATATATATACAACATTTTTCAGAAAGTGGCCTCTGATTTTGGGTGTCCTAGGACCTCACTTTTGGAACCTCAACTGAAGTCAAGAGGAGCTGTGAGTGTTCAGCACTTCTGAGAATAAACTCCCAAAACACTCAAGCTAGGCACTCAAAAACTGAGGCACACAAAATCAGAGGCCTCTTTTGAACATTTTGGCTGTGATTTAATTATAGGACAAGATATGTAGTGTACAGTTAGTGGCTCATGTACTCTGGGTATCATTCTGAAAGAACATGAAACATACAAATATGAACTCAGTAGAGTATCAACATTTTCGAAAGTGCTCAGGGTTGACCTAACTCGGCTGTCATTGAAGTCAATGGTAAAATTTCCATTGATTTCTTGTATCATTAGTTCCTAGCATTATTATGAATGCCAAGCACATCTGAAAATCCCAACCTTCATTTATTTTTCTTCCCAAATGACAATTCTATAAATAAGGCAGAAATCTGGGCAGGGCCTGATGCTGGAGGGCCATGTGTATGTTTTGGAGAATGTAGGTTAATTTTTTCATGGGCCATAGCCTCAAACAAGCATAGCCTGCCTGGACAGACAGTGCACTGAGAGATCTCTATATGGAAGAGAAGGTACCTAATTCCAGCCAGAGACTCAGCCCTCCAGGCCATATCCTCAGCTGCTGCACATCAGTGTAGCTCCATTGCATTCAGTTGTGCTGAGGCCATCAATATTCGTAATAATATCTAGGACTACTTTAGTGGAGATAGCACTCTGAACTGCCAAGCAGGACACCAAAGTTTGGCTCATTCTTCTGTTCCCTCATGTCACTGAAAGGAATGCTGCAGACAAAATGGGCTTGGACCTCAGCTGGTGTGAATCAGAACTGAAGTCAGTGGAACGACTCTTTCACCAACTGAGGGCCTGGCACTTGTAGTTTTAGAACCTTACCAAAGTACATCATCAGGTGACGTTAGATCGAAAGCACAACTCTCCAAGCCATCTTTGAATTTGATTACTTTTGAGTAGACCCACACAGGAAACACCAGGATCAGTGAAGCTGCCCACAGGCATATATTAACTCGAATAGCCTTGGATCTTGTTCTCAGGCTAGTGAGGCGAAATGGTTGTACAAGAGCCAAGTACCTGCAAAAACAGGTAACAGAACAATATAATGGAAAATATAAAATGAATTAGGAAGTTTATATAGTTGTCCCTAAAGTAATAAATAAAATATCCATTGCCAAAAGTGAAAGCTGCTTTTTAAAAGTCATATAATGCTACAAACAGGAGGAAAAAGCACTTTGAATCTGCAGTTTATTCAAGCAGTTCTCTGAACAGTCCACAACTGCAGTTATGAGTCATTACGCTTTGGTTACCACTATTAAAATATGACCATGTAGATCTTTGTTGCCACCACTGTTATATAATTGCAACAAATCTTACACAAAGTGTGTCAAGTAAGGTGTCAATAGAAAAGTTATGATTTGCTGACTATGATTATGCTATCTGCATTCATGTATCATTTTGGTATTTGAAGTTCTGAGTATTGACTTTATACCTGGATTTCAAATGTTTGCTCCTGTGGTAACATCCACAAAGTATTTAGCCTGCACATCTTTTTTAGGATATAGATATTCAGGCCTGCCTGCAAAGGTCTATACTTTAAGAATTTAGGTATATGTTTATCACTTAGCTATAGAGGTATGAAAGAAAGAATCAAAATCACTGTCTGACTGTATAAGGCCTTTTCTCACTGTGACAATCTGAGGCCCTGTTCTTAGGCTAAGGTCTCCAGCTAAGCAGCAGAGGCAGCCTGTCAAGGTTCCTCCCCCACTCTGAACTGTAGGGTACAGATGTGGGGACCTGCATGAAAAACCTCCTAAGCTTATCTTTACCAGCTTAGGTCAAAACTTCCCCAAGGTACAAAATATTCCACCCGTTGTCCTTGGACTGGCTGCTACCACCACCAAACTAATACTGGTTACTGGGGAAGAGCTGTTTGGACGTGTCCTTCCCCCCAAAATACTTCCCAAAACCTTGCACCCCACTTCCTGGACAAGGTTTGGTAAAAAGCCTCACCAATTTGCCTAGGTGACTACAGACCCAGACCCTTGGATCTTAAGAACAATGAACAATCCTCCCAACACTTGCACCCCCCCTTTCCTGGGAAATATTGGATAAAAAAGCCTCACCAATTTGCATAGGTGACCACAGACCCAAACCCTTGGATCTGAGAACAATGAAAAAGCATTCAGTTTCTTACAAGAAGACTTTTAATAAAAATAGAAGTAAATAGAAATAAAGAAATCCCCCCTGTAAAATCAGGATGGTAGATATCTTACAGGGTAATTAGATTCAAAAACATAGAGAACCCCTCTAGGCAAAACCTTAAGTTACAAAAAAGATACACAGACAGAAATAGTTATTCTATTCAGCACAATTCTTTTCTCAGCCATTTAAAGAAATCATAATCTAACACATGCCTAGCTAGATTACTTACTAAAAGTTCTAAGACTCCATTCCTGGTCTATCCCCGACAAAGACCAGCATATAGACAGACACAGACCCTTTGTTTCTCTCCCTCCTCCCAGCTTTTGAAAGTATCTTGTCTCCTCATTGGTCATTTTGGTCAGGTGCCAGCAAGGTTACCTTTAGCTTCTTAACCCTTTACAGGTGAGAGGAGCTTTCCCCTGGCTAGGAGGGATTTCAAAGGGGTTTACCCTTCCCTTTATATTTATGACACAGCCATAAGCTGGGAAGCGAATGGTCACATCCTTACATTCCAAACTAGTCACATTGAAATATGGTGCTATTGGGCTGTTAGGAATACAATCCTGTCCTGATAATGCCGATCACCTTCAGAGAAAGGGAAGTGCCTAGAAGATGTAAAAGGAAACTTACTTTGATAGCATCCTGTCTGGCAAGAACTCACTTATCAATAGCTGGGATGTGAAATCCTCATTTCTTTGTTGTTCTATCACTGTAGTCCCCATTTCCCTATTGTTTGTCTATATAATCTCTGTCTGGTTCTGTGACTGTTTCTGTCTGCTGTATAATTAATTTTGCTGGGTGTAAACTAATTAAGGTGGTTGGATATAATTGGTTAAATAATCGTGTTACATTAGGTTAGGATTGGTTAGTTAAATTTCAGTAAAATGATTGGTTAAGGTATCGCTAAGCAGAACTCAAGTTTTACTATATAGTCTGCAGTCAATCAGGAAGTAAGGGGGGAATGGGAACAGGGAATTGGGATGGGTGAATTGGAATCATGTTTTGCTAAGTGGGGGGGGGGAATGGGAACAGGGAATGGGAACAGGGACACAGGTAAGGTTCTGTGGTGTCAGAGCTGGGAAGGGGGACACTAAGGAAGGAAATTGGAATTATTGCTTGCTGGAAGTTCACCCCAATAATCATCAAATTGTTTGCAGCTTTGGACTTCGGGTATTGTTGCTCTCTGTTCGTGCGAGAAGGACCAGGGAAGTAAGTGGGTGAAGGAATAAGCCCCCTAACAATCTTGAAGGGACTATTCAATAAAATGGCCCATCAACGAACACTTAACTCACAATGGAAGATGCCTATCTACACTTAATGGACTTTCCTGTGAACTTTGTAGCTGGAGTATGAGTAATGGTTTCTGCTTTGACTAAACCATATCAAGCATGGACATGTGACTTTCCCATGTGACTCCAAACACCATCTTGTTACCTGCAATTTTCCACAGTGAGAACAATGGGATTCCCTCCACATGGCAGAAGCTATACAAAAGGCTCCATTTGGCCTCTTTCCTGCTCAAACCTCTGGACCATGAACTTCTACTAAAAATGGGAGCATTCTAACCAAGGGACTGAGGACCTTCCAAGTATTTGGAAACAACTAGAGACTTAACAAGCCAGCAGTTTATTCCATAACTGCTACAACCCTGATCCAAGAACTTTGCAATTATTACACGTATTTGATTCCTTTAACAAATTTTAACTCTCACCTTTCTTTCTTTTTATAAATAAACCTTTAGATTTTAGATACTAAAGGACTGGCAACAGTGTGATTGGGTAAGATCTAAGTTATATATTTCCCTGGGTATGGGGTTTGTCCTTTGGGATCAGAAGAACTCTTTTGTTTGATGAAATTGTTTTTAAATAACCACTCATCAGTAAGTCTAGTGTTTTTTGTGGTGATATAAGGACTGGAATGCCAAAGGAGACAGCTTTTCTGACTTCTTTTTAGCCACTGTGGTGAAGCAGATGTTTACTTTTGTTGCTGGTTTGGTATATCTTATGAGAGAATAACAACCAGTTTTGGGGTGAGTCTGCCCTATTTCTCAGCAGTTTATCCTGAACTTGTTATTCTCAGTTGTGACCCACAAAGGCACGGTTACAACCACATCCTTTAACTGCTTGTGATGGGGGCTTTTAATAAATGATGGTACTGGAAGAAGTCAGTTTCAGGACTCATCCCTAAAAGGAATACACAAAAAGAAGACTTTAGACTGAATTATTTCCTGGAAGGGGATGGGGATATAACAGTGTACCTAAGACTTTTTTTTCAACATAATTAAAGGCCAATCTGACATATTTGAGTAATAGGATCCCTCAAATCTGCTGTAGTTGTGTCTGTAGAATTTAAAAGATTTACTATCACTACTGCCAACGAAATAGATTCTGAACAGTTCAGAGAGTTCACTAACTCACAAGTAAACCTACAGCTGTCCACAGTTTACAAATGCTACAATATAAATTTAATTGAAATTTCATGACCTACATATTTTGTAAAGCTCAAAGTGGATTAAAGTTGTCTCTTCTTGAGCTAAAATCCAGAAGATTAAATGAAACAATTTATATGGCAGAGATGTAACATTTAAATGTTTACTCAGGAATGTATAAGAGACACTTAAGTACATTGCATTTGACATCCTTTTTCATTCCAGTTAAGGTCAGATCTTGAGGGTGATAATGCTATTACTAACATTGCAGCTGGGTTAACCTATAAATAATTTCTTAGGGGAGAATGGTGCCAGGTATTTTGGAATCTATGCAGGGAAATTCCATTTTCTCGGTGAAAACAATTAAGATTAAGTTCTACTTTTCTGTCTGCATCTTTCCACACTGCAGTGGCAGAGTCCGAGAAATGTGGGGCAGACCATGAATAGGGCCAAAATGCACAGAGTACAAATCAGCGTATGGTCTCCAGAGATGGTGTAAAGCTTCCACACGCACTGCCCTGGAATCTGCTGCCGCTTTTTGTATGTCTTCCTCATTAGAATCGTAGAATCGTGATTCTATGTGCTTCATTAGAGAAGCCTGAGAATTACTGTAATATATACTGGCTTGTCACAGTCATAAGGGGATGTAAACATAGCTAAGGGTCAGTTTGGCACAATTACATCCCAACCAATCTACCCTCCGTTCCCTGTTGTGTATGTTGCAGGGAGAGTGTATGGTGTACAAACCTCTACGGTGGCTCTGTCATTAGAATCACACAACAGAATCACCCTTGCACTGACATGATTCTCACTGTGCTGGTCAAAAAGTGTGTGCATTCACAAAATGCAGGTAGTGCAGTGCAAAGCAGCCACACTGCATCTGAGGAAACAGCCCATTGTTTTGTCAATTAAAAAAGCTGGGTTTGGTATAATTCCTTAGAGTTCCCATTTCTAGTTGGGTTCAGCTGTGTTACAGAGGTGATATCTTTGCTCTAAGTCAGGAAAAGGGAACCTCTGGTTTCCTTACCCTTTACCAACTGACTTATCAAGGGGGACTAATGATGGCATCGAAGGAGGCTGTATTTCCCACTAGTGGCTGTAGAGTAGTGCTTTAGGGCAACTGGCTAGAATGGGAAGGTGATGAAGGCAATGGGGCAGTCTCAGAGCTCTCTGCATGCCTTGCAAAAACAGCAAGTAATTAAAATATTTGATTTCCAAACCTAGGAAATGTGCCGGACAGCGCTCCCAAACAGTACCATAGCTCTGCATTTAACATGCAAGGGTAGATTCTCGCCTGCACTGGAGCACTCCTCTGAGGGAGGAGGAGGGCATCAGGGAGCTCTCTGATCCTGAGTCCAGTCCCAGCCCTGATGAGACTTAGAGCAGCAGCCAGCCTGCTCTAAGATCCATCACTAGTTTAAGGTCCTGTAATGAAACTTCTGCCAGCGGAGAATGGTTGTGGCAGAGCTCCACCACTTCCTCCCCCACAACACATCCTCTATGCCAGGAAGAGGGGAGGCAGTGCAGATGTGCCAGCAGAGTTCTCTTTACCAGGGGAATGCTCTGTTGGGTATTATGGCAGTTTTGCCCCTGAAGTGGTGCACGGGGGCTATAACCCAGAAAGAAAATCGGGTCCTATTTCTTAAACCAATACCAAACAGCAGAGTTAGTTGAAAAGTATTGAATTTTAAAGTTTACCAAAAGAAAAGAAAAACAGGCACTTGATTGTGAAAAAGATTTCTATTTTTTCAAACCAGCCCAGCTCTACCAAACGGTTCAACAATATTACTCTTCCTTGTCCAGATACCCCATGCCCGTTTTCTACTTGAATGGATTCTGAACTGGAAAGAATTTTTAGATAGACCCAGTGAACCGTGTGCCTGATTCAATTCATATTGACTTATATGGGAGTTGGGTTGGCCCCTAATCCTTTAAGAAGATGAAATAGTGGATTCATAATCACAGCAGCCTTTTGAAAATTGGGAATTCAGTATTTGTTAACTGCTACAAAAACATCTGTATCAAGAAGCAAAACAATTCATAGAAATCATTTTCTAAGTTATTAGTAAATCACTTCCCCCCACCCCCCTGGAAAATTCCACCTTAATGTTTTGAAGTCAAATTATTTAAGACTCCTACTAGTGAAAGACACTTAAAAAGAGAAAAAATAAAAGGGACAATTGGTGAAAGGCTGATAGAATTTTTATTACTATTAACTGATTTTTAGTGCTCCTGGAATGGACAGGATTGACAGTCCTTCAGACTGAGGTACACTAGGCAACTACAATATCAGCAATAAGGCTGAAAGCTTTCACATACTGCCAAACAAGTATGCCTCACCCTTTTTCTAAGGCAGTGGTCTCCAATCTTTTTAAGCACAAGATCAATTTTTGAATTTAAGTGCAACCCAGGATCTATCCCGCCCCTTCCCTGAGGCCCCACCCCTCCCTCCATCTCCACCTCCCTCTGTTGCTCACTCTCCCCCATCCTCACTCACTTTCACTGGGGTGGGGCAGGGGCTTGGGATGTGGGAGGGGGTGTGGGCTCTGGGCTGGGGCCAAGAGGTTTGGAGCATGGGAGGGGGCTCCAGGCTAAGCTTGGGATAGGGGATTGTGGTGCAGGAGGCGGTGAGGGGTGTGAGCTCTGGGAGGGAATTTGGATGCAGGAGGGGGCTCCAGGCTGGGGCAGAGGGTTGGGGTGTGGGAGGAGGTTTGGGCTGTGGCCTCTGAGAGGGGGCTTAGGGTTGGGGTGCAGGATGGGATTCAGGGTGCAGGAGAGGGTATGGGGTGCTGGGGCTCAGGGCTAGGGCAGGGTGCAGGAAGGGGTACGGGGTGCTGGCTCCAGGAGGGGCCCAGGGCAGAGGGTTGGGGTGCGGGTGGGGGTACAGGGTGCTGTCTCTAGGAGGCAGTACAGGGTGCTGTCTCCAGGAGGGGACTCAGGACTGGGGGTTGGAGTGTGGGAGCGGAGGGGAGCGGTCTCCCGCCGGGCGGCGCTTACCTCAGGCGGTGGTGCAGCGGGGCTAAGGCAGGCTCCCTGCTTGCCCTGGCCCCATGCCACTCCCTGCGCTGTTGGCATGTTCCTTCATTGCAGCTCAGGTGTGGGGAGGCACATGGCTCTGTGTGCTGCTCATCCCTGCAGGCACCACCCCCACAGATCCCATTGGCTGCAGTTCCGCATTCCTGGCCAATGGGAGCTGTGGGGCGGTGCTTGCAGGCAGAAGCAGTGCATGGAGACCCCCTGCCTCACCCCCGACTCAGAGACATGCTGGCTGCTTCCTGGAGCGGCATGGGGACAGGGCAGGCAGGAGTGTGCCCTAGCCTCTCTGTGCTGCAGGAGTTTTAGTGGCTGGAGATTGCAATCGACTGGCAGAGGCTCCGCGATTGACCAGTTGATCACAATCTATCAGTTAGTGACCACTACTTACAACTACTGTTGTAATTTCAAACTGGAAAACTGCAGAGGAAACACAACTACTTTATGCAATAAACGTTCTTTATCAGAAAACTAGTATCTCTGACATGCCATTTCACAAGGAAAATGTCATGTAGATATTGTATATTCAGTAAACTACAATTATTACAAATAAAGGACCAGATTATCCTCTCAATGGAGTTATTCCTGATTTACATGACTACATATAACAACAGAATTTTGCCAGTAAACAAATATATAAAGCCACATATATGTATGATTTTAACAGTAGTCTCTGCAAACTGAGCATAAAATTCTGCTTTCAGTTGCACTGGGGCAAATCTAAAGTAATTCTACTAAAGACAAGTGAGTTACTATGGATCTTCACAGGCTGAGTTAAACAACTACCAGATGAAGTATCGATCATATTGAAACCTTGAGGTTAAGTAGACAATGGAATAACCTGATATGTGAGTTCATGGAATGTAACAGTGTAGATGCTATAAAAACCTAAGATTACTAACACTGTCTCCCACTATCACCCAATAATACAGGTGGATGGACTAAATGAGCTGAAATGCTCCTGTCCAAACTTAACTATAAATAATTGAAACTGTGGTTAACCACGTAGTAACAACTTTCCTATACTAGACACTCATACACTATAGTGATAGGTCCAGGAAAGCATACAGAGAGGTAAATCATCTTTACATTTTAGGTGAATTAGATATAAAAGTATCTTAAGCCTTCATAGAGTCATAGTTTCGTAGAGTTTAAGGCCACAAAGTACCACGAGATCATGTAGCTTGATCACCTGCATATCAGATACTGTTAAATTTCATCCAGATACCCTTATATTGAGCCCAGTGACGTCACCATTTCAAATCCTCAGGAATCTAATCTGTTGTGTGCCACTGGGAGAGAACAGAAGAGACTGAGGTGCCACCAATGTTAGAGGCCCCTGCAATGGCAGGGAATTGGTTGGTGAGATGATCCTAGCAGGCAAACCAGTCCCATGCTGCAGAGGAAGGAGAAAATTTCTCAAGATCCACCCCACTCAGACGTTGGGGAAAAACTGGCAATCAGTTTGACCCTGAGCATTTGAGCTGAACACCCAAGCCAGCCATCTAGAAAGTGGCTTCTCTGTACCTCCTCAGAACACTGATCAATCCCATAAACAGTATATTGTTTATTTTACTTCAGAGCAATGAAGATTCATGTTTCAGCTGACTGCTACCCTTTTCAGTCATGCCTATGGCTATAAAACCCATTCTTTCATTTTTCAAGTTGTGTAATGAACCAAGCTCTTTTTTCACTGGAATCTGACAGAATATGACATGTAACAAAAAATTATGGCAGTTGTTTTCCCCATGATTACTATTAATTGTGGTCTCACAATCACAATGCTGGAGACAGAAATAACAGGCTGTTTGAGTGATCTGGATATGAGACGATATGGGTTATATGCCAAGGGTTGTTTGAAATGCTCCACATTTATAATGCAGCTGGCATTGATTTGCCCTAATTTGGGTAGATCTGGCTGTACTAATCTAATTTTTTGGGTCACAGAATCAGATCCTGATATCACTGGTATCAGTTACATTAGTGCAAATTGGGACTAATTCTATCTTACCTCTTGATAAGATGCTTATAACTTTGGAATTACTCTGGATTTAGACCATGTAATTGAGATTGGAATTTGGCCCATTCTCCATACACAAATACAGTGTGCTAGTTACTCATTTTTATTTAAATTTGCTTTCATTATTCTATGTTGTAAAACAACTAAGCTGGTTCACAAAAAAATATGGTCAAAATAACAGTCTTTTTCACTAGAAGCTGCAAAGGCATTTCTAGAATCTGACATAAAAAAGGGATGATTGACAGTATGAAAAATCTTGGAATAGTTGCAAATCAGAGCAAGTCAGTGTAGAATGTAAATATATTGAGGCATTTAAAGTATGGGGGAGCAGAGCAAAGTGCTGCTTTCCCTCTTCTGCTGACTTGCATAATAACAGTACTAATACTAATACTTATTGTGGTAGAGCTCCGACCTTGTCCCCCCCGTGGGTCCCGCACTTCCAGGCGGTTTATGCTAGCTTCAGAGGCTCGCTGCAATCCTCCACGTAACCCTTCCCTCTCTAGGGCCAGGGATACAGTCTACTGAGCCCTTTTCATCATAAGCCAACAATGGAGGTTGGTGAGAGAGTTCCCATAGTCTCTGTTGCTCCTACAGCCTCATGCCAAAACAGTGTAGGTCCCTTGAGGGTGTCTTCATTAACCAGCCCTTTCAGCCACACTTCCTGTCCTCTGGCTCCTCTCTGCCTGACTGGAGTGAACCCTTTTATATTATCAGAGGGGCCTTAATTAGAGTCAGGTGGTCACATTAGCTTAATGGCCTCACCTGACTCTTTGCAGGTTAATTGGAGTCAGGTGTTCTCATTAGCCTGGAGCAGCCCCTGCTCTGGTCAGTCAGGGAACAGAAAACTGTTCATCCAGTGGCCAGTATATCTGCCTTCTGCTACTCTGCTTCTGACTCCCTTGATGCCTTTGAGGAGCAGTGGGCACTGTCCGGGGTTCTCTGCTTGGTGTCCCCGTCCGGTTCCCTTCGTTTGACCCTTTGACCGCACTCCCGTCCCTGTTCTTCATTAGTTGTCCCCCGTAATTATTTGGTTTCCCAGGTCCTGTGGATCCCCCCCTTAGGCTGAGGGGGGATCCTTTAGCAGTGGGCGAGCTTCGCCCGCCCACTTCCTGGACCCCAATAAGGCTACTCTGCTGTATCCACTGACTCCCTTGACGCCTTTGAGGAGCAGTGGGAGCTGTCCAGGGCCCTCTGCTCGGTGTCCCCGTCCGGTTCCCTTCATTTGACCCTTTGACCGCACTCCCGTCCCTGTTGTTCATTAGTTGTCCCCCATAATTACTTGGTTTTCCAGGTCCTGTGGACCCCCCCACTTATGCTGGGGGGGATCTTTAGCAGTGGGTGGGCTTTTCCAGGTCCTGTGGACCCCCCTCTTAGGCTGGGGGAGGATCATTAGCAGTGGATCCCAATAAGGCTACTCTACTGTACCCAACTGGCCTGGGTCTATCACATTACATAGAGCTTTTCATTAGTAGATCTCAGTGCTTCCCCTCAACTCCTGCTTCTCGTTGGCTGGAGTGGTAAGAACTTCCCCTCACTGTTTCAATCTACTATAAGCACTGAATATATGAAATTGTTGGGCAGCAGTTTTAAAACAAATAAAAGGGAGTTCTTCTTCACACAGCGCACAGTCAACCTGTGGAACTCCTTGACTGAGAAGGTTGTGAAGGCTAGATCTATAACATGGTTTAAAAGAGAACTGGATACATTCATGGAGTCGGTCCCTAGCCTCTGTTTGTCAGAGGGTGGAGATGGATGGCAGGAGAGAGATCACTTGATCATTACCTGTTAGGTTCGCTCCCTCTGGGGCACCTGGCATTGGCTACTGTCGGTACACAGGATACTGGGCTGGATGGACCTTTGGTCTGACCCAGTATGGCCACTCTTATGTTCCTATGTTCTATATGACTACAAAAAGACCAGTAATATTCTCTTCTCTTCACAGTACTGTATTTCACATAGAACTGTATAGCATAATATACCACAGTTGCCATCAGTCATCGGATCAAAGTGTTGTCTAGATCAAAGCTATCAAGTAGTCAGTACTTGCATTTATTTGTATTTGTGATCATATATTTCTTAAGTTTGTTAGGTGCCTGAGAGTCATTAACAGGGCTGAAACAAGGCAAGACCTGTCATATAATGGAGCGGTGCTTCCCACTTCATAGCCAAGGTTGGAAATAACTTTCTGTTATGCCTGGTTTTCTGACTTCTGCATTGCTCAAATTTTCCCCAGAGAAGCCAGACCCCTTTGAAATTTTACATGCTGCCTCTAAACCCTGGGTAGAATTTTTCTGGGACGTTTGTAAAAAAACAGGTAAGGAGTTGTAAAGATATGGGAATTTCAAAAAGTGCCCATTTCCTTTTTTGGAAAATGTTTCTGTACTTTAATGACAGTGTATTCAAAATGCATCTACCCTGAAATGTATCTGTACTATAAAGTGTATCAAAATTGTGTAACTTTTCGGGGCCATCATAGCTGCAAAATGGTTTGGCCAAGAAACTCCAGATTTGTTTATGTTGTGGGCTTCGTTGAAGAGAGGAGCAATTTAGTGTTTTCTTGGGACCTTTTCTCCCAAGCACCATTTACTGGCATGCTGAGTGCAGACCACCATTGAATGTTTACCAGCATTCATACTCTCCTCTTTCAACAAACTACTGTAAAACAACCCAAGTTCATATATTTTAATATTACTAAGATATCACCCTCCACCTGTCCTTCAAAACACTCAAAATATACAGCACATGCTTCATTCTATTTTCTTCATATTTTCTTGTACTCTGTCAATGATAGTCTTTAGCTTTTTAACTCTTTGGGTCATGTTACCTGTCAGCTCTCTGTGTTCTTGGGGAACCAGAGCTCAGTACCCAGCCTGTCTGACACATGAAAGACCTCCCCCCACCCCGCCACAGCCTCTGCTTGAACCAAAGAGGGTCAGAAGAAAGATTTACAAAAAGCAATGAAAAGACACACCTAAACGCCTCTGGACAAAGGTGACAGGATTAAGGAAACTCCCTTCGTCTCATTTGCATCAAAGATGGGACAGGGAGGCATATCCATTAGCATACAGAAGGGAGAACAGAGATTCCAAGGCAAGAACGGCAAAGAACTCTGGGACCAGAAAAGCAGGGAAGCACTGCATGATGTGGAATCTCTGCTTCAGATGTTAATGAACCTACGCCTGCACACACCTAGCTCAGTAGTTATCAGACCAATTCTAATAACTATTTATTGCTATCCAAAATACTGAAGCTGCCTAATTGCATTGTGAGCTCCCTGGAAGGAACGCTGCCCATATCCAGGTATGATCAGTTCCTGTTAACTAGCCTGAACAAAACAACTTTGGTATACTCCCTTGAGCCATCAGTTTACCCATAAACAAATCTAGTGTTCCCCCTTGAACCATTGTTCTTTCTCTACAAAACCCATGCTCAAGTAAGTGCTCTGATGCCTGGATCTAAAATCTGCATCAGTTCCACTGGGACTTCATCTTCTCCTGATTGATTGTGCTGGGGGCTCTGCCTGTCTCCAGCACTCCGGACCCTCAGCTACCACCACCACCACCTCAGAACCCCGATCAATTCAAGCTTTATGGAGTGGTGAGAACCCAGCTCTCTCACTCTCTCTCTAGCAATACTCCTTGTACCTAAGCTAAAGATCCCTGCAGCGCCCAAAAATCCTGTGGGATTTGCTCATCAAGTGGGTTACGACCAGAACAATTGTAACGGGAAAGTGGGAATAGGGATGTGATGAACCTGGGGCATATGAGGGTGGCAGATTGAAAGTGTTGCTCGACCCAGCCTGCTCAGGCGTACTCTATTCCAGTGCAGTGCCCACGGCATATGAGGGTGACAGCTTGGAAGTGCTGTTTGACCCAGCCTGCTAAGTCCAGGACATATAAGGGGTCAGCTTGGGAGTGCTGATTAACCCGGTCCGCTCAGACGCGCTCTGTTAATGTGTGTGTGTGTGTGTGTTCATCTGATTCTGGGGCTGGAAGAAACCAGCCCTGGGGAACCTAGGCCCTGCAGGATAGCTCCATTGCAGGATAGCTCCATTGTTTACACATTTTACCTATTTCACAGTGTGATGTACATCTGTAGTGCTAGATAATGATATAATCATAATGAGTTTTGAAAGCGATTCCTGTGTATGAAAATGCATTATTTCTATACTTTTTACCAGTCATCTGTTTTTTTTTTTATAGCACACAAGCTGTATGCTAAATTTTTGGAAACATCTGCAGTATATTCTGAGATGGAGACCATCATTGCTCCAAAGACTGAATTAATGCAACAGTCTTTGATTTGTAAATGCCTATGAATCTATTACTTCTAAGGTGGCTTTAAATTAGAGAAGACAATAATGTGCAGGTGCATCTATAGTAAACTTACAGATCATTACTTTGTATTTTCTTTAACCAAGGCAACTATTGTTTGGAAGAAATGGATTCTTGAGGCCTTAGAGAGGAGCAATGCAAGTTTAGCAGCCTTTTTAGCTTATCAAAAACAAGGTTGAGAGATGACTTGATTACAGTGTATAAATACTTTCATGGTGATAAAATACTGGGTACTAAATCTAGTGGGGAAAAAAGCATAACTAGACCAATAGCTGGGAGGTGAAGCCAGACAAATATAAACTGGAAAAATGTTATTGAGGGTGATTCAGGATGGGAATAAACTCCCAAGGGACATGGTGGATTGTCCATCTTGTATGTTCTTCAGATCAAGACTGGATGCCTTTCTGGAAGATATGGATTAGCCAAATACAAGTTTCGGGGCTCAGTATGGGGCATCTAAGTGAAATTTAATAGCCTGTGATATACAGGAGGTCAGATTAGATGATCTAATGGTCCTTTCTGACTTTGAATTCTATGAATCTACGCTGCCCTTTCTCTACTATGTACTCTGTTTGAATAGAGAATGGAGTTTCATTTTAAAAGAGTGAAGGCAAAATAAAAAGGGGGGAAAAATGTATTTGCAAATTTGAGCACTCCCTGATACTGCTTTTAAAAAGCTTATATTTTCTTATGTTTTAGCATAAATGTGTTTTTTTTTTTCAATCCACGATGAAGAATTCTGAAGCAGTTCAAAGGTGAATGTCTGCTATCTAAACATTTTAATACAATTTTATTCATGGTGGGGAGGGGAAGAGGCTGATTTTCATTTTACACCATTTTGGCAGTGTAAAGGGGCTGTAAAGTGGAATAAATTATTTACATCTACTTTAATGTCTCTTTACCTGACCAGAGAGGCATAGGCAGCCTTAGGGCAAATGAGATTTCTGGTTGAGCAATGGACTGGGAGCAAGGAGACCGCGGTCTAATCTCAGTTCTGCTGAGTCTGTATGACCTTGGACACACCACCTCTCTGTGTTTCAAGTGCCCAACTTGTAAAATGGGACTAATATTTATCCACCTTTTGTATAGTACTTTGACATCTTTGTATGAAAAGTGCTACATAAGTGCAAAGTATATCAGTATTATCATCCCAATTTTGTAAACTCTAATTTAGAGATGCCACCAAAGTTCTGGGTGCTTATTAGACTGGAATTCAAATGCTAAAGCTTTTGAGATTGGCCCATCACTTTTCCATCTGAGCTACAGAAAAAGAGATCAGCCAAATTCATGATATCATAAGACCTGAAGTTGATTTACTGGACATTTAAACAGGCAAATCAGGTTCACAATTATTTAGATAGCGATACATTACTCAGACTGAGTAGTACCTTACACCAACAGTAATCTCATTGATTTCAATATGATTAATCCTAGGGCAATGAACTACTTGATGTGAATAAGGATATCACAATCTGGCCCTTAGATAATTTTTATTCCTTTAAATGTTTTATGATGGCTTTACTTTCTGGATCATTTAATTATTTGTTTGGGCATTTTCAGCAATTGAAATTTGACTGTAAAGGAAATACTCCTTCCCTGTGTGTCTAAATTCATTAAATTTTCTAGCTCTTATTCCTTGAACTCATCAATGCAGAACCCAAAGCTGACAAAATGAAATCTAGCATAAGGGAAATCACTAAATTGACTGACACAAGTATATCCTCATGTGGCTAGATTTGGCCCAGGAGATGCACCAGTAGTTCCCTTCCTTGGTGTGAATCAAACTTACCCCTGAAGAGCATGAGTTCAGGCTGGTGCAGGAAGGTGTAACTTATCCCTTCCTGTAGCAACAAAAATGAATCTGGCTTGAAATATTTCTTCACTTCCTTGGCTTTAACAGTTTTCCTTTCTGTGAATGCTGCTTTTCTCACTGATTTCAGTTTTGTCTGCCATTCACATTCAGTGTACACTGCTACAGAAGGAACCAGACTCCATCTAATCTAATTCTACTGTCAGTCAAGCTCCTGGGAAGAATGTGTTAGGATAGGCAAACTAAGTCTTCTCAGAACAGCCCTGATGTCCCATCCCAGGAGAAGAGGAATGCATGGCCCAGTACTAACATCTCTGGCTGAGCTCCACTTCAGAAGGATCAATGAAGATGTCATTCTCAAGAGTCTTCCTCCCTTTCACCAAAGCTTTTGTAGGAGAAAGCCCTCCTCAATTGTGGAAACCCTTGCCAACTTCAGCAAGGTGGCAAACCTCCAGTGCTGTGTTACCTTCAGTGTTATGGGGAACTTTCCCAAATGCCTACCAAAGAAAGCACAGCATGTTAGAGCAGCTGCATTCTCCTCCTGCAGCTAGCTGCAAACCTCTCTCCTCCATTTCCATTGAACATTCACACATGCGGACCCCAGACAGCTCTGAGTGTGTCAAGATAGGGGCAGGGCCAGCACCAGCGTTCCAAGCAGGCACTTGGGGCGGCAGTTAGCAAGGGCCGGCAGTTCCTCTGGCCGTGGTGGCAATTTGGTGGCAGCTTCTCCCCTTTGTTGGCTGCGGTGGCAAATCGATGGCAGCTTCTTCCTTTTGCCATCCATGGCGGCAGTTTTTTTTCACTGCTTGGGGAGGCAAAAATTGTAGAGCCGGCCCTGGGTAGGGGAGATATGCCTCATAGCTTACAGCCCCTTTGTCTTTTTTTCTCCATGTTTACTTCTGTCCTTGCCATTCTGTAGAGGGGAGTATCTGGCTTCCCCTATACTATAACACTTTAAATCCTAGATGTGTTTAATGATTAATATGTATTATACAATAGATAATTTTAAGATGCTGAACTTGCATTCTCTCAAACTGTGAACTAACTGAGTATAATGGAGAATTTAATCAGGAATACTGGTGTAGCAACAGGGGATGGAACACTTGATGGTTGCCTGTCCCACTCATTCCCTCTGAAACATCTGGCACTGGCCCCGATCGGAAGACAGGATACTGGGCTAGATGGACCTTTGGTCTGACCCAGTATGGCCATTCTTATGTTCTTACGTAGAGATTAGGGATCTGCCTCAGTGCTGGCCTTACCGTGTGGTGAACTGAGGCAACTGCCTCAGGTGCCAGACTGTGCCACATTGTGTGTCGGAGGGTGGGGCCACTAGGACCCAGAGGGTAGAAAATTGTCTGCTGCTGGTGCATATGTATTCTCACTAGATGCACACAGATGGTGGAGTGCCGTGCTAGAGGAAGGAGGGCACAAGAGACATAACAGGCAGGCAGGAGAAAAGGTGAGAGGGAATAACAGAAAACAGCAGGAGCTGCAGGGAGAGAGAGGAGGAGCCGCCGCCTCTTATGTACCTCTCTAGCACCCCCAGGAGTCTGGACTGATTAACACCAGCTTCTCAGGGAGCTTCCTGTTTCCTGCTGCTTCCCTGAACCCATTTGAGGAGAACAGGCAGTCAACTGAAATAGTAGGAGCCAGTTAGGCCTTTAAGATGCTATCTTCCCTCACTCAGGCCCTGCTACCAGTCTGCTTATTGGTCCCCTTGAATTGAGTGTTGAGAGCCACTATAGCTGGCACCATGGAACAGCAGCCATGAGTGAAAGAAGAAAACGCCCCTCTGGGGCAGCATTCAGAAAAAGAAAAAGAAAGCAAAGGAAGCTTTTCTATCTAAACAGGAAGGAGCTCTCCTGAAATACATAGACACAAATGTTCATGGTGAGCCTTCCGGCCTCAGTGAGGATGTGAGTGGTGAGGAGATGCCTGATCTTCCAGTTAGTAAGAGTGCAGGTGACCTGGCAGCTACTGCAGCATCCATATCTCCAGCTCAAATGGATGTAACCACGCACATTCCTGAAGAAAAGTGTAGATCAGAGAAGAGTGTGGTGGAGGCACAAGAAACAGCTGCTGCTGAGTTTAGTTCCTTAAGTCTAGATAATCCAGGACTGTGGAGCCACTTGAGCAGTAGCCTGAGGGACTTCCTTGTACTGCATGGGCCACAGCAAGTGAAAACTTCATGTTCCCCAAAGACAATGAAAATAGAAGAAGTTTCCATCCAACACATTACTGGTGTGAAATCCCCAATGGTGACAAAGTGGAGAGGCCATGGCTTATGTACTCCAACACTCAAATACTGCATACTGTTTTTGTTGCAAACTCTTCCAATCTAATGTTCCAGCCACATTGGGTTCTAGGGGAACCAGGGACTGGAAAAATCTGGCTAGAAATCTGGCATGCCATGGGAAGGCAACAATCTGGGACTTCCCCTCGTGGCGAACGGGGGAAGTTCCAGATGACTGGAAAAAGGCTAATGTAGTGCCAATCTTTAAAAAAGGGAAGGAGGAGGATCCTGGGAACTATAGGCCAGTCAGCCTCACCTCAGTCCCTGGAAAAATCATGGAGCAGGTCCTCAAGGAATCAATCCTGAAGCACTTACATGAGAGGAAAGTGATCAAGAACAGTCAGCATGGATTCACCAAGGGAAGGTCATGCCTGACTAATCTAATCGCCTTCTATGATGAGATTACTGGTTCTGTGGATGAAGGGAAAGCAGTGGATGTATTGTTTCTTGACTTTAGCAAAGCTTTTGACACGGTCTCCCACAGTATTCTTGTCAGCAAGTTAAAGAAGTACGGGCTGGATGAATGCACTATAAGGTGGGTAGAAAGTTGGCTAGATTGTCGGGCTCAATGGGTAGTGATCAATGGCTCCATGTCTAGTTGGCAGCCGGTGTCAAGTGGAGTGCCCCAGGGGTCGGTTCTGGGGCCGGTTTTGTTCAATATCTTCATAAATGATCTGGAGGATGGTGTGGATTGCTCTCTCAGCAAATTTGCGGATGATACTAAACTGGGAGGAGTGGTTGATACGCTGGAGGGCAGGGATAGGATACAGAGGGACCTAGACAAATTGGAGGATTGGGCCAAAAGAAATCTGATGAGGTTCAGTAAGGATAAGTGCAGGGTCCTGCACTTAGGACGGAAGAACCCAATGCACAGCTACAGACTAGGGACCGAATGGCTAGGCAGCAGTTCTGCGGAAAAAGACGTAGGGGTGACAGTGGACGAGAAGCTGGATATGAGTCAGCAGTGTGCCCTTGTTGCCAAGAAGGCCAATGGTATTTTGGGATGTATAAGTAGGAGCACAGCGAGCAGATCAAGGGACGTGATCGTTCCCCTCTATTGCTCATTGGTGAGGCCTCATCTGGAGTACTGTGTCCAGTTTTGGGCCCCACACTACAAGAAGGATGTGGATAAATTGGAGAGAGTCCAGCGAAGGGCAACAAAAATGATTAGGGGTCTGGAACACATGACTTATGAGGAGAAGCTGAGGGAACTGGGATTGTTTAGTCTGCAGAAGAGAAGAATGAGAGGGGATTTGATAGCTGCTTTCAACTAACTGAGAAGTGGTTCCAGAGAGGATGGTTCTAGACTATTCTCAGTGGTAGAAGAGGACAGAACAAGGAGTAATGGTCTCATGTTGCAGTGGGGGAGGTTTAGGTTGGATATTAGGAAAAACTTCTTCACTAGGAGGGTGGTGAAACACTGGAATGCATTACCTAGGGAGGTGGTAGAATCTCCTTCCTTAGAAGATTTTAAGGTCAGGCTTGACAAAGCCCTGGCTGGGATGATTTAATTGGGGATTGGTCCTGCTTTGAGCAAGGGGTTGGACTAGATGACCTCCTGAGGTCCCTTCCAACCCTTATATTCTATGATACTATGAAATCATCAGAGAGCATTCCATAGGTGGAAAGAGCTTGAGATGAGACTAAGGGTAAAGGCCACCATAGATGATCAGCATCAAGAGAAGATTGCATCAGAGTCTCTTTACTGGGAAAATGTTCTGAAAAGACTCATTGCCATTGTGAGAATGCTTGCTACCCAAAACCTAGCACTGCATGGCACTTCAGATCAGCTGTATGTGCCAAACAACGGAAACTTCCTTAAAATTGTGGAGCTGATGGCTGAGTTTGATGCTGTACTCCAGGAGCATCTAAGAAGAGTCACCACCCAAGAAATGTACACACACCACTACCTTGGAAAAAACATTCAAAATGAGATCATACAGTTACTGGCAACAAAAGTCAAACAGAAGATTGTGGCAGATCCGAAGTCAGCAAGATATTACTCTGTTGTTCTGGACTGCACACCTGACATCTGCCATACAGAACAAATGACTTTAATGGTGTGTCTTGTAACAACAACAACAGAACCTAGTGAAAATGTCCCTGCAATGGTGACTGTCAGAGAGCATTTTCTAGAATGTATGGACATTGATGATCCATACCAGGAGCTGGTATGACAAATGTGCTCCTTCAAAAGCTGGAAGATACGGGAATTGGGATAGCTGACATGAGAGGTCAGGGCTACGATAATGGTGCCAACATGAGAGGAAAGAACAGAGGAGTGCAGACATGGATCTGAGAGTTAAACCCTTGCTTTTTTTGTCCAGCAGTTCTCTTTCATTGAACTTGGTGGTCTGTGATGCAGCATCAGCTTCTAGTGAGGCTGCTGAATTTTTTTAATGTAATTCAGAGCACCTATGTATTTTTCTCTGCATCAACCCATTGAAGGCAAATTTTGAAGCAACATCTGGGAACATCCTCTCTGACCCTGAAACCACTGAGTGCCACACGACGGGAAAGTCTAGTGTAGGCGATAAAGCCTATTGAACACCAAATTGAGAAGATAGATGATGGCATCGTTACCATTATGGAGGATAATGCTATGATAGGAACTGTTTGTGGGAGAACAGTGGCAGAGGGAAATGGAATCACCAGAAACATACATAACTTCAAATTTCTGTGTGGCTTAGTGTTGTGGCATGACATACCGTTTGAAATAAATGTTGTAAGCAAGAGACTCCAAGGTGCTGACCTTGATATATCTGGAGCAATGGAACAACTGGACAAAGCAAAGTCATACCTACAGTCTTACCGGTTAGATGAGGGATTTCAAAATGTTCTGAAGAGTGCACAGAAGTTGGCAGAGGAACTTCACACTGAAGCTATTTTTCCCACCTATTCAAGAATACAAGAATCACTGAAGAAGAAGACATTTTGATTACGAGGCACGGGATAATCCCGGAAGAGACCCCAAACAACAATTCAAAGTTGAATTCTTTAACCAGGTGCTAGACTGTGCAATACAGTCAGCTGAAGAATGTTTCATGCAGCTCAAGGAACACAGCAGTATATTTGGGATGTTGTATGATATTCTAAAACTCCTCACTATACCTGAAGAAGACCTACACCAGTAATGCAGGGCTCTAGAGAGAGTGTTGACACATAATGATATGTGCAATATTGATGCAAATGATTTAGGTAATGAACTGAAAGCCCTTTCAAGATACATTTCAGCAGGATCAACTCCAAAGGCTGTTCTGGAATAATATCTGTGCACAGATAAGACGACCACCTTCTGTCCAAATGTTGCTCTGTGCATACTTCTAACACTTCCTGTAACAGTTGCCAGTGGAGAACGCAGCTTCTCCAAGCTGAAGTTAATAACACATCTACGCTCCACAATGACACAGGAGAGGCTGGTCGGTCTTGCAACCATCTCAATAGAGCAGAGCTGGCTCAGACTGTGGACCTTCAGCAGGTAGCAGTTCAACTCTCTGCAACCAAGAAGGCATGGAAAGCACCACTTTGATTATTCAAACAGCTAAAAATGCCAGTGTTTACTATGCAGACAAGAAAAGTTACATTTGTTGTTCAGGCATTTGAAAGTTTAGTGTTACTTAATTTTTGAACAAGGCATTTTAAGGTGTGTGTTCCCTTTTATTGGGCTAGGTAGCAGAGCAGTACCCTGAGAGGAGTAGAACAGGAAGAAGGCAGAATTGAGACCTTTCAAAGTTTTGGCCCAAGCGAGTCGGCTTGGGGGCATCTTTTGAGCTCCCTGCCTTAGGTGCCAAAATGTTGTGGGCTGGCCCTGATCTGCCTGAACAGGAATACTTGACCAATTTTTGTTCCACTGACTTTAGGTATGTTTGGATATGAATTTATATCACAAACTCAGCTTCATGGCTCAGGACTCTTTCTATAATGGGTCTTAACGGCAACACCAAACTTTAGGGAAGCTCATATTTAGATCTGAATCTAAAGTGTCTTATCCTGCTGCCCCCACTGAAATCAATAGGAGCTTTGCTGTTGACTTCTGCAAGACCACAGACACATAGGACTCAGCCACGGAGCCCAGATCTATCTCTAACAGTTTTATAACTGTTCCAGTCTCACACATTCCAGTGTAAATCAGGAATAAATCTTCTGAAGACAGTAGAGTGGAACCAGTGTAAACTGATGTAAGAGTGAGTCAGGCTCACAGTGATTGGTTTTGCTCACATCTTGACTAAGATATTTTAGTTTTATGGCCACATTTAATTTACTAAAATACATTTTTTGAATACTAATAACATAAAGCAAGGAGGCTTTTTTTCCCCATAGGGAGAGGCAGGTGTTAATTTTTGGATTATCTGCACATTTCTGTCTGGCAGATAGAAACAGAAAAAAAAAGAGTGATTATATGAGGTTTTCATATCTGAATTTAACCTCTGGGATTTATATTGTCTGTCATGCTCTGGTGTGTTAAAACATTTTCAAATCAGACTTTTTTTGCAAAAGAAAACATGTTAATGAAATGAATTTTATCTGAAAGGAAATCCATTGAGATAAGAATGTATTTGAAAGAACTCATTATGCCACTAATCCTTGGTTATCTGAAAGATAAAATTAACCAGGCATAACTGTGATTTGAAGTTTCAGGATACTTTTCTGTAAACATGACTCAAATGTCATTGAGTCTGCCATTCTAATTTAGTGTCCCAAATTCCTGATTTACTTCTTGATGGATTTAGATAACATGGGTTGGATCCTGCTCATATTTAAGTGAACTGGAGATCTGACCTTTCCTTCACTGGGAGCAGAGTAAGACTGTCTTCAATTAAACTGCTAGAGCAGCTGCTTCCATCGACATAGTGTTATCTACACTAGGGGTTGGGTCATCTTAACTGTGTCACTCAGGGGTGTGGATTGTTCACATCTTTCAGTGGTGCAACTGGGTCAACCTAACTTGTTAGCGTAGGCTTGGCCTGAGGCTCCATGGACAAATGTAAGTTTGACTTCTAAATTGATGTGAATTCAATTTACACGCCAAGAAGATAGAAGAATAGGATTTTAACAGGAAACACCAACAGAAGCTTTAATATATAATATAAACCAAGTCCATGTACTGTGATGAGTGGAAGTGGAGAAAGTAAGGTTGCAGAGGGACTTAATTTTGTGTGCACCAGGAGCTGAGGAATGCAAACCAAGGTTGCTGACACTCAAACAGCAGAGCCTCAGTGTATAATACTGGACTTTCAGTTCGTTTAATACAGTTCTTTTCCAACCACTCACCTGCAGTAACCCTTGTTGCTAAAGAAACAGCCCCCTGAAGAAAAAAAAACCACGCATCTCTACTTATCTTTGTCTTTCCATTATTGCACCTCCTGTTCCTGTCCAAGGTGCATGCCCTTCTTGAGGAGGTCTAACACCCAGGAGCAGATCCACAGGCCTGTCAAATCTGTCTCATGTGCTCCATTGATATAAAAAAATTCCCCTCGGTTTTGGGGGTCTGACTAAAGAAAATGGGTGACCAGAGTTCCCTCCCTCTCCAGCAAACTCCAGCTGCCAGGACAATTTAGAACAGTTTTGAGGCTGTTATAAACACTCCACAAGACTGGAGTAAGGTCTAATGTCCTGAGAAGCAGAAAGCCACACAGTGACCTCCTCCAACCCCTCAACTCCTGAAAGGTTCTGGCCCCCTCTATACTAGTGTACAGGTAATCTTTCCACTAAACGTCCTCGCCTAGAACATTCCCCAGAAGGACATAATAGTCCTTCTAGATCATGCTGGTAGAGGCTGGGATCGTTTGTTGATGGACTAAATAGTCATAGAAAGGAAGCTACTCAGTTGACTTAATAATGTTTGTATATGAACCTTTGCTTGCAGATTCATACAGCAGCACTTGTGAAGTGGATAAGTTAACTTGCCCTTTAGATGGAGCTGTAAAAGTGGTGGTCAAAGAAGGCGAGAGGAAGAGCTGAATTTGGTACAGTCACAAGCACTATTAATAATTCTTTGGGGAAAAAATCTGCTTCTCTGTAGATTGTTCTGGTGTCCCCTAAGCCAGTTTTACACTGATGTAACTCCACTGACTTCAGTGGATTTACTCTTGATTTAAAGGACATCAGAATAAGCTCTGATGTGTGTCTCCACCTCCACTAAAAGGACAGGAGCTGTGAGTTGTTCCTGAGGATGTGTCCCTTTAGCAACAGACTAAAGTTCTTCTGCCATGGCTTCAGCTTTGTGTTATGTACTTAATGTTTGCTGGTGACATTAACATTAATCTATATTAAGCAGTGCAAATGTCTCAGTGACACTGTGGGAAACCTTGTTGTAAATGACAATATGCATTAGCAACCCAAGTAGTTTTTACAGTTTTGCTTAAATGATTTATTAAATATTAAATCAAGCAAGCGAAAGGCAAACCCTGCTAGGCTGCCTGTACAATTTCCAACTAACATTGAGAGGCAGCTGTTTGTCACTTCTTGAAGCACTCATCTATAAAGTTGTTTTTTAGGGAGAAAAGGCTATGATATCAATATCACGACTGGATAGCTCTCTAATGTAGCTCATGAAGGACCACTTCTGGGGAAGTGTTTCTGGGAAAAATAATATTATCCAGCAAGGTGACAGACACTAATGAGGATCTGGTAGCCAACATGCTCAACCTATCTTTGTTTGGAAGTGGCCACACAGTTCTGAATTGATTCCACACTTCTTTGAAGACGTTTTTATTTTTGGAAATCTAAAAGAGAATATGAAACTACTAGAGTTATGTAAAACATTTGCCACGAAAGTTACAAAGAAAACATAGGTGGGGCTAGTAGGGGAAACAGTCATCTAAGTTCCTCTGATGTTTTAGTTCATTTCCTGGGTGGGTTATTTATCCCCACACCTGGAGCAGCTCCCTGCCTCCTCCTAAGGATCTGACCTTTAGATTTTTGCTTTTTATCAAGAATTTGGGATAATCAATTGTTAAAATGAGCTAAGTTCTTGAAAATATACCTATTTTTAAATTTTCACTTAATAAACATTTCTGGGTGGATTTGAAGCTGCTGGTCTTAACCTATCAAACCCTGAACAGTTTGGAAGCCAGTTACCTGAGGGACACTGTCTCCCAAACCATACTGCCATGACTGGGATTAGGGAGAGAAAATAAATGGGAGTTAGGCACTTTGAAAATCTTCCCTCAGATAACTACATTTGAACTAGCTAAACTTGGTTCAAAAGAACTTAGAAATGCAGGAATGGGGCTCCCACACCATAAATGCTACATTTAGAAACAAGTGAGGCTGTCTGGTTGAAGTGCTGGCTCTACAAGTCCTGCCTGGGAACTAGTTTAGTTGTACACCCTATTTTTATATTTTGGTTCATTTTCAAATGACTTGGCTTGTTTCTGCCATGTTCTTCTCTACTTCAGGTTTGTGCATGTCCCAGAACTTACCTTACCTCCCCTTTGCACCAAACAATAAGATGGTGAATAATGTTGTGCAGAAATCTTTGAGGAATAAAATTGAAGCACGGTTTTCCTCACAAACGATGAGCAAATTCATGAACAGAGCCTTAAAAATTGGATTTGAGTGACAATTATCATTTTCTCATTTTTTTATTCAATTTCTTGTCACTCAATTGTTATGTCTAATGTTACTACATTTATCTATCCCATAAAAACTGGCTGTAGTTACCTACTTTTAAAGCTGTTTCTAGATTTTATTTTTCTGTTTTATTCTCCATTGATATGCCTTCAAGTTTCTATCCTTTAGTCCTCTCTTTTTTTCTCCTCTGATGATATGATCCATGTCCGTGGTTTTAGTCAACACCTATCACAGCAACAGCTTGCAAATCAATCTTTCTACCCCTCACCTCTTAATCCTAACTCACATCTCTTTTACATTTCCTTAATGCTTTCCTTCTATTCCTGAATCATTGGGGTTTTTTTTGTTCACACTTTCCACTACACTTGTGAAAGCATCCTGGGTTCAACATATACTTACCCGTCCTGTCCATGGTCATATCTCTCTTTAAGATCACAACTACACAAAAACTGCATTTGGACCTTGTTGACATGATTAAAATTGAGATTCCTGTTGTACAGTCAATACTGTCACTGATTTCCAATAAGAAAAATAGTTTTCAGAATTAATGTAAACAGATATACTATTCTCACCTCTTTATTAAAAATCAAGGTTTCTGTAGTTCACCTTGAAGCCATTTTAATGATCATTAGACTATAATCCTTAAAATATATATAGTTTCTTTGGGAAATTGACTATTAATGTAATCTGCACCCGCAATGAAGCAACCTGCATAAGCATGTACTTAACTTTAAACCCAAGCTAGTTCCACTGAAGTCAATGGGATTGCTTCCATGCTTAAAGTTAGGCATGTGTTCAAGTACCGTCTTAACCCGGGGCCTAAAATAGCAAGAAAAGGGTATTCATATTGTTTGTAAACTAACACCTGCAGGAAAGAGAACATTTCTTATTCTTGAATTAATAAAGATGAATTTGTGGAAAGCACTTTTTAAATGTGAAATTAAAATAGTGTTGCATTTGTTATACAGAATTAGGATATATTCAGATTAAACCACGTACCTGTCCAAACTCATGACCGTCATAATAGCGCTGCATGCAAACTGGTTGCATGTGTCTAAGGATGTAATGATGGTACACAGAGGGCTGCCAAACACCCACTCTCCTCCACGGGCCCACTGATGAATGAGAAAGGGCATGCCAATGATATGAACCAAATCTGCTACAGCCAGATTGCAGATATAGATATCTGGAATGTTTTTTTTTCTAGACCTGAAATAAATGGGGAAAACAGATTACTTGACAAAGTCAATAGCAATGTTGCTGAGCTAATGTTGTTTAGTTTTTAATGCCAACCCAAACTTCTCTTTGAAAAACTGAATAAAAGTTTAAAAAGTCTCTGGGCCTGATTCTCCACTCTCAATACTTCCACTGTAGTTGATGGAGCTCCATGAGGTAAAGCTACTGTAAGAGACGAGACTCAGGCACTCTGACCTGGGTACTAGATTATGCAGTGAACTAAGGGCTAAATTTTTAAAGGGACAATTTCGAAAATCCCACTGGGCCCCTTTCAGCACCTTTATAAATCTGGCCCAAAAGCACTAATTGGCCACCTCCGATTGTCTGGATTCTAGTTGCAGTTTAGGTCACAAGTGAAAATGATTTTCAGTAGCTCCCACAAAACATTTTCCATGCAAGTCACCACACTTGAAGCAAGTAAGCAGACTTACAAATGCTGAACATATCTCCTCAGATGAAGAAAAGTGTATAATTATATATCTGGGAATGAGAGGAATCTCCTTTGCTAACAGGGCTGCAAGGGGATGCGAGACATGGCAAGATTTGTTTGTTTGCTTATGTAAAAGAGAGAATAGAAATAATAGTGAGGAGAAGAATGAGAGAGGACAGTGAATTTTGGTACTTTGAATTAAAACACTTCTATTGTTATTTTGGCCATATGCCATCATAATGCCTCAACTGGTCAGTTATCATAAATACATCCTTCCATGTCCCATTATATAAGAACATAAGAATGGCCATACTGTGTCAGATCACTGGTCCATCCAGCCCAGTATCCTGTCTTCTGACATTGGCCAATGCCAGGTGCTTCAGAGGGAATGAGCAGAACAGGTAATCATCAAGTGATCCATCCGCTGTCACCCATTCCCAGCTTCTGGCAAACGCAGGCTAGGGACACTTCAGAACATGGTTTTGCTTCCCTGCCCATTCTGGCTAATAGTCAGTGCTGGACCTGTACCTCCATGAACTTATCTAGTTCTTTTTTGAACCCTGGTATAGTCTTGGCCTTCATAACATCCTCTGACAAAGAGTTCCACAGGTTGACTGTGTGTTGTGTGAAGAAATACTCCCTTTAGTTTGTTTTAAACCTTCTGCCTATTAATTTCATTTGGTGACCCATAATTCCTGTGTTATAAGGAGTAAATAACACTTCCTCATTCACTTTCTCCACATCATTCATGATTTTATAGACCTCTATCATATCGCCCCTTAGTTGCCTCTTTTCCAAGCTGAAAAGTCCCAGTCTTATTAATCTCTCCTCATAAGGAAACTGTTCCATACCCCTAATAATTTTTGTTGCTCTTTCCTGTGCCTTATCTTCTTCTGGCTCAACTAGCAAAGATGACCCTGCTCATTCTCAGAGGGATTATCATATAATTTCTTCATCTTAAATTGTAGCTTTTTTATTCTCTGGCTGGTGATGTATATTCACATTTTTAAAATATATTACACACATGTTAAACTATGTTAAAAGAGCATTATTAAGTTTGCAAAGTCAAACACTCAAAAGTTGCAAAATACCAGAATCAAGGTTACCTATATAAACTTAATTTGCTCCCCCCCCATGCAAATGCATTATGATACAGTCTATAATTACATGATCACATATTATTTTTCCACAGTACTGCTGCTTTGAGGAGTGAATCAGGGTCGTGTACTGAAGGAGGGTGTTGTCTCTAGGACCTCTGCCTCATTTATTACAGAAGCTGTGTAGTGAAAGAGGCAGGAAAGGGATTGGAGGAGATCAAAGATTGTCTCCTAGTTAAAGCAGCTGAATACAACCCTGGAGAACTGGATTCTATTCCAGTCTCTGTGACAGAGTTCTTGTGTGATGTTGAGCAAGTTACTTAAACCAAACTCTTCACAGGTGGTTACTAGTTGTGTGTTCCTCTTTTCTGGATGCCCAAGTCGATAGCCTGGGGTCTGATTTGCAGAAGGGCTAAACGCTCTCAGCTGCAAGTGAAATCAACGGGAGCTGTTCTTGAATATATAAAGTGCTAGATAGTGCAATGAGAAGTTGGAAAAACAGGTGTCTCAAATTGGGCACCCAGTTGTCCTTAATCTCTGTGCCTTAGTTCCCTGTCTGTAAAATGGGGATAATACCACCCCTCATCTCACAGGGTTGTTGTGAAAAAAAAATTGTTTGTGAGGCACTAAGATGTTATGAGAAAAGGAGGACTTGTGGCACCTTAGAGACTAACAAATTTATTTGAGCATAAGCTTTCGTGAGCTACAGCATCCAATGAAGTGAGCTGTAGCTTACGAAAGCTTATGCTCAAATAAATTTGTTAGTCTCTAAGGTGCCACTAGTACTCCTTTTCTTTTCGCGAATATAGACTAACACGGCTGCTACTCTGAAACCTGTCAGTTGTTATAGTGACTAGTACAGTACCTAGCACAATGGAGTCCCAGTTCATGAGTGGGGCTCTATGTGCTATGATAATACAAATAACTAATAATAAAAGCCCATGAGGAAATTAATAATTCTGTCTTTGGATCAGGGTTTGAATAGTGTGCAGTAAAAAAAGCCCTGGGGCCATGCACTGAACAATCCAGAGAAAACAAAATATTGAAGAGCTGCTCATTCAGTGAGCACTGTCCATCCTATTCATGGAAGGAGGCAGGGGTTGTGTAGGGAAAAAATAGTGTGTGATCATATAATTAAAGATTTATCATAATTCATTTGCATAAAGGGGCTGAATTAAGGTTGCACAGGCAGCCTTAATTCGGCATTTTTTAACTTGGAAGTGTTTGACTTTGCAAACATAGTTAGGTTCCTATAGCACAGCTTTTGTGTGTTCAATGATATCTGCAGACAGTGGGTGAGAGCCTCAGGTAGTGTAAATTAGAGAACTCCTCAATGGAGGATGAGGATCCGGTCCTTTACAAAAAATAAGTTCCTAGCTCAGCACAGGCCTCAGTTGTGTGTGGGGAGGAGAGAGAGAGTGAGTGAGTGTGTGTGTGTGAGAGAGAGAGAGGGGTGTGCAGGAGTGGTGTTTGTAGATGGGCTGTGCTTCAGCATGTCACCTGTGTAACTAACAGGCTCTCTGACTTTAGATGGCCATATTGTTACATAAACAAACCAAGAAGCACAGAGACAGAAAAGTACCTTTTCAAAACACATTTAAGAGATATATTTTAATTAAAAACCTCATGGGGGATTATTACAGAGCATTAGCTAGTTAATCTGGGCACTTAGGCCCCAGTCCACCAAAGCCCTGAAGTACATGTTCAACTTTAAGCATGTGAATAACAGACCCACTGACCACAGCTGGTGAGAACAGTCCCACTGGGTTACTTGCATGCTTAAAGTTAAGCATGTGTTAAAGTGCTTTGTAGCATCACGGGTATATTCTGAGTATTTATCTTTTCCCCAACAAAGAGCAGACAACCCAATACAGGCTCAAAAGGTTTTCTGAAAGCAATGGGTGCCCATAGTATTCCTTTTCAGTCTACTTTCCAGTAGAGGGTAGAGGCTTATTTGTCAATCTCACTGCAAAACACAAAAGGTACGAAGGCAGATCTGCAGGCAAGAAAATTCATCTGATGAAGTGAGCAGTAGCTCACAAAAGCTTATGCTCAAATAAACTGGTTAGTCTCTAAGGTGCCACAAGTACTCCTTTTTCTTTTTGCGAATACAGACTAACACGGCTGCAACTCTGATTCCCACGTGTGCATACTGCATTCAGCACACTGATCACACTATTGGCACTTCACGAATAATATTAATAACACCACACAAACAGTGTCCCAAGTTTCTTATTATTTGTACTGCAGCCACCACGTCCTAGAATGTATGAAATAAGAGTATTTCAAAAGACACAAATTATAGCTCAATGGAACCAGCTAGACATAAATGGTTGTTTCACACATCTCTAATAAGTAATGAAATATGCTCCTACCTCATCTGGCTATGATGTTGAAAAAACAGAGGTACAAAGCTATAATGTTTGTTTGCTGGAACTGATGATGGAGCATGTGGAGATGCTTGTTTGTGTTTGTTTGTTCTTTCCTCCCGTGTTTATAGACAAACAGTCTATAACCTTGTCTATGCTGAAAGAGCCTAGAAGATCTCCAGAAAACCCCTTGTTGCTCTTCAGGCATCTAGTGGTTCTATTATGTTTAAACACTCAGACTTTCCAGAGAAAGCTTTTGTATGCTCCATGTAAACATGTTTACCAGAAAGTTAAAATTCACGTTTTCCTTGTTGTAGGGCTTTTGAGCACCACTTCATACATAATAATAGGAGAGATCCTGCCAAGCATTTCTGAACTTACACTTGGAAGCTCAGATTCTCTACTCTGTCAAATGTTATGTTACAATCATCCCAAGGCAACTGAAGCACTATTAAAGGCAGTGCAACTGAAGAGCATGAGACAAGTTCTTGAATACATGAAAATAAAAGATGTGAACCTTTCAAGTGCAAATATTTTTCTCTGGATGTTTTGAAAACACAGGTCTCTGTTTCTGTTTGGCTCCCCCCGCTGATAGCTCCAACATGGAATTGTCAGAGAAGGTTGAAGCCTGGGACCGAGTGTAAGACAAAGAACACCCCCCATACTGAGAACACAGTAATTGTTGTGGGAGAGATGACATGCTTTTTTCCATGGTGTATGTCAAGGTACAAGGATCTATGGATATTTAATTAGAGACCAGGGGATAGGAGGGTACAAAGGATTGGGGAGTGAACTTATTTGCATGCTGAATTTTGCACAGCTCTCTTCTGGATACTGAAAATTCCTGTAGTTTGTCAGAGCTACCACAGTACTGAAGTATAGACCCATTTGAAACACGTTATTGCCAACATCATTTTAATACCAATGTATTGGTTACAGTTTACCTATATTTTATTTAAGAATTGTTGTCTATAATCTGTCAACACCACCATTTCTACCCCTATCATAAGAACGGCCATACTGGGTCAGATCAGTGGTCCATCTAGCCCAGGATCCTGTCTTCTGATAGTTCCCAATGCCAGATGCTTCAGAGGGAATGAACAGAACAGGGCAATTTCGAATGATCCATCCCCTGTCATCCTGTCCCAGCTTCTGGCAGTTGGAGGTTTAGGGACACCTGCAGCATGGAACTGTGTCCCTGACCATGTTAGTTAATAGCCATTGATGGACCTATCCTCTAGGAACAAATCCTGCATTTTGGCAGATGGTTAGATTAGATGACTCTTGCAGTCCATACTAACCCTATCGTTCTATGATTCTATCTAATTCTTTTTTGAACCCAGTTATACTTTTGGCCTTCATAACATCTCATGGCAATGAGTTCCACAGATTGACTGGGCGTTGTGTGAAGAAGTGTTTCCTTTTGTTTGTTTAAAACCTACTGCTTATTAATTTCATTGGTTGATCCCTAATTCTTGTGTTATGTGAAGTGCTAAATAACACTTTCCTACTCATTTTTTCCATATTATTCATGATTATATCAGCCTCTATTATGTCCTCCGTTAGTCATCTCTTCTCTAAGCTGTACAGTTCTAATCTTCTTAATCTCTCCACATACAGAAGCTGTTCCATACCCCTAATAATTTTTGTTGCTTTTATCTGAACCTTTTCCAATTCTAATATATCATTTTTGACATGGGGTGACCAGAACTGCATGTAGTATTCAAGACGCGTGGGTACCATGGATTTATATAGTGGCATTATGATATCAATGAAACACCACCAAAAATGCAGCCTAAAGACTTGATTGCAAATCCTCTTTCTTTCTTTTCAGTTATGTTTCCTTTTCCTTTATTGAGTTTAAAACTCTTTCAGCAATTGCACAGAAATTAAATGGGCAATCAGCTTTCTGCCCAAGCCATGATAAGCCATGTGGGCAATTTGCTGTTCAATAATTGACACATCCATATAGCCACATGAGAGATAACTTAAATAATCAAGATTTCAGTTCTACAGATTCTGTAAATGTGTCATTTCTCTAGCTAGTTCAGTCTTATAGCTAACACTCTTCCTCCCAGTCACACTAATCAGGAAATCACTGAAACCTGTCACCATGCAAGGCACTGAATTTAGCCATATGAAGTGGAAATCCATCAACTTCATGAAAAAACTAGTGCAGATACAGACAGACATCATCTTCCTTTCCAAATGCAAACAAATGGACATAATACCAAAAGGACTGAAAGTAAAAAATCCATTACAATCAACATACCACACAGATTATAGTGAGAGATTATGCCACACACTCTCAAAGAAACTGCGGAACCACCTGATCAACATCCTATACAGCAAACAAGAGAAGATCAAGAATGAACTCTCAAAACTAGAAACTCTCTTAAAAAACCAAGCTTCCACACAAACTCCCTCGTGGCTGGACTCTACAAAAACTAGACAAGTCATATACAACACACACTTTGCATCTCTACAGAGGAAAACGGACACTAAACTATCTAAACTCCTACATGCCTCAAGGGGCCACAATAGTGCTTCCCTTAACTCACCTAACAATATTGTTAATCTATCCAGCTATACTCTTAGCCCGACAGAAGAGTATGTCCTATCTTGGGGTCTCTCCTTCTGCCCCACCACTCACACAAACATGATACAGTTCTGTGGTGACCTAGAATTCTACTTTTGACATCTCCGACTCAAGGAATATTTCCAACACACCACTGAACAGCACACTAACACACAGAAAGCTTCCTACCAACACTACAAAAAGAAGGATTCTGCGTGGATTCCTTCTCGAGGTTGAAACAACAGACTGGACTTCTACATAGAGTGCTTCCATCAACATGCACGAGCTGAAATTGTGGAAAAGCAGCATCACTAGCCTCATAACCTCAGCTGTGCAGAACACAACGTCATCCACAACCTCAGAAACAACTCTGACATCATAATAAAGAAGGCTGACAAAGGAGATGCTGTCATCATCATGAATAGGTCAGAATATGAACAAGAGGCTGCTAGACAACTCTCTGACACCGCAGTCTACAGGCCATTATCCTCTGATCCCACTGAGGATTACCAAAAGAAACTACACCATCTGCTCAAGAAACTCCCTAAAGAAGCTCAGGAACAAATCTACACTGACACACCCATAAAGCCCCAACCAGGGGTATTCTACCTGCTACCCAAAATCCATAAACCTAGGAATCCTGGATGCCCCATCATCTCAGGCATTGGCACCCTGACAGCAGGATTATCTGGCTATGTAGACTCTCTCCTCAGGCCCTACGCTACCAGCACTCCCAGCTATCTTTGAGACACCACTGACTTCCTGAGGAAACTACAATCCTTTGATGATCTTCCAGAAAACACCATCCTAGCCACTATGGATGTAGAAGCCCTCTACACCAATATTCCACACAAAGATGGACTACAAGCCATCAGGAATAGCATCGCCGATACCATCATGGCAAACCTGGTGGCTGAACTTTGTGACCTTGTCCTCACCCATAACTATTTCGGATTTGTGGACAATTTACACCTTCAAGTCAGTGGGACTGCTGTGGGTACCTGCATGGCCCCTCAATTTTTATGTCTGACTTAGAACGCTTCCTCAGCTCTCGTCCCCTTATGCCCCTACTCTACTTGCACTACACTGATGACATCTTCATCATTTGGACCCATGAAAAGGAGGCCCTTGAGGAATTCCACCACGATTTCAAAGATTTCCACCCTACCATCAACTTCAGCCTGGACCAGTCCACACAAGAGGTCCACTCCTAGACACTACAGTGCTAATAAGCGATGGTCACATAAACACTACCCTATACCGGAAACATACTGACCGCTATACTTACCTACATGGCTCCTGCTTTCATCCAGACCATATCACACGATCTATTGTCTACAGCCAAGCTCTAAGATACAACTGCATTTGCTCCGATCCCTCAGACAGAGAAAAACACCTACAGAATCTCTATCAAGTGTTCTTAAAACTGCAATACCCACCTAGTGAAGTGACGAAACAGATTTACAGAGCCAGAAGGGTACCCAGAAGTCACCTACTACAAGACAGGCCCAACAAAGAAAGTAACAGAACGCCACTAGCCGTCACCTACAGCCCCCAACTAAAACCTCTCCAGCGCATCATCAAAGATCTACAATCTATCCTGAAGGACGACCTCTGACTCTCACAGACCTTGGGAGACGGGCCAATCCTCGCTTACGGACAGCCCCCCAACCTGAAGCAAATACTTACCAGCAACTACACACCACACAACAAAAACACCAACGCAGGGACCAAAACCTGCTACAAACCCTGGTGCCAACTCTGGCCACATATCTATTCAGGGGACACCATCATAGGACCTAACCACATCAGCCACACTATCCAGGGCTTGTTCACCTGCACATCAACCAATGTGATATATGCCATCATGTGCCAGCAATGCCCCTCTGCCATGTACATTGGCCAAACCAGACAGTCTCTACATAAAAGAATAAATGGACACAAATCTGACATCAGGAATCATTACATTCATAAACCAGTAGGAGAACACTTCAATCTCTCTGGTCACTCAATAACAGACCTCAAAGTGGCAATTCTTCAACAAAAAAACCCTTCAAAAACAGACTCCAACGTGAAGCTACAGAACTGGAATTAATTTGCAAACTAGATACCATCAGATTAGGCCTGAATAGAGACTGGGAGTGGTTGGGTCATTACGAAACCTAAACTTAATTTCCCCAATACTAATTTCTCCCTACTTTTACTCACACCTTCTTGTCAACTGTCTGTAATGGGCCACTCTCTTACCACTTCAAAAGTTATGTCTCCTTCCTTGGTATCCTGCTAATTGATTTATCTTGTTAGACTGACGTAACACTAGGTAAAGCAACCCCCATCCTTTCATGTATTTATACCTGCTCCTGTATCTTTCACTCTATGCATCCGATGAAGTGGGTTCTAGCCCATGAAAACTTATGCCCAAATAAATTTGTTAGTCTCTAAGATGCCACAAGGACTCCTCATTTTTTTTTTGCTGATACAGACTAACACGGCTATCACTGAAACCTAATCAGGAAAGGATTTGAAAGACTGATCCCAATTCTCTTACAAAAAGGAGTATTAAATAGTACTTTGAACGGATATTGCAATAATTCATACACTAATTGTCATTTCAATAACAACTTTGGGGGACCTGGCAAGTGCATTGTGTGCTGTCACAAATCATAATTCATCCTATCCCGTCCAAGAGCCTGCACTAACTAGCACCTTGAGCTCTCAGCAGATGTTCTGAATCTCAAAAGGATTTGCTCCCAATCAGTGGCTCCTCTCAGCTTAAACACCAGACAGACGATCTATACCATTGCATACACAAACACACAAGGAAGTCTCTCGAGGGATTGGTTACAGACCAAAATTAACTGAATCTCAGTCAAACCAGAAAACATCATTTACAGATACCTAATGGTTCCAATATTGATGCAATGCATGAGGAATTCTAAGCCTCCAACATTATTATTGCTTTGGTTTCTGAAATCAGTCTAAGGGAGAAACAAGGAAAACAGGCTATACTTTCCAGTTCTTTCTTGGTGCAGAGGAATTGTGCACATCTCTCTTCCATCTGAGCAGAGAACATACAGCAAAACAGTCCAGGATCACACTTCACACAAACCAAGGTGCCATTTGCATAATTTTGCCCTTCCTCCCTTCTCAACCTTCCTTAGCACGTTCTGGACTGCTTCTTTGTACTTGGGAATAGAGAAGCTCTACTCTTCCTTCCCTGTGGGTGAAATCCACTCATGTTCAGAAGGCCAGTACAAGGTCATTGAGCCATTTAGTAGGGCTCTAATGGGACTTTAGTGCTGACCTTCTGCATATGGATGAATTTTGCCCAAAGTGCATTTTTGGGGAGCTTTTAAAAATTGCATCATAGGGTCCAGATTAAATTAGCTCCATTTGCATGTAAAAATAATTATTTTCTAACTGCCAATCCTGCAAGCTCAAACTGCAATCTGAAAGTACAGGATTCTTTCTGGATCTTGTATCACTATTAATAAAAATTCTGCAACTGGAACATGGTTCATAATCTCATTGATGACATAATAGCAGGGACACAACGGAGAAGGATCTGAAAACAGTGCAGTTAAAAACTCAATGTTGTAATTATTGACACTGACTACAGTAGATAAGCAAACAGAAGAGATTGTAGAAAAATTTATATTTAAAGTTTGGCTCTACTCCAAAACAGGACTATATTTTATATTTTATCTACTGTAGTCAATGTCAATAATTACAACATTGAGTTTTTAACTGCACTGTTTTCAGATCCTTCTCCGTTGTGTTAGTGTTCATGTCCATACATTTCAATAAGTAAAATTTTCCCATGGAAATGCAGTTTAAATGATATTTTTATAAAGTCAGTGTCTGTTTCTATTCTCTTCTGCCTCTTGTTATTCATGCCAGACAAAGGCCTTTCAGGAGGAAAAAAAAAACCCTTTGTTCCTTTTTAGTTTTCCTTTATTATAACATTTCAGAGACTATATTATGAATTTTAAAAGCTCAGTGAACATTCTCTTCCTTTCTATCCATTCATTCATTTTCACAGACATATCCCCCTTACTTCCTGCCCATACAAACTCCCATGGTCTTCTCCACAAAGATCGGGAGCTGTTTTTGGTGCTAACTTCTACAGTACATTAGACATTTGGGGCTAGATTCACAAAAGGACTGAGGCACTTAGCTGCCATTTTAGGTACCTAAGTCCCAGAATCAGGCCCCACTGGACTTCACAGAACCTCTTCTAAGCTGCTGCTGCTGAACTCTGTAGGCATCTAACCTCACTTGGCATCTAAATTTTTGCAGTCAAAGTTCCCTAGACACCTATGTCTCTGCTTCTGTGCATGCGCAATGCAGCCCCTGACCAGGCTTTTCTTCACCTGCCTTGCCTGCAGGGCTCTGTCATAAATATAAAGGGAAGGGTAATCACCTTTCTGTATACAGTGCTATAAAATCCCTCCTGGCCAGAGGCAACATCCTGTTACCTGTAAAGGGTTAAGAAGCTCAGCTAACCTGGCTGGCACCTGACCCAAAGGACCAATGAGGGAACAAGATACTTTCAAATCTTGGTTGGAGGGTAGGGAGGAAGCCTTTTGTTTGTGCTCTTTGTTTAGGTTCTTATTCTCTCTTGGAACTGAGAGAGGCCAGACAGAAATCCATCTTCTCCAACCCATCCTAATCCAAGTCTCCAATATTGCAACCAGTATAGGTAAGCCAGGCAAGGTGGATTAGTTTATCTTTTGTTTTATGTGAATTTTCCCTGTATTAAGAGGGAGGTTTATTCCTGTTTTCTGTAACTTTAAGGTTTTGCCCAGAGGGGGATCCTCTGTGTTTTGAATCTGAATACCCTGTAAAGTATTTTCCATCCTGATTTTACAGAGGTGATTCTTTTACCTTTTCTTTAATTAAAATTCTTCTTTTAAGAACCTGATTGATTTTTCATTGTTCTTAAGATCCAAGGGTTTGGGTCTGTGTTCACCTGTACAAATTGGTGAGGATTATTATCAAGCCTTCCCCAGGAAAGGGGGTGTAGGGCTTGGGGGGATATTTTGGGGGAAGACATCTCCAAGTGGTCTCTTTCCCTGTTCTTTGTTTAAAACGCTTGGTGGTGGCAGCATAATGTTCAAGGACAAGGCAAAGTTTGTACCTCGGGGAAGTTTTTAACCTAAGCTGGTAAGAATAAGCTTAGGGGGTCTTTCATGCAGGTCCCCACATCTGTACCCTAGAGTTCAGAGTGGGGAAGGAACCCTGACAGGCTCAATCTGGTAAGCATGCTCCATGATGGGGCATCCACCTCACACTGGTCAGTAAAGGAGTAATGGAGCCCTTTACTGCGCAGAAAGCAGCCAATAGGAGAGAGGTTGTGAGGAGCAGCCAATCCGGGTTGGGTAGGCCCATATAAGAAGAGCTGCAGGGCAGAGCAGAGGCAGTAAGTAGCTCCCTGGAACTTAAGGAGGGAGGATGAGCTGCCTTAAAGAAGGAAGAAAGCTAGCACCCTGGACATAGCAGTGCTGGGCAGGATCAGGAGAGTGAGAGCAAGCTCCTGGATGACTGCTAAAACTGGCATTTTGAGGCCCTGAGATAAGGGTGGAGAAGGTGCTGGGGTGGTGGGGAAGCTACCCAGGGAAGTAGACTGAGCGGTTGGAGGGGATGCAGCTCATGGCTGCCATCTACAAGGTCCTTGGGTCAGGACCTGGAGTAGTGTACGGGCCTGGGTCCCCCTCTCACCACTGAGGAAGTGGTTGGACCATCAGTCTGCAGGACATTCCCCTGGAAGGGGGGAGCACAGAGTGTGGCACAGCTGGAAGTATGTGTCCTAAGGAAGACATCACGGTCCTGGGAGTGATGTAGGTCCTGGAGCAGAAGTGATGACAGCAAGACATCAGCAGAAGAGGGTGCACTGGTTGGCAGAGCTAATCCCCAGAACAACCAGCAGGAGGCACCGCAGTGGTGAGTGCACCGTGTCACAGGCCCCTATAGGTGAACTTACTCACAAAACAGTGGGGGGAGGAGGGCCTCCCTCATAACTTTTAGCCCAATGATAAGGTACTCACCTGGGCCATGGGAGACGCCTGGTTCAAATCCTCCCTCTTCCTGAGGTGGAGGAGGAATTTGAACTAGGCACTGCCATTTCTCAGAAGAGTGCTCCACCCCTGAGCTATGGACATTCTGATGTGGGTGTCTCTCAATCTCTCCTGCTGAAATTCTTCCACTGTGACTACATAATGTAAATCATTGGAGCAGGGGGACTGCCTCTCCCATATCCTAGGTGAGTGCATTAACCACCAGGCTACAGTCACCTCTCTCTCTGGCCTAGTGATCCTATCATTAGTTATTCATAGTAGAACAGCTTTGACAGGAGAGACTGAGGGAGTCCCACATCAGAATATCCCATCGCCCAGTGACTAGGGTACTCCCCTGAGGGGTAGTAGAGGCAGGATTTAGGACACACCCCTCATGTTGGCATCTCCCATTGGCTAGCTTAGGTGTTTCCCTGCTTAGTGTGTTGGCTTTTGTGAATCTCATTCCGAGGCATCTATCTCTTCCCATTCAGTGTATAGGGAGCCTAGGTGCCAAACTCAGGGTTTGTAAACCCCAGTGATTTTCTAGGTGCATAAAATGCAGTCAGTGTCACCACACCTAAGCTCCTTTGTGAATGTAGCCTTAGTGCTTTAGAGGGAGATTTTCAAAGGCAGAACAGGCTATTAGGTGTCTAATTCTTTTTTGTGTCATTGGAAATCTGCCTCCTTAAAGTTCACTCTGTCTATGGACTGAGTTCATTTATTAAATCTTGCTGATGCTGACATGTATTAGCCTTAGTCTATCATGTTTATTACAATTTGCATTACGGGTGCTTAGATCAAATCAGCTTCTGATGAAACGTCTTTCAATTTTGTGATGAAATCATGCAGTTGAGAGTCTCACTATAAAAGTGTTGATAGAATCAGGAGATTAAAGATATTTTCTTCTTGCACAAAAATATAATTCATAATTGGGCCAGAGGCTGAGGTCCAAGAAGTCTGCTTGACATTGCTAGATCACAGCAAAGCAAACTTAAAGATACAGCTAGGGATTTCTCTGACACAAAGGAATCTTCATCTGGCAGAGAAGTTCTTGTTACTGGGAGTAGGGGGTAATGCTGGGGAAAGTGATGAAATCCTGGGAGGCCATTATTAACCAGAAGAGTGTAGATAGCAGTCTGCTATAAAAAATAAGCTTAGGTAGATTCTGTTTTGAAAAGTGGATGTTTGAGTTGTTTTCGTTTTTATAGAATTACTTTAAAAATATTACTTAAAGTCTCAAAATAAGTCGTGTGGCTTCCAAATGGATGTCTGAGCAAGAAAACAATCTGTATGTAAGGGTCAGATGTTTGCATTTATATTTTTTGTTTGAATGTCACAGAGTAACAAGTCTCTTGCACAGATTATCCCTCTTAATCATTTTGAGTCCTGAGAGAAAATGCTAACTGGATCAAACTGCATTGTTAGAGAGGGAAAGTGTAACAAAGTCAAGACTCACTGGAGTGGCACCTCCTGCTGGTCAACCTGGGAATTAGCTCTTTTCCAGCCTTGGAGCTCCCTTTGCTGGCTGATGGCTCACCTGCCTCACGCCCCCCATGTCCCTCCCAGTGCCCTTTACCTCAGGGTGCTGCCCCACCGCAATGCCCCACACTCTGGGTCTCCCCTCCCAGGGGAACCCCCAACCCTCTAAGCCCACCTTGCCTCAGTGGCTACTGCCAGTAATCATCTAGCCCTCTTTCCCTGGGGCAGACTGCAGTCTATAATGGCCACTCATCATTGGCAAGGGGGTAAGACCAGCTGCCGCCACCTAGCCCTGAGCTACACTTCTGCAACCCAAGTACCTGCTTTAGCTTTTAGCAGGGTTTGCCAGGCTGGAGCGCCTCTTGCCTTTCCCCAGTACTACTCTACTTCTGGTACCCTGAGCTCCCAGGCAGCCAGGTCCTTCTCACTCCACAGCTAGAGAGAGACTCACTGCCTTCTGGACCCACAGCTCTTTTATCTAGGCCAGCTGTGGCCTGATTAAGCCAGCCACACCTGGGGCCAACTACCTCGCCAACCTCCCTCAGCTGCTCTTAAACCCTTTTACCATGGAGTGGGGCAACCACCCTACTACGGAAGGTGATGACTTTTTTTGATAAAACTTAAGGCCCTACGCTACCCAAGTTAATGGGAATTTTGCCACTGAATTCAGTGGGAGCTAGATCAGTTTCTAAACTCTCAATTCAAAAAAGCATCCCTATTGCGGAAGAAAGCTTACATGTGTGCTTAAGTCCCACTGAACTCAATAAACATGTGCTTGAAGTGAAGCATGTGCTTAAGTGCTTCCCTGTGAAGGGAGGGATCTAATCATATGTTTATGTGCTTTCCTGAATCGTGGCCCAAATTTGGATAGACAGAACTGTGTGTCAAAATGACTACATAGATCATGAATTATTTATTGTACTAGTCTTTGCTGGACAATTCCATTCCTTAAGGTATTCAAATGATTTGTTTACAGCAGTAAGTCTCAGTTGCAGCACATGCTAAATTCCATACCTTACTATGGTGAACACAATGAGGATATTGCCAACTAATCCCATTGAACAGATAATCCCAATTAGAGAGGGAAGGATGATTGTTTCTGCTGCACTGATCACTTGGTAGTAATGCCCTCCACTCCAGGATCTGTTGAACAAGACAGGTGTGCTATTCCAACAGGAAGGCTGGATTTCATTCATTCTTCAGAGATGTTAGATGCTTAAATCTGTAACAGCAACAGAAAATAAATTATTCATAGACTCTTACAATTTGAATGTTTCATTAGTCAAGCATACTATCTTGGGATACATGATTTTTAATTACAGTTTGAATTTCATAAATACAATCTTCCAAGTGGTTGTTTTATGTTCATGAATGAACTCAACAGACTTAGATAGTATTGCTTTAAAAAAAAATCTGGGATATGTTTTGTACCTATAGTAAAATATACAGAACTTTTTTTAATGAGTCATTTTAGGTCACAGCATTCATACTGATCATGGAAATTCCATGGGCATCTATTCCTTGATCTCCCACAGACTTATGAAATGTTGAATAAGTCATGTAGGCCCAAATTTTCAAAAGGGAGCTCTAATTTTAGGTGCCCCACTTGAGTCAATCAGAGCCTGATTTTCAGGCCTGATTGCTCACCTCTCAATTGGAGTTCATTTGCCAATGAGGGTGATTAGTGCTTCCAAGAATTAATCCTGAGCTATTATCTCACCTTGTGTACCCAAAAATTGAGACTCCCAAAATTAGAAGACGTTTGGTAAGTTGTTCCAATGGTTAATTGCTTTCACTGTTAAAAGTGTATAGCTTATTTCCAGTCAGAATTTGTCCAGCCAGATTCTCCATAGATTATGTGATTTTTTTCTGGTGCTTGGAATGTAAATTCTGGGATATTATTTCTCATTTCACTGAGAGATGAGGAAAGTGATTTTAGAAGTGAAGTGGATTGCTGCCTATGGCCTGGGCTAAGAAACAATGATGCAATTTGGCAGTTTTTGCTTCTGAAGAGGGGCATTTAATTTGTAAGGATGCCTTCTAGCTTAAGGGAGCAGGTTGTCAAAAATTATATGAAAACAATGCAAAGAGGGTTATAAAGAAACGTATGTGTTCTGTCTGATGTGGTTCAAAGAAGAATAGTGGCTTTGAGGTACTTGGGGAATTTGGCAGGATCTGTGCAGAGGGAATGGAGGATTCATGAATTCTGCAGAGTGTGGTGTAGCGGATTTGTCTCAGGGTGTTTTAGAGACTGAAACATGAATCTCTTCAGCGTGAAGAGATCTACATTCTGTCTCACAAAGCTGTCAGCCAGAAACCCTGAAGGAATACAGGGCATGAACCTTGGAAAGTTATAGCTTAAAGGACAAATCTAGCAGAACAATTCCATTTAAAAAAAAAAACAGTCCCAGCAGTGAGAACTGCTGGAGACAAGGTATTAATTATTATGATTGGAAATGTTAACAATAAACCACATTGAATTCATTCACAATCCATAGTCTCTCACGTTTAACACAAACACAATTGCAAGTAAAAATAATGAGTCTGAGTTCTGTGGGGTAAATCTTCTGATTCGGTAGGGTACAAGGAGAGGTCTTTCACTAGGACTAGTTGTTTTGAAACTAGACTGCAGGATTCCACTGCTGAAGACTGTCCAATCTATACCAACAGGCTGTAAACCGGGATCAGGGCATACCCCTTTATGGAGGATAAACAGCAGTACCTGGTCACTCAGAGCAAGTGGCTGGGGAGCAGCTACAAAAGATCTAGCCCCAGGGCTGGCCCACAACATTTTGGCACCTGAAGCAGGGAGCTCAAATGACACCCCCAAGCCGACTCGCTTGGGCCAAAACTTTGAAAGGTCTCAATTCTGCCTTCTTCCTGTTCTACTCCTCTCAGGGTACTGCTCTGCTACCTAGCCCAATAAAGGGGAACACACACCTTAAAATGCCTTGTCCAAAAATTAAGTAACGCTAAACTTTCAAATGCCTGAACAACAAATGTAACTTTTCTTGTCTGCATAGTAAACACTGGCATTTTTAGCTGTTTGAATAATCAAAGTGGTGCTTTCCATGCCTTCTTGGTTGCAGAGAGTTGAACAGCTACCTGCTGAAGGTCCACAGTCTGAGCCAGCTCATGCTCTATTGAGATGGTTGCAAGACCGACCAGCATCTCCTGTGTCATTGTGGAGCGTAGATGTGTTATTAACTTCAGCTTGGAGAAGCTGCGTTCTCCACTGGCAACTGTTACAGGAAGTGTTAGAAGTATGCACAGAGCAACAAAAGCATTTGGAAAGAAGGTGGTCGTCTTATCTGTGCACATATTATTCCTTATCTGTGCACATATTATTCAGCCTTTGGAATTGATCCTGCTGAAATGCATCTTGAAAGGGCTTTCAGTTCATTACCTAAATCATTTGCATCAATACTGCACATATCATTATGTGTCAACACTCCTTCTAGAGCCCTGCATTACTGGTGTAGGTCTTCTTCAGGTATAGTGAGGAGTTTTGGAATATCATACAATATCCCAAATATACTGCTGTGTTCCTTGAGCTGCATGAAACATTCTTCAGCTGACTGTATTGCACAGTCTAGCACCTGGTTAAAGAATTCAACTTTGAATTGTTGTTTGGGGTCTCTTCCGGAATTATCCCGTGCCTCGTAATCAAAATGTCTTCTTCTTCAGTGATTCTTGTATTCTTGAATAGGTGGGAAAAATAGCTTCAGTGTGAAGTTCCTCTGCCAACTTCTGTGCACTCTTCAGAACATTTTGAAATCCCTCATCTAACCGGTAAGACTGTAGGTATGACTTTGCTTTGTCCAGTTGTTCCATTGCTCCAGATATATCAAGGTCAGCACCTTGGAGTCTCTTGCTTACAACATTTATTTCAAATGGTATGTCATGCCACAACACTAAGCCACACAGAAATTTGAAGTTATGTATGTTTCTGGTGATTCCATTTCCCTCTGCCACTGTTCTCCCACAAACAGTTCCTGTCATAGCATTATCCTCCATAATGGTAACGATGCCATCACCTATCTTCCCAATTTGATGTTCGATAGGCTTTATCGCCTACACTCGACTTTCCCGTCGTGTGGCACTCAGTGGTTTCAGGGTCAGAGAGGATGTTCCCAGATGTTGCTTCAAAATTTGCCTTCAATGGGTTGATGCAGAGAAAAATACATAGGTGCTCTGAATTACATTAAAAAAATTCAGCAGCCTCACTAGAAGCTGATGCTGCATCACAGACCACCAAGTTCAATGAAAGAGAACTGCTGGACAAAAAAAGCAAGGGTTTAACTCTCGGATCCATGTCTGCACTCCTCTGTTCTTTCCTCTCATGTTGGCACCATTATCGTAGCCCTGACCTCTCATGTCAGCTATCCCAATTCCCATATCTTCCAGCTTTTGAAGGAGCACATTTGTCATACCAGCTCCTGTAGGATCATCAATGTCCATACATTCTAGAAAATGCTCTCTGACAGTCACCATTGCAGGGACATTTTCACTAGGTTCTGTTGTTGTTGTTACAAGACACACCATTAAAGTCATTTGTTCCGTATGGCAGATGTCAGGTGTGCAGTCCAGAACAACAGAGTAATATCTTGCTGACTTCAGATCTGCCACAATCTTCTGTTTGACTTTTGTTGCCAGTAACTGTATAATCTCATTTTGAATGGTTTTACCAAGGTAGTGGTGTGTGTACGTTTCTTGGGTGGTGACTCTTCTTAGATGCTCCTGGAATACAGCATCAAACTCAGCCATCAGCTCCACAATTTTAAGGAAGTTTCCGTTGTTTGGCACATACAGCTGATCTGAAGTGCCATGCAGTGCTAGGTTTTGGGTAGCAAGCATTCTCACAATGGCAATGAATCTTTTCAGAACATTTTCCCAGTAAAGAGACTCTGATGCAATCTTCTCTTGATGCTGATCATCTATGGTGGCCTTTAACATAAAAACATAAGAATGGCCAAACAAGGTCAGATCAAGAGTCCAGTCAGCCCAATATCCTATCTACTGGCAGTGGCCAATGCCAGGTGTCCCAGAGGGAGTGAACCTAACAGGTAATGATCAAGTGATCTCTCTCCTGCCATCCATTTCCACCCTCTGACAAACAGAGGCTAGGGACACCTTTCCTTACCCATCCTGGCTAATAGCCATTAATGGACTTAACCTCCATGAATGTATCCAGTTCTCTTGTAAATCCTGTTATAGTCCTAGCCTTCACAACCTCCTCAGGCAAGGAGTTCCACAGGTTGACTGTGTGCTGAGTGAAGAAGAACTTCCTTTTATTTCTTTTAAACCTGCTAACCATTAATTTCACTTGGTGGCCTCTAGTTCTTATATTATGGGAACAAATAAAAAACTTTTTCCTTATTCACTTTCTCCACACCACTCATGATTTTACATACCTCTATCATATTCCCCCTTAGTCCCCTCTTTTCCGAGCTGAAAAGTCCTAGCTTCTTTAATCTCCCCTCATATGGGACCCGTTCCAAACCCCTAATTATTTTAGTTGCCCTTTTCTGAACCTTTTCTAATGCCAGTATATCTTTTTTGAGATGAGGGGACCACATCTGTATGCAGTATTCAAGATGTGGGTGTATCATGGATTTATATAAGGGCAATAAGATATTCTCTGTCTTATTCTCTATCCCTTTTTTAATGATTCCTAACATCCCATTTGCTTTTTTGACTGCCGCTGCACACTGCATGGACATCTTCAAAGAACTATCCACGATGACTCCAAGATCTTTCTCCTGATTAGTTGTAAATTATCCCCCATCATATTATATGTATAGTTGAGGTTATTTTTTCCAATGTCCGTTACTTTACATTTATCCACATTAAATTTCATTTGCCATTTTGTTGCCAAATCACTTAGTTTTGTGAGACCCTTTTGAAGTTCTTCACAGACTGCTTTGGTCTTAACTATCTCGAGCAGTTTAGTATCATCTGCAAACTTTATCACCTCACTGTTTACCCCTTTCTCCAGATTATTTATGAATAAATTGAATAGGATTGGTCCTAGGACTGACCCTTGGGTAACACCACTAGTAACCCCTCTCCATTCTGAAAATTTACCATTTATTCCTACCCTTTGTTCCCTGTCTTTTAACCAGTTCTCAATCCATGAAAGAGTGTTCCCTCTTCTCCCATGACAACTTAATTTACGTAAGAGCCTTTGAGGGACTTTGTCAAAGGCTTTCTGGAAATCTAAGTACACTATGTCCACTGGATCCACCTTGTCCACAGGTTTGTTGACCCCCTCAAAGAATTCTAATAGATTAGTAAGACATGATCTCCCTTTACAGAAACCATGTTGATTTTTGCGCAACAATTTATGTTCTTCTATGTATTTGACACTTTTATTCTTTATTATTGTTTCAACTAATTTGCCCGGTACTGACGTTAGACTTACCGGTCTGTAATTGACATGATCACCTCGAGAGCCCTTCTTAAATATTGGTGTTACATTAGCTATCTTCCAGTCATTGGGTACAGTAGCTGATTTAAAGGACAGGTTACAAACCATAGTTAATAGTTCTGCAATTTCATATTTGAGTCCTATCAGAACTCTTGGGTGAATGCCATCTGGTCCCAGTGACTTGTTACTGTTAAGTTTCTCAATTAATTCCAAAACCTCCTCTAGTGACACTTCAATCTGTGACAATTCCTCAGATTTGTCACCTACAAAAGACAGTTCAGGTTTGGGAATGTCCCTAACATCCTCAGCCGTGACGACTGAAGCAAAGAATTCATTTAGTTTCTCTGTGATGACTTTATCGTCTTTAAGTGCTCCTTTTGTATCTCGATTGTCCAGGGGCTCCACTGGTTGTTTAGAAGGCTTTCTGCTTCTGATGTACTTTAAAAAGTACTTACCCTTAGTCTTATTTCAAGCTCGTTCCACCTATGGAATGATCTCTGGTGATTTGCTGCCTTCTCATGGCATGCCAGATTTCTAGCCAGATTTTTCCAGTCCTTGGTTCCCGTAGAACCCAATGTGGCTGGAACATTAGATTGGAAGAGTTTGCAACAAAAACAGTATGCAGCATTTGGGGGTTTTGAGTACAAAAGCCATGGCCTCTCCACTTTGTCACCATTGGGGATTTCACGCCAGTAATGTATTGGATGGAAACTTCTTCTATTTTCATTGCCTTTGGGGAACATGAAGTTTTTCACTTGCTGTGGCCCATGCAGCACAAGGAAGTCCCTCAGGCTACTGCTCAAGTGGGTCCACAGTCCTGGATTATCTAGACTTAAGGAACTAAACTCAGCAGCAGCTGTTTCTTGCACCTCCACCACACTCTGATCTACACTTTTCTTCAGGAATGTGCATGGTTACATCCATTTGAGCTGGAGATACGGATGCTGCAGTAGCTGCCAGGTCACCTGCACTCTGCCTAACTGGAAGATCAGGCATCTTCTCACCACTCATATCCTTACTGAGGCCGAAAGACTCACCATGAACATTTGTGTCTATGTATTTCAGGAGAGCTCCTTCCTGTTTAGATAGAAAAGCTTCCTTTGCTTTTTCTTTTTCCGAATGCTGCCCCAGAGCATCTTCTTTCACTCATGGCTGCTGTTCCATGGTGCCAGCTATAGTGGCTCTCAACACTCAATTCAAGGGGACAAATAAGCAGGCTGGTAGCAGGGCCTGAGTGAAGGAAGATATCAGCATCTTAAGAGCCTAACTGGCTCCTACTACTTCAGTTGACTGCCTGTTCCCCTCAAGTGGGTTCAGGGAAGCAGCAGGAAACAGGAAACTCCCTGAGAAGCTGGTGTTAATTAGTCCAGGCTCCTGGGGGTGCTAGAGTGGTACATAAGAGGCTCCTCCTCCTCTCTGTCCCTGCAGCTCCTGCTGTTTTCTGTTATTCCCTCTCACCTTTTCTCCTGCTTGCCTGTTATGTCTTTTGTGCCCTCCTTCCTCTAGCACAGCACTCCACCATCTCTATGCATCTAGAGCAGAGAGAATACATATGCACCAGCAACAGACACAATTTTCTACACTCTGGGTCCTAGTGGCACCCCCCACACTCAGCCCAGTCTGGCACATGAGGCGGCCGCCTAATTTCGCCACATAGTGAGGCCAGTCCTGTCTAGCCCTGTGATGTCCCGGTCACAGTAAGGGGACAAAAGTTGTCTCTTTGTCTCTAAGGGTGCCTCAGCTTAATATACTGAGTTGAAGAGGAGTGAAGGGTAAGATAGTCAGGGAAACTTCAAAGAAACACCATTGTCAAAGTGGAAGCCATTGTGTGGTGTCATAAATATTTCTGGGCTCAATTCTGCCTCTGAAACCTTTACCCAACAGCTCTGTGTGGAAGGAATATAGATCTCCTGAGTTGAAAAACCATCCTGATGTACTCCCAATTTTTGGGGAGGCCGAGGTGTGAAATGCAGAAGTTCATCAGAGGGTCAGATTTCAAGACTATGAAGATTTATCCCATTGCTTAGTATGTGTACGACACTGTAATCCACAGTGTGCAATGTTCTAGAAACAATTCTGGTTTGTATGAAATTATAAATCACATTATTTAACAAAAGCTTTAGAATGCTACAAAGAGACCTTATTTGAAAGGCAGAAGAACAAGGGGGATACAGTTAATGTTGAGCTTTCAGTCTTAATTCTGCATTCCTAGCTTATGATTGTTTGATTTTTTTCAACTTTGCATTAATTCTAGTTTTGTGCCTCCACTATAAAATGCTTTTTATGTAGTACTACCAACTTCAAGCATTTAAAAATCCTGAATAAGCCCACTCCTAACCATGTGGTAATAATTTGGCCTACAAATTTACCCTATTTGTAAGATCAACTGTAGAAAGTATGTGATCCCTAAGGGTTGATGGGTGCTAAAAGGCTTAACCAGGGGGCAGGGCTACTTAGGGAGCCCAGGGTTTTAAAAAGCCCACTCCTAAGCAACCAGAGGAGCTAGCAAACAGGAATAGCTAACCGGGGAATTTTGTGAGAGATCTTAGAGTGGTAGTGTGTGTGTGGGGGGGGGAGAGGGGCGAGAACTCAACATTTGTTAAACTTAAAAGCCAATAATATCCCCTTGGTATAAACAAAACAACAAAGGAACCAGCTGCAGGTGTAAAAAGAGAATGCAGGCAGAGGTCCAGCAACGGCTTGGGGGCTACCCAGTTTATTGCACCCAATGCAGCATGTATAATTACCTGCCCTATGGACAGGTGGCGGATGTGTGGATTTGGTGCAAGGAGCTTCTGGCCCTCAGAGACCATGTACGGGCTTTGGACACCAGAGTGGCTGAACTGGAAGAGCTGAGGGAGACAGAGATATAATGAGACTTTCTGGGACACAGTAGAATGGTCCCAGCTCTGGTCTGACAGCTTCTGTGCTGTTGAGGAGGATGAAAGTCCCAGGGAAGGAGAGCATCTAACTGGAGCAGAGGGAAATGATCCCATAGTTGGGACCCTCCTTCCAGATGATGATGTGGTACCCTCTTGCACTGAGGATACCTCTCCGGGAGAGGGAATTCCAGCTATTAGAAAGAGACAGGTATTAGTAATAGGCTATTTGATCGTTAGAAACACAGATAGCTGGGTTTGTGATGACCGGGAGAACCGTATGGTGACTTGCCTGCTTGGTGTGAAGGTTGCGGATCTCTCGAGACCTCTAGATAGACTTATGTGTAGTGCTGGGGAGGAGCCAGTGGTCATAGTACATGTAGGTACAAATGACATACGGAAGGATAGGAGAGATCCTGGAGGCCAAATTTAGGCTGCTAGGTAAGAGATTAAAGTCCAGGACCTCCATGGTGTCCAGTTTGCAAAAGTCACAATATTGCTCGATTACAGACCTAAAAGTCGCAATATTACAACAAAAAAACTTCAAAAACAGACTCCAATGAGAGACTGCAAATTAATTCCAATTCAGCAGTCTCTCATTGGAGTCTGTTTTTGAAGTTTTTTTGTTGTAATATTGCGACTTTTAGGTCTGTAATCGAGCAATATTGTGACTTTTGCAAACTGGACACCATTAAATTAGGCTTGAATAAAGACTGGGAGTGGATGGGTCATTACACAAAGTAAACATATTTCCCCATGCCTGTTTCCCCTCCTACTGTTACTCTCACCTTCTTGTCAACTGTTGGAAATGGGCCATCCTGATTATCACTACAAAAGGTTTTTTTTCTCCTGCTGATAATAGCTCACCTTAATTGATCACTATTGTTATAGTGAGTATGGCAACACCCATTTTTTCATGTTCGGGGTGTGTGTGTGTGTGTGTGTGTGTATATATATATATATATATATATATATATTTCCTACTGTATTTTCCACTGCATGCATCCGATTAAGTGGGTTTTAGCCCACGAAAGCTTATGCTCAAATAAATTTGTTAGTCTCTAAGGTGCCACAAGTACTCCTCGTTCTTTTTGCTGATACAGACTAACACGGCTACCTCTTTGAAGCTAGTCAAATAAGAGTCCCATTCAAGTATATCATGTAATGGCAGACAGCTAAAAGGAGACAAGTTTTTAAAGTGCTTATATACCAATACTAGAAGTCTAAATAATAAAATGGGTGAATTAGAGTGCCTCGTATTAAATGAGGATATTGATATAACAGGCATAACAGAAACTTGGTGGAATGAGGATAATCAATGGGATACAATAATAGCAGGATACAAAATATATTGGAAGGACAGAACAGGTCATGCTGGTGGTGGAGTGGCATTATATGTGAAGAAAGCATAGAATCAAATGAAGTAAAAATCGTAAATGAATCAAACTGTACCATAGAATCTCTATGGATAGAAATTCCATGCTCTAATAAGAATATAGGAGTAGGGATATATTACCAACCACCTGACCAGGATGGTTATAGTGACTGTGAAATGGTCAGGGAGATTAGAGAGTCTATTAAAATAAACTCAATATTAATTATAATGGGGGATTTCAATTATCCCCATATTGACTGGGTACCTGTCACCTCAGGATGGGATGCAGAGATAGTTTCTTGACACCTTAAATGACTGCTTCTTGGAGCAGCTAGTCCTAGAACCCACCAAAGGAGAGGCAATTCTTGATTTAGTCCTAAGTGGAGCACAGCATCTGGTCCAAGAGGTGAATATAGCTAGACCACTTGGTAATAGTGACCATAAAATAATTAAATTTAACATCCCTGTGACAGGAAAAACACCACAGTGGCCCAACTCTGTAGCGTTTAATTTCAGAAAGGGGAACTACACAAAAATGAGGAGGTTAGTTAAACAGAAATTAAAGGGTACAGTGCCAAAAGTGAAATCTCTGCAAGCTGTGTGGAAACTTTTTAAAGACACCATAATGGAGGCTCAACTTAAAAGTATACCCCAAATTAAAAACCAGAGTAAGAGAACCAAAAAAGTGCCACCGTGGCTAAACAACAAAGTAAAAGAAGCAGTGAGAGGCAAAAAGGCATTCTTTAAAAAGTGGAAGTTAAATCCTAGTGATGAAAAATGGAAGGAGCATAAACACTGGGAAATGAAGTGTAAAAATACAACTAGGAAGGCCAAAACAGAATTTGAGGAACAGTTAGCCAAAGAGTCAAAAAGTAATAGCAAAATTTTTTTTAAAGTACATCAGAAGCAGGAAGCGTGCTTAAACAACCAGTGGGTACACTGGACGATCGAGGTGCTAAAGGAGCACTCAAGGACAATAAGGCCATTGAGGAGAAACTAAATGAATTCTTTGCATCAGTCTTCATGAACGAGGATGTGAGGGAAATTCCCAAACCTGAGCCATTCTTTTTAGGTGACAGATCTGAGGAACTGTCCCTGACTGAACGGTAATTAGAGGAGGTATTGGAACAAATTGATAAATAAAACAGCAATAAGTCAACAGGACAAACGGTATTCACCCAAGAGTTCTGAAGAAACATGTGATTAATTTGAACAAACGTATTGTCAAGCTAGCAATGAACAAGGGTTTTAGCAATATTAGGCCTCAAAACTTCCAGACGCTTCAAGAAAACAAGCTTTGCAGAATTAAACTGTAACTTGTGGTCAGGATGCGCTGCAACCAGATAACACTTTGTGTTGACTTCTATCTACTTATCAAACCCACATTAACCACATTTAAGACCCAATTGTCTACAGGAGATAAATATGTCTAACTTGTATGATTAACTGACAATTGGCTACAAGGAGATAAGTATGCATCAATTATAAGCCATACTAACCACATTAACAATGTGGTCTACCATGATTGGTTGGTCTGTTTTATTTTTTATTTGATCTGGCTGATGGATCAAATAAAAATATGAAGGCACAGAACTAAGGTGTGTGAATTGGTATTGGGAAAAACCTGACCCACACTACCTGAAGTGAAGGGACATGCACTTCTCGACTGTCTGTACCTGACCAGTGCAGAAAAATGACCGACTAAAGTAAGCTGCCACAGGATAAGAGGGAAGGTGCTCTCATTGATTGGTAACTGGTTAAAAGATAGGAAACAAAGTATAGGTATAAATGGACAGTTTTCAGAATGGAGAGAGCTAAATAGTGGTGTCCCCCAGGGGTTTGTTCTGGGACCAGTTCTATTCAACATATTCATAAATGATCTGGAGAAAGGGATAAACAGTGAGGTGGCAAAATTTGTGGATGATACAAAATTACTAAAGATAGTTAAGACTCAAGCAGACTGCGAAGCACTACAAAAGACTCTCTCAAAACTGGGTGACTGGGCAACAAAATGGCAGATGAAATTTAATGTTGATAAATGCAAAGTAATGCACATTGGAAAGCATAATCCCAACTATATATATAAAATGATGGGATCTAAATTAGCTATTACCACTCAAGAAAGAGATCTTGGATTCATTGTGGATAGTTCTCTGAAAACATCCACTCAATGTGCAGCAGCAGACAAAAGAGCAAACAGAATGATGGGAATAATTAAGAAAGGGATAGATAATAGGACAGAAAATATCATGTTGCCTCTATATAAATCCAAGGTATGCCCACATCTTGAATACTGTGTGAAGACATGGTCTCCCCATCTCAAAAAAGATACATTGGAATTGGAAAAGGTTCAGAAAAGGGCAACAAAAATTATTAGGGGCATGGAATGGCTTCCATATGAGGAGAGATTAATAAGACTGGGACTTCTCAGCTTGGAAAAGAGACGGCTAAGGGGGGATATGATAGAGGTCTATAAAATAATGACGGGTACGGAGAAAGTAAACAAAGAAGTGTTATTTACTCCTTCTTATAACACAAGAACTAGAGGTCACCAAATGAAATTAATAGGCAGCAGGTTTAAAACAAATAAAAGGAAGTATTTCTTCACACAATGCACAGTCAACTTGTGTAACTCCTTCCAGAGGATGTCGTGAAGGCCAAGACCATAACAGGCTTCAAAAAAGAACTAGATAAATTCATGGAGGATAGGTCTATCAATGGCTATTAACCAGGGTGGGCAGGAATGGTGTCCCTAGCCTCTGTTTGCCAGAAGCTGGGAATGAGCAACAGGGGATGGATCACTTGATGATTACCTGTTCTGTTCATTCCTTCTGGGGCACCTGGCATTGGCCACTGTTGGAAGACAGGATACTAGGCTAGATGGACCTTTGGTCTGACCCAGTAGGGCCATTTTTATGTTCTTAAAGTTCATAAGATGTCCACAATAAGCTATAATAATAAATGTAAATGAGAAAAGGTGAAAAAATGAGATGGACTAAATTAATTCAAACAAAAAGATCTACTGATATAATTCAAGGACTATATTAAGATCATTGTTGGTAAACAAGAGAAGTGTGGAACCAGAAACCAGTGACCCCAAATTGGTGTGTTGGAAACTAGACCTAATTGGTGGACAAAATAATGAGGGGATTGACTGTTCCACTCATCACTCCCTTTTGGGGTCCTTAAAGAGACTTTGGGGAGAAAAAATGGCTACTGGAGCGAGTTTTACCATCATTGCTGCTACCCCCATCATCTTCTGGGATCCCAGGCCTTCTTCGATACTAATCCTGAAAGATGTGCTGACCACACCGAGCCAGAGAGAGGGAGGCAGATGACAACACCACTTCTGCCAGTCTCAGCTAAATCTCAAACACCAGCTGGGATGTGAGGCTGTGTCCGCCCCCCCATGTGTCCTTTTCTTTCCCTACATTATTTCTTCTCTTTTTTTCTATCTCTCGCCCCCTTTCTCCCTCTGTTTAAAATGACTCTGGCTTAGCAGCCAAGACTGCATATTTTGCAACTTTGCTGTGAGTCTGTGACTGGAAGAGGCATCTAACAGCAGTGCCCTAAACAGCCCGATGTGGTACAAGTTTGCCAAGTCTTGGAGTGAGGTTGCAAGTAAAAGTCAACCACCAGACACAGAAGCTGCATCTTCTATCATTGCAGTTCTTTCCTCTTCCCTCTTGTGTTTTTGTCTTATTAGGAAATGGGATAAAATTTTAACAGCAGCAGCAGGAATTACCTCTCCAGCCCATCTCAACTCTTCTTTCCCTCCAAAAGAACACTTATTACCATATTTGATACCATCTAAATGACTGTCAAACAAGGGTCTTTTTCCTTTGAAAAACTCTCTCCAGCTAAAGAGAAAGGGAACAAGAGATGTTGTTAAAATGAAAGCCCTGTTTAATATTTTAAATTTCAATTACTTAAACTGTTTTCCCTTCTTTTTTATATATCTTTAATAAAATGTTAAGAGGAATTTTAATGGTGTGTTTGTCATGGGACTAAGCAGGCTGAGGTTTCTGAATACCAAATCCCAAACCTTGTTTAACATTGGACAGTCAGGGTCATGTTAACACCTTTAGCTCATATATTCCATCTAAATTAATACAACACATGATTGGCTTAAAATCATGAGATTTTAAAAAATAATAAATCATTGCTTTTCATCTACCTTCTGTTTGTTGAATGTTTAGGGGGAAGCTACCCACCCACAATTCATGTGGGATTATTACAGGTTGAAATCTGTAGATGCTGACAGACCCCCCACTTAAAATAAAAGTTCAGACCAATATTTAGATGCATAAAATCTAAGTTTAACAGCCTAAGTTTAGGTTCCCAGTTTGAAAATTGTGGCCATGGGGCAGTCACCAAGCCAATGACCTTGGTATATTTGATTTCTCTCTCTGGCTTCCTATTCTGTAAGTTACCAGTTATTCATCTTGTTCTCTCTTTCAGTGTCATGTGTTCAGTTATCTTAAATGTAACAGTAGGAAGCATACAAGGAAAATTGGATGCTTTGGTGCTTGGCAGATGAATGTCAACTTCAGTTATTGATCTTAGCAGCCATGTTGAGATGGAAAAACAGTATGTATTTATCTGGCATTTAGAAAAGCACTTCCCAGTAGTACAGTTATAGACACATCTGTTTCAGGCAGTGTGCAAAAAGAGTGGTAGAATCTGGTCCCTTGATGATTAATTACATCAACAGATTTGGGATTTTCTGTTGTCTTAAAGCATTTAATGCATTAAGATTCTTGTAGTTTACGAAAACAGGTTGGTAAAGCCTTACCCAAGACTTAGAAATTTGATTTTAAGTAGCACAAGTAGATAGAGACTCATACCAAAATATAACTAAATTACTCAAAAAGCACAATAAGAGATGGTATTGTTGTAATTTTTGAGTATCTAGTATCTTTATTTCCAGGTAGGTTGATGTTTTTGTACAGGATGCTAATCATAGAATATCAGGATTGGAAGGGACCTCAGGAGGTCATCTAGTCCAACCCCCTGCTCAAAGCAGGGCCAATCCCCAATTTTTGCCCCAGATCCCAAAATGGCCCCCTCAAGGATTGAGTTCACAACCCTGGGTTTAGCAGGTCAATGCTCAAACCACTGAGCTATCCCACCGTGGTTTGAGCATTGGACTGCTAAACCCAGGGTTGTGAACTCAATCCTTGAGGGGGCCATTTTGGGATCTGGGGCAAAAATTGGGGATTGGTCCTGCTTTGAGCAGGGGGTTCATTAATCACCCCTCTTGTCTTCTAGAAAAATATTTGTTTTACGTTGTCAGGTAGCTATTCAAGAGCTGTTGTGTACTATTTTAGTCATGATTCCTCGTGTACCAGCAGGGGTATATCACTACACAGAAAAGCATAGAATTAACTCCATAGAAAAGGCCATTTTATTGTAATATGAGACAAGATTAAGTCTAATGATTTCAGTGCAATGGGCAAGGTGTGTCTAATTGCTTGTGATTAATAGGATAGACTTTGGTATTTATTTTTCTGTAGCTTACAAAGAGAGTTGGTTCCAGAGGTATTGCCAGAATTCACTTTAGTACAGTAACATTCTTATGCCTTTTCTGCCCATTGCCTCTTTGTTGATGGAGCTTAATTGATTTCTCCTGTGTTGCCTCATAGCTCTTTCTAGGATGGAACAATTATTCATTGTGTGCCCACCTTCCATCTCTAAATATAATAGCTTATTGGCAAGGCAGAAGCAAATGGAAGCACTTAAGGGCTGTTAAGTTGTGGGGCAACATATGTAAAAATAGTACTCTGCAGTTACATGGGCTGTGCTATGCCATTTACATCAATCTGTCAGGACTGAGGAGTCCCTGGCATCACCTCTGCTCAGTTACACTTAGATCTCTTATCACTTTATCACGGACATTTTCAATTGGACAGTCAGCTAAGATTCTCTGCTTTATCTGGTTTCTTCTCGGTGCAGTTGAGTTGGAAGGAGGGTGGGGGGCAGAACTTGACATGGGGCTGCTTATGGCTCTCTGATTCTCTAGACTAATCTGGGCCCTGAAATGCTTAGATCATCCTGGGGTGATCTAATACTCAACCAGGGGTATGGTGTACCCCTGGGGGTACACAGAGGTCTTCCTGGGGGTACATCAACACAGCTAGATATGTAGCCTGTTGTAAAACTAGGCAAATAAAAAGCACTAGTGAAGTCAATACAAACTAAAATTTATACAATGACTTGTTGATACTGCTTTATACACTGAAATTTAAGTACAATATTTTATATATCAATTGATTTATTTTATAATATGATAAAAATGAGAGAGTAAGCAATATTTCAGTAATAGTACTTTTGTATTTTCATGTCTGATTTTGTAAGCAAGTAGTTTTTAAGTGAGGTGAAACTTGGGAGTAAGCAAGACAAATCAGACTCCTGAAATGGGTACTGTAGTTTGGAAAGGTTGAGAGCCACTGAGCTAATTTATGCCAGCTAACAATCCATAAGGGACTGTACACCAGTTGAGTTTAACAGGAATGCAGCGTGCTTCAGCCATGTCCTCAACACAACTCCAATGCCAGAAGTGAGTGAGGGATGGGCTGGAGGTACAGGTGCTGGCTACATCAGCTCAGAGCCACCTGAGAGCTCATTCACAGGTGTGTGGGGTGCGGGATCTCAGATAGCCAGATCTGGCTGCACCTAGGCCCTCTACTCTGCCTGAGCAGTGCAAAGGGCCAACAGAGAATCTGCCCCTCTGAGGATCTGGGACTTTGTTCTTATACTCTAAGGCATTTAGGTTCCTAACTTTCAATGAAATCAATGGCATTTAAGAGCTATATATGTCTGGGGATCTGGGCCAAAGGCATTATAATAACCATACAATAATAGATGAACAGTGTCTCTCATCATGTATGTGGATTACAAGTTCTTTGGGGCAGAAGCCATCTTGTACATGTGTTCAGTGCCTAGTCCAATGGAGCCCCAGTCCTGACTAGGGCCTCTAGATGATACTGCAGGATAAATTATAATAAAGGTCTGCAATGAGAAACCAATGTTTTTTGTAGATTGTGAGAAACATTTACAATAAAATAAACAACCAACCAAAAAATCTCCACTGTGCAGTATGTTTCCACTCACTGAAGAATTTATATTCAGTTGGGTTCATTATTAGAATGACACTTTATTGTTGGAAGAGGCAGTGACACTTGAATTGCTCATGCCAAACTACATTAGTGTACACCACATGCATAATCAAATATTTTATCTCACTAAAACAGGGCAAAATGTTTCTGACTGGAATTTTAAAATTCCTTTGTTTTGGAGACTAAAAGCACTCTGTTACCAATTTTCAAGGGGAAGAGTTTCACTGCCATTCATTGTCACCAAAAGCTCAGGAGCTGGGTACTATTAGCTTTGTGTGAAATGTGAGACCGGCACTAGTTAATGAAAATGCACAGGTGTAATTTTCTTGCAAAAACCAGGAGCCATACACCACCAATAGAACAAATTAATCAAACTGAAAGGCAAAAAAGATTTCTAAAACGCATCATCTAAAAATTGCTACAAGAGTCTTCTGCAGCATTCCTAGTGCACATAGAAAGCTTCCTTTCCTATTTATTAATGCTGTATATAAATAAGATACACCAGAATAGTACACTTGTTACTACTAGCATTTATGTGAACAAGTAATGTAACAATTATTTACACCTCTATACTGCCTTTAATTCAAAATTATCAGAGCACTTTTCAAACATTAATTACTAATTATTATTTGTACAATGGCATCTAGAAGCCTTGATCATTGACCAGGACCCCACTATATATGGGTGCTGTACAAACACAGAACAAAAAGACAGTCCCTGCCCCAAAGATCTCACTATTTAAGTACAGAACAGGAGACAACAGATAGATACAGTCAGTCAGATTGGGATCATAAGGAAACAACCCAGAAGATGGGTAAATATTATACCCAGGAGATAAGTAAATATTATACACATGTAAGTGATGAGTGATCTGAGGGACAAAGAGATTAAGTAATTTGTCCATGTTGTGAATAAAATATAGCCAGCCCCGTGCTTTAACCATTAAACCTCACCCTCTGTTAAGCTAAATAAAGATTGACTATTACAAAATGTCTGGTTTTTGCTCATTACTGTACATTACTCAAAAGTGTATTAAATACATTAGAGGCATCACTACTAAATATATTAGAGGACTGCAGTTGATAGGAAATTTTGTAAAAAAGTAAAATGCTTTGTTTGTTTGTTTTTTGAACTACATTTCTCAGTCCTATAACCATTCAATTTAAACAACTCCTTTTGACTAAAAAGGGAATTTTGTGTGTCTGTTGCGTCTACTGACATCATTAGGGGATTCTGTATGCCAGTGTGGTGCAAGACTGGGCTCTGAATGTTTAAAGGGACACAGTCAACTTCAAAATCACATTTCTGTATCAAAATTTTGGATCTACTGTAGTTACATGTAACATCTAAAATTACGGCACCTGAAAGAAGTTAGCAGAAAAGAAATGCATTTGTTGTATCTATGCCTTCGACCACACTAGAACTCTTATACACATCAACAGAGAAGCAGGAAAACTCATAATTTTTAAACGTTTTTTCCCCCCAAATTCAGGACATACTATTCCAAGAGTTGTATTAGAAAGTCAACTTTAAAAAAAAAAGAGCTGATTTCAAAGAGTTCAAGTTTGCCAGCTTCTCTTTGTAACCTCAAATTCTAAAAAGTTCTGTTCGATATCTAGGATACTCAGTCTGACAACACATTACCTTACAAATGGCTGGATGAGTCATAAAACTAATGCATAATCAAATAATCTATTTCTGGTGTCATATAACATAAATCAGCACTCAACTACAAAGACAAAACTGCATAATGTCTGCTTTGCTAAAATGGACAACATTTTTTTTTTATTACAAGTGATATTGGAGTTGTGGCATAGTCCTTGCCATACTTCTCAGTCCCACACAAACACAAGCAAAGGACCAAACTTTAGCAAGTACAGCAACAGTCAAAAAGCACAAAAATCCAAGATAATATTAGGACGCTGAATTTTTACTCTTAATGACAAATCTTGTCCTCATGTCTATGGTATGGAAGGCTTCCATTTTCAACAGAATCAAGATATTTCCACTGTGTAGAGGAGCAGTTTTGGGGAATTCATATAGGTAATGGTTGTTTGTGACTCAGAACCCAGCTGTGCATGGGTCCCCTATGAGGTCATAGTACAAAGGCAAAATGTGTGTATCTATTACTTGTGACATCACATCAGAGGACGTTGGGACAGTGGTCAGAGAAAATTACCTGATTTAAAGAAGATACATTATGCACTCAGCACAGGTCACATGGTGCCATTCCTACTGCTTTCCAAAATTAGGGAGGAAATGGATAGGAGAAAAAGGGTTATGTGATAGAGCACATTACTGAGCTGACAGAGTGGTATGCCCATATAGTGCCTGTTCTGCAAATATATGGCCATGTCCATCTCTGCATAAACCAAAAAAAGCTTGATTGAAAAAAGATATATTTTTCCCACCTTGGAAGATATAACCTCCAAGTTAATTGTTCAACACCATTCCCCAGACTAGATCCGGCTTATGGATTCTAGCAACTTCTATTCCGCCCTCAGAGTGCCAAATTGTCTATTTCTATACCGCTATTCAGAATACATTGCTTTTCTTGCCTCCTGTTTACAATCCCAGTTTCCTAGAAATCTCCCAAAGGAAAATGAGCCAGATTCTGCCAACCTGGAAAAAAGCAGAAATTTATATGGATGATATTTTAGTTTATGGGAAGAGGTTAGATATCATGGTGTTAAGTGCAGTGTAAGAACCTAATTAGAACAGAATTCCCAGTGCTGATGTCTTACTATTTTTCCAAGGCTACAGCTGCATCAGCCAAAGTTAGCAGCTATAGTTACCCATTCCAATTATATAGCAATGACTGGAAACCCAGAGTATGTTGGTTTAGGTGGCTTTCAAATGCCCAAGACAAAGTATGCCCAAATACAGAATACTTGGTGAATGTATGGGGAACAAGAGGTTCACAAGATCTGTAATTTATTATTAAATACTAATTTTGATAAAGACAGAAGAAAAAAGGTGTGAGGGTTGGAGATTTGAAGGGCTCTGTGTCCTCTTTGTTTATACTATACTCTTTTGTAGGAAATGAGGAAGAAGGAGAAGTGGGGAAATTTCTAGACAGAAGTTCTGTAGAGAAGCAGAGAGAGAGGAGGAATAGTCTTATGAATAATAACTTATTCTAATAAAGTTCCTTGTTCAGTATCTTTTTCTGTGATCTTTTTTCACTGTCACATGAGAAAGTCACAGATATAACTAACAGACATAATCCTACATGGCTTGCAGTTTTTGTTTTTTGGTTTTTGCTCAAACCTTCTGCTGTCAGAGCTCTCTTGGATATGTTACTTTATCCTACCCTTTCCTAGCGAGTTTGCTACTTTATTTTGAAACACAGAATCAAGGAGTTAATTTGCTGCAAGGCTGGGCTCCCTAGAATCTTTCAATTTCTTTGTTTTCTGTTTCATTCATTGCTAATTTCATTAGTTCACATTAGCTTCATAGAGCAAACTAAAGCAGTAAACTATTTGTTGTCCTCTGGAATCTCTCTCCTTTTATAGCAGAACACACTTGCAATATTACTAACTCTTTTCTGAACACTGGAATTTCCCCCTCTGATGTTATTTAAATTACTTATTTAAAGGAAATTCCATTCACATTTTAGTTACTTCTGCAGTTCTCTTCCCCCTCCATATTGTGCTGGTTCCTCAGATCTTAGACATTTTCTAGCCTATTTCTCTGTTCCCATTTATTTCTTGAGTATTTGAATGTATGGCTTAGAGCCAAGTGACAATGTTTTTTTCATGACTCTGACCTTGACGACTATGAAACCTGTCAGTTGGGATTTCAGGTTGGTAATTCCATGGAAACTACTTTAATTTAAAGCTTTTAAAGATTTAAGGTGGTGGAATATGTCTTAAATGCCTGTGTAAATCATGGGGAAAATGGGATGAAATTGCCTAGGAACCAGAAATGAAATTTCAGTCACTGTGTAAGACATTGGCAAGTGTCAGGTAAAGTCAGTTGGGGCTGTGGACTTCATTGATAATATGTTTGGCTGTGACGGGTTGCACCCCTGTATTCACATCCTACACACTGTTGTAGTAATCTTTGTACAAAATATGCCTTGTGAGGTTTCGTTTGAAAGCGAATAACTCTCTGGTCAATAATATGATGAAATGTGTGTGGCAACATTATGAACATACGTTGAAATTACGTCTGAAATCTGTTTACCAGACAAGTGTGGGTAAACCAGTTTCTCAAAGACAAAAGAACAAGATGATGTCTTAGCCAGGTGTCATCAAAATTGATGAGCCATCACCTATTCAGTGGCCATTCTTCGGCAAAACAGGGGGACAGGAACAAACAATCTACATCTTAGCAAACAACAGCATGGAACCTCCTTCACCAAGAGAGGCCTTGTCTCCATCCTCACAGCAGGAATGAACTTCATCTAGGGGTAACCCTTAGGAAAATGCATTTCAAAGGGCAACTGGACTGTATAGAGGGGGGCAAAAACATTCCAAGGTATCTCTCCCTATTGAGCTCTCACTCTTGCACCTAAAGAAGACAAAAGAAACTAGCCTATTTGACTTACAGAGAAATCCTGACCTGATGTTTGGTCTGTCCTGTTGCTGGGAGCATGTGGTAAGAATTTTATCTTGAACCAAGTCTAGTTTGTTAAAATGCTTCCCAGTGATTAAACTTATCTTATTTCTCTTGTAAACATTTCCAACTTTAATGCCGTAAGTTTTACATGAGTATCATAGAATCATAGAATCATAGAATATCAGGGTTGGAAGGGACCCCTGAAGGTCATCTAGTCCAACCCCCTGCTCGAAGCAGGACCAATTCCCAGTTAAATCATCCCAGCCAGGGCTTTGTCAAGCCTGACCTTAAAAACTTCCAAGGAAGGAGATTCCACCACCTCCCTAGGCAACGCATTCCAGTGTTTCACCACCCTCTTAGTGAAAAAGTTTTTCCTAATATCCAGTCTAAACCTCCCCCACTGCAACTTGAGACCATTACTCCTCGTTCTGTCATCTGCTACCATTGAGAACAGTCTAGAGCCATCCTCTTTGGAACCCCCTTTCAGGTAGTTGAAAGCAGCTATCAAATCCCCCCTCATTCTTCTCTTCTGCGGGCTAAACAATCCCAGCTCCCTCAGCCTCTCCTCATAAGTCAAATAGATCTCCTTGTAGTTAAAGAAACTTGTTTTATTCTTTAATTAAAACTAATCCAGTGTTGTCTTTAGACTGAACTGTGTGTCGGAAACTCAATTTATGGTAGCAAACGGATGTGTATTGATCCACTTAGAGAGGCAATGGACATAATATATCTGGACTGTGTAAAAGAGGGATGGACAGTGCAGAACACATGTTTTGGGGGAAACTCCAGGTCTGGGAGTGTGTTGGGGTCACCCTGCAAGTGGAAACAAAGGCTGGTGGAAGCCAGAGTGTGACTGATGTGTGGCTGGCAGACTGCCAGGTGTCACTTGTGTGCTGGAAGGCCGTTTGTGAGCAGCCCAGGTGCGAGCTACAGCAACAAAGAATTGTAATGAACCCACTTTTTCAGGGCAGGGGTGACACAGCCCATCAGTGGTCTGGATTGCACCATGTAATGTCACAGGTTATGTCCACACTACAATTAGACACCCAAAGTTGGTCCGTGCCAGCTGACACAGGGCTCTGGCTACAGTGCAGACATTTGGGCTCAGGTGGCAGGTTTTTAATTGCAGTATAGACATACCCATAGTGGCTTCAACTCAGAGAGGACTCAAAGTGGGGTGATTTAGGCTTCAAACAGAGCCTAAAAAGCAAGACACTGGAGTCTCTAGCTGGATCCTTCTTTAGACCACAGAGCCAGGGATTTCTTTGTGGTCTGCAAGCCAAACTGTCAGAGAAGAATGATCCATCAGTGGTTTGTCTAAGGTAAATGTGGAGCCCCTTAAAGAGTTTATGAGGCTTCTTAGAGGGAAGAGTTTATTCTTACTGCCTAATAGTTTGTGTATTTTTTATCTATTTATTTTTTGTCTATTTTTTTATATTTGTCTCTTACTATTTACATACAAATATTCCCCTGGTTAACAGTCTTCCTGCTTGCTTTTAATTAGCCCATAGATTTGAAAGCTAGGATATAGTTATATTTTTAAATATTCCCTACCATTGTAAGTGATTACTCATAGCTGTAAGGGAGTATTATATGGGAGAGTTTGGCCTAACACTGATTTGCTTTCAATAACACATCACACATTTACAGCTAGAAAGAGGGAGATTAGCTGCTTTCTCCTACAATTTATACAAACTGAATGAGGAGTTGGTGGCAACTTAACCAAATAGATATCACCTTCTTATTAGACCCCACCTTGCCATGGGCTGATTTATGCATGGAGGAGCTAATTGTGGCATTTATCTGTTGCTATGGGCCAAGTCGGATATCAGTTATAATTCTTGATTTTTCTGCTGCCTTTGACATTATCAGATTCTTATTTTGAAAGGTGTACTCACTTTTTCTTTTTCAAGGCTCTGTTGTGAATGAGCTTGTTTAACATTTATCTAGTCAAGCATTCTGGATGTTGTGAAATAAAAACTCATCTAATTTTAACCATTGCAAGAGTTCCACTGGACTCATTGTTGATCCTTTGTTTTCTCTGTAACCCTGTTGCCTGTGTTCTATTGGATGAAGCTACAGTTCTGGGTGGTAAAAGAGCTGGGTTCAGTTCTTTTCTCAGCCACTTGAGCAGGTCTCTTATGCTCTTTCTGTCTCAGGTCCCACATCTGTAGAAAGTAGACAATGATGTTTCTTTGTAAAGTCTTCTGAGATATACAAAGGAAAAATATTCTTTGTAATACAGTAGAACTCAGAGATCTCAGTTAAGATCTAGGCTCCATTGTACTGGGCACTGTACACACACAAAATACAAGGTTAAAAACCCTACAGTCTAATTTAAGACAAGACACACCAAATGAGTGTAACAAACAATGTGTGGAAAGAGGGAAAATGCGGTTAACAGACGTGTGCTTATAAAGACACACCATGGAATCCTGTCTCTAGCGATGTCAATGGGAGCTTTGATGTTGACTTCAATTGTACCAGGATTTCACCCATAGCAAGATGACTGCAGGTGCTTTATTTGTTGTTTTTTAAATAGTAAAGAATGAATAAAATTGATATCAGTATTCCTTATTGCCTTGATCAACTAATTAGCTCATGTAGGTTTGAGTATCGGGAGGCCAATAATTTACAGATTACGTTTTGCACGTGATACATCCTCCTTGATGCAGGGAGTTGTAACTTGCAAAATGGGCTGGATTGTGTATTGTTCTGCATTCTAATCAGTAGGTTCCATACTCTGCCCAACAACTCAGCAGTCTTTGAGTCATTGGGATTTCTCTCATCTCCAAACCACACATAGGAGGAAGAGTATAAACACCTGTGCCCTACTTTCTCTGAAAAGGGAAAAATGCATCCCAATTAGCGGTAGTCATGATTCAACAAAAAATTATTCACCAGAAAATGATGATTTGTTGAAATGGAAACATTGCAAGAATTTCCCAAATTAAAAACATTTGACTAAAAAGTTTCCAAATGGTCAGAACATCCTGTTTTGACATTTTCAAAATGTAAAAGCTCTGTGTTTAAGCAAATTTATAGTAAAAAAATTAAATAGTACAGAAAAAATTCAAAGTCAGAATAAAACATTTTGAAATTATCAAACCAAAATGGTTCAATTGATTCAATCTAAAAATATCTTCAGACTTTGGTTTGTGAAAAGTTTAGAGATTTCACCTTTTTGTCCCAATTCAGGACAAGAAAAAATGTGAAATCTCAAAAATTCTCAGAGGTCAGGAAAACCCTTTCTCACCAAGCTTTAATTCCAAAAGCCTCCGACTCACCACCTGGTGAGGGAGAATGAGAATTAAATAACCTGGCTCTTCCCACAACCCTTCCAGGTAACTCAGTCTATATCCTCCTCTAACTGGCTGTACTTGGTTTGATGTGTGGTATTAAAATGCTTGATTCAATATATTCTTTTGTAAATAAATTTATTAAACATTCAGACATATGGAGGGATAAAGAGAAGTGGACTGTTGATAAATGTTGCTGAGCTAGACAATGAATACATCTGTTTTAAACATGGTCTCTCCCCACAAACATTCAGGGAAGTGGGGGTGAGGTCTAGTCTCTCTTTGTTAGTGGGAGTTGATACTGATGCCAGAGCATTGATGGGAGAAAACCTCAGTCCTGGAAATGTGTGCACATGTTTAACATAAAACACATGCATACAGATGTGCAGGACTGGGGCCTTATTTTGTACTGTAATGACTGACTTTGAAAGGCTAATACTTTGAAAGTTCAGGAGAAGTCATGCTTAACAGTTTTAATGATGGCATTGTTTAGCACTTCATGTTTGTCAGTATGGAATTACTATCAAGTCTTTAGGTTGCCTGCGAAGATGAAGTTCCTATATTCCAGTAATTTTACCTAAATGTGCTGAATGCCTGATAATCAGGCAAAGGGGGATATTCAGCACATTTTGGTGACGTTTTTGGAATGTAGTAATTTTAATCTGTGAAGGGCATCTATGATTCACTCCACATTTTTATGAAAATATTCTTATGATATGAATGACATAACTGAGTTATACTTTATGCACGATGGCTCATGTGAGATATCATTGGAAAGGTTTCAAGTGTCAGGAGGTAGCCATGTTAGTCTGTATCCACAAAAACAACAAGGAGTCCGATGGCACCTTAAAGACTAACAGATTTATTTGGGCATAAGCTTTCTTCAGATGCGTCTTTAAGGTGCCACCGCACTCCTTATTGGAAAGGTTATGCTTTACTGAATGTGATTATCCAATTTGTATGCCTGTATCACTTCTGTATCTGAAGTTAGGAATGTTAACTATGTAACTGTATTTCAAATGTGTTACTTTGGGTGTCACCCCCAACTAGCGTGTCAGGTACAACAATTGAAAAGCCAGACAGGGCTAATGGGCCATTAGCAGAGAGAATGGACTGTGAAAGAGCTTAGTCTTCCTGTGGATGCTGGAGACAACCTACGAGCAATGGCTGCTACAGCCCTACAGAGACATGGGTCTGAGTCACCTGGGACTAGATACCCCTCCTTCCCTTTTGGAATGGCAGTGGTTTTCCTCTAGAAGACAAAGGGTTCCCGCCTTACACAAGAGATATATAAGGCAGGGGAGTGACATCATCATGGTTCTCCTCTACCTCCCTCTCCTAAGAGACATTGAAAAAAGACTTGGAAGCAAGAAGTGAACTGGGGGGATGTTACCAGATTTGCCTGTTACTTTGGGGTATGCTCATTTAATAGGGTTATTCTTCTGAGGTTTTTTGGTTTTTTTTTTTTTTTCTAATTCTGTTAATGTACTGCTTTTGTTACTTGTGTTTTCATATGGAGCTGTACTTCTCCCTTCTGCAAGTCCCCTCCCATGGAGCTATCCTGCAGGACCTAGGTTCCCCAGGGCTGGGATCCTCCAGCCCCAGAATCAGATGCACGAGAGTGCGCACACACACAAACAGCAAGTCTGAGTGGACCGGGTCAGTCAGCACTCTCAAGCTTACCTCTTACATGTCCCTGGCCTCAGTGGGCTGGGTCAAGCAGTACTTCCAAGCTGCCACCCTTATATGCCACAGGTATTGCCCTGGAATAGAATAAGCCTGACCAGGCTGGGTCGAACAGCACTTCCAGGCTGCCACCCTTGTATGCCCCTGAACTTGGCGGATTGGGTCAAGCAGCACTTTCAAGCTGTCACGCTTGTATGTCACAGGTTCAGCACGTCCCTATCCCCACTTTCCCGTTACAATTGTTCTGGTCGTAACACACTTGATGAGCAAACCCCACAGCACTTTTGGCCGCTATAGGGATATTTAGCTTAGGTAAGAGGAGCGTTGCTGAAGAGTAAATGGGGAAGCAAGAAACACAAAAGAGTAAAGTTCAGAGACGGAGGGAGGGAAGGAAGCAATCAACTTAACCATGAAAGTTATTTATTGAATAATAGTGAGAACTACACAAGGAAAGCCTAAACAGACATAACAGTTACATTATTAAAGATTACAAAAACTGATCAAACAAGTCAGGGTTAAAAAGTTATACCTGAGGTAGAAAAGAAAACAGAGAGAGAGAGAGAGCTGGGGTCTCACTACTCCATGAAGCTTGAACTAGTCAGGGTTCCCAGGTGGTGGTGGTAGCTGAGGGAGACAGGCAGAGCCGCCAGCACAATCAGTCAGGAGAAGATGAAATCCCAGTGGAACTGATTCGGAGTTTGGATCCATGCATCAGAACACTTACTTGAGCGTGGGTAGGGCTTTTTTGTAGGGAAACAACAATGGTTCAAGGGAGAACACTAGATTTATTTATGAGTAAACTGATGACTTAAGGGTTTTCTTTAGGCTAGACAATAGGAACAGATCATTCCTGTTTATGGGTGGTGTTCCTTCAAGGGAGCTCACAATGCAATTAGGCAGCTTCAGTGTTTTGGATATCAATCAAGGATTCATTACTAGAATTGGTCTGATAACTGCTGAGCTGGGTGTGTGCAGCAGTAGGTTCATTAACATCTGGAGCAGAGATTCCCCCATGATGCAGTGCTTCCCTGCTTTTCTGGTCTCAGAGTTCAGTGCGGTTCTTGCCTTGGAATCTCTGTTCTCCATTCCGTATGCTAATAGAGATATCTCTCTGTCCCATCTTTGAGGCTAAGGGAGTTGCCTTAATCTTATCACCCTTGTCAGGAGAGGGTTTAGGTATGTCTCCCACTGCCTTTTCATTGCTTTCTGTAAATCTTTCTTCTGATTGGTTTTGGTTCAAGCAGAGGCTGGGGTGGGAGGTGTCTTTCGTGAGTCAGACAGGCTGTATACCGTGCCCTGGTTCCCCAAGAACACAGAGCTGACTGGTTTCAGGGAGAAGGGTTGAGCCCAAGCTGGAAGGTTATCCATCTTGTGAGTAATAATACCTGAGGTCTCAAGAGGGAGACCAGTGCAGCTGCCTTTTAAGACTTTCTGTAATCTGCCTGCAACACTATCTAGAGTGAGAAATATTATTTGTAATCCATTTCTTTAGGGATACTAGCTTATTTTGCGTGTTTGGTTTCATTTGCTTAGTAATCTGCTTTGTTCTGTCTGCTATCTCTTATATTCACTTAAAATCTACCTTTGGTAGTGTGCCGGGGCAAGGCCAGCTGGCTATAGAAAAGTAGTGGGAGATAGATATATTAGCTCCAGGCTAAACAAATCCCTGGTACCAGGATAAGTGAAATGGCAGCTGCTCCAGGTCAATTAAGACACCTGGGGCCAATTAAGAACTTTCCAGAAGGCAAGGAGAATGCTAGGTTGATTGGGACACCTGAAGCCAATCAGGGGCTGGCTGAAACTAGTTAAAAGACTCCCAGTTAGTCAGGTGGGTGTTCATGTCAGGAGCTGTGGGAGGAAGTTGTGCTGTTGGAGAGACTGAGTAGTACACACCATATCAGGCACAAGGAAGGAGGCCCTGAGGTAAGGGTGAAGTGGAGCTTGAGGAAGTGAGGGCTGCTGTGGGGGAAGTAGCCCAGGGAATTGTACATGTCATGTTTCTAAAAGGTCAGCTACCATAGCTGATACTATTAGGGTCCCTGGGCTAGAACCCGGAGTAGAGGGTGGGCCTGGGCTCCCCACTCCACCTTTGCCTCCTGATTAATCACTAAGACTGGGAGACAACAGAGACTGTGCAAGGAAGGATAACTTCTCCTCACCGGCTTTTGATGAAAAGGGCTCAGTAAACTGTGTCCCTTGTCTCTAGGGAGAGAAGGGTTATGTGGAGGGTCACAGTGAGCCTTTGAGGCTAGCGAAATCTACCAGGAAACATGGGGCCTATGGAGGCAAGGACAGAGCTTTGTCACAGTAGTTAAACTTATTTCTTGTTTGTAATAAAACCCAGTTTACACAGTTTCTAAGTGGGAGTGGGGGGAAGAAGTATGCACATCTCTCTTCACTTTAAGGAAGAGGGTGGATTTTTATAAGCTTGCACTGTACAGATATTTCTATACAGTGCAAGACAGTCTTATTTTGGGTTTCTCCCAAAAAGGGGTGTGCATATGAGTGCTGGGGAGTCCTCTCACACAGAGCTCACTTCAGTCTGTGCCTGCAGTAGGGTGTGGCCCTACCTGTGTATGCATGCTGCAAGAGGCCAGAGAGCCTAATTCAGCAAAGCAGGGAGAGGGAACCCAGGTTGACTGAGCAGGGGAGGCTCAGTGAAATCCCTGTACATCAGGTGGTATCCCAGAAAGGGGGGCCAACTTGTCACAGCATCATAAAAGCTTTGGGACTGGTCATATGTGAAACCATTCATCTAAAATTATTTTTTCTAATGTTGATGTACCTTGTATAGCCCAATCAATAAAACAATGAATTCTACAAGCCACTCATGTTTTAATCCATTTTAGATGTCATGGGGCAGAGGGAGAGAAAGAAAATCTGTCCTAGGACATTTGTCCTGAAGTCCTTGTAATGTAGAGGTCATTTATCTACTGGTTTGTAATAACTTTTTTAAAAAAAAGCTATAGAAAATATGCAAAATTCAGAAATCCACTGCAATCAGAGACCCATCCAGAGGGCTACACGGGAATAATATTAATACTTAATGCCTACAGTACATATATCACTATTCAGCAGGAGATCTCAAAGTACTTTTACATGGGCTAGCAAATATCCTTATTTTATTGATGAGGAAACAGAGGCAGAGAAAGGTTAACATATGACTTATTCAAGATCACAGAATGGGTCCCTGGTAAACCTAAGGAAAAGCCCATGTCTCCTGTGTCCAGTGCTTTCTCCACTGGAACATACTATCCTACCTCCAGGATGCTAATGATGTCAGCCTTCATTGCTTACTTGTTACATTTTCAAACAAGCATCTTCATGCTTTTTCCCCATACTGTTACTCACACTTAGAAAGAGGTACATATCAAATCTTCTTAAAACTTTGTCTACAAAGAGCTTGACAACGGCTATGGAAATGCTGAAACACTATCCATCATGCTGACCCATATGTCTCATTGTTTCCTTGTGTTTCCCCATCTGTCTGTATCCACCTCTTGTCTCATTTTATACTTAGACTGAGAGTTTTGAGTCAGGGCCCTCTTTTTGTTTTGTGTTTGCACAGCACCTAGCACAGTAGGGTCCTGGTCCATGACTAGGATTCCTATGTACAATCACATTACAAATAATAATAGCATGCCACCAATAGATTGTAGGATTACAGACTTCATTATCATAAACTCTGGAGTTTATTAGTTTGTTCAAGCTGACTAGCTTCCATGCATTTCCAGGGCAATAAGTTACTGCTTAAGCAGTGTCCACTCCCTGCAAAAAAAACAAAAAAAACACACACACACACACACCCCACACCCCAATAGGAGAGGCAGGGTACTGAGCTAGAATCAGGGATTCTCAAACTTCATTGCCCTGCATCCCCATTCTGACAAGAAAAACTACTACAGTCCCCCCCCCTTGGGGTCATGAAGCCTGAGCCTGCCCAGCCCCACCTCCCTAGGGGGGGGAAGAGGCAAAGCTGGGGGCCTGCACCCAGGGCTGATGCCCTCAGGCTTTGGCCCTGGGCGGTGGAGCCTGGGCTTTGGCCCTGGGCGGTGGAGCCTGGGCTTTGGCCCCAGTCCCAGGGGACCCCCATTAAAACTGGGTAATGATCCACTTTGGGGTCCCAAACCACAGTTTGAGAACTGCTGGGCTAGACCAAACGATGAAAATATAAGAAATGCCAGTTTTCCTATGTACCATGTTATTCATGACAGCTAGATTCTGTTTCATACTTTCTAGGACTTTTCTTCACAGGAAGCAAACAGGAATGCTCATTAGCAGAAGTGACTTCCATTAATACTCAGGCCATGTTGTGCTTTCATGACTGAACATTAATGAGTTTTTTGAGCTGCTAATGGAATTGGGCAATGCATGGTAAAAAAAGGGAAAAGTTGAGCAGAGGCCTACTTGCTTGGCTCAAGTAAGAAAACTTGGGTTCTAGAATAAAAGCCTCAGCTGTAGCTGCTAATTGATCAGAGACCTGTGTAAACCACAGCTAACAAGTGGTTTCACTTTCATCCCCTGCCACCAGCTGTAATATGGTGAGTAGATCACTGATGATTTGGCTTTGCAGGGTAGACATCACTTTAGAATTATCTATATCTGATCATTGAGGGAGGGAACATTGTATAAGCTGCTGTGTAAATTTTATGGTATTAGCACAATATTTTACAATGGAAGATGCTGGAGGTGAGATCTCTTCTGACCACTCAGACATTGAGTGGCCACAAGGAGAACAAGGGACTGGCCACAGGGCAAAGAGAGCAGGAGGAAGGAATCACCTTTTAGTCTGTACGGGAGCTGCTCTGCAGAGGCTACTTCAGCCTGGTAGGCTGCTTCTAGAGATAGAAGAATCTCCAGTTAACAGATCTTCTGGCCCTGCCTATGCCTCTCCTTTGGCCTATGCTCCACCCACCATATACCTCCCCTGTATCTTGGCCCCCACCTGCCATGCAGTAGAGCCCAATTACTTTGCCTCAAGGACCAAAATTCAATATCAGCTAAAGAGTTTAGCAGCGTTCACCTTTGTGTATTTTAAAAAACTTATGTCAAAGCTAGGGAGTCTGGCATTACACACCATAAGTGATGCAATACCATATGGCAGACTGAGAGAGTCTTTGGAATGTCCTTGCTTGAAACAGTTTAACTTGTGCATTAATATGATGTTTTCATGGTAACCAGCTGTTTGTGTTCAATTTGAAAAATATGTGCTGAGATAAATATCAGTATTTCTTTTCCATAATCACTGCTTTTATGCTGTTCCTAAGATTTCCCCTGTGAAATAAGGACTATGGGCTTGCAAGGCAGCTTGTTGAATATAAACTGCTTTTTGAATAGGTTCATTTTATAATACATAATGACAGAAAGTGAAAATAATGGACATTGCGCTAATATCTGGCTAAAATAATCTTTGATTCATGACTAATTAAATTGTAAGAGAAGTTATTTTTATTGATCTTTTATATAGTACCTTTTAAATTCCAGTGGAGGTATCCCTTAAATATCCATATTTAAATATAGTATGTCCCAGTAAATCTGCAAGTGCCTTTTCTTTAAGAATACAAAGCAGATTTATTTCTATTGTGGTGGTGAAATTATACTGAGCCAGACCACATGGGAAATATTCTTTATTGTCTACTCTCATATCAAAATGGAGATGTAATTAATAAGTGAATACACATCGTGGAGCAGACAGTTTTTTAAATGTGGTGGTAACCTCCTCTTATAATGTTAAATGTGCTCTTAATGATTAACTGTACAGTACAACTTTTAAAAAATACATTTAATATTTTCCTGCTGAATTCTCAAAGCACTAGATTCTTTAATAAAATGATACAATTTTACCATGAATAATTTTATCAGAAAAGGTCATTCTAACTCATCTCATAAGGAAATTGAGAATATGATTTTGTTCTCATTTAAAAAAATCTAGCCCTTTTGATCTACACTTTTAGCTCTGATGTCCAAAAGAGTTCCTCTGTGTTCCTTATTATTTAAGGAACACTACCAGATCTACATGTTAAAAAGTCATCCCTTAATTCACTTCAATGCATCCTTGTCTAAAACATCCTTATATTCTGATTTCTTACTATTCCAATTTTAAACCAACCTTCCTCAGCTTATGCTGGTTTATGTAACTTTCTACTAATAGCAGCTCTTAATGAAGAAAGTAGAGAAAATTTTAAAACATCATTACAGTCTGGTGTCACAAGTGCACCAAAGCAAGACAAAAGTTTAGAAGAAAACCCCCCAAACTTTAGGCTTAAGCTCCCTGTGTTAAAATATTTTTCAGTAATTAAGATCCACAAATAATGCAGTTTTAATTAAGAAAAGGATCAAAGTTAAACATTCATCAACTCCCTCATTAGGATACAGAAAATTGAAAATAAATGCACTGTTACACGTACCTTATTCAGACAAATTGTTCCAGAGAATTGGCATGGTTTAGAGGGTGCAGGTCACCAAACTGGTATCAGAACAAATGAGAAGAAACATCCTAGAGGTTCAAAGGACACAAGCAACACAATCTCCTGTTGGGGTCTCCAGAAATTTAAACTTTCCCTTCTCTGTATTATCTTGTTACCTCAATTGATTGTTCTTTTGTTTTCATTGCCTGCCATCCCCTGCAAAAAATAAATAAGTAAAAGACCCTATAGCATGATCATTTTCTGGATGAAATGTGCTTTCCCTGCTTCATGCTTCTCTCTGCTTCTTGACTGACTTGTGCCAGGTCATTGACTATGCCCTCAACATAAAAGGCTGGCAAAGCTCTGCTTAGACTGATAAGGAGTGCTAAGACCCGCATCTACAGAGCTTGCTATTCTCTGAAGCAGCAAACACTTACTATGGATGCAGTAGCAGCAGCATCTGATCATTCATTCTTGTTTCCTGACTCCTCCCCATCAAGCTGCTTGCTTCTGTACCATATTGTCCCTCACTTCATCAGCTCAGAAACAGGGACAAAACCTAGTGAACAAAACTATCTGGAAATCCTCCCTTTTGCAACATGCTGTGCAAATGTGTAACTCCTGTAAAGATAAGGGCAAAGCAGTTCACCTCAGTCCCAACCTACAAACAGGACTGGCTCTAGGCACCAGCAAAGTAAGCACGTGCTTGGTGGCACAATTCCAGGGGTGGCATTCCGGCCACCCCTTTTTTTTGGCTTGGGCAGTTGCACTCTTGGGCTTGGGGCGGCAAAAAACCTAGAGCCGACCCTGCCTACAAATACAGCTGCAAGGAAACTGAAGCAAGTGGCTAGGGGGAATGAATGTTGCCTGCTGAAAGCAAATGGGGCATTCTGATCATTGTGGTGGTGTGTGAAAGTCCCACAACGGAAGCTGACTTAGGGACTCATCCTGCAGACAGAGGTGAGGAGTTCCACTGACCTCAATGGGATTATTGACATACATAAAGTTATTTACATAGATGTTTGTTAGATCAGGCCCTTCTGTTGTATTTGGCACCCACCTACCTAGTCATTGTTGTGTCTAGTTAGATATGATAACATCTAGACTAGTTTCAGAGTAACAGCTGTGTTAGTCTGTATTCGCAAAAAGAAAATGAATACTTATGGCACCTTAGAGACTAACCAATTTATTTGAGCATAAGCTTTCGTGAGCTACAGCTCACTTCATCGGATGCATACTGTGGAAAATACAGAAGATGTTTTTATATGCACAGACCATGAAAAAATGGGTGTTTACCACTACAAAAGTGTCTCTCCCCCCACCCCACTCTCCTGCTGGTAATAGCTTAAAGTGATCACTCTGGACTATTCCATCTTCCTTCCCTTCCAGCCTGAGGTCAATTCCCAGAGCATTTAAACACATGCCTTCTCATTATTTTCTCTTCTCCTCTAACATATCTGACAAAAATTAAAGGGTCAGATTTATTCCTGGTGTAACCTCATTGAGGTCAAGAATACAATTTAGTCCATCTTTTTTTAAATTACCTTTACAGGAGCATTTTTTGTACATCCCACTCCATTAAAAACCATAAATCAGTTTTATATTATTGACACTTAAATTCCCTTTAGAAGGGCATAGAAGGAATAGTTTAATATTTATTTTCAATAGATAAAACCACCATTATTTTTAAATGCATGAACAATTACAATTGAAGACACACAGTAACAATAATAATCTTTGTGCAATACCACACAAAGAAAAAGGTGGTCTCTTGTAGCCAGCTCTCAAACCAATGCTTAAACTCCACCCAAAAGCTAATAAGTTGCCACTAATGACCACCGAACACCAATCTAATGTTCTCTGTGTAAAGCGCCTTTTACTAAGTGGACAGCCACCATTCTTCAACTTCAGCTTTTGGATGGTCTCCCAGTATAGGCTCATGTACAGTGCATTATAGTATTCCAAGCTCAAACTGACAAAGGCAAGTATAACTGTGGCAAAGTCCACATCAGAAGGAAGAGGTTGCATTGTTCTCAGCTGCTACCTATGTTAAGGGATATTCAAAAACAAAACTTAATTTTTGGACTCTGTGGTTGCAAGTTCTTGGTCAGGTCTGAGAGAGGGGCTGCTAGCCTTGCAAAATCAGGTATGAACCAGCAGTATTACCCTGCCAGTCCTAGGTACTGCCTCACTTGCCTCTGCCCCCATGACAAAGGCCAGTCTTCTAGGGCTTGCACCTTATCTACTAGGGGCCTCAGCTTGCCACTGCCCACTGAGTACTCTAGGTATGTCACCTCCTGTTGACCAAAAGATGACATTTTGCCAGGTTTGCTGTGAGCCCAGCCTCTTTTAGGGCTCTTAGCACGTTGGCGATGTGCTGGAGATGGTCCTCCAAGCTGGTGCTATCTATCACGATGTCATCGATATATGCTGCAGAGTACTGGTCGTGGGGCTGCAGGATGGAATTTATTAGCCTCTGGAAGGTGGCAGCAGCTCTGAGCAGCCCGAAAGGCATCACCACAAAGTGAAATAGGCCAAATGGTATAGGGAAGACCACCTTCGCTCGCAAGTTTGCTGTAAGGGGTATTTGCTAATAACCCTTTGTCAGATCAAGTGCGGACAGGAATGTAGCCCCTCCTAGCCTCAAAGAGCTCCTCCATCTGGGGCATGCATCAAAGCGTGAGATGGCATTGACTTTCCAAAAGTTAATACAAAAGCGGGTGGTCCTGTCCAGCTTTGGGACCAGGACAAATCGGGCTATGCCATTTGCTCCTTGATTCTTCCACTACCCCCAACTCCAGCATGGTATGCAATTCCCTCCGGACGGCCTCCCACATCTTCCTCGGGAGGGGGCCAATGGGCATCATGGACCTTTGGCCTGGTAGGGTTGCTATCTAGTGTTGTGTGACTTCTGTCCACCCAGGGCAGGCAGATAAGACTGCTGGAGAGACCTGCAAGACCCGCTGCTCAGGGCTTAGCTTGGCACCCATCATGGTTGGCCCTGACTCTAGGGGTCCAGCTACTAGCAATCCCATTTCAGGCTCCGGAGGGAAAGGGGTAATGAGCAGGCCTTCCCTGGCCTTCTACATGTTCAGCAGATTAACATGTCTCTTTCCGTTGCCCTGGTAGGTGGATCTCATTGTTCACTGGTCTCAATCTGGTGACTTCGTAGGGTCCCTGCCACTTGATCAGTTTGGACTCCATGGAGGGTAACAAGACTAGAACTTGCTCTCCTGGTTCAAACTTGTGGAATCTGGCCCCCTTGTTGTAGTTCTGTTCTCGTACATGTAGAGCCTGTAATAGATTCCTCTGGGCAAAAGTTCCCAGAGTATGGAGTTGCTCAAGCAGTTGCAACATGTAGCAGACCACCCCCGTGACTTGGGTCTCTTGCTCCTCTCAATTCTCTCGAATGAGGTAGAGGATGCCATGGGGTTGCCGCCTGTAGAGGAGCTCAAAGGGGGAGAAACTGGTTGATGCCTGGGGTACCTCCCAGATGGTGAGCAGCAGGGCTGGGAGTAACATGTCACAGTGCCAGGGCTCATCTTCCACAAATGTACACATCTTTTTCAATGTCTGGTTAAAATGCTCTACCAGTCCAGCCATTTGAGGGTGGTACACTAGTGTCTCGAGGGCCGGATGTTGAGTAAGTGGTAGAGTTCAGCCATCAGACAGGACATCATGTTGGTACCTTGACTGGTCAGGATTTCTTGTGGTATCCCCGCCCCCCAGCGAGGACTTTAACTAGCTTGGCGGCAATCTTAGGTGCTGTGGCTGTTCATAATGGGACAACTTCAGGGTATTGGGTGTCATAGTCAACTATCACCAGGATAGTAACAGTTTCCCATCTTGCTCCTTTCCAGTGCCCCCACCAGGTCTAAGCTGATATGCTTAAAGAGAAGCTCTATCATGGTTAAGGGGATTAGGGGCACTTTGGGTACCTTTGGTCCAGCCCGCTGATTCTCCAGGCAAGAGGCGCGGTAATCCTTTACCTCCTGGTGGTTATCTGGCCAGAAGAACTGTCAGGCCACCCTTTGGAGGGTCTTCTCTCACCCAAGGTGTCCCACCCACAGCACCGTGTGGGCCAAGTGCAGGAGGTCATGCTGCAGCCTTGTGGAACCAGCAGCTGTTGAAGTTCTTCCTGCGTCTGAGGGTCTTTGACCACCCAGTAAAGGTGGTTCCACCGGATCTCAAAGTGGGGCTCTTGTGGGTGATGGGTACCATCTCCTGCCTCTGGGCTGGGGGTCATTGCTTTTTCCCAGGTGCGGTTTAGAGTAAGGTCCTCCCTCTGCTCCCAGAGGATGTCCCCATCTGTCTCTAGTTCCACTGGTGCATCCTCTATGGAGGTCTCTGCCTGGGGTGGTGGTCCATCTGGGGCCACAGGGATCTGCTGAGTAGCCCTCTCCATGGGATTGTTGCCTTGTCTCCACCCAGGTTTCAGTGCCCATAGCCACTTAGGAGATCCTTGAACCAAAGATAGTTGTGCCCCAGGATCATGGAATATACTAATCTGTGGGTGACCCCAATCTGGAGGACCATGTCGTGCAGAGTAATCTCCAGCTTAACCCTAGCTGTGGGGTAGAGCCGTATGTCCCTGTGGATGTACTGTAACTATATCTCCTTCCCTATGGGATTGGGGTTAGGTACCACACCAACTTGGATGAGGGGCTGGCTGCATCCAGTGTCAACCAGGGCCAATGTCGAAGTCCCATTTACCCTTATGGGGACCATGAGTTTCTCTGGGTCCTTCTTTTGGTCCTGGGGGCTGGCCACCCATACTTGGCTGTAACTGCAGTCCATGTATGGGCAATCTCAGTGAAAGTGTTCCTCTTGCCTGCACTTATAGCACCAGTCCCAGCCTCCCCCAGTGGGTGCACCCATCCTGAATGGGGGAACCCTCTCCTATGGGTCCCCTTCCTTCCAGGCTGGTCCTCGGCCCGCTGGCCACCTCTCTTCAGGGCCTGAGCTGGTAGCAGAGGTTTGGGGTAGGTGTCATGCTCTCCCCAGTTCATTGTGATAGGGGCTCCCTCCAGCTGGATCATTCTTCCCCTTCAGGGTTGCTGGATTGGGGTATTGTGGTTCTGGGGTTTCTGCCACCAGGTAGCCCTCCATTAATTCAATGGCAACAGAGAGGGCTGCTGGCTGATGCTGCTGGACCCACTCCTTCCCTCTGCTGGGGAGGATCTGGGTGAATTGCTTGAGAATCACTTTTTCGGCCCCCAGGGTTTCCAAATGTTTCTCAGAGTCTAGCCACCACCAGGCAGAGTCCTGGAGACATTGAGCCACCACCCTTGGCCTTGCCCCAGCAGGGTACCATTCCCAGTGGAAACGCTAGCAGTAGGTCTCAGGACTGATGCCTGTCTGGTCTAAGATCGCAGACTTTACCTTCCAGCATTAGAGGGCATCCAGTGTGTCCATATTCTGGAATGATGACTGGGCCGGGCCCGTCAGATAGGGGACGAGCAGGATGGCCCAGTGTTCAGAAGGCCATTGCACAGCAATGGCTACCCTCTCAAAAGTCACTAGAAAGGCCTGTGGGTCGTTTCTGGGCCCCATGTTTGTGAGTTGCACTGGAAAGTTAGCAGGGAGTGTTCTTGCCTGGCCAGGGAGAGGGGCCCCTCTGGGGCACAACAATTGTGCCATTTTCTGTACCAGCCACTCCTACTGAGTCTGGTGCTGGTCAACCAGCCTACACATGAGCTGTTGCTGCTGGGTGGTGATCTGCTGTATCAGTTGCACTTGGCACTGCTGCTGCTGGGTCACCTGTAGTTGTTGGTTCTCTAATAACCACTTCAATAATTGTCAGTCTCCATCTTGCTTTGCAGTGGTTAACAAGTGAGGGGAACTCTGGACTTGCTTCAGGCCATCCACCCTTGCCTGGGGCCTTGTAGGAGGTCCCAACCGTTGCTCACATTCTCCACCATGCATTGTGCAGCTAGTACCCCCTGTCACCCTGGGGTTGGGGCAAGGGTCTGGTCACCCCATGGTTAAATCAATATGGCTGCTTTTAGCCTGAGAGTTGTGTGGTCCAATGGACAGCACCACTAGGGCTCCCCCTTCTGTGGGAAAGGGTGACCTAATGGCCAGAGTCAGCAGGGTGCCCTTAGGGCAGCTGAGGAGCATGGCCTACTGGCCAGAGTCAATAGGGCTACCTTGGCTGCAGGGAAGCATGGCCTACTGGCCAAATCCATAGAAGGGTAGTTTGGTGGGCCACCCCTAAAGAGGTGTGGGTGGGTAAGGAGTCCCAGGCCCTCCCTGCTCCACCAGGTCCCAGTCCATGGTAGTGGCAATGGGGTTTCACCACAAAGTCAGCAGGGAATCCACCCACAACACAACAACTGCTGCAGGGACACTGGCTTATCCCTTCCTGGGCTGCTTCCTACTGTGACTCCTGTAGCTGAAATCAGGGTGTCTTTAGGGTGCCTCAGATGGCAACTGCAACCTCCCTAGGGTATCTGAATGCTTACCTGGGCTTTGGCATCTCCTGCTCCCTCAGGGCAGGTTCCTGGGAGCTCCTCAGCTGGAGTCAGCAGAGTGCATCCTTCCTCCTTAGCAGTCAGTCCAGAGTGAGCTAGGCTGCTCCCTTTTATACTGCAGCAGCAGTTCGAGCATGCCCAGCAGCGTCAAGGGGGCATGGCTTCTGCTGCTAAGAGCACTGCCTTAACCCTTCCACTCCAGTGCAGGGCCAGTTCACCCCATCACATGTTTCTACTTTTTATAGGATTCCTTTACGACTGTCACTTTATTAAAGGGCTCCTGCTGGAGCCATTTTGGCATCTTACTATTCTTACTATTTTTCCTTCACATTGTGATTATTTGCTGTTGTGTGTTTAATATGGTCTGTTTGAGAAAGTGCCAGCTGTCCTGAGCTCCTTTTTCTCTCAGATTTTCTTCCCATGGGACTTTACCTACTAGTTCTCTGAGTTTGTTAGTCTGTTTTTTATGAAGTCCATTTTCCCTGTTCTGCTGCTCTCACTGCCCTCTTTCCTTAGAATCATGATATCTATCATTTCATGATCACTTTCACCCAAACTACCTTCAACCCTCAGATTCTCTACCAATTCCTCCTTGTTAGTCAAAATCAAGTCTAAATTGGCTGTCCCCCCCAGCTACTAAAACAGAAAGTTGTCCCCAGTACATTCCAGGAACTTATTGGATCGTTTGTGTTTTGCTGTTTTTACTTTTCCAACAGATGTCTGGGTCATTAAAGTCCCCCATTACTACCAGGTCTTGTGTTTTGGATATTTCTGTTATTTGTTCTAGAAATGCCTCATCCACCTCCTCCTCCTGATTTGTTGTGTATAGTAGACCCCTACCATAATATTGTATACATTTTCCCCCCTTTTATCTTCATCCAGAGACATTCAGCTCTCACCTCCTTCTGGACCTCAGACAAGTGTATATATTATTGATGTAGAATGCAATACCTCCTCCCTCTTTTCCCTACCTGTCCTTTCTGAACAAGCTATACCCCTCTATACCAATATTGCAGTCAAGAGATTTATCCAACCAAGTTTCAGTGATGCCAATTAAGTCATAATTTAGCTTATGTACTTCTCGTTCTTCCTGTTTATTCCCCATGCTCCTTGCCTTTGTGCATAGACATCTAAGATGTTGAGCTGATTTCTCCGTTATACCTCTTGTAAATCCTGTGTCCCTGTTGTAATTTCCATTTACTTCCCCCCACCCCTCGCCAACATTTAGCCCTCAGCTAAGGTCATCTTTTTTTATACCTATCTATGGGTTTTTTTCATCTACCCCCTTAGAATCTGGTTTAAAGCCGTCCTCACTGGGTTGGTGAGTCAGTATGTGTGAAGATGCACTTCCCCCTCTTGGTTAGGAGGATGCCAGAAGTTGTTCTTCCCAGAACACCATCCCATGGTAACGAAAGCCAAAATCCTTCAGGTGACACCACCTGTGCAACCATGCATTCATCTTCAGGATGCACATGTCCCTGCCTGGGCCTTTACCCTCAACCGGGAGGATAGATGAGAACCATCTGTGCCCATGATTCCTTCACCCATGCTCCCAGAGTACAGGGGGTACAGCCCAGGGGGTACAACCATGTGTGTGCTGCCTTGAGCGTTTGGTCACCACATGAACCACCAAGGAAGTGGGGGTTGGGTGGGAGAAGAGAAAATCTGCTCCCTTAGAGGGCACAAAGTCCTGGCCCTCTGCCTGTTTGGGTGTGGGGGCACAGGAGCAAGGCATGCGCCAAACAGTCCATGCTGGCTGCACGATAGCATTGTTGATAGGCAGCACGACACGAGTGGCCCTCAGGACTAGAGGATATCCAGCACTGGTGGTGGTGGTCCTGGACCACCTCCAGCAGCATGCCAAAGCCACTAGCAACCCTCTGCAGCAGCTTCTGGTACTGCTTATGATCATCAGGAGGTGACAGGGTGGGGGGGAATTAGAGGTGAGGAGGCAACTGTAGGGACTGGTGGAAATATCGGTACCAACTCTGGCTCCAGTGCCAAGTTGCAGCTGGATGGGACTGGTGTGGGAGCCTAAACCAAAGATCACAAGGCCTGAGAAGGCAGATAAAGCTGGTGGTAAGGGTCCCAGGATGGCCAGTGTTGCTAAGGGGTTGGGTCCTGGTGGTATGGCAGCCCCCAAAGGTAGTGCTACCAAGGCGGTGGTGGTGGGACACATCCAAACACATGCACTGGCTATGCCTGAGAGTCTGAACTGCACCGGGACACAGGAGGGAAGGACGGATCTTCCCCCAAGAAGGCTTCTGAGTCGGAAGAGACATACAGAAGCAGGTGAGCCATCGGTATGGGAGCTTCGCAGCTGAGGTCTGGGTAAGGTCCATGCCCCAACAGGAGTGGTGCATCTGCTGAAGAGGAGGATTTCTGGTCTTATGAGCAGTAGAGAAAATGGGTAGGGAAGATCCAAGTATGCCACCAGGAGGAGGGGTTCAGTGTGGCCAGGGAATGTCTCCAGTATTGCCAGTGGAGTGCAGTGACATCTGCGGTCCGGAGCGGAGAGATGGGTGTTGCACCAGCAGTGCGTGCACCAGACAGTGGTCCTGACTGGCAGCCGATGCGTCCAATGGTGTTCCACCATCTCCCACTTCTTTTTAAACGTTTCCCTCAGAATAGAGAAGCTTGGATGGCAGCATAGTGGTGTCTGCACCTGAGGTCTCACCTGACCAGGTGCGGTGCAGGGAGGGAACACTGAGCTTGGGAGCAGTCTGCAACAGGAACTTGCTGCAATGCCCATGAGAGCGTTTGCGACTCCCATGCTGGGGCTTCTTCAGTACTGGCTGCACAGCCGGATCCGAGACGTGAGACGCGCCGCCAGATCCGACAGTCCTGTGTTGGATTGGGCGTGTGGCCGGAGAGCCTCTTCCATAAGGAACTTGAGTAAATGAGCCTCATGGGTCCACAGCGGGAAGGAGCAGCAGATTTCACTGTGGGCAACTAGTAGGGCTTCACCGAGGCAATAAAGGCAGCAGTGGTGCTTGTCGCACATGGAGAACGAGCAAGAGCACGACGCACAGTTCTCACACCCTAGAACGCAGGCCATAGTCCCCCAGAGAAGCTGGGGGAGAGCCCAGCCCCAAATGGGGCAAGGGTTGAGACTAACTATACTAACTAGCAACACTAACTATAGTCAAAGAAAAAAAGAGAAATACTAACTATGTATAATGGACAAGCGTTCTTGCAGGCAAGCTATGAGTATGGAGGAACAAGGATTCCAACTCCAACCATCTGACAGTAAGAACTGAGGAGGTGTCATCCTTCACAACATCATATAACCTCACCTGCACCACGAGGCTATGTGTGGGGCATGTGCGGGCCAACAGATACTGCTACAAAAATCTTGCAGCTCCGATGCATGGCACGCATGCACACCAGCCTTTGGAATACATATAGCGATCATCATTCAAGGAACCATTCATACCAAAAAAATTGTAGCCTATGCACAAAATTTCTGTGAATATTAACTGTATGGGAAGTTTGATGAGTCTCTGCTATTCTCTTACTGAGATAACTAAAGTCTGGCACTGGTGTTTAATTTCTTAAGATGCCCATTTTTAATTTTAACTCCTATAATTAATTCTGAACAGATTTACTTGTAAGGTCTTAGAAAATTCATTCTTTAGTCAAAATGCAAGTGCTGTTATTTTGAGAAGGCTATGCTGTATTTTTCATACATAACAATGAGACTGAATCTCTGCTTTAAGTGCAAAATTCAGCTCAGCCTTAACTGTGGAGCCACTACTGATGCCTCCATAAGAAATACAAGTCCTGTGTCTGCTGAACAAGTGCATGCTTTAAACTACCTAGGAGTAGTTTAAACCTGTGAACATTTCTTGTTCTGCACATTTCAAGTAAAGTGTACCTTCTCAAAATGGATAGGATTTTCAAGGTGCTCTACACTGACCAGCTCTTTGCTGCTGAAATGAAATGAATTATCTTCTACTAGAAGTGATATGAATTGTCATTACCAGATTTATAGAAAATCTGTATTTCTTGTCAAGAATGTTAGTATCAGCCAGCAAAGTTAAATTACTGCATTATTAGCCAAAACATGAATAGCTTGCTTTAAAGTGTTAAATTTGTCTTAAAGACAATTCTGACCATGAACTTGATGCACTCTGCTCCAAGAACTGCATAATGGTTTCTAGTAGCCAACAACTTAAAAGCTTATCAGCTGCTGAGATTTACAGATCTCTCGTCAAAACTGAGTGTGAAATGCAGCTATCATTGCATTTCATCTTGGCAGGTAGTTTCCAACAAGTACGGAAATTTACCAATGATGAGAAAGGTTCCCTTCTGATACCAAAGTACTTCCCCATTTCTCATTATCCAGGAGAAGCATTCATGGTTTTTCTTTGGGATTGAAGCTACTATTGTGAATCTTGTTAAAAATAGCTACTGGTACCCAACACTCTGCTCTAGATTATATTTTCTCTGCGAGCTAATGAGATCAAATGAATGTTCTGGTGCCATCACCCCTTTTATACAAAGAAGATTCTTTTTCCTTAGAAACTAATTTAAATGTAAAGTAGGAGTGTTAGTATAATGCTTCAAAAATTAGAACAGGCTATGCTGACCTGACCTTATGTCCCAGGAGGCAGATGCAGGCAGTATGAGACATTACAGAAAGGATCCTAAGGCTCATCTGCCCCTGTGACCACTACCCCATGCTGCTTGTCCACGTGGGCACTAATGATACTGCCAGCCGTGACCCTGAAAAGATCAACAGTAACTACATGCCAAATGCCAAATGCCAAATGCCCAGACCTTCTGGGCTGGAAGGTCTACTCTTCCATGGCGTTGCAGTTTTGCATCTCTAATTACCAGGCTCTGCTAGCAAAGTGTGACTTTAACTATTATGCCATGCTAGCAGAGTTCCTGGATGACTCATTATCAGACAAATGGTAACGTTTCCAGGCCCTTCTGGAGGAAGGTTGCCTGACAGCCAAGGTGAGCCTCCAAGCAGCAGTCAATGCCACAGACACGTCTGCTCCTTCACAACTGACATAGTCATGTGCAGGGAGTCATGGCTGCAGTCCTCTGGCTTCCCACGGGAGGTCCAGACCACCATCCAGACCCTCTCCTTTGTTCTTGGCAAACACTGATGAGGTCCCTTCACTCCCTGAAGGACTTGAAGGTGATGCTTTGGTCTCTAGGCATTTACACCCTGGCAGAGGCAGCAACAACAACCCTCCCAGCCCCGGCCCTATGTGCCATACCAGACTGCCTATCCCCACTATTAGGACACCCCGCAGCCACAGCATCAGTCCTAACAGCCCTGGGCCTTGGCCACTGCCACAGCCACCTCTTCCTCTTTGCCTTGTCAATCACCCAAGATCCAATTCTGATGTGCAAGTCTCGAGCTGCGAGTCCCCTCCGTCACGACCATCAAGCCCCCATCACTTTTGGGGGCCATCTTGCCCTTTTTTGCCCATAAATGGGGCAAGATCACCACTGGGTTGGGTGCTGGAGATCATACAGCACAGTTATTCTATCGAGTTTCTCACCATCAATAGCCTCGTGGTTAGGGCATGCCCCTGGGATGTGGGAGATCTGGGTTCAACTATCACTCCATGTTAACATAGTTTTTGTCTGGGGATTCTAAAGTGATATGAGGGATTCTTAGATTAAAGTTGTTTTGCAATAGTGCCTAAAGACCCCAGTTTGCGTTCAGGCTGTCATTATGCAAGGCACTGTACATGCACAATAAAAAACAGACAGTCCTATATTCTCTCTATATTACTGATGTGCTACATTAGATCATAGAATATTACATCAGGGTGTAATATTTCCTAACACAGAAATGTGACCGTTCTTGGGCTCCCCAGAACTGAGAGTCATCTTGTTTTTCCCCCCTTCCCTCCAGTGAGAGGGAAACTTTAACTGGGTGTCAACTGCCTGACACCACCAGCCTGTTAGCCACCTAAACTATGTTCCCTGCACTATGCCAGCCCTTACTTTGCCTTGCAGGATAACAAAAGATGCAGCCCAATCCATGAGCCCCTTTGAAGCATTCTTCTGTAGTGTCCTGCCCCTTATCCACTGAACACTCACAGAAATACCAGGTCTTCTGTCCACAAGAGAACAATGTACACACCAGTTTATAGGATTCAACTCAGGATCAGCAATGAGTGTAGCATCACAGCACTTAGATAAATTTATAGTGAAATCAAGGATAAGTTTATTAACAAAGATTCAAGAGATAGTAAGGATAATGGAAAGAAACAAAAGGGTTACATATAAAGCAAAATTGTAACATGCTTTTTAGAGTCTAAACTTAACAGGCTAACCTCCTGTTTAAAGATTTCTTATCTCACCCAAAATCTTTTGAAGCTTCTTCCACCAAGGCAGGCAGAGATCCCGTTTTCTTGAATGTAAGTGTGGTGTCCATTTACTTCCTAAATTGCAGGATAAAGAGATGTCTTTTTACTTTCTGCTTATATCCCCAAAGTTCGTTGTCTGTACTCCAAGTCAGGATAACCTATAGCTGACTTTCTGGTGTGCTGCTGCCCTGTTGATTTCATACCCGCTGCTGACTTCATATGTAGTCATTGTACTGGCTTAATTTGTATGCCAACAGGGAAAGAGGTGAATAAACGTCCTTTGTCTAACAGAAAACATGTTTATCAATTCTGCCTTGTGCAATGCCCCCAGGTCTTGAACACAGGCTGGAGGGGCCTCAGACAGCCGCTGCACCCTGGACTCCACTCAATGTTTACTGAAACCTGCTGGGCTGAGAAACTAGTAGGACTATAGCCTCAGCCAATGTACCACCCGCTGGAGCCCTGATTGGAGGATTGCATGGCTGAACTAATTGGTCCAGCTATACTATTTAAGCCAAAAGGAGGCCCAAAAAGTTTGTCTGAACAACAAGGTGATTTCCTCGTGTGCCTGCCTCTTGCACCCAATCCTGTTTCTGATTCCTGCTTAGCTCCTGCCTGTGTTCCTTTTCCCACCATGCTCCTGCTCCATGCTGGATCCTTGCCTCTCCTCCAGTTCCTGCCATTACATCTCCTCATCTTCAATCATCAGTTACCAATCCTGGCTCTGACCCCAGCCTCTGACTTCTGACCCTGACTCCAGCTTGACTCTTGGCATTTGGTAGCTGACCTCAGCTCCAAACCTCAGCTTTGATTCCTGGTTCTGACACTGGCTTGAGTCCTGGCTCTGGTAACTGACAGTTGATTTTGGTGCTGACCCTTGGCTTCATTCACCAAGCTGGGTGCCTGTTCTGCCCACTAGACCTGACACCTGTTCTGAGTATTAGAGCAGACTGCCTACATCCTCATCCATAACAGCTTGATACAGACTGTTAAGTATACATACATAACTCCTTACATAGTATTTGTACATACATTTCACAACTACATTAATGACCATGGCTTTCATTTAAGATCTCACATGATATCCTTAGGTGAACCAGAATGTATATATCAGGATATTCTTGTAACCCCACTTGCCGGTTGGCATGGAGGAATTTTCAGATCATAAGAAATCCAAGGGAAACTTCAATAATTTGGTCACTTCTTGGTAAATACTGCCTTTCCATGCTATTGCACAGTAATTTGGGTGCACGCTGACTGGTAGAAATTTTTGGAAGAGGTAATCAGACTAGGGGAACCCGCCTCCTTGGCTGCAATGCCTGATGTGGAGCATACAGTTCTACTTGATTATCTTACCTTTGTCACCCAATGTTTGGACGTTGCCTTTACAATAAAGTACTACTTCATTTTGTAGCAATAGTCTAAAACACGATTGACCATCAGGTCAATGAATATTTCAGATCTTACCCAAATACGCGCTTTCAGCCAATTCTTATTAACTAAATTAAGATTTATTAAAAAGAAAACAGAGAGAGTATTGGTTAAAAGATACATACATAGAGATATGAACAAAAGGTCTTAGGTCAGGTTCATAGCATAGATGGTGAAGATGTTGTTTTAAAAAATTCTTCTGGAATCAATTTCAAAATTATAGTATAATAGGCCATCCATATATACAGTTTGTTCAAATTCTTCCATGAAAATTAGCAGGGTAATTCAGACTGGAGCTGGAGACCTCAGTCTTGCGACTCAAGCATCCCCTGACCAGGCTTAAGCAGCTCTGAGATGACAGGATCAAGTCCTAGGGTTCTTTCATAGATCTCTGGCAGGCTACTATAGCCTCTTGACAGCATAACAGAGCAGGCATTCACTGGATGAAGAATGGATAATGTACTTTGTGGCTTTGAAGTCAATTCTATTTCCTATGTATACACAGGTAAACTAGTTTTATTAATTAACATAAGGCAATTGTCCATTTAAACTATCAAGGCATTCCATTATGTTGGAATTTAAACTGAGGACAACATAAGTCATATTATTTCTTGCAATATCTTACATCTTTGATCTCAATGGTTCCCTCAACCCACCTAGCAATATTGTTAACCTATCCAACTATACTCTCAGCCCAGCAGAAGCAGCTGTTCTATCTCGGGGCCTCTCCTTCTGCCCCTCCACCCCCACGAACATGATAGAGTTCTGTGGTGACCTAGAATCCTATTTTTGACGTCTCCGACTCAAGGAATGTTTCCAAAATACCTCTGAACAACATACTAATCCACAGAGGTCTCCCTACCAACACTACAGAAGGAAGGATTCTAGGTGGACTCCTCCTGAAGGTCGAAACAGCAGACTGGACTTCTACATAGAGTGCTTCCGCCGACGTGCACGGGCTGAAATTGTGGAAAAGCAGCATCACTTGCCCCATAACCTCAGCCATGCGGAACGCAATGCCATCCACAGCCTCAGAAACAACTCTGACATCATAATCAAAAAGGCTGACAAAGGAGGTGCTGTTGTCATCATGAATAGGTCGGAATATGAACAAGAGGCTGCTCGGCAGCTCTCCAACACGAGTTTCTACAAGCCATTACCCTATGATCCCACTGAGAGTTACCAAAAGCAACTACAGCATTTGCTCAAGAAACTTCCTGAAAAAGCACAAGATCAAATCCGCACAGACACACCCCTGGAACCCCGACCTGGGATATTCTATCTACTACCCAAAATCCATAAACCTGGAAATCCTGGGCGCCCCATCATTTCAGGCATTGGCACCCTGACAGCAGGATTGTCTGGCTATGTAGACTCCCTCCTCAGGTCCTACGCTACCAGCACTCCCAGCTACCTTCGAGACACCACTGACTTCCTGAGGAAACTTCAGTCCATCGGTGATCTTCCTGATAACATCATCCTGGCCACTATGGATGTAGAAGCCCTCTACACCAACATTCCACACAAAGATGGACTACAAGCCGTCAGGAACACTATCCCCGATAATGTCACGGCTAACCTGGTGGCTGAACTTTGTGACTTTGTCCTTACCCATAACTATTTCACATTTGGGGACAATGTATACCTTCAGATCAGCGGCACTGCTATGGGTACCCGCATGGCCCCACAGTATGCCAACATTTTTATGGCTGATTTAGAACAACGCTTCCTCAGCTCTCGTCCCCTAAAGCCCCTACTCTACTTGCGCTATATTGATGACATCTTCATCATCTGGACCCATGGAAAAGAAGCCCTTGAGGAATTCCACCATGATTTCAACAATTTCCATCCCACCACCAACCTCAGCCTGGTCCAGTCCACACAAGAGATCCACTTCCTGGACACTACAGTGCTAATAAACAATGGTCACATAAACACCACCCTATACCGGAAACCTACTGACCGCTATTCCTACCTGCATGCTTCCTGCTTTCACCCTGACCACACCACACGATCCATCGTCTACAGCCAAGCTCTGCGATACAACCGCATTTGCTCCAACCCCTCAGACAGAGGCAAACACCTACAAGATCTCTATCAAGCTTTCTTACAACTACAATACCCACCTGCAGAAGTAAAGAAACAGATTGATAGAGCCAGAAGAGTTCCCAGAAGTTACCTACTACAGGACAAGCCTAACAAAGAAAATAACAGAACGCCACTAGCCGTCACCTTCAGCCCCCAACTAAAACCCCTCCAACGCATTATTAAGGATCTACAACCTATCCTAAAGGATGACCCAACACTCTCACAAATCTTGGGAGACAGGCCAGTCCTTGCCTACAGACAGCCCCGCAACCTGAAGCAAATACTCACCAACAACCACATACCACACAACAGAACCACTAACCCAGGAACTTATCCTTGCAACAAAGCCCATTGCCAATTGTGCCCACATATCTATTCAGGGGACACCATCACAGGGCCTAATAACATCAGCCACACTATCAGAGGCTCGTTCACCTGCACATCCACCAATGTGATATATGCCATCATGTGCCAGCAATGCCCCTCTGCCATGTACATTGGTCAAACTGGACAGTCTCTACGTAAAAGAATAAATGGACACAAATCAGATGTCAAGAATTATAACATTCATAAACCAGTCGGAGAACACTTCAATCTCTCTGGTCACGCAATCACAGACATGAAGGTCGCTATCTTAAAACAAAAAAACTTCAAATCCAGACTCCAGCGAGAAACTGCTGAATTGGAATTCATTTGCAAATTGGATACTATTAATTTAGGCTTAAATAGAGACTGGGAGTGGCTAAGTCATTATGCAAGGTAGCCTATTTCCTCTTGTTTTTTCCTACCTCCCCCCCCCCCAGATGTTCTGGTTTAACTTGGATTTAAACTTGGAGAGTGGTCAGTTTGGATGAGCTATTACCAGCAGGAGAGTGAGTTTGTGTGTGTATGGGGGTGGGTTTTTGGAGGGGGGTGAGGGAGTGAGAGAACCTGGATTTGTGCAGGAAATGGCCTAACTTCATTATCATGCACATTGTGTAAAGAGTTGTCACTTTGGATGGGCTATCACCAGCAGGAGAGTGAATTTGTGTGGGGGGGTGGAGGGTGAGAAAACCTGGATTTGTGCTGGAAATGGCCTAACCTGATGATCACTTTAGATAAGCTATTACCAGCAGGACAGTGGGGTGGGAGGAGGTATTGTTTCATATTCTCTGTGTATATATAAAGTCTGTTGCAGTTTCCACGGTATGCATCCGATGAAGTGAGCTGTAGCTCACGAAAGCTCATGCTCAAATAAATTGGTTAGTCTCTAAGGTGCCACAAGTACTCCTTTTCTTTTTTTGAATATCCACAAACATACTATAATGTAATTAGGACATGAAAGGGAATCCACACACAAATCTGGTTACATGGTTAACATCTAGCAAGATATAGATGAACACATATAAATACAATTAGTATTTACCTCTAATTCTCTAACAATACAGACATGATTTTCAAAGCTCTAGTCTATCTAACATGGCTATGCTAGCTGTTTATATAAATGGTAATTAGGGTAATTCCTTATACTTTTCTAATATGTCTTTAAAGGTTGAATTTGGGTCATTTAGCCTGCTAGTTACTTAATCCTTTCTGGCTCAGTATCACAATAACAAAGCTTATTAAATAATTAACTACATAACTTTACACTAGGTTAATACTACTTGTGTGTAAAATTAAGCATGTATGTAACTACAGAATTGGGGCCTAAGTTTCCTAACACTATCTCTAGCAAAATATAATAAACACAGTATTACATTTTCTCATGCTGTAATATTTCCTAAAACTGTACAGAAAATTAAGTAAAATATTGATACTTCCAGTTCATCTTTCCAATTATACTTGTCATTTAGATTTTAATGGTTAATTACATAAAACCTTGAGCTCTTACTAATGATTAATTTTAATTATGCTTCTCAGCTAATGCTTTTTTTTCTCTTAGAGTTACAACTGCATTCAAATGCATGAGAATGGAATAAATCAGAACAATCATGGAGAGCAATCGTCACTACATAGCTTAATTATGAACAGTTGTCTGAGAAGAGTGTGACAAATACCAAATAGCATGTGAATGTTATGGCTTGGAGGGACACTAAGAATCTAACCCACAAACTTTAAATCTCCACTGAAAGAAGACTTTATACCTTACCCTACTTTCTGTTATGGTATTTCAAGGCTAATATACTATAATAATGGTCTACTACAGAAAAGAGATGCTTAGAAACTAATTTTAAGTGCGCTAGGAACATGCAGTGACCCCTACATTCCTTATACCAAACAGTTTTCTATTTGGTATATTTACTGGTAAGGTTCTAAAGTATATGAATATTCATCTTTTTGAACTTCTGCATATGGTAAGTGATTAGAGAGACAAGGGTGGGTATGGTGATATCTTTTATTAGACCAACTTCTGTTGGTGAAAGAGACAAGCTTTCACGGTTACACAGCTTCTTCAGAATGGCTGTATTGTTATTTGAAGATGTACCATAAATGACTTTGGGCCAGGTTTATGGGTCCATCCAAGAAGTGCTCAGCACAGCTAAGGGAGAGACCATGGAAAGGTAAGTTAAAAACCACTAGTTCTTTTTTTCATCCAGGGGCCTATAGCTTGGTAAGATATGTGAAAAGCTGTTCCATAATCGTCAATGGCCACAGCTGTCCGCTTGACATTCTTATCCCAGAAAAAATAGGTCACTTGTATGGTCACTAATCAAAATCAAGGACAAATATTTCAGGTGAAGGCAATGTAGCTGAAGTGTACTAACAGCTAAGGAACTGGAGGTCATTTAGACTTTTAGAGAACCACAGTATATAATCTCAGCAAGCCATTCGTTTCCCTGGTCACTACAATATATGCTCCAAAATTTACAATAAAGTTTCATTTGGATTGAGAGGGAGAGGTTGGGGGGGAGGGCGTGGAATTAAGTGTCCAGATTTTTATATTGAGATCCCTTAAAGTATTCCAAACGTAAGCTCACAAAGTACCTGCATGAGGCTTTAGACAGCTTGAAACAATAGTTGTAGGAGAGGTGAATAGTGCTCCACTTCATCTCAGTGGGGTGTTAACTCTGATGCCTAACGAGAACCTGACAATGATTATTGCTAACTATTTTAGGGTTGATCAAAGAATGCATGAAAGAGGAAGGAGGCTAATAATATTAAGATCTGCACAAATGGCTGGAAGTATCTTGTCATTTTGACATCAGGAGTGGGAGGAGATTGAGTTGTGGATAGAATCACCTTCCCCTACCCTCACCGACCCCTTAAAATTTGATATTTGCACAGAAGAGCTACAAAACTGTTTACAAGACAGGAGAGAATGATTGAGGAATGATAAGTGTTATTTATATATACACACCTTCTGAAGCTATAACTAAGGGAAATATAACTTCTTCAGATATTATTTGGAATTTAGTAACACCAAGAAATTGACTCAAGAGTCCATTGGTTAGTTCACTCACTTTGGATCTGTGATACCCAGATGCAGATCCTACTCCAGTGAATATTTAGTTATTTATACAGAGTGGAACATCTCCAACAGGAAAGGCTGAGAGAGACCCATCACAGAATACCCAACTGCCCAGTGAGTAGGGCATTTACCTGGGATGTGGACTCAAGTATCTGCTCCAGGTCTGTTCTCCCAGCTGAGTACTTTGCCATCACAGAATAGCCAATAGCTCAGTGGATAAGGTACTCATCTGGGCAACCAGCTCTGGAGCAGGGACTTGAGCCCATATTCCAGATAAGTGTCCTAACCACTGGGCTATTGGCTATTCAGTGATGACATCTCTCTCTTTTTTTCCACCCCACACAAAAGGGCTGGCTTAGATGCCTAACTCCAGGAGAGGGTTCATGGCTGAGATGCTCAAGTCGAGATGGTGGGAGGTGCCTATCTCTGGCTCAGTCAAGTGCCAAGGCCCAGATCAATGGAAATTAGGAATGTGTAGGCCAAATTTTAAAAAGGTATTTAGGCACCTAGTGGGATTTTCAAAAGTAGCTCAGTGCTTAACACCCAGGTGGCTAGGGTGCCCACGGAGCTTTTGAAAAAATCCCACTAGGTGCCATATACCTATAAAATCTGGTTCCTAAAATCCTATGAGAATCTGGGTCTAAGCTGCTGTCCTTTCTCTTGCATTTCACTCCTCGCTAGCTTGGGTGGCTCCCCATCAACATGGAATGGTCGGGAAAGGTGCATGATGCGTGCATCTTTAGGAACTCCAGTTTGATCAGAAAGCTGCAAGCAGGGACTTTGTTTCCATACTGCAAAGTAACCATTGGTCATGTTGAAATGCCAATCATGATCCCTGGAGACCCAGCCTACCCCTTGCTCCGATGGCTCATGAAGCTGTACACAGGGAGCCTGGACAGCAGTAAGGACTGGTTCAAACATAGGCTGAGCAAGTGCAGAATGGTGGTGGAATGTGCCTTTGGATGTTTAAAAGGCCGCTGGCATTGTTTGCTTACTAGGTTAGGCCTCAGCGAAAGCAGTGTCCCCATTGTTGTTACTGCCTGCTGTGTGCTCCATGATATCTGTGAAACAAAGGGAGAAAAGTTTCACAAGTCAGTGGGGCCGGATGCAATGTATCCAAAGATGTTGAGGGAGTTGGTTGAGGGGATTGCAGAGTAACTGGCCATTATCTTTGAAAACTTGTGGCAATCAGGGGAGGTCCCGACTGATTGAAAAAATGCAAATATAGTGCCCATCTTTAAAAAAGGGGAAGGAGAATCCGGGGAACTACAGACTAGTCAGCCTCACCTCAGTCCCCAGAAAAATCATGCAGTGGGTCCCCCAGGAATCCATTTTGAAGCACTTGGAGGAGAGGAAGGTGATCAGGAACAGTCAACATGGATTCACCAAGGACAAGTCATGCCTGACCAACCTGATTGCCTTCTATGATGAGATAAGGGACTCTGTGGATATGGGGAAAGTAGTGGACATGATATACTTTGACTTTAGCAAAGCTTTTGATATGGTCTCCTACAATATCTTTGCCAGCAAGTTAAAGTAGTATAAATTGGATGAATGGACTATAAAGTGGATAGAAATCTGGCTAGATCATCAGACTCAAGAGGTAGTGATCAATGGCTTGACGTCTAGTTGGCAGCTGGTATCAAACGAGCGTCCCAGGGGTCAGTCCTGGGGCCAGTTTTGTTCAACTTCTTCATTAATGAACTGGATGATGGGATGGATTACACCCTCAGCAAGTTCATGGATTACACTAAACTTGGGGGAGGTAGATATGCTGGAGGGTAGGGATTGGGTCCAGAGTGACCTAGACAAATTGGAGGACTGGACCAAAAGAAATCTATTGAGGTTTGACAAGGACAAGTGCAGAATCCTGCATGTAGGACAGAAGAATCCCATGCTCTGCTACAAGATGGGGACCAACTGGCTAAGTGGCAGTTCTGCAGAAAAGGACCCAGGGATTACAGTGGACAAGAAGCTGGATACGAGTCAGTGTGCCCTTGTTGCCAAGAAGGCAAACACCATATTGGGCTGCATTAGTAGGAGCATTGCCAGCAGACTGAGGGAAGTGATTATTTCGCTCTATTTGGCACCGGTGAGGCCACATCTGGAGTATTACATCCAGTTTTTGCCCCCCCACTACAGAAAGGATGTGGACAAATTGTAGAGAGCCCAGCAGAGGAAAACAAAAGTGATTAGGGGGCTGGGGCACATAATTTATGAGGAGAGGCTGAGGGAATTGTGCTTATTTAGTCTGCAGAAGAGAAGAGTGAGGGGGGATTTGATAGCAGCCTTCAACTACCTGAAGAGGGTTCCAAAGAGGATGGAGCTTGGCTACTCTCAGTGGTGGCAGATGACAGAACAAGGAACAGTGGTCTTAAGTTGCAATGTGGGAGGTCTAGGCTGGATATTAGGAAACTATTTCACTAGGAGGGTGGTGAAGCTTTTATACCAATAAAATAAAAACCAGCAGGATCTTATTAAAGGGGAAAAGGCAAAATACCACATTTATTGTGAATATAGAAAGAATCATAGTAAGCAGTTATAGCTATAACATTCCATTCAATCTCATATTTATTCATACATTCATTCACACACACGCACACAGGTTCTGCAAGGTAGTTATAGTTACCAGCCTTAGAGTTGCTCATGCCAAGCCACTGGCCAGGTGGCCTGGACATGAGGAGGGCACAGGGCCTTGTCAGATGCTCATCTGATGCTCCTGGAAGTTGATTTGCAGAATCAGACCCCAAAGGTCTCACTTTCTAGAGTGAATTTTTAATAGGAATTTCTTCCTATGCCAGTCTATGGGAATTGCTTCATCATGCTGTTGCTGAATCAATCAGCAGATGTCACATTCCTGATGGCTCCATGCTGCCAGATGTTATCTTGTTCTTTGGTTCTCCCATTCTTGAGGCTGCTGGGTGGATTCCAGTCTGCCCTCCAGGGGTCCTCTGGTTATTTCCACTTGATGCCTTCTTCAGCCGATGGACACTGCATTCTTAGGCCGGCACCTCCCTGATCATTCAGTTATTATCCACACCAAGCATCCATCCACATACATCCTCTATCTCTATTTTAATCACAATTGTTAAAGCGAGATGAATACAACAAAAGGGTGGGGAGTCTCTGGGTGCTGTTTCTGTTGTTACAGAGTATTGCTTTGAGTCTCTTTCTGTGTGAGTGGTTGTTGTTACAAAGAATTGCTTTGAGAACAGACTGTCTTAGAATGTACTAACACAATTAGCAGTTTGCAAGTTTCACACAGAGGGAGAGAAACCAGTACCAAAAACCAAGAGACCTTAATTAGTAATACCCTGGAATTTAAACTATGGGGAATCAAACTCATTTGTGATTTTAATACAGAACTTCTTTAATATGATCCAACAAAGCACTGGAATGGGTTACCCAAGGAGGTGGTGGGATCTCTATCCTTAAAGGTTTTTAAGGCGTGGCTTGACAAAGCCCTGGCTGGGATGATTTAGATAGGTTTGGTCCTGCTTTGAGAAGAAGTTTGGACTAGGTGACCTCCTAAGGTCTCTTCCAACTCTAATCTTCTATGATTCTAAATTTCCAGTGGGGTGGGGGGGGTCAAGGCAGATTGCCCTGGTGTCTGGTTGCTCAAAATTGGCTGCCAGGCAATAAGAAGAGCACATCAAGGGGCTCTGTGCTGAATGAATAAAGTTTTATTATGCTCACAAACACATAGAGAAAGGAAAGGGAAGAAAGATAACCTGGGGCAAAAGGGCTTATAACACTGGGGGTGGGGGGGAGGAGAAGTAAGGACAGCTTGCTTACAATTGCACTGCAAAAACAATCAAAGGTGTGGGAATGGGTGCCTTCTGGTCCTTGTACCCTCCCCTGGAGTTGAGTTGAGTGCAAGGGATACTGGACTCCCCTATTCCACATCCTAGGACATCTGGGAGAGGAGGATGTGGAACTTGGTGATGTTGGCAGTAGGTTCAGCATAAGCTGCAGAGGGACTCTAGCATCCAGCTGCCTTTCTTGAACCTCAAGCAGATGCCTCAATGGGTCTGTTTGCTCCCTCATAATCCGCACCATCTTGTCCTGTGTGTCATGCTCATGTTCCCTGCATGCTCTTCTGTCCTTGCTGTCCTTGTGCAGGCTGTCAGAAAGTGCAATCCTCCTTGTGCTGAGCTCCGTCTTGTTGCTCTTGGAGGCACGCATTAGCTCACTGAACATATCTTCCCAAGTCTTCTCTGTCCTGGTGTGAAGGATGTGCTGACGGACAAGGTTTCAGCTGCAAAGAATACAAAGCACAAGGGTAGCATTGACAGTGCATACATTGGTTTTTCTTTTATAAAAATTAACCTTGCACCAGAAACAATGAGGAGTCCTTGTGGCACCTTAGAGGCTAACAAATTTATTTGGGCATAAGCTTTAGTGGGCTAGAACCCACTTCATCAGATGCATGGAGTGAAAATACAGGAGCAGGTATAAATACATGAAAGGAGGGAGTGCTTTACCAAGTGTGAGGTCAGTCTAACGAGATAAATCAATTAACAGCAGGATACCAAGGGAGGAAAAATAACTTCTGAAGTGGTAAAAGAATGGTCCATTACAGACAGTTGACAAGAAGGTGTGAGTAACAGTAGGGAGAAATTAGTATTGGGGAAATTAAGTTTAGGTTTTGTAATGACCCAGCCTCACACTTGGTAAAGCAACCCCCCAATCCTTTCACGTATTTATACCTGCTCCTGTATTTTCACTCCATACATCCGATGAAGTGGGTTCTAGCCCACAAAAGCTTATGCCCACATAAATGTGTTAGTCTCTAAGGTGCCACAAGGACTCCTCGTTTTTGCTGATACAGACTAACACGGCTACCACTCTGAAACCTTGTATAAACGAAACACCCCTCAAAGCATGTCACTGTGAGCCACAATGTAATCACAACCGCTGGCTATTGCAAGAGTCGGTTTGCTGCTCCAGCCATGGTGAGTAAGGCCATGAGGCATGGGTGAGAGGTCTTGTGCTGCAGCTTTTGTGATGACATCCTTGGGATCACTGGTTCCAACTTCAGAAAAGCCCCCTTTCCCCTAGCAACCTAGATGGTGCTTGAGGACAGGTACTAGTGTAAAGCCCTGCAAATAGTTTGATTGTTACAAAAGTAGTACTGGGTTGGGGGGGCGGAGGGAAGGGATACAAACAGGAAGCACTGCCTCCTCCTTCCCCCCCCCCCCCCCCGCCATTTGATGCTGGCTGCAATACACAGTGATCCCTTCCAACCACAATCAGGAAAAGCATGGTTCTGTGACTCAGAATTCACCAAACAGGGGAGGATTACTTGTTGATTTGTTTGCGGTTTAAGGGCTAGCATTTAAAACTTCCCCTGTTTCCCTTAGGTGACCCTATGTGATATCACTCTGAGGGTAACAGAAGCAGAAAGGGAGTAGATGCTACATGTGTCTGGGTACAGACCTGGTCCTTATGCTGCAATGCTGTGTGCTGCAGTGATGCCAGAAGAGTGAATATTGGCATGGTGCAGGAAAATCTCCTTCCATGGTGGACAAAATAAGACAGCCCTTCCCAGAAACCTTCTGCAAAGGATTGCAGAGTACCTCCATGAAAGCTTCCTAGAGATCTCCATGGAGGATTCCTGGGCACATAAAAAATCTGATTCAGAGAACACTGTGTAGTTGGATTCAGAGTAACAGCCGTGTTAGTCTGTATTCGCAAAAAGAAAAGGAGTACTTGTGGCACCTTAGAGACTAACCAATTTATTTGAGCATGAGCTTTCGTGAGCTACAGCTCATGTCTCCTCCCTTGGTGTTCACACCTCAACTGCTAGAAGAGGGCCTCGTCCTCCCTGACTGAACTAACCTCGTTATCCCTAGCCTGATTCTTGCTTGCATATTTATACCTGCCTCTGGAAATTTCCACTACATGCATCTGACGAAGTGGGTATTCACCCAGGAAAGCTTATGCTCCAATATGTCTGTTAGTCTATAAGGTGCCACAGGACTCTTTGATGCTTTTATCAAAAAGAGTGTTGGCTGAAGTTACTAAGTAGAGAGCTGTGCTTTTTATATTCTTTTAAAAGAGCTTATTTTTTCCCCTACAAAAAAGGTTTTTCTGATGGCAAAAATCACAACTTTTGTTGTTGCTACTAGAGGAAAACAGAATTTTAAAATAAGATAAGGAATGTAAAAATGTCTTTGTCCAAATATCTTTAGACCATGAAAAATAGCACATTAAATCAACAATTCAAGATTAATGTAACCATCCTTCAAACCATCCTTACAATATAACATTTAGGAACATATTACTCCCATTTTGATTGTAGATTCTTATGACTAATGGATTTTGAAGCAATTATAGCCACTTTAGTCAGTGCTTTATTTCCACAGCATTACATAAATGTAATTTATCTTCTGTTCTAGATAAGGTCATGCCCATTCATCTATCTTATTTCACCTTCTGGGCTGGATCCAATGCCCATTCAAGTAAACGGACAAACTGTCATTGACTGCAGTGAGTTTTGGATCAGGCACAAGAACTATGAACACTTATGGTGCTGTATAAATAAATAATATCTTAGGTCTCTGAACATCTTTTATGAAAAACTGTCACTATGTCTGTAGATACTGTTGATTCTTCTTGGCTGACTTTTATTATAGAACAAAATAATTATAACGAGGCTTATGTTTTTTCCATGCCAATTTAGCGAACAAGCAATTTGACTCTGTTTGTTGTTACTTTAAAAGCTTCTGCTGAAACATGGTATCAGAAATGCTGCTTGGATTTTAGTGTTGGATGGTTTAATCAGCTTCAAGCTTGAAGATACTGTGTAGACAAACAAAATTTATATTTCAGTAACAAAATTTAATTGATAAAAAGGAGAAAAAAGGCTGTAACTTTCCAGTCCCATCTCCTGTGGAATGCAATGCAATGGGGACCTGGCTATTAACTGGACATTTTTATTTTCTATTTTGTCAAAAGAGAAAGATGATAAAATTGTAGATGAGTGAGAAATGAAAGATTCTAATTAAGGCTTGTTTCTATTTGTTCAATGAAGAAAAACTGGTTACAGAGACATCTGCATCTTACACTAACTCATGCAGAAAACCATGATATTACAAAGCCCCTTGATATATGGATGAAACTATTCCAGCCACCTTTAACATCAATGGGCTTTGGATCAGTCCCGAAAGAAAACAGAGGCAGCCCAAGCATGCTAGGAATAGAGGAAGAGGGTAGGTGTAACAGAAGATATCTAACACTCTGTAACAATCTGGCCACTGAAATGCGGAATATGGCAGTTTATCCAGATTAGCTACAATTTGCACATGAAGTATTCATCACACCGTATCAGATAATGAGCCTCTCAGCCTGTGATATTATAAATTTGGGATTGCTTTCTGGGAACTCCAGATGCTTATGAAAGGGAATGCTCTCTCTAGTCACCTGAAAAAAAAAATAGATTCCAGGTTTTCTACTTAATCATTTTACTGTTTAGCAGTAATTGCTACTTTGCCATACAGGCTATGGGAGAAAAAAACCCTAATTGATTCACCACCATCAACATGTTATACCATACTCTGTAACAAACAGCTTGATCCCAGTCCAAACCAGCTTTTGCAGATAGTATACCAAAACACTTCTGCAGAACCATCTGTGTCTGTCAGTTCTAATGATTTGAAGGCATGCACTGTAAAAATGAGCAAGAGTCATTCTAAGTGAAAGTGTGGGAAACCATGCAGTTGAATGCCAAAGAGGATAAATCCATGATGTTTTTAGGCTGGCAGGTGACTTCATTCATTCCATTGCTCTTCATATAGCCTAATGCAATTCTTTTCCTGCAGTGCTCATTTTATGTAGGCAAACCTTTGATCATTATAACCAAATGACAGTTGTATCTGTATTCATCACTTTAGTATCCATTACTGTGATCTTTAAAGTTAAGAGACTTGCACAATTAAATGGACTCGTGGCCCTGAAATTTACATACAATTTTTCAAATGTATGTGTCAGCGTGGATCCCATTCTAGGTGTGCAGGCATTTCATGTGCATGAAACTTAACTAGCAGTGTCTGTTGGGGCCACGCATGTGTCACCTCATTCACCCATATATGGCACAAAGGGCAGGGTAGCCGTGACCCTCCTTCTGTCCCTTTTACCATCCAGGGCAGTAAGACCAAACTGGCCAGTGTCGGACTTGCTAGTTCTTAGCTCAGGCTTAACTTCTTCTAAAAATCTTCAGCTCTTCCATTTTGACCACCCTAGACCAACAGATATAGTGTCGGGATTATCTGCACCTCTAACCTCTCTGTGGCCTGCTCAAGGGATACCCTATTGTCTCAGGCTGTTAGCCATCACCTCTCGTAGGCTTTTCTGCAACAGCTGCTAAAGTACTCCATTCAAGTATGTTTGCTGCGTCTCTAGTTCTCATCCCTGCTTCCCTCGGGGGAGTCATCCCCAAGCTATTCCTTGCCCTTTGTACTCTCTGCCAGTGATCTGGGTGTCCCCTGCAGCTTTTGCTCATCATTTCTTTTCTGGGCCTCAGTCCAGCAGACCAACGAGCTGGGCCTTTGTCAAGTCCTGAGTGTTGAGCAGCCTCTCTGCACGTCTCAAGCAGCCTACTTTTCTTCAGCTGTTCATAATTCATTTTCTTGTTTCCCTTGCCACTATTCTTTTCCCAAAAAGACAACTGGACACTTTTTCCTGCATTTTTTTTTTCTTTCTATAGTACTTACTTTCTCTGCTTATGGCACTTATTGGCAATTCACACGATCATACATAGTGGCAGTGTGTGCAATGTATGTCACAGTCTGTACTCTGATCCCTCTGGAGTCTGCTCCAGGGATGCCCCGTTACATTTCAGGCCTCTAGTCACTTCCCTATGGGGAGGGACCCATCTCCCTCCAGACTACAGGTTTAGGCTGCAGCCACTTGCAATTTCCTGTTTCTATCCCAGCAAGTGCATCCATAGCTCAGCACCTGCAGTGTCTTTCTCTCTCTAGCTCCTCTTCTCCCTGGCTATTACAGTGAATACTGGTGACCAGCCAGCCTTTACAAAGCAGAGACATTTATTATTTTTAGGACAAAGGCATTAGCGAAAAACAGAAAACAATAAAAGGTCTAAACACAAGTTAAGCCTACCAAGAGTCACCACCTTGCACCCTGTCCTTCTTCAGGGACCTTTTCCCTGAGAGCCTATTATGATCAGAAGTGGCCTCATTGTTTTGTCTACAAGCCACAGAGGAACTTCCTCAGGAGTAAAGGGTAAGAAACTTTTACCCCCAGTATTTCTTCATTCTGTATCAAAAAGCGAGTCTTCCTCCTCCTAGACCTGAGGAGACTCAACAGCATCTGATGAAGTGGATTCTAGCCTACAAAAGCTTATGCCCACATAAATGTGTTAGTCTCTAAGGTGCCACAAGGACTCCTCGTTGTTTTTGCTGATAGACTAACACGGCTACCACTCTGAAACAAATACATATGTCATCTCAGGATCAAGATGGCAATATTTGCCTCCATCATTCCTTGTCTCCAAGCTCAAGATTGGTTCATGGCTCTTGACTTGCAGGATGCGTACTTCAACATAGCTATCCGTGGAAGCTCACAAGAAGTATCAAACTTATGCAGCGAGGCTCAACCATTATCAGTGCAAGGTTCTTCCCTTTGGATGCTCCATAGTACTGAGAATGTTCATCAAATGCCTGGTGATAGTGGCAATGCATTTAAGGAAACAAACGGGGAAAACATATCTAGTGGTACTTGGATGACTGGCTGATCAAGGGCAGGTCCCAGCAGCAGGCTGAGACAGCCATAGATTTCATCCTTTCCCTGTTCCCTCAACCAGGACTCAACCTGTGAATTACAAGAAATCCTCTCTTTCAGGATAAAGAAGAGCTAACCTGCCAGAGGATAGTTTTTGATGTTTTCAGTCAGCAGTAAACAACCTGCATGTCAGACTGACAGTGACAGTGCCTATGTATCTGGGACTATTAGGCCATATGCTGGCATGCATGTAGGTGACACTGCTTCTCAGACTTCACCTAAAGGCCTTACAACTATGATTGAGGTCTGTATACTCCCCATCCAGATATGACATGAACAAATGGGTCACAGTCCTGCCTCAAGTCCTGGAAGAGTACTCTTGGTAGCTAGACCCAGTGAATATGAGGAAACAGGTGATATTCTCGCTCCTGTCCCTGACAAGAATGCTTCAGGGACAGGTCAGAACATTCAGCTGAACCATCTTCAGATGCAAAGCACGTGGTCTCAGGATAACTTGAGACTACACCTGAATGACCAGGAGCTGAGGACCAACAGCCCATTCTGTGGAACTCTATGGTGCAAATTCTGACAGACAACTCATTGGCAATGCACTACATAAACAAGCAAGGAGATGCTTGATTATCCCTCCTTTGCCAAAAAGCCATCAAATTCTGTGAATGGTGTTATCAGCACAGAATGCCCCTGCTGGCTCTACACCTTCTAGGGGTCAGCAATGACCTAGTGCACTTCCTGAGTAGAAATGTTGTAACAAACTGTAGCAGGGTGGTCACCGTGCTCCTGCCCTGAAGGGGTTAAAACAACCCTGGGAGAGGATTTCCCTGGGGCAGCCAATAGTAAAAACAGCCCTGGAGAGGGCTGCAGCTGGGGAAAGGGATTAAGAATAGCTGGGGGAGCTGACTAAGCCAGTCACACCTGTGGTCAGCTACATAATCAGGGCCCAGCTGGCCATGATAAGAGGGCTGTAGGCCAGAAGCTGAAGAAGAGTCTCACTCTAGCCCTGGAGTGGGAAGGGCTAGCTGCCTGAGACCGAGGCTCCTTAAACAGAGCAGTGCTGGGGAGAGGCAAAGGGAGCTGGGGAGCTCCAGCCTGGTAAACCCCCAGGCTGCAAGTCTTAGTAAAGGCCCAGAAAAGTACTGGGGCAGCCTGGGAATAGGCAAAGGCAGCTGGTCCTAACTCCTTGCCAGTGATGAGTGGCCATTACACTGCAGGCTGCCCCAGTGAGTGGGTGCTAGATGATGACTAGCAGTAGCCATTGAGGCAAGGTGGGTTTAGAGGGTTGAGGGCTCCCCTGGGAGGGGAGACCCAGAGTGGGGGTACTGCTGGAGCAGAACCCTGAGGAAAAAGGCACCGGGGTCCGGGAAGGACATGGGGCCAGAAGCAGGCGAGACATCAGCCTGCAGAGGGTGCTCTGAAGGCTGGAAAGGGCTAATTCCCAAGATGACCAGCAGGAGGTGCCACACTGAGTCATCCCCTTGCTACACCAACCATGAGTGATCACTGGAAATCCATCCTAGACCCAATACTCCACTGGTGGGATAGTCCCACCACAAACTTGTTGACCACAAAGGATAATACCAAGTGTCTGAACTTCTCCTCTGGAGGAATGAGCCCCAGCTCCCTACAAGAAGCCTTCCTCCTCTAATGTTCTTAGTGACTCCTATATTCCTCTGGTCCTCAGAATAATATGTCTGAAACTATTCAGTCCCACCATCCATGGAGGGTACTATTTGCTAGTCATCTACAGTGGGATCCATGTTGAATAGAGAACAGTTACATATCCTACAGTAACTGTGGTTCTTTGAGATGCTGTAATCAGTGTAGATCTCATAGTCCATCCTCATCTTTGATTTTCAGAGTCCTCAGAATCGTGGGCTTTGAGCTGTGAGGGAACTGAGGGAGGGTTGTGGACCGTCTACCCTTTCTGCCTAATATAGTAGCAAGAAGGGGCACAGCATGCATGTGCACTCCTGATGGGCAGCGCTAGTAAAACAAAATCTGGTCTTGATGTTTGAGGTGCATGCAAACCTGCAGTGGGGTCCACACTGATTCTACCATCTTGAAGCATCACCGGTACTGCAGGGTAAGTAAGTGTTCTTTATACTCATATTCAAATCTTATGTTAACAAATGTCCTCCTGGTCACAGAAATAATGTTCCGGCTCTGAGAAATTAAAAACATTAAACTATTCTTCTTTTAGGTCCTAAAGACAGGAGTTGGGCATGCATGTTCTGTGCCGTGTTAAGGGCCAAGTTTTCAAATTGTTTCCTAGGCCATGTGCATAACACTGGTGGGTGTAACTGTTTACAAATACCCATTTTAAATGTGTGAAGATGTAACTTTGTGCACAAGTGCCAATTTGTGTTCGCTAATGGGCATTTTTTACTTAACTGAACCACCTAATTTGCACATAGATGTGGGTGTGTCTGCAAAAGTGTGTTCACAATATTTGCAAGTGGCCTTCTAAGCTGGCCCTACAGGATTAGGGGCTTGTCAAAATACAGATGTTGCACTGGTTTAACTATATAGTTGTGATGTTAAACCAGCATATCTCCTTGTGTACACACATTGGTTTAAACTGTAAATCTCACGTGCAAGATCTGTCAGGTTTAAATCAATATAAAAGGGTCCACATACCAAGTAGCATTGGTTTAACTAAGGCCATGTCCTCACTATGGGTGCTACAGTGGCACAGTTACAGAGTCATAGTTATGCCACTGTACTGTCACAATGTAGAGCAGTGGTGGGCCACATGTGGCCCATCAGGGTAATCCGCTGGCGGGCCACAAGACAGTTTGTTTACATTGACCATCCACAGGCATGGCCATCTGCAGCTCTCAGTAGCCATGGTTTGCCATTCCCAGCCAACGGGAGCTGTGGGAAGCGGTGGCTAGTATGTCCCTGCAGCCTGCACCACTTCCTGCAGCTCCCATTGGCTGGGAACAGCAAACTGCAGCCACTGGGAGCTGCTGGCAGCCGTGCCTGTGGACAGTCAATGTAAACAAACTGTCTTGCAGCCTGCCAGTGGATTACCCTGATCGGCTGTAGGTTGCCCACCACTGATGTAGATGCTTCCTACAGCAATGGAAGGGTTTTTTCCTTTGCTGTAGGCACTCCACCTCTGAGTGGTGGTAGCTAGGTCAATGGAAGGATTCTTAATCGACCTAAGTGCATCTGCACTGGGGGTTAGGTCAGCATAGTGTCGCAAAGTCAACCTGACTTTTAATTAGTCCTAAATCAATGCAACATCTCACAATTAATTAAATTGGCGCAGTTTTACATGTAGGCCAAACCTAGCTGAAATTGTTGTTGGAAGTATTTCCTTAAATGTATGTATATAATATACACACACACAAAACTACTATGTTAAAAGAACGTCATTAAGGTTGCAAAGTCAAGCACTCAAACGATAAATGACAGAATTATGACTGCCGTGCAATCCAAATCCAAATCCCTTGTTTGTATGCATTATGAGACAGAATTCTAGTGAGATTCTTTTCTGTTCCAGTCACTGTGGTATCCAAGTGCTTTCCAGAAGTTCATTAAGCACCATGACTGACATCTGCCAAGTGTGGTTAGTTTCCTTTTTCTCTTTCTGTCCTAGTATGGTTTTGTGAGGGTTTTTTTAATTTTAAAAAAAATTCTGTGAGATGCTATCTTTTATTAGTGAAGGCAAGGCTGAAGAACTATGCTTCAGTGAGATTATTCGAGCTAGCTTTGAAAAATAACTACCAGACTCAGACAATTAGTCTACCCATAATTGTGACTCAGCAATACTGCTGCACATGCACTGTTTGTCTGGCATTTGTTCTTCCTTACTGGCTCTTGTTGCAGTCTTTTGGTGTCTCATTATCTGGTCATGGAGTCCTGTTTTAGTTCAGAGAAGCATGTGCATGTTTTGGAGAGTTTTCTAATATGTTTGTAGATCATTGTGGTGATTTTTCCCTCTTTTCTCTAAAATGCTCTTAGGAGAACATGAATTTACCAAATTAATCTGTTCTCATGGACAATTGATTCTTTTGGATTGACTGGAACACTTTTTCCCTGTTTTTATTAATTAAGGATAATAACTTGTGAAAAGTGCCAGATTGACAATATTAGAATCTATGGTATTCATCCAATTAGTATGGTTATGTATTTATTGCAAAAATTAGGTGTTTTTTATATTGATAGCTAACTTGAACAGCTATTTCCATGTAAAAACACCTATTTTTTACAGTGAGAACGTAGCTGGTTAAGTACAGAATGAGCAGAAGTAGTGCTAGATTCCCCACATCGTCCCATTGTGAACTGGGGCAGAATGAGTTCTCCCTTAACATCTTGTGATGGGCTGGGGGAGGTGACTTCAGGAACTGACCTTGTTTGTATAGACACCCACTCTCCCTAGGTGCACAATATGATGGGGCTGCTTTGCCCAAACGATCACTTTTGTCAGATGTTGGTTGGCAAGTCATTTGTTATTGGGCGCAGGAGTAATAAAGGGTTGTTCTTGTTTTATGAATCAAGAGAAGCAGAACTGTGCTTGGCATGCCCTTATTAAGGGGTTCACCCTCAACTGAACTAGCTTGCTAAGTAGGGGACAAGGTGAGAAGGTGGGATAGGTGTTTCTACCTGGGGGTGTGGCCCATGCCTAAGGGTCCTAGGCACCATTTGACCCTCCCCCTCTCCACTGTGTAGTGACAGAGCTGACTAACTCTCAATGGAGAGTCTTTTGTTGTGGATCACTAGAGCTGAAATCACTGATAACCAGGCCTAAGCACTAGATCTGTTTTTGTGTCTGATGAGACAGTGTGTGGTGAAAGAAACTGCCCAACATAAGAGACTAACAATAGAAATCACTGAGAGCTGTGTTAAGTGGTGGAACCTCAAGACACCCCAGTGGTTGCATAGAGGGAAGTGTTGGAGTGAGCAAGCTGCTGGTGGCAGAGGTGAACTCACGCAAATGCACTTCTGTACTCTGGGTCTTCGCTGACCAAGGACAACTGAGTGGGGTGTGAGGGAGAGGGGAGTGGCACATTGAAGGAACTTTTATTTGTTGGACTTTTTCCACCCCAAGGTGAGAATCTGAGGCAAAGCACACTCTGGATATGCTTCTGAATCATGCTTGCGAGTTTTCCCAAATTAATGCCAGGTTATTTCCCCCTTTTTATTAAAAGATCTCTTTCCCTACAGACTTAGGGCTTGTGAGCAGGAAAGTATTGCCTCTTAGAAGCAACCAGGAGTGGTATGTAATTTCCCCAAGTTACTGGGTAGGGACTTGAGCCTGTTCTGTGTTGTATTGTTAGAAAGGGAACCCCTACATATTGAATCTGGCCTTTGTCGCTGCTGAATCTACCTGGCAGAAGTGTTACACCATAAATGTTTCTTCCAGCTCAGTGGGATAATTTATAGTATGGCATTGGCCCAAGAAATTTTGTGTGCTGCTCTCCTATTGGAGTGGGGCACCTAACTTCCTTAGCGCTATTAAAAAAAATTCTAGCTTAACCCATCATGCCCATTTGTTCCTTGGTCTCTTTTCTGAGGCTGCCAACCAATGCCAATGATAACATATTGAGATTGTCTTTAGTAATATGGCTACCTGGTTGAAAAAGGATATACTACACATCTGTTTTTCAAAAGGCATCTGGATACTGAGGCTAGGGCCACATGAGAAGTAAGACTCAGAAAAGCTCCCTTGTGCTTTTTGGAAGGATTCAGGACCAGGTAGTAAAGGGCTAAGGATATATGAAGTTACAGGCCAATTTGCTTTATATACCAGTACAAAAAGGAATGAGATCCAGACCTCTGAAGAAGAGAGACCTTTAAACAGTAGCTTAGATTAAGAAGGTCTCTGTTTATATTAACATTGTGTTTGTACCTTGAAGGAAAAACATTCTTTTGTTCCTGAGAGAAGAGATTGGGAGGACTGTTGTGGGTGGGAAGAGCCCACTTGTGAAATATAAGAATGTGACAGATCACCAAAGTAACATGGTATGCATCTATTTACATTTAAATATGGAAAATGCACCTATAATATTTTCCAGGAACGTTTTCTCAAACACTGTGGATAACACTGTCAGCCTATCTGTCATTCAGGCCTATAACCTGGCTGTTATCTTATCCCTAGGTCTTCACATCCAAGCTATGTCTAAACCTTGATGAATCTTTCTGCATCACATCTCTAAGATACTGCATTTCCTATTCATACACAGCTAAAACCCTGGTCTGGGCTCTCATAGGGTCACTTCTCAGTTACTGCAGCATCCTTCTATCTGGTCTTGACAAATGCAGTCTTGCCCCACTCACATCCATTCAGAATGCTGCTTGTTGCTTTGACCATGTCATCCCTCTCTTTGCCTGGTTCTCTTGTATTGCATCAAACATAAGCGACTTGTCTTCTCTTTTAAGACCCTTCTTGGCCTATCCCCACTCTAGCTATCACCTCCACCTGGACCACTGCCTTTATCCTTTCCGTTTCCATTATGCCTGCACAAAACTTTGCAATGGTTAAGCAACTGGTGTGCAGAGATATCTGGTAATCACACTGATTAATATTGTCTCATTGTTTCCTTGTACAGGAACTCCTCACTTAAAGTCATCCTGGTTAACATTGTTCTCTAATCAGCAATGTAACAATGAAACAGGCTCATTTAAAGTTGCGAAATGCTCCCTTCTAATGTGGTTTGGCAGCTGCCTGCTTTGTCCACTGCTTGCAGAAAGAGCAGCCTGTTGCAGCTAGCTGGTGGGGGCTTGGAACCAGGGTGGACCGGCAGGGCGTGCCCCCCCCCCAAATCAGCTCCCTGCTCCCCTAAGTTCCCTGTGCAGCAGCTGCTCAGCAGGCTACCAATTGCTGGCAGTTCAGCTGTCCTTCCCCTGACTGCCATGTGCTGCTCCTGCCCTCTGCCTTGGAGCTGCTCCCTGAGACTCCTGCTTGCTGTGCAGGGGGGGAGGGGAAGAAGAGGGGGGCTAATGTCAGGGTGTCCTCCCCACCCTGTTCCTGCACCCCGCTTACCCATCTTTCATAGATCAGGGCAACACATGGATAGAGGCAGCAGCTGCTGTCTGGTCTCAGCTTACTGATCTAGTTAAGAAGGCAGTGAACTTCTGACCCCACTCTTCATACTTAAAGGGGAAAAGGCTCATCTCTACCTCTCAAACACACACAGGTGTTTGTCTCCCCTCCCTCCTTTCCTGCTGCCTTGTAGAGCGAGTGTTAACCCTTGAGGGCTCAGCCAATTGCTAGTTCATCATTTAGCAGTAAGGCATTCCCTGGGAAATATCCCACCCCTGACTCCTCCACCTCAACCAAGCTTCATAATAATAGTCACTGTGTACCAGTATTAAATTGTTTAAAACTTATACTGTGTGTATTATATATATCTTGTCTGGTGAAAAAATTTCCCTGGAACCTAACCCCCTCATTTACATTAGATCTTACGGGGAAATTGGATTCCCTTAACATTGTTTTGCTTAGTCACATTTTTCAGGAACATAACGTTAAGTGAGGCATTTCTGTACTCTCCCATCACTCTATCTGCATCCATCTGTTGCCTTTTGTTGTGTACTTAACTTGTAGGCTCTTCAGGGAACGAACAGTCTTTGTTTTCTGTTTGGACTAGAACTTCTAGATGCTACAGTAATACAAATACATAATAATGCATATTGTCTGACTTTTAAAAACAAATGTCAAAAGGAAGATTCCCTTATGTAGCCTTCCATACCTCCCCCCCAGAATAAGTTACATACCAACCCCTCTAACTACCGCCACCCAAGGGATTCAGAGCAAGTCATTGTGCCCTATTAGGATTTATATCTGCTACTATAGGTGCTTAGTGCATATTTCAAAAGCACTTAGGTGCCTACCTGCGACTTTAGGTGGCCCAGTACCTTTAAAAATCTTGCCTCTAGACCATAAGACCTTAACAGATTTTTTAAAAAAGTAGCCCAAACATTTTATAAAAAGTTTCTATCATGTGTTGAATTTTCAAAGCTATTTATTTTATTTTTTTTTTGCCATAAAATTCTGCAGGTAGCTACCAAATAATTTGACAAACAAAATTGCTCTAGGGTCATTATCTAGTGTGCAGTAATAGCATGTGCTACAGATGGCACTAGAAGTACAGTGTATATTTTTGTGACACCAACTGACACATTGAATAATGCTGCTTGATGTAACTACCAAAAAGACGAAGAAGATAGATTTGTAGCAAGACATTTTGACCCATATATTGCTATTAGAGAAATTGATATAATTGGGCTAATTTCACCAGTAGACCATTACATAAGTGTTTCAATCATCCTGGACACCTTGACAATTTAATTGCCTAAAGGAAATTCACATAATACATTTTTTAAAAAACAAGCAGTATTAAATGAACTCCTAAATACACAGTTACAGGGATTACATAGTCAGTGCTGAATCATTAATGCTATTGCATCCCATAGTTCCAAAAGTTTTCAAGATTTAAACTTCAGTCCCACAGTGATTGCAACATGGCTAATCCCAGCTGAGTTTTTACCATCTTTGACTCACTCCTCAAATTTTCTCCTCCCTGCCTCTACTCCTCTCTGCACAGGATCTTGCCAATTTCTACAAGAGAAAATTGACAATATTTTCCCTCCAAGTGACTTGTCTTCTATTCTCCTCCTACAAACACTCTTCTCCTTCCATGTCACTGATGTAGAAGTTTCTCATCTGTTCTCCTCCACTTGCTCCAGTGACCCCATCCCATCTACTGTTCTCCTTCATCTCCCTTACTCTTCTCCTTAACCTCTCTCCCCTCTGGCTCTTTCTGCCTCACAAAACAAGCATGCTTTATTATCTCCCATTTAACAAAACAAAAACACTTGATCTCACTTGCATTTCCAGCTATTGTTCTGTATCGATTCTCCCTTTCATCTCTAAGGCCATTAAATGAGCTGTCTACAGTCATTGTCTGGAATGCCTCTTTTCCAATTTCATCCTAGACCTTCTAAATTCTGGCTTCCATCCCTTGCACTCCACTGAAACCCTTCTTTAGGGAAGGAACTGTCATTAGGCCAAAGTCTCTAATGACTGCTTCCTAGCCAAATCTAAGAACCATTATTCCATCCTTGTCCTCCTTGACCTGTCAGCTACCTTTGACACGGTCTACAATGCTCTTCTTGAATTCTTGTCCTCCTTTGGCTTCCAGACTCAGTCCTTTCCTGGTTTTCTGCCTACCTCAGTGTCATAAATATAAAGGGAAGGGTAAACCCCTTTGAAATCCCTCCTGGCCAGGGAAAGCTCCTCTCACCTGTAAAGGGTTAAGAAGCTAAAGGTAACCTCACTGGCACCTGACCAAAATGACCAATGAGGAGACAAGATACTTTCAAAAGCTGGGAGGAGGGAGAGAAACAAAGGGTCTGTGTGTCTGTCTATATGCTGGTTTCTGCCAGGGATAGACCAGGAATGGAGTCTTAGAACTTTTAGTAAGTAATCTAGCTAGGTATGTGTTAGATTATGATTTCTTTAAATGGCTGAGAAAAGAATTGTGCTGAATAGAATAACATTTCTGTCTGTGTATCTTTTTTGTAACTTAAGGTTTTGCCTAGAGGGGTTCTCTATGGTTTTGAATCTAATTACCCTCTAAGATATCTACCATCCTGATTTTACAGGGGGGATTTCTTTATTTCTATTTACTTCTATTTTTATTAAAAGTCTTCTTGTAAGAAAACTGAATGCTTTTTCATTGTTCTCAGATCCAAGGGTTTGGGTCTGTGGTCACCTATGCAAATTGGTGAGGCTTTTTATCCAACATTTCCCAGGAAAGTGGGGGTGCAAGTGTTGGGAGGATTGTTCATTGTTCTTAAGATCCAAGGGTCTGGGTCTGTAGTCACCTAGGCAAATTGGTGAGGCTTTTTACCAAACTTTGTCCAGGAAGTGGGGTGCAAGGTTTTGGGAAGTATTTTGGGGGGAAAGATGCATCCAAACAGCTCTTCCCCAGTAACCAGTATTAGTTTGGTGGTGGAAGTGGCAAGGACAAAGGGTGGAATATTTTGTACCTTGGGGAAGTTTTGACCTAAGCTGGTAAAGATAAGCTTAGGAGGTTTTTCATGCAGGTCCCCACATCTGTACCCTAGAGTTCAGGGTGGGGGAGGAACCTTGACACTCAGTAATTGCTCTTTCAGTATGTCCTTCGGAGAATCCTACTCTTCTCTCCTCTAACTTTCTGTGGGGGTGTGGAGGTTCATCGGGGTCTAACCTTGATTCCCTTCTCTTCTACACCCTGTCTCTGAGGCATCTCATCCACAAACCCAAATTCAGCTACCATCTCTACTGATGACTCAGATCTACCTCTATTCCAGACTTGCCTCCTTCTGTACAAATTAACATCTTGGGCTGTGTCTCTGACATCTACCTGTGGATGTCTAGCCATCAGCTCAAACTCAACATGACTAAAACAGAACTTACTCTTTCCTCTCAAGTCCTCCCTGCTACCTCCTTTCTTGATCACTGTGGACACTCCCACCATCCTGTTTATCACTCAGGCCTTTAAACATGGTCATTTTCAATTTGGACTTCTCTCTAGGTCCTCGCATCCAGGCTACATCTAAAAATGTAGATATTTTCTGCATAATGTCTTTAAGATACAGCCTTTCCTATCCATCCAAACTCTTCTCCAGGGTCTCATCTTACATCTCAATTACTGCAACATCCTTTTCTCTGGCCTTGACAAATGCCATTTTGACCCACTCATATCCATTCTGAATGCTGTTGCAAAGATCATTTTCCTAGTCTGTCACTTTGACTATGTCTCACTCTTTGCTTCTGTCAAAGATAAAGGGAAAGGTGGTTAGCCTTCTGTATACAGAACTATAAAATCCCTCCTGGCCAGAGGCAAAACCCTTTCACCTGTAAAGGGTTAAGAAACTAAGATAACCTTGCTGGCACCTGACCAAAATGACCAATGAGGAGACAAGATACTTTCAAATCTGAATGGAGGGGAACAAAGGGTCAGTCTGTCTGATGCTTTTGCCAGGAATGCTCTTCAGAACTCCTGTAAAAAGTTAGTAAGTAATCTACCTAGAAATTTTCTTTTGTTTAAATGGCTGGTAAATAAACTGTACTGAATGGAATGTATATTCCTGTTTGTGTCTTTTTGTAACTTAAGGTTTTGCCTAGAGGGATTCTCTATGTTTTGAATCTGATTACCCTGTAAGGTATTTACCATCCTGATTTTACAGTGATTCTTTTACCTTTTCTTTACTTAAGGTTCTTCTTTTAAGAACCTGATTGATTTTTCTTTGTTAAGATCCAAGGGTTTGGGTCTGTGTTCACCTATGCAAATTGGTGAGGATTTTTATCAAGCCTTCCCCAGGAAAGTGGGTGTAGAGCTTGGGGGAATATTGGGGGAGAGACATCTCCAAGGGGGCTCTTTCCCTGTTCTTTGTTTAACACGCTTGGTGGTGGCAGCATAGGGTTCAAGGACAAAGCAAAGTTTGTACCTTGAGGAAGTTTTTAACCAAAGCTGGTAAGAATAAGCATGGGGGTCTTTCATGCAGGTCCCCACATCTGTACCCTAGAGTTCAGAGTGCAGAAGGAACCTTGACAGTTTCCCTCCACTAGCTCCCCATTCTCTATTGCATCAAACACAAGCTGCTAGTCTTCACTTCCAAGGCCCTTGATGACCTGCCCCCACCCTACCAATTATCCCTCATTCATTATCAAAATGTCTACTCCTGCCTTTGTTAAATTTTCAGATTTGTACCCCCCCCCGCTTCTGGAGTGTGGGTGGGTATGATCCTCCTGGCTCCACCCAGCAGGTGACTTGCAGCATTCCCTTGGCCTCCAAGGGAGGCCACGCCTTCTCGCTACAGCTACTCTTTTGTGTATGGGTTTACTGAGGAGGGGGGCTAAGTCACATGAAAAGGAAAGGCAAGAGGGCTGCAGGGGACAGAGGGTAAGGAGCAGAAGAGACTGAAGAAGGGAGAAAGGAGGAAAGGGAGGGTTGGAGCAAACAGCCAATCAACACATGGCAGAGAAAGTCCAGTCAAAAAACTGTAGGAAGTTGTTCAAATGATCAAAGGTATCCTTTGGCTGCTTCTGCCCCCTCCTAGCTGCAGTCTCTGGCTGGCTCCTCTCTGCAATTTTCTCCCAAACCCAGATGGTGGAGTTGGGAGTCACCATCTGGGCCTTAGTGCCTCCAGTGTGAAGCACAATTCTGGGTGCAGTGGAGTGCTTGCAGGATAGGTGGCCCCAGCTGGGTCCCATTTTACCCACTCTTCCCCAGTGCAGAAGTCTTAGATTTGGTTGCTTCTGCTCCTCCTGGCTGGAGTCTCCAACTGGCTCCTTTCTGCAGTTTTGTCCCAAGCCCAGATGGCAGGTAGAGGAGAGGCAAGTCTTATTGTCTCCATGTACTCCACAGTCTGTCTGTCCATATTCATCTGTTGTCACTTGTCCTAAAGTTAAATTGATTGGGCAGGGGGCGGGGGAGATTGTCTTTTTGTTCTGTGTCTGTACAGTGCCTATCACAAATAGGGTCCAGATCCATGTCTGGGGGTGTTAGGCAATATGGTAAGACAAAGAAGAAGATGAATGAGGGCTGTAATTCTTAAATCTCACTTTTTTTTAGGTAAGTTTATGAGTTTAAGGTGGTTTTGTTTATGTGAATAACTTCAGGAAACCAACCATATATCAGCTACCTTCAAAGGAGTTCCATTTTATCTTCTATCATTCTGTATGACTTGACTGATGTGCAAAAGCTTAGATTTCTAGCTACTTGGCAAAAGTAAGTACTCAGCTGAGGATATATAGTAAATATGAGCTAAAATAAAATGACAGCAATCACTAGAAAGCCTGATTACTGGATCTCTTGTGTCTCACAGGAATACTGATTTTTAGATGTATTTTGCAGCTAGACGCAGATGCTTGATATCTGATACATGAGTTTATAAATCAATTTTTCTTAGTTGGACCAACTTTGACATCAGTTCTTCTTGAATTTATACTTAGCTTCCTTTATTTTAAGACATGTCACAGCAAAACTAGAAAAAACTTAAATTCTCTTACTGGAAATTTTAAATGCATATTCTGTAAATTATTCAAATTATATGCTTATACATTTTATGAAGTTAAGTGATCTTAAAACTGCTATACCAAATCTTTAGATATTTTTTGCTATGGAGGTGGCTGTCTATGTACCATTATACTGTGTCGAGGAGCATCAGAGCAAGTCATTTCATCACTTTAATTATCTATTAACTTTTTTAAACCACTCTAAAAGCATACAGTGTGTGCATCTTTGTTTATTGCAGATGCATAAAATGCTTATCCATAATAAAGGTCTAAGCTCCCTGCTCACTTTGGGTCAGAGTTTGAGATGGGCCTGAAGCAAAACCCTGTACCTTGGTTAGGATCTGAGTTTGCAGTTTGATCCTGTGTTTATAGTGAGGCAGGTATGACAGGGTCAAACTGGGAAATTCCACATTTGGATTCCAAATCCCAAGTTTGGGTGTATTTAGGTCCATGAATTGTTTCTGCCTGATACAGATCTATGAAGCTCAGATCCAATTTTGGGCACAGAGCCAGACTTTAATCTGGTTTTGGGGTGGATTTTTTTATTTAAAATGTAAATCCCCTATATATAATATAAGAAACACATTATTGCCTATACAAGTGAGCATGAGGTAGGAAAAGATACAGCTATCAATGTATCTGCCAAAACAAAGGATGCAGAGTAATTAACATCAATGACAATATAGATAGCATTTATAATCAGCTAAGTAATCCCTTAGGTTGTGCACTAAGCCATGCCACTAAATTTAACAAGCCCTATGATATGCCCTACCTGTGAGCAAATGTGTTCCAGACTGTGACTTTATTTGTTTTATTCCATTACAATAAAAGATCATAGAAATTACCCCTCCTATGAGTAGTGTGTGGGGGGGAGGAAGAATAAGAAAAATAATGTTCTGTTCAGCGATGGAGTTAGACTATGTGTGTATTGGGTGGGGGAGGAGGGTGAAGAGGAGTCTAGAGAGCCAGATTGTCCATAGGGGACAGGAAGTTTAGGCTCTCCAGTGGGGCTGAAAAATGGTAGGCAGGGACCTCCGAGTCAGCTGGAAATGCCATTGCTTAGTGGGGCTCTGGAGCCCCACTATCAGCTCTGTGCCTTCTCCCTTTTATTCATGCCCTCCAGAAAGGGCATGAATATATGTGGGCTGTTAGTGGTAGAAGACAGGAAGGAAGATAAAGTTAATATGAGGAAAGAATGAGTGAGTTATAGATGAGATGTTGAATGACTTAACTGCTTATTTTCTTGCTTTTTATCATATTTGTTGGTGACGTGTGCAGTCTGGCAACCCTAACAATAACTTTAAAAAGTTCTGTGGGTTGGAATATATTGAGGCAGAGGCCTATCAGCATTCCGAGTAATATAAAATACTACATTGACAGGGAGATGAACGGTGTGAGTGAAATCTTTGCCTCATTAAGGTCAGTGGGGGTTTTGCCATTGACTTTAATGGGACCGGGGTTTCACTCAAGAATCTAAGCATTTTCTTTCACTAACCTCTGATATCTCTATGCCAGGAGCCAGCTTTTGGTTGCATGGGAATGTCTTTATTTTTCTGTGTTTAAATTCTGAACCAGAATGCTGCATTAAAGGAGAGTTTGGTTTTATTTGCAGCGGTAAAGTATTAGCTTATCATTACTCTGATACAGTAACTAAACCAGCAAAAAAGTCATGACCCTTAAAATCAACAGAATGCTGTATAGCGTGTTATAAATTATTTAATACCGAAGGTGGCTTAGTAATTAGAAAGTGCTACAGAAATTGGCAACAATGTGAACATTTGAAAGTCAATTACTGTCGGAGATTATAAATTCATTTGAGATGATGGGTATTGACCTATTTATCCACCTGTTGTTACTGTATCCATCTAAATTATAAAGCAAGAAATTTGAACATTAATTAAAATAAATATTCACCTCATCGGAGTAAAATAATTGTCTGGCATAGTCACGTCCTCGTTACATTTTTATAAGATTGGAGGGAAATATAAAAATCCATAGTATAACTGCTTTCTATATTGATTTCTACCCACGTTTATTTATTACCACACTTTCAAAAAGTGAACAAATTTGAACTCTTCTTTGAGCACTCACTTGCACCTACAGGGAGTAAAATCTACTACTTGTGCATGCAAGCCACAGAATCTGTCATTACATGAACCAGTGATAGTACTCCAAAAGTATACACTTAAGTGTTTTGCACATTCAGAAGTAAGGCTGGCAAAGCTGGCTGAAAATGTCCTGAGAAACAGAAACAAAAAAGAAAAGTAACAATCATTTTCCATTTTTGTCACGGGTCTAAAGGCTCAGCAGACTAAAGGTCAGATTATAACATGCAATTGTACTGACCATGCTACTGTACGAAGCAGAGACTTGGCCAAATACAGTGGCTAATAAAAAGATAGGAGGCTGCCCATCACAGATGGCTGAGAAATATATTACACATTCCATGGAGAGACAAAATAACGAATGTGAGAGTAAGAGAGTTGACGGAGCGGAACATGTTAGAAAATATCATCAAAGAAAGAAGGCCCAGGTGTCTGGGACACGTACACCATATGGAATTTGGGAGACATGCTAAGCAAACATTGAATTATATACAAGAGTGAGGAAAGAGAAAGTGAGGAAGGCCAAGGAAGAACTGGCAGAAGACAGTGACAGAAGATATTGAATGTTCTGGCATCGCTTGGGAAGAATTATTAAGTGACCGTAATCAATGGAGGAACTGGACTACCGGATGTGTCAGCAGCACAAGAGGCACTAAGGTAAAGGTAAGGCCTAAAAGGCCAATTTTGAGAGTCTTTTGAAGGTGTGACTCCTAGTGGTTTATAAATGTTGTACTAGTGTGGCATTTCTAACTGTGGAAAGCATAATTGGTTAACAATCTCTAGTAGCACAATTGATCTTTCCCACTGCATTTGGATACCTGGTGTTGGTAGTGGAAACTTGATCCCTTCAGTCATGTCCTATTGAGCTCGTTTGGATGCTTTATCATTCTTACTGATGATATTTTTCAATGTTTTTTATTTGTACCTACAAAACTCACTGTATAATAATGATTCTCAGGACTTTCTTGAAAGATAGGTGCAATGTTGGCTGCCCTCTAGGTCTCCAATGCAACTGCTGGTTTTAATATTTAATTACATATCTTTTTTAATAGCTTAGCTACCAATTGTTAGTGCCTCCAGAGATCTCAGTTGAGTACTCTCTGAGCCTGCTGATGCAAAAGCAGCAAATTTCATAGATTGCTCAATTACTTTTTTGTAACTATTTCTGATAGTGTCTCACATTTACTAGCTGTAGAGGCAGTTTCTAGCTAATAGCCTAATGTTTTAGAAAACTCCCTTCTTTTGAAATGTAGAGTCATAAGATATGTCCACAGTGTAGCTGGAGGAGTAATTTACAGCTTGGGTAGACATACCTGTGCCAGCTGTGATCAAGTCAGTACACTAAAATTAGAAGTAGGTATCTGTGGCAGCACGAATGGCAACATAGGCTAGCCACCCTAAACGTGATTCTATCTGACACTGAGGTATGTACTTGGGTAGCTAGACACTCATGCTACCGTGGCTACACTTCTATTTTTAGCATGCTTCCTTGATCAGAACTAGTTCAGGTATGTCCATCAAAGATGGAAATTATACCTCCAGCTCCAGTGTAGACATACTCCATAGTACTACTTCTTCAGATGATCTCCAGTGCAAGGCTGTTGAACCTGATTATACTGTGGTCTCTGTTACTTAGTGGCACAATCACATGTGTACAGTAGCTTAGACTGTAAATTCTCCTGGACAGGGAACCATCTTGTTTGTTTGTCTGTACAGTTCCTAGCATAATGGGTCCCTGGCCTCTATGTGCGACTATAGCACAAACAATGCTTATTAATAACAACAGATCTGGAATTCTGTGCCCTGGGATGCAGTGTTGTCACATATTCCAAAATCATGAGGCAGGTCCCCCAAAATCAGAAGTTTGAGTTAAAAATCACAAGATTTTTAAATAATAAATTTGAAATCCTTTTATTGGCTTTCTGGTGTTTGAGCCTTTAGGGTTCAGGTTCTTTCAGCATTTATCTACAGCCATGATGGCTAGAAACTTACTTTAATAAAAAAAGAAAGCTGAGAATTTTCACACAATCCCATGATTCCAGGAGCTGGGACTTTCAGGAAAACCCCAAATATTTGCAAGATGCATGATAAAATCATGAAAGTTGGCAACATTGAGTTGGTAAATATTTCTTGAAAATTACATATTGCACACATGATTTGAATTTCAAATATTTTTTTTTAAAGAATAGGTCTTAAGATGTCCAAATCACTTAACCTTTCATCCTCTTCTCTCTTATGTGGGTAAGAAGCATTCTCCTATAGTTGCCTCCTCTTATAAGGCAGATGCAATGAGAGCTCATCCTCTTATTTCAACTTCTTTAATTATCAGAGAAAGACATACTGAGCATTGTTTGGATTTTTATGGACAGACCCTGTTAATTATTTCATTGGAGGAAAAAAACCAGCTGAAAGATTTAAAGTGTGAAAAACACACTGTATTTTTGCTGGCATAACTGACTGGATGAACAGATTTTTATCAAACTTGTGGCCCCCGCCCCTCTCTGCCCCATCCCCTCACCCACCTTTGGGCTGACAACAAGCATAGGAAATTTTATCCAAATGGTATTTTTCTCTGAAAGTACCAAACATCTGAAAACAGGTTTTACAATGAAACTGCCACTCAACCATACCTCTTCTTATGAAAGATTTTGAGTAAAAATTGTTTGACTGGCATTAGCAATATCTGAATAGCATTATCAGGCATATACTGCCTGAATCAACCATGCTTGATTCACAGCACATGCCAAATATAATCTATTTTGTAGTCTCCTCTGAATTCCTTTTGCTTTGGCTGCTCAGTGATGATTGACAGCAAACTAGGGCTAAGCGTTTGAGAACAGCAAAGCCTGCTGAGAAAGGAATATTGTGCTTGTAAATTTCTGAATATTGCAAAGAATCAGAAAAGCCTTCCAGAGAAGTAATAATCCCTCAAAAGAAAGATTATTCTCTTATCTATAATGCTGGAGGTAAAAGATGTGCTATATAGAAAATACTTCAACTGACTGCGTGCCGCCTTGTAGGTATTCTCTGAAATACTGTACTTATGGGGGACTCTCCTAATCCATAGCATTCCCCATTCCTAGAATTTAGTTCAGTGTTGTATTCAGAAAGTGCTACCTCCTTCAATGCCATTACCACATCAGTTAATCAGTTCAACAGATGGGAAGAAAAAGTATATCTGTATGCATGGGCCTTCTTATATAAACAAATAGATTCCTCATCCTTGCTGAAGTGTTTAAATTAGACCAGGGATCGGCAACCTTTAGCATGCAGCCTGTCAGGGAAATCCGCTGGTGGTCCGGGACAGTTTGTTTACCTGCAGCGTCTGCAGGTTTGGCCGATCGTAGCTCCCACTGGCCGCGGTTTACCATTCCAGGCCAATGGGGGCTGCGGAAGGCGGCATGGACCAGAGGGATGTGCTGGCTGCTGCTTCCTGCAGGTCCCATTGGCCTGGAGTGGTGAACCACGGCCAGTGGGAGCCGCGATCGGCCAAACCTGCGGACACTGCAGGTAAACAAACCCTCCTGGCCCGCCAGTGGATTTCCCTGACAGGCCACGTGCCAAAGGTTGCCAATCCCTGAATTAGACCATATTGCCAGTGATTACTTTTCCTTTGCTATTTGATTGAGAGAGCCTAATCAACCTGTCCTATACCAAAATTAAAAAATCAATTATTTACATTGATTTTAGAAATTGGTTAATATTCTTTGACTCATAAAGATATATTAAATGACTTGATCTGATTTGTTTCTTTGTATTTCTTTACTTGATTTAACTGCCCATAGAGTAATTGAGACCCATACATAGAGGATTTTCTGGGACTAAGAAGGAAAGATATAGGCGATAAATTCATTACAATAAAATATTTGTTTATCACTGGAAACACTTTAAAAAATCTTTCATTTCTCTTATTTTCCTGTGAATATAAAGATGCATTTAAATTGTAAATTGATCCAATGCCCATTAAAGCCAATGGGAATCTTTCAGTTAACTTCAGCAGGCTTCAGATCAGTGCCAAATGGCATCTGATTCTATACTTGGCTGTTTTTCACAAACTTTTTCTGATGCCACCTCTTTTCATAGCTGAATGATTCAACATGCAAAATAAGCAAATAAAGTACAAAGTTATACCTCACTGTGCTTGCTTCACCTAATATTGCCAAGTGCAAAATCATACAACTAGGAATAAGAATATAGATTATGCTTATAAGATAGGAGACTGTATCTGAGAAAGCAGTGACTTTGAATAGGACTTTGGGGTCATGGTGGATAACCAGCAGAACATGAGCTCCCTGTGCAAAGCTGGAGCCAACAGGGCTAATGTGATCTCTGAATGCATAAACAGGGGAAGATCGAATCAGAGTAGGAGGAGATATTACTTCTCTCTATATATATATGGCATTGATGAGAGCACTGTCGGAATACTGTGACTAAAATGGTGAAAAATTGGAGAGGAGTCAGAAAGGATCTACAAGAATGGTTTGATGTGTGGAAAGCATGAGTTACAATGAGAGAATTAAGGAGCCTAGGACTTGATCCACAAAGGGAATTTAGGCATTGCAACATTGAATCTAACTTTTAGGCGCTCTGCCGCCTAATGGAATCCTCAGGCCTAAGTGAGGTGTCCGGGCTGTCTGTGCAATGCAGGAGGAGAGACAGACACCTAAAAATGAGGTTCACGCAAGCCAGTACATTGAGTAGGCAGCAGCCTAAGCTAGTCTCTAGGGCCTTGTCTACACTAAGGGGAAAAGTCAATCGAAGTTAGCAATTTGAGTTATGTGAATAACGTAACTCAAATCAATGTAGCTTAGATCTACCTAGTGCTGGGGTCCACACTATGCAACGTCGACAGGAGATAATCTCCTGTCGACTCCCCTTACTCTTCTCGATCAGGTGGAGTACAGGAGTCGATGGGAGAGTGATCAGTGGTTGATTTAGCGGGTCTTCACTAGACCCGCTAAATCGACCACTGATGCATCGATCACTGCAGCATCGATCCTCTGGTAAGTGTAGACAAGCCCTAAGAAATGCTGAGGAGAAGGGTGGGTCCTAAGCCACCCCTGTTAAAGGAAGTTAGGCATCTCTTCTTGGGATTTACAACTGTGAGCCCTCTCTTGGAATTAGGCCCCTAAGCCAGATCAGCACTTTCTTGTAAAAAGAAAAAGAAATTAGGAGAAGTCTCCAACCCCCCACCCTTATACCAGGTATCCCACTGGTTAAGGCATTCACTATGGATATGGGAGACCCAGGTTCACATTTCAACTCTGCCTGATGTAGAGCAGGGATTTTAACCAAGTCTCCCATCTCTCCCAGGAGAGTGCCCTAACCACCATTTTGGGGTGAAGATGTTCCACTTTATATGAAGTACTTATGGATAGTGTGAATGACTCTATAGCCCAGTGGTCCTGGTGCATCCTAAGCTACCAGATGCACCCCTTGGCTGGAGAATGAGGAAGCTCCATACTAGTATAGGATGCTCCAAATGTATTGAATAAGGAATTGTGGACCTAGAGTTCTGAATCAGGCTACCTACCTGTCCATGTAAAAAAAAAACTAGTTATGCAAATAACCCAGATATGAAGAATCTTTCATTATTAACCAATTTGAAGGAAAAGGCCTATTGGCAGCAACAAATGAGGGACCAAGAAAGATGGCATTAGACAAATGTTGAAACCCTGGGTTGCCTTGTGTCACATGACACAGGAGCATGTAATTTAAAAATCCAGTGTCTTGATCAGTTACCTGGGAGACTCAGGTTCCAGTCCCTGTGCCAAAGACTATAGGAATAAAAGAACATTAACGTTTAACAGAATCCCAGCCTTGGCTTCCCAGGTTATTTGAGTGAACGGAAGCAGTTCATATAGTGGTATGTCACTCACTGTCATGGAGTAATAGGAAGTCTGAGAGAGAGATAGTGAGCCCTCCAGCCCAAACAGTTTCAACTAGATATAATTATCCTGTTCTATATAGGTTCTTGTACTGCCCTCATCACTGGTGCCAGTGCCTTTCAGTAGTGCATTAAGTATTACATGACTCACATCAGTCATTTGCGGTTTGTTATCCTTTCGCCGGGGAAGAACTGTGTGTGCAGTATAGTGTGGTGTTTTGATAGGTTTTTATTTTTATAAATGTACACGCTGCTGTGTATGCATTAGAGAAGGCAAAGTTGAAGAAATACAACTTTGTTCTTGAGTGGAAGGTGGCGAGTTGGCACTGCTCCTTAGTTCCTATGGGAGCGTGTACCACATTCTCAGACTAGTCCTTGTGAAAGCTCTATGCCCTGACAAGCTTTACCTTTGCAGTAGAAAGTCCCATTGTGCCTGAGGATTAGAGTTGTGGACCACAATATTCATCCTGGAGATTTCGGCAATCCTTTAGATCTTCTGGACTCAGGCCCTGAGTGCCCTCTCGGTAAAAAATGAAATTTTGAACTTGACTTGGTATTCTTTGAAAAGCCAATGTAGAGTGGAACAGAGGCATGACATGTTTGTAATTAACCTGTTACATAGGCATTTATTAACTCAACCTTTCATTTTTTTCTTATTTAAATAGTGCAAGAATAGCATATGTATTGGACCTAGTTCTTGTGTCACTCAAACCAGTGTAATTCCACTGATTTCAATGGAGTTACACTGGTATCAAAATAGTGCAAAAGGAAAATCAGTCCTAATAGGGTATTTTGGAATAAGAATAAAAAATTAGACATTTTTATTTGTATTTCCCTAACGAGTGGAAAGCAATGCAATAGTGTACCCGAAAGCAAATTCTGGCCCACAAGGCAGTTAATGGAAAATGTGCAGAAAAGGCTGACAAAAGCCAACCCTGTTAACAAGGGAATTAATGCAGCTCATTCCAGTTCATCACTGCCTTAACTACAGCTTTCTAACAGGCTTAACACCTGTGCATTTTGGAGCAGATGCTGATCTGAGGGGCTCAGTGCCACTAGATCAGCGGTTCTCAACCAAGAGTCGAGGGGCCCCTAGGGGGCTGTGAGCAAGTTTCAGGAGCTCTGCCAAAATAAACCAGAGAGCAGGGCTGTCGTTAGACTCGCTGGGGCCTGAGCAATTTAGCTTTATGGCCTCCCACGCCCGGGTTTGGGGCCCTGGTAATTGCTCTCCTTGCTACCCCCTATCACCAGCCCTGCCTTTCATCTACTGAATATGCAGAAAAACAGTTGATGTAGCATAGGTAGCATGTTGTGGGTGGGTGTGGGGGGTGGGGCACTAAATTCATGGGCTATTTAAATGCGGGGGTAAACAGAGACCTCCTGTCCTTGGACCATCTCTCCCAAATGATGATCATAACCCCATGGGAGTATTACACCACTTCCACTGAAGGTTCTGCAAAATCTTCCAACTCACTTGTTCAAGGTGAATTTACATTTAGGAAGTGGAATAATTCTTTGGGTAGATGGAAGACATTGTAAAGTCTAAATGGAAGACATTGTAAAGTAACCCTTAATGGTTGCAGATCAATCACTTATCGATCACACATTGAGGACAAGAAGTGAAAAGCTGTAACCAATATTTCATAGATTTTTGTCTTCTTCTGGAAAGCTCATGGAATGACAGTTAATGATTTGTCCTCTGCCTTTTGTCAGTACCTAAAATCTGAACAGTGTGTGTCTGTCTTCCTTTTTTATTATAATGTTATTTTTATTATGATAGCATCATTATTATTATTTGTTTTATAGTAGCAGCAAGAGGCCTCAAATGGATTGGGGTCCTATTGTACTGGGCACAACACACAGAGTGAGAGACAGTTCCTGTCCCAAAAACTTTGTCTCACTAAAATAGATAAGAGAGACCACAGGAAGAAAAGGCGCAGAAAAGTGAATTCACTCACCCACGTTCGCGTAGGAAGTGGCAAAGCTGGGAATAGAACCCTGATTTCCTGACGCTTAGTGCCCTATCCACTTGACCGCGCTGCCCTCCACAATCAAAATGTCTTGATGATTTATACTTGTTAATCTAGTGTGTATAAATAGTTTGTAGTACATAACTACTCGTTTGCATTACCTCATTATGTCACTTCTTCCATTACAAAGCAAAGTAAATGTGAGTTAGTGTTAAGGCAGAGGTTTCCAAACTGTTTGCTGGTACAACCCATTTTAATTAATTATTTTCACTGGGGGCCCAGACAGCACAGAGGACTCCATTTTGAAGAGTAAAATGGCATCCTATGCACCGTGTGACCTCACAGTCACTGTACAGGTGAGGTCACGCTGCATGGATGATGCTATTTTTCTCTACTAAATGGCATCCCCCACACAGCGTGACCTCATATGTATGGTGTGTGCGAGGTCACGCTGGTGGAGGATGCCATTTTGTAGAGCAAAATGGTGTCCTCCATGCATTATGATCTTTCATGCACTGTACATATGAGATCATGCTGTGTGAAGCAAAATGGCATCCTACGCACAGTAGGGATTACCGCAACCCCATCTGCTGATGGCACAACCCCATTTGAGGTTGTGACACACATTTTGGAAACTGATGAATTAAGGCCTTTGTACACTATGATAAGCTTGACCTATATTCTGTTGCAAGGATTCAGATGTGCTCCACTGAAGAAGATGGTACACAGGTTGTTCTGTGGCAACTTCAAATGAATTAAAGTCCTTTTAAGAAAAGTACAGCTGAATAATCAGTACAGCATTCCTTGTGTCATTTAATTTCTTATAAAATTCAATTTTTTTCATTCTCAAATTAATATTTAATTATCACTATACTGTAGATTTTTTTTATTAAAATAAAATTGGCTGCATTTTTTAAGTCTTCAAGGCAAGCCTAGAGGTTTTGGCAGTTGGGTGGGGACTGGTTGGGGCTTTTGTCACTTGATAAGATGTGGGAGGACATTTGGGAACTGTGGGAGAAGCAGATTAGCTTGGTGTTTCTGTTTAGAAAGACTGGGAGTGAAACAATTAACATTGTTGCCATTTAAATTATCATTAGGTTTCACAGTTAACAAACAATGGGAGCAGCCCACATCACTCAGAGCTATTGTTTCAGATTCTGCAGACTCCAGCAGGCAGCACTGCATGGATTCACATGAGTTTGTTTTTTTTCTTCCACCATAGGGGCTGGAGACATCTCCCTTTTCAATGAAAGTTTTTAGATTCTGAAACACAGAATCTAGAGCAGATTTCTCAGCCACTGAATTGTGCACTGCATGAAGATTTGTTATAGTATTTCTGAGTTGAAATAATCAGTTTAGACCTTAGAGAATTCTGTTTCCTGGGCTTTTCATAGATTCCAAGGCAGGAAGGGACCATTGTGATCATCTAACCTGACCAGCTGTATATCACAGGCTGTAGTACATCCCCCAAATAATTCCTAGAGCATATTTTCTAGAAAAAACATTTAATCTTGATTTAACAATGGTCATGATGGAGAATGCATCACGACCCTTGGTCAATTGTCACAATGGTTAATTACTCTCACCATTAAAAATTTATACTTTAATTCCAGTCTTATCTATTCAGAAAAACATTCTCATTCTCTCTCACAGACACTCACATTCTATTCTATATAGGTTCTTATACCACCCTCATCACCACAGTATCTGAGCACCTTCCAGTAGTGTGTTAAGCAATGTGACTTACACATTTGTCACATGCCGCTTGGTCTTTCATCCTCTCTGCAGAGAGAGAAGCATGTGGAATATCTTGTTTTGGTAGGGTTTTTGTTGTTATACAAATATACCTATTGCTGTGTGCATATATTAGATAAAGCAAGGTCAAAGAAATGTGCCTTGCACTTGGAGAGGAAGTGATGAGATTTGTGATGGTCTTTAGTTCTTTGGGGGAGTTAATTATAGTCTTGCACTGTTCCCAGAGAAAGTTCCATCTCCCCCATAGACAAGGTTATTGCTGAGCATTCCGTTGTGCCAGAGGAGTGTAGTTGACCATGGACTTTGTCCCAGAACTTTAAAAAAATCTTTTCAATATCCTGGGTCCAGGTCCTTATGCCTTTGAAGATAAGGACTAAGACCTTGAACTTGTTAGAGTAGATCTACTCTGTTAGAGTAGGCTGTCACTTGGTTGAATGGAAGCTTTCTGTATGACAGATCATGATTGATTAGTTATTTCAACCTTATTTTCAGAAAAAAATTGCCATGTGCAAAAATCCCATTGGAAAATAGGTTTTCAGAGAAAAATAATTGTAGCATGGTTTCTCCTTGTGAAAATTGACTCCTTTTATCCCAACCGGCCAGATAATTTGGAATGTCTCATGACTCTCTCAAGTATGGGAAAGGGTCACCTATAAGAAAAGTGCATATAAGAGATTTTTCTAATGTTTATAAGACAGATAGCCAAAACCTTCCAGGATTTAGAATGTGTTAATCTCTCTCCTTCTCATGTGACAACATGAGTGATGCTTGTGGAGTATGTCTTATTCAGGCAGCACTAGATTCTTGTTGAAGAGGCTCCTGCCACCAGTCAAGATCTTTTTAATGTCCTTATGCATCAAAATTAATAATTTAAAATGAGCAAGGAAGCTCAAAGGGTAATCTGGGTCATGCATCTTTATGGAACACAAAACCAGGGTTGATTTATAGATTCTGGTAACGTTTGTTAATCTTTGTCTCTAATTCTGTGTGCAGAAACTCCTCAGTTGCAGTGCTGCAAAAAAAAACAAACAAAAAAAACCCCACCTTGAGTTGTAAGCCTTACAGTGCACAAAGCAATCAATTGGCCTCTGGAAGCGACCCATAATTCCTCAAGTGGTTGCTCTGCTCATTGTTTTGGACTGGAGATATGTGCCCCTCCCCTTTCAAAGCCCCGATTCTGCTAGCCCTTGCGTGCTGTGCTGATTTGCTCCAGGACACAAAGCAAACCATTAATAAGGAATGCTCCTGCTGTTGAACACAGAGGCAGGTGTCAGAGTAGCAGCCCTGTTAGTCTGTATTCCTTTTATTTTTGCAGAGGCAGGGGTGTGTGTGTGAGAGAGAGATTGCTGTGCAGAGATCTGGGGAGGGAGGCAGGGCTGATGTTGGGGTTTCCCCCTCCCTCTGCCTCAGGACTGGTTGCTTTCTGCCATTGTCTGAACTTACAAAACAGCCTGCTGACACACTCTCTGTCCCCCAAAACACAGTGTCTCTCCTCCTCCCCCCCCCACACTCTCTCTCTCCTCTACCCCTTCAGTTGAAAAGCAGCTGACAATGTAGTTGGATGCCCACGGAACAATGGGTTTGGGAAACCTGCATCACGTGACGCTGTCCCTGCCCCTTGAGGCATTGCAAACCCTTCCCAAAGCACCCTGCTGCCAGTTGCAAGGTGGGATAGCTACCACAATGCACTGCTGTCTTTGCCATTGCAAGAGCTGCTAATGTGGATGCGCTCCACCGTCACAAGAAGCAGTGTGGAAATGCAACAGCAGTTTAATTCCAGTGCTTTAATAAAAGCGGCATAAGTTGTTGCACCGAAACTTGCCAGCGTAGACATACAGGCAGCAGAGCTTTAATGTGGCTGTGTAGTCACAGCACTCAGCACTGTAAAAAACCCCACCTCCGCAAGGGAAGTAGCTCCCAATGCTGGGAGTGCGGCTACCAGCGCCAGTGCACTGTCTACACTGCCACTTTACAGCATTGAAAAACTTGCAGTGCTCAGGGGTGTGTTTTTTTTCACACCCCTGAGCAAGAAAGTTGCAGCGCTGTAAAGTGGCAGTGTAGACAAGGCCTTAGTGATTACGAGGAACCCCCAAGGCTAGAGTTTATAGGACCTAGCAACTGAGATGCCTTCAGCACTTCTCCATGAGTTACGGTACGGCTACCAGGCTGCTGAGTACCTTAAAAAGTTGGGCGTACCACAGCACTGAACAGCCATACTAATTACAGTGACACCCCTAGGAGATGATTTGTCCATGAGGCTGAAAATTATCTTTAGAATATTGAGATTTAGAGCATATTTTAAATATTGTTTTCTTGTTGTGCTAGTTGAAATTTATTCTTTTGTTTAAAAAAAAAAACGCACCTTGTTCTCAAAATAAAAATGCCACAAGATGTAACGCCTGCATAATAATTGGCTTATGTAACATTCTGGTCTGTCCCCACAGAGGCAGAACGCTTTTAATTTTGGGATTAGCTCCAAAGAGAAATCATTTCAAGTTGACTCGCCAAACAGAAAACTAGGGGCCACATCTGCAGATGGTGTGCCTCAGTGTAAATTTATGCCAGCCGAGGCTGGGGCCCTATGACGCTTCGATTTTGGAAGCGATGGTCTCCTTGGTTCTGCCGCTTACCTATTTCATAAGAGTTTAAAAATATTTCATCCTAAATTATTACAATGTGGTGGTTGTACAGTATATTTTTAAATAAACAGGACAATAAAAGTAACTGTACATTTGTTTTAAAAAGTGAAATGCTTCTGCTGTGTGTCTTCTAATATTCCCCCCGCCCTGTTTTCTTTAAAGGACAGGGTGTACTTTGGCCAGTTAAACAAAATACCCTTGTTTATCTTTACAGAAGTGTTTTTTCTCCTGCTGGTTATGAAAGTTACTGACACACATCCTCTGAGTACCAAGAGGAGAGAGATTCCAGAATGTTATTTTCTTAATAAAAGACATTGAGAGTTGTTTTACTTTGCTTCAAGGACTCTTCTCTAATACACCGTTAATCAATGCTGCAACCGATGTGCTACCGCATTTTAAAAGCTAAAACAATTTGCTGTTGAACCCATCCGGATGTTTAGGCTGCCATTTTGCTAATCTCAAACTGTGGCGCCATCTAGTGGCCATTTATTTAGCACGTTCTATTCTATTCCAAAAGGTCTGTAACATCTACGGTTTTAATTAATAAATTAAATTAAATAAATTAAATAAACACAATTAATAAATACAGGCACGCAGAAAACCATAATCGTTTATAACCAAACCTTTTTCTAAAAGTCATCTATGATAGCTTTATATTTCTCTATCTTTATTAATCTCCCATGGGGCAGGGGAGAGAGAGAGAATGAACCAGGCATGACAGAAGTCAGTCACTAAGGTTAATATACGACCGGAGGGTACTGAGAGCCTACAGTGATGAGAGCAAATAAGTTTCATTTATTTGCAGTTGGATTTTTGTGGCTGTATTGTAAATTGAAAATTAAGGACTAAGGGCCAAATCTTTTCTTACAGAGATCTACCCATGCATCTTTGCATGTCAGTAACCACACTCAGAATGATCTTTTATCACTTGACCCTTCACTTTGGATGCTGTGGATCTGACTTGGTTGGGGGGGGGGGGGAGTTGCTCTGGAGATTTGCACAACTCTGCCCTTAGGACTAGATCCACAATAGGGACATAGGATCCATCATCTACAGGTCAAGCTGGAGATGTAAATTCCAAATCAAGTAGATGTCCTGTGCTAGCTCTGATTAAGCTAGTGCACTAACAGTATAGTGTAGCCACAGCAGCGCAAATGGCAAAGGGTAGACACCCCAAGAATGTACCTTAGCATCTTGGATGGGTATGTTCTTGGGGCAACTGGTGCCTTCTGCCACTTGTGCTGCCTTGGCTACCTGTGCTAGCTTGATCAGAACTAGAGCAGGTATGTCTCCTCTAGTTGGAATTTCACCTGCCACTTCAAGTGTAGACATACTCTTAGTCTCAGCATTGCAACACCTAACTTTACGTGCCTTGTCATCTACTGGAATCCATAGCTCCAAGTTAGGAGTCCAGGCTGCCTATACCATCTATGGGGAGGGTTAGGTCCCTAAGAATAGGGTTCACAAAATCCCAGCAAGCTGAGCAGGCAGCCACCTAAACTAGCCAATGGGAGATGCTGAGGCGAATGTGTGGCCTCATTCCTGCAAAGGGATTTAGGCCCCTACACCCAGATTGGAGGGAGGTACCTGTCTCCACTTATAATTCACAGCTGTGAATCCTCTCCAGGTCTTAGGAACCCAAGCCCTTTCTTGCAAAAACAACTGAGGAGGTGGTGCTCTTCTCGCCTTTATCCCAGTGATTGAGGTACTCATCCAGGGTGTGGGAGATCAGGCTTAAATCACTTTCAACTGTACTCTGATCACAGATGTAGACTGATGGTAAACATTAAAAATAATGTTTATTTTTAGTGTACTACATATCTCTAAGTTTTTTCCTTTAAAACTTTGCAGTAGCTGTATGACTTGGCACATTGAAGCCTTTCTGATGATAAATACAAAATAAAGAAGAATTTTTGTTGTTTGGACTAAAAGGTAAAACACCTCTATTGCATGTTTGCCTTTGTCATGCCACCTGGAGAGAATGCCATTTGTAGATAGCGTGGGCTGGAATTAAATCCATTATACTTCAGTATTTTTCCTGTGACCTTTGCACTTTCACCTGTTTAGGGCCAGGCATAATATGACCCTTAATATTAGCTCTTGGCTAAATTCTGTCTGGTTCTTGCATAGACCGCATTAATAGGAGTTCAGAGGCTGCTGCTCCTTCTCAGCTTGAGGGTCCACCATGCCCAAAACAGGGTGGTGATGATGAATGCCACCCCATTCCAGGCTTAAGCCACAGTATTGTGATGGGGGTGTGTTCCTCTGGCACACTCGGGAATTATGCTCAATCATTCAGGGTACAGATTACCATCCATGTCCTATCAAAACTAATCACTGTTTCTTGTGTTTGGAATCTTGGGTACTGTCAATGAATTTTGTGCAAATGGGTACAAGATCAAGAATTAATAGCAGAAACTATTCAGGAAATAATTCCAAATAATGAATCTGAGAAAATCAGAAGTTTTGTGAGGACCATTTGCAAGTAGAAACAGAGGTGAAACTGTGAGAATAAATTCTTCACTGCAAATTATTTGCTTATCTCAGAATAGTTCCCAAACTAGTCAGAAAAATGAAACCCCATCTTTTTCTCCCTGTAACATATAACAAAATAGATGGAAATGGAAAACACACTACAGAAACAGCATATACCCACTATGTTTTATCTCCAAAAATAAACTGTAGGCTATTTATACTCAGGCACTCACAGACAAATAGAACCAGATAATTGTTGTCCCAAAAGTCCCACTTTCTTTTTTTCTTTAAAAGTAGAATATTCCCCCAAGACCCCACTCTTTTATGCTCTAAAATATACTGGAATGCAATAATCTCAAGCCAAACCAACAAGAAAGAGAATGATAAAAAAATGACAACCAAACTGTTCATGACATCACATTCATCCCAGCTAAACTGGGAAATAGAGAGAAATATAAACCTTTACAGAGCAGCAGCTGTCCAATTAAATTGAACAGATCACAGGAGAAAATATTCAGTTCCTTTTCCCGCACACTCAGATTCACTTTCCTTTCAAACCTGAGGGCTTCCATATAAAATCATACTCCTTATTAGGTGCTTTTAAATTATTTGGAGCTTTTTTGAAACAAACGTAGCTGGAAGAGAAGAGAATGGCAACGAAATACTAAGATGCAGCAGCCATGCAGTTAATGCATTATTCACATTCCCTCCAACCCAGAAAATTGGAAGAGAGAAGAAAGAAACCCACACAATAAGCCAGATTCTCCTTCTCCCTGACATAGGAGGGCATTCTCCTGCTTCAGGCCACATAAGGGAGGTAGAGTGTGAGTCCCTGAGTCCTGGGAAGTACAGAAACAACTCTCCCTCCCTACTTCCCCAAAGATACTTGATCCCCAAAGGGGGCAGAGAGTGGGGTCAAACCTTCTCCATTTTATTAGAGTAATTTACTGCAAAAGTGACCCATTGACACTATTTCAATGAAATAACCTTTGGACTGAATATATACAAAAGTGTTATTTCAGCTCCTCTGTTAACATGCATAGGACCATAAAAAACAAGCCTGATTCTTTACAAGAACAAAATTATTAGGGGAAATAGGTAACATATTTCTCATGTGCTGTTTTATGGAAGCACAACACCAAGATATTTTTCATGAGCTATTTTATGGAAGCCTGACTCCAAATATTTTTTTTCACCCTCTTTTTTCCAGTTGTGTCAACCCTCCTGTATTCCCTTCTCTATTAGGGGTGTATTTGGTAGTTTATTTAGCCATAAGATCTCACTGTGTGAACTGCTGAGAACCCGCAACTTCTATTGAAGTCTGTTGCAGTTCAAATACAAGACAGGACAAGCTTTAAGCAAGCAAGCAGGCTGGTCTGCCGACGGGCTGCTCCGCCTGTTAGCTTTTCCACCCTCTCCTCTATTTCTCTCTCTCCCCCCGCGCATTACATTCTCCAACAGATAAAAGGAATACACTGGCTTTGTTTAATATTCTTATTTACCAATTTCTATCTACCACATTCCTTGCTCTCGGGCCTTGAGCCCAGTCCTGGGAGGCTTCCCACGGTTCATGTCATCTGGGCGAGATTCCAAGGTTCATGCCCTTGAGAGGAGCTGTGTGTGCACTGCTCCTACACAACGTTCTGGGTGTGCCCTGAATGTTGCCAAGTGCATGAACCTTGCATGAATGCTACATCCCCTCCTTTTTTGTTTATTTGTGCTCGGCCATCTCATGGTAGCCATCAATTTGCTTTTGCAAGCCAATTAACTCCCAGACAGACAAGGTCATAACTCGTGGAGCCTGCCAGGGCGGGTCTCGACAAAGCCTTAACAAAATGGAAATACATTGCACACAGCAACAGCAAAAAATAAGCTTAAGAAGGTAAAGTGTAATTGGCCGGGCCCCAATTAGCCATGCTAGAGTACTGGGAAGAGAGGTTTGCGTAAGCAGCGAGCATCGTCTCATTCCCTATTTCCTCAGGGTGATGACATACTGGAATAAGGCACGTACCTAACAATTCTTCAGCTGCTACAAAATCAAATAAACAAAAGTGGGTAACATTTGCTATTGAAGCCAATCTTTCCCATAGGTTGTATGTCATTCGGCCCCGTAACGGGCGAGGCGCTCCTGAGTCAACCCCTACAGGAAATAGCAGGCACATAAGGCACACAATCAATACAGATTTGGCAGTGATTTGGGCGAGAAAATGGCCACAAACAGAGTCTCAGGAGTCTCTGGCTGTTGGTTTGCTGCCAGTCTTCGTTGAGCCGCGGCGACCAATGCTTTCACTGCTCCCCATGTCACGGTCTGGCTTGGGACGCTATGTCTCCTCCATCTCCGTCCCGCCATTGTCGACCCGGGAGGCACCGCATTCTCCTCCAAGGTCAGCTGAAACTCTGGTATGGGGTTCGACAGCCCCTGGTGCCACGCCATGCTGTTTCAGTGCTGGTCGCAAACACCGGGCCAGAACCCACAACGGTCCTGCAGAGAGAGACACAGCAGCATATCCCCGACCACAAGTAATTAAAGGTACTGGGCCCAACCATTGCGGATCGGGCAGCTGACGGTAATAGACACGCGGTCTTTCCAGTACTTTGGACTTATGAAAATGCCAATCCGCGGGGGTCTGCTGATCTGCGTTCAACGTTAAATTATTTAAAGTAAACAAAAGGACATGCAATTGTTGCTGAATGTCTCCTAAGGTTCGGAGACGCAGCTCCCCTTGTTTTAATTGTTTATCAAGCAAGGTTTTTAGCGTGCGATTTGCACGTTCAACAATAGCTTGGCCTGTGGAATTATAAGGGATCCCGTGTTTTAAACGGATGTCCCATTGGGCACAAAAGGTGGAGAGGGCTGTGGAGCAATAGGCTGGGGCATTATCCGTTTTTATCTGGCTCGGGCCACCCATAACAGCAAAACAGGCTAGCAAATGGTGAATAACTTTGGGAGTGGCTTCCCCACGCTGTGGGGTCGCCCAGAGGAATCCCGAATAGGTATCAATGGAAACATGTAAAAACGAATAGGGGCGGAATTGTGGCACGTGAGTGACATCCATTTGCCACAGATGATTCGCTGTGGTACCTCTGGGGTTAACGGCATAAGAAAAGGTAGGGGCAGCAGCGGCACAGTGGGGGCAGGAACGAACAATGGAATGTGCATGATCAGCAGGAATGTGAAACTGCCGGGCCAAAACAGAGGCAGACTGATGAAAAAAGGAATGGCTTTCGATGGGGTCAGAAAAAAGGGAATTTACCTGACCACGTAACGCGCATTGCCTTCAGTGAGTAGCCCAGGCAGAGGGGTGTGACTGCAAATATGAGCAACAAAATAAGGGAAATTATGAGTGGTGATAAGATACTGTAAGGACAAAAACAGGCGAAGAAGGTCTGCATCAACCTGAGGGGTAATAAGAGCAAGGGGTAAATGATCAATTACCTGATAAACATAATGGGTGTCCACAATCAAATTAAAGGGACAATCAGCAAAAAGTTGAAATGCCAAAATAACAGCAGCTAGTTCCGAGCGCTGCGCGGAACGCTGGGTCAGCGTAAAACGAGAATGCCAACGAGGGGGGGTCACCTAATTGATAGGTGACAACACCGCGATGTGGAGAGCCATCAGTAAAAAGAGAGATAGCTGAAACAATAGGTCGAGAGCGGCTAAGACGATGTACGATTAGTGGCACCTTTTGTGTGATCACCAACCGAGGATCTTTTGGGGGATTATAAAAGATCTCTCCCACATAATCACAAAGAGCAACCTGCCAGGCCAAGGAGGTGTGGTACAAGTAATCAAATTCACTACGTGATAAGGGGAACACAATGGCAACTAATCAGTGCCCTAAGTTGCACTGCACGGTGGCGGGCTTTACGAACAAGGTCAGACAGGGCGTCTAAATAAGGATAAATGTTTCGAGGAGGAGTGGAAGACAAATATATCCACTCTATGATAGAGACGGCTGTGTCTGTACGAGGTACAAACAGAGCCGCAGTAGGCGTATGAGGGGTGGCAAGGAGAACCAACCGCAGGGGACGAACCTCAGTGAGTCTATCCACAAACAGCTGACTCAACACTGCATTGATCTGTTGAATGCAGGCAATGTGCTCCTCAGTGATGGCAATAACTGCGCCCGGTGCCCGAGCTCCACGTAGGAGCTCGAACAACGGCTGCAGCATCGATGTGGGGAGACGGAAGTAGGGTCGAATCCAATTTAAATGACCCAAAATTTGTTGTAATTTAACAAGGGTTAGGGGTTGGGGTAAAACCACTTCCGGGCGAACAGGGGCAGCATAGGTTTGTAAAACCTGATGCCCGAGGTATTGGTAGGGATAAGAGCGTTGAATTTTTTCTGGTGCCACTAACAGGCCATTTTGGCCAAGAATCTGGGACAAATATTCAAGCTGTTGTGCCGTAACCTGGGGACCACTGAGCAAAATGTCATCCATATAATGGTAGACCTTTAGTGTGGGGTATCGGGCACGAAAAGGGGCGAGGGCCCGATCCACAAAAAGTTGGCACAAGGTTGGACTATTTTGCATTCCCTGGGGCAAGACCTTCCACTGATACCTTTGAGAGGGTCACTGATTATTATATTCTGGCACCGTAAACGCGAATTTTTCACAATCTTGTGGGCAAAGGGGGATTGTAAAAAAACAATCTTTTAAATCTAACACACAAAGCTGATCGGTTTGAGGAATTAAATTCGGGTTTGGCAACCCAAACTGCAAGGGGCCCATGGGTTGGATGCATTTATTTATTTCCCTTAAATCATGTAACAGCCTCCATGCACCAGATTTTTTCTTAATAACGAACACCGGGGCGTTCCAAGGACTAGTGGAGCTCTCCAAGCGCTGTGCATGCAAATATTGTTGTACAAGTGAATGAAGCACTTTCAGCTTTTCTAGGGGGAGGGGCCACTGGTCAATCCATACGGGCTCTAAGGATTGCCATACCAATGGTAATGCGGAGGGCAAGGTGGGTGGGGGAGAGTTTTGGGGCATTATATATTAATATCGAGGGTGGTGTCCAGCTTTACAAGTAAGTCACGGCCCCAAATATTGAGGTGGACAGGGAGCACAAAAGGGCGGATTGTAGCAAGGGCACGGCCTCCTGGTTTAGAGACCGTGACTCAAGACAAACTTTGGCGCCCGGGTTTGCTACCCCCGATCCCCCACAACTCTTTAGAAGGAACTGTTGGCCAACTGACCAGCCACTCCGGATCACGAATCACCGTAACGTCAGCTCCAGTGTCCACCAGCCCTGTAAAAGGAAAATTATTTAAAAGAAGTGTTAACTGAGGTTTCGAGGGGCGGAGTGACATTGTTAGAGCAACAAGTGGAGAGGAAGTGTTGTGAGACGGCAACTGAGACAGCGTCGATCCAAAGCCGTTCCCACCCTGGGCTCGATCCTCTGTGGCTGGCACCTGATAGGGGATTAAAATCAATTGTGCAATTGACCGTCCACGCGGGAGCGACTGCGGAAGATGGGTCCACACCTGAACCTTAATAACACTGGTGTAATCAGCGTCAATGACCCCTGGGATGACAAAAAAACCCTGTTTCCCAGAGTGTGAGTGAGGGAGAACCAGACCCACAAAATCTGGCAGGGAGAGGTCCCGTCACCTGTGTAGGTATGGCGCAAACCTCCCCCGGCAACTGAAAATCAGCGTCCTCCTGTATAATCAAATCAAGCCCTGCACTTCCGGCAGTTGCCGCCCTCATGGAGTCTATGGATTGTAAGGCAGAGGAACAGTTGTCTGAGTGGGGATCACCCCCGTTTGGTCCTGGGTTCGGGGGGAACCCGTCGTGCGGTTTCCCGACCTGCTACGACACTGATTAGCCCAGTGATAGCCCTTCCGACACTTGGGGTACTTCTTTGGGGGTGGGCGGGCGCCGTCGACGAGCGGCACTCCTGCTGAAAGTGACCCTCCTTACCACAGCAATAACAACGCTTCCCCTCCTTCCCGCTTTTCTGCAGGGCGGCAGCCAGAACCCCAGCTTTATGTGCTTGTGTGCCAATGTTTTGGCACGCCCGCAGCATGTCCGACAGCTCTAGAACGCCAGCGGCTTGTGCCGCCTGGAGAGCACGGCGGCAATCCTCGTTCGCATTTTCAACCACCATTTTTAACAGGATCTCCTGAGCTGCCGCAGGGTTATCCACCTGTCGGAGGATAGCCTCCTGCAATCTGTTGGTAAAATCCATAAAGGACTCTGATGCACCCTGACGGATACTGGCAAAGCTTTTGGAAGACTTGCCTGAATCCGGGACCTTCCGGAAAGCATGCTGGGCGCAGGCGGAAATAATGGGGGAGACAGCCTGCTGGAGTTGAGACTGCATCTGAACGGTAGCAAACTGGCCCTCCCCTGCCAACTGCTCATAAGTGACACCTTGCGCTATATATACCTGGGCTTGGCATTCTGCCATCTGCCAATACTCACTAAGCAAAATAACATACTGACTGGGCGTCAGCATCACGTGCAACAGCGCCTTCCAATCTTCAGGGACCAGGGTGTACCCAGTACCTAGCCCTTCAGTGAGACCACGTACATACATGCTAGTGAGGCCGAACACGCAAATCACTTTCTTTACCTCTCTGATCACCGAGTAAGGCAAACTGACCCAGTTTGCAAGCTGGTTGCCCTGGCCATCATCCTGCCAGGTCACCGGGCAAACTGAGACCAGATCAGCTAATTCCTCTACTGTAAGATCTGGGCGAGTCTTCGCTGCGTGAACCATTTGTTGCACCAGCGAAAGCCCCTGAGCAGACGCGGACGATCCCCCAGGGGGCCCCGGAGCTTGGGGCCCCATGGGGGGATGGTGATCACACTCCAGCTCCAGAGGGGAAAACAAGGGAGGCGGTGGTAACTGAGGCACTGGGGGCGAAGCAGGAGGAGGGATGGCTGCAGAAGCGGACAGGGGTGGCGAGATCGGCAGCCCCTCTATTGGCGCGGGGGAGGGTCTTTCCAAGGCGACACGCTGTGTCGCATCGCCAGGAGGGGGGATGGCTGCAGGAGCGGACAGGAGTGGTGAGATCACCAGCCTCTCTATTGGCGCGAGGGAGGCCTTTCCGAGGCGACACGCTGTATCGTGTCGCAGCAGAGGTGCCAGGCATGTAAAGCCTGCATGGGCGCCCGAGGCTCTTTGTGCAATGTCTGGCCCAACCGCTCCCAGTCCGCTAGCTTAAGGGTTCCAGCTTCAGGGTACCACGGGCATTGGGCATTCACCTCCTGTAGCAGGAGAGTGAGTTCTCGAGCGGGGCAATCATGCTGAGCCTTATGCAGCAAATACTGTAGCTCATTGCGGTGTTACACTTGCAAAGCAGAGAGGGAGCTTCCCATACTTACCACAATGAAAAATACTCACCGGGATCCGCGAAGCGGATGAGTGACGCGTCCGAAACCCTTTCTGGGCAAGGTGAGTGCTGAGGGCCCCACGTTTGGATGCCAGTTGTTGCGGTTCAAATACAAGACAGGACAAGCTTTAAGCAAGCAAGCAGGCTGGTCTGCCGACGGGCTGCTCCGCCTGTCAGCTTTTCCACCCTCTCCTCTATTTCTCTCTCTCCCCCCACGCATTACATTCTCCAACAGATAAAAGGAATACACTGGCTTTGTTTAATATTCTTATTTACCAATTTCTATCTACTGCATTCCTTGCTCTTGGGCCTTGAGCCCAGTCCTGGGAGGCTTCCCACAGTTCATGTCATCTGGGCGAGATTCCAAGGTTCATGCCCTTGAGAGGAGCTGTGTGTGCACTGCTCCTACACAACACTCTGGGTGTGCCCTGAATGTTGCCAAGTGCATGAACCTTGCATGAACGCTACAGAAGTCAGAACCAGGGAGTCAAGTAGGATTTAGGTAAATCCTTCAAGTTAAGCACATGCTTAATTGCTTTGCAGAATCAGGGCCTAAATTCACTCTCAACCTCCATTTTATATTATTAGCCACCATTATTATTGGATTATTAAATCCAATAAACTGAGAACACATAATCTGGGAGGGGAGAGGTATCTCTGCTAGTTAACTCCTGGAAATGTGCTGGAAATGGCCCACCTTGATTATCACTTCAAAAGGTTTTTCTCCCCTCACCCCACTCTCCTGCTGGTAATAGCTCATCTTAAGTGATCACTCTCCTTACAATGTATATTTTTTCATGGTCTGTGTGTATATAAAATTTCCTCACTATACTTTCCACTTTATGCATCCGATGAAGTGAGCTGTAGCTCATGAAAGCTTATGCTCAAATAAATTGGTTAGTCTCTAAGGTGCCACAAGTATTCCTTTTCTTTTTGCGAATACAGACTAACACGGCTGCTACTCTGAAATCTGCTAGTCTTGTACATATTCCATAGTTCCTGGCTATGGGATACACAACAATGAACAACGTTTTCTTGTTGTTGTCATCCTCTTTTAACATTTGTCACATTGTTTTAAGATAATCTCAAATAAATTATCATAGCGCCAATAGCATCTAATATAAAATTTTATTCTGAAAAAAATGTAAGAGAAGTGAAGTGGAAACATTTTGAAGTCCTGTCACATATCAGCTGGTTTAATTGGCTATAACTATTTTAGTTCACTTTTCCATTTGTCCTTGATTTTGTGCCTGACGGGATTCAGTGTAGAATTTAGACATCTTAGCAGCAACACCTTTGTAACCTTTGGAACTTTCAGATCGACTCTATTGTAATGTTTTGATTCTGGGCATTTTTTCCTCCTTGCTGAGTGTTTTTTTTTCTCTAATTCCTTCCCATGCAGTGCCTGTGCTGTAACTTAGAATTATAGACGAATCATAGAATCATAGAAGATTAGTGTTGGAAGAGACCTCAGGCAGTCATCTAGTTCAACCCCCTGCTCAAAGCAGACCAACACCAACTAAATCATCCCAGCCAGGGCTTTGTCAAGCCAGGCCTTAAAAACCTCTAAGGATGGAGATTCTACCACCTCCTTAGGTAATTCATTCCAGTGCTTCACCATCCTCCTAGTGTTTCCTAATATCCAACCTAGACCTCCCACACTGCAACTTGAGACCATTGCTCCTTGTTCTGTCATCTGCCACCACTGAGAACAGCCTAGCTCCATCCTCTTTGGAACCCCTCTTCAGGTAGTTGAAGGCTGCTATCAAATCTCCCCTCACTCTTCTCTTCTGCAGATGAAACAAGCCCAGTTCCCTCAGCCTCTCCTCATAAGTCATGTGCTCCAGCCCCCTAATCATTTTTGTTGCCCTCCGCTGGACTCTCTCCAATTTGTCCACATCCCTTCTGTAGTGGGGGTACCAAAACTGGATGCAATACTCCACGTGTGGTCTCATCAGTGCCGAATAGAGGGGAATACTCACTTCCCTCAATCTGCTGGCAATGCTCCTACTAATGCAGCTCAATATGCCATTGGCCTTCTTGGCAACAAGGGCACACTGCTGACTCATATCCAGCTTCTCATCCACTGTAAACCCCAGATCCTTTTCCGCAGAACTGCTGCTTAGCCAGTCGGTCCCCAGCCTGTAGCGGTGCATGGGATTCTTCCGTCCTAAGTGCAGGACTCTGCACTTGTCCTTGTTGAATCTCATTCTCTGCACCTCCCATCTTCCCTTCCCCCTCTTTCTCTCAAATTTTCCTTTCCTTTTCCCAGTTCTCACAGTCTTATGAGCTCATTATCTTACCATGCCCTTTACTCATACTAATATCCACACTATGTATAATTCGAGGGGGTGGGGGGACACACACAAAGATTTTTTTTAAAATGGAACTAACATATTTGCTACCTTCCAGTGAGATCATTCTGCTTATATATTACATCTCCCCATCACCCTTCTTCTGTCTTGTCCATTAGATGGTAAGGTGTTTGCAGCCAGGATTGTCTTATATATAACATAACATATTATAATAGAACAGATTATGTGTTTTTTCAATGCCTGGCACAACAAGGATCATAACTGAATTTGGCACTTTTCAACGCTATTGGAATATAAATTAATAATCATGTTACCTGTGAAATGACATTCGATCAGTTCAAAGCCTTAGCTGGGCCATGTCTACACTGGAAAAATAGGTTGTGTTTAAAAATGTTAGCTGATTTGTAGACAAGGTTTAATCCCTTTAAAAAGTGTTAGCTGGTTATGATCAGTCCTAGGAGGAACCCTGTGTTGACTGCAACGAGCTAATCACTTGGAACATCTATTGAAACATCTCTTTCCTAGAGTAAATATGGCCTTGGAGAATAATTGGCATTTTACCAGATTTTAAAAATATATACATGATTAATACGCATCTGTTGTGTGGGGGAAAAAGAAGATATGTGATACTGGCAAGAGATGTACACACCTACACTATGCTGTTAGCATCATTACAGATAAAAAGCTACATAATGACAATATAAAAGTAGTGTAGGTGTGAACAATATCTCTTGCCATCATCACATATCTTTGTGCATGGTTAAAATCTCAAATATTTCTTGCTAAGGAGGTAGGGCAACATCTATACAACTCATATCTGGCCCGTTAATTGTTTGTTTTTCATAACTGCTGACGGTTAAGGGAGAAGGCACAGGTCCTTCTCAGCCCTGACATTTTTTGCAAGGTGAGGGCTGGTGGGCAGTGATTATCTCCTTCCTTGTTGTCCTCTGTCCCCAAAGTAAAAGATGCCTGGAAAAGCTACCAGCTGACCCTAGAAGATCCAGAGGATGGGACCACTTATGTCTACACTGCAATTAAAAACCCATGGATGGCCCTTGCCAGCTGACTCGGACTCGCGGGACTGAGGCTAAGGGGTTGTTCAATTGCAATGTAGAGGCTCCTGGCTTGGGCAGGAGCCCGGGCTCTTAGACCCTGAGGGTGCTAGAGCTCAGACTGCAGCCGAAGCCCGAATGTCTACACCTCAGTTAAACAGCCCTGGAGCTCCATTCCTGTAAGCCCAAGACAGCTGGCATGGGCCAGCCATGGGTGTCTAATTGCAGTGTCCTGGAAGGCAGCAGAAGAGTTCAGAAAACTGGGCACCTGTGGGGGTGAGTTGCATCTCCAGGCATGACTGTCTAACTTTTATGGACATAGGCTAATGTTTGTAGGGCCACTCCAGCTCCTAATTCACCTTGATTTTAATTGGTTCAGGGTTTTGCACAAGCTGTTTTGTAACATGCTTCACTATTACTGTTACGATGTCTTAAATGCATACCTACGTGCCACAAAAATCTGTTGGCGTACCTTTACAGTGATATCAAGACTAATATTCTATTCAGCATTTACTAAAGATAGAGTATTTATAACTCCATCTTAACATAAAGCCTTACCAACAAGAAATCTAATACATTAAATACAATACCAAATTTGGAAGAGAAACTGTCGATGAATTTAACAGCCACTGGATGTCATTGTTGTGCTATTAAACTACAACTAGAAGGGCAAGATAAATTCAAAGATGAAAAGTTGGCTCTATTGAAAGAAAACTAAGCAATCAACATTTTCAGACTTTTAATTTCATGCAACATCAAAAAAGAGAGTCATAATATATTATATTATTATATAAGATTCCATAAATATCCACAGAAACATGAGGCATGCAAGTGCTCCCTAATGCCAAACTAGCTGCTACCATCTACGGTAAGGGTTGAAAGAAAAGGAGTACTTGTGGCACCTTCAGCACATGCATCCGATGAAGTGAGCTGTAGCTCACGAAAGCTCATGCTCAAATAAATTGGTTAGTCTCTAAGGTGCCACAAGTACTCCTTTTCTTTTTGCGAATACAGACTAACACAACAGCTACTCTGAAACCTGGTAAGGGATGAGTCACTGCAAAAATCTTACCTTGTCTTCTGTGGAACTGTGCCAGCTTATAGAAGGTAAGGATCTGGCCCCCAGAGTGAATACCTATAAACATAACTGGGTCTAGCCTTTTATCAATGCTTACATAATTCATATTCGGTTTTATTTGCATGCAAGACTATGGTATCTCTATAATAGTACAGTATAAGACAAATCCAGCTGTCTTGTCCATGAGTGTAGAGGTTCCCCAGACAATGGGACTGGTGCAGTTATACTCCAAACGAGGGGCAGGGTATGCCCTACATACCTTCGCAGTAGACTTAAATGTGCCCTCTATCACTCACTGCGGCCATGATGAGGGAATTTGGGCCCAGATCACTGAGTGATGAGTGTGCAAGGGATCGGAGGCACTGGAGCAAGCGTGGGGTGAAGAGGGCTGGGGCTAGTACTAGAGGAACTTCTGCTAAGTGAATCCTCATGTCCCTCTGCACTGCAGGGATCCATCTAAATCAATGAGCTGGACTAGGCTTCCTGGAGTAACTCTGCAGCTGCTCTGTGGCTTGCGGGGGAAGATCTCCCACCATAATTTGCCCCTGCAGTACATCTGCCCACAACGTGGCCTGGAACTTGGGGACTAGACTCTGGATTTTAGTCTGTATGCATACGTTTTACACTCATAAGAAACTGAGGCTTTATTACACTCTGTATACAGTGGATAGTTTAAAGCACAGCTGTGTGGTGGAATACATGACCTGTTTCTATTCAGTGAGAACCATAATTCTTAAAGTACCCATCTTTTGCTACAGAGAGATTTGAGAAATAATTTATATGGACATACTAGAGTTGACATCAAACAAATTTAATGTTCCTGTAGAAGAAGTGACCTATTGCCAGAAAGATTAGTATTAATAATAAATTGTTACCCAATGAGAACACCATTTGGTAACGCTGCAGTAAATGTGCCATGAGACAGTTTTATGTTGGGAGAATACTGGAGGCCAGTAAGAATCATTGATGTCACCAGGGAACAAGCTTAGAGGAGAGAATTGCAATTCTTTAGCTAGAGGCATAGCAGCAGTTAGGGACATATAACTTTCTTCAGTGCCCAGCCTCTACAATTTGATTGGAGATTAGGGAATGGGGTGGGAAAGAGTGAAGGAGAGTCCCTCAAGACTGCAGTTCAGAAATAGCCTCTCATTGGAGGTCACTGCACAGTAACAGCTGCAGCTGAATCCATGGCCTTAGTCCCTTTTTCCATAATGGAAAGACCAAGCTCCCCAAAATGGTGCTCAGCTCTATACCACACAAGCACGTGTACCCCCGTCCTGGTCACCTAAAGTCCTCCAGTCCAGTCCAGAACTGCTCTCGTGCCACTGCTAGAGGAGCGTCTGTGTCTCTGCCCACTCTCCATTCCAGACAGAGCAGCTGGCATTGTATACCTAAGGCCCTACCAAATTCATGGTCCATTCTGGTCAATTTCACGGTCAGAGGGTTTTTAAAATTGTAAATTTCATTATTTCAGCTATTGAAATCTGAAATTTCACGGTGTTGTAATTGTAGGGGTCCTGGTCCAGAAAGGGGTTGGGGCTGGGTCACAAGGTTATTGTAGTGGGTGTTGCAGTACCGCGAATTTTGCACTGCTGTTGGCAGCAACACTGTCTTCAGAGCTAGGCAGCTGGAGAGCAATGGTGGCTGGCCGGGAGCCCAGCTCTGAAGGCAGAGCAGCCACCAGCAGCAGTGCAGAAGTAAGGGTGGCCTGGTATGGTATTGCCTCCCTTACTTCTGCGCTGCTGCTGCCTACAGAGCTGGACCCTCAGTGAGCAGCCGCCACTCTCTGGCTGCCCAGCTCTGAAGGCAACAGTGCAGAAGTCAGGGTGACATGGTATGGTGTTGCCACCCTGACTTCTGCGCTGCTGCTAGCAGGGCGCTGCCTTGAGAGCTGGGCACCCAGTCGACAGCCTCCGCTCTCTGGCCACCCAGCTCTGAAGGCAGCACAGAAGTAAGGGTGGCAATACAACAAGCCCCCTAAAATAACTTGCAACCCCCCTGCAACTCCTTTTTTGGTCAGGACCCCCAGTTTGAGAAATGCTAGTCTTCCCCATGAAATCTGTATAATATAGGGTAAAAGCGCACACAAGACCAGATTTCATAGTCCATGATGTGTTTTTCATGGCCACGAATTTGGTAGGGCCCTATGTATGAGGCTATAGCAATTTGTGTCTTTCCCTGTACACTGGGAAGCTCCAAGCAGCATTTTGCCTTGCTTCAGTACTTTTCCTGGGGCAGTATGGCTCTGCAGGATCCTAAGGCTGTGCCTTATAGGTGCAATCTAACCCTTAGTGGCTTGGTCAGAACTAGTCACTCGGGGCCTGATTCTGCCTCCTTTATTCAACTTGAATAGTACTGTATACGGTAAATAGTCTCATTAAGTAAAATGCTACTCAGCTTGAGTAAGATTGACAGAAATGGCCTCCAGAGAATTAGTAACCTAATTAGACTGTGAGAAACCAGATCTTGTACCAGACAGTTATAGATCAGTGCCAAATAATTTACACTTCCCTGCACATGTGCCAGTAGATCATAATCAATGCCAAAGAGACACAACAAGAAATTTTCTAGTAGCACAAAGTAAGGGACAAAGCCAGCAATGGGAATAACAATGCACAGAAGAGAGATAGTGCATAGAACATAGTAGATGAAATCCAGAATACCATGTTTCCATAACCATTGATTGGTCCGTTTAGGAGGGAAATATTGCTCAATAGATTTAGAGCTCTATCAGTGGAGACATTTTTAACCAAGAAGCATAGTCTGTGTAATAATGATCAGCTTCTGCTTTAATATGCTATAGCTCAATTTTTTAAAAAAAATCTCCAAACTTAAAACTTACAGATATCATTCATTGTCTTTAAAGAGGCACTGTAGATTCAATGGAGTAAAATGCCAACCATGTGCACTGGGTTTTAGCCACGTAACTCCTATAACAGTCAGTCAAATTCTGATTCCTGCAGCTGTAGGTCTGATGGTATTAGTGCACCAGTAAACATCACTAGATTAATTAGCATGAAAAAACCTAATGTCATTTATCATTATCTGAAATTTCTAAGTACAAAAATGAAACATCTTCTTATGTCAGAGGAGTTACAATCTCACATATGAAGGTGCAGTGGAAATTCTAAAATTTCACAGGTAAGGCAGGACTAGATAAAGACAGACCCGGGCCATAGATACACCTCAAATTGGGGGAACCCTCTTGTCCTCCCCCAATGCTATGGCTCTATCCCTCCTTGAGAGCATTGGCCAGAGGCATTTATATGTCACCTGCTGGGTTGGTGAGGTTGCTGCCAACGCTCCTCTTGGGGGAGGCTGGGCCTTCAGACATCCTGGAGCACTACTCCCTATCTTCGGGCTGGTTGGGGTCTGTTCCAGAGGACGTAGGACTCAGTCTACACCCACTGGAGCAGAGGACCACTCTGAAACCTGCTGCTCTGGTCTGGTTCTCACCAACACTACCTAGCACAGAATTATGGGGGAGGGAGCTTCTGCCCATACAAACCTGGTAAAACCATGACATGGTGGCAACAGTGAGGAAATATTTAAAAAGCTAAATATATAGAGATTGGCTAAGCAACAAAGCTATGGATCATGACAGCTCCCTACAACTATTTAAAGACTGTACATAGCAAGGAGTCATTTAGGGAACATAAACAAGTATAACTAGACATACTGGGATGAAATCACAAAAAGAAAAAAATAGGTTGAATATCAGAAAAATATCCTTAGTTTGAGATTGTAGAATAGTCTCCCATGTGAGATGATGGAAATCCCCTTGCCTGAAACTTTTAAAATTAGATTGAAAAAAAAACACCACCCAGAAAGTGTACTGAAATGAACAATCTTCCATTGTCAGGGGTGAAGACAAGGCCTGTTGTATGTTCTTTAATACTTACATTACTCAGGGCATTTTATGATAATTCCCATAAGTATCTCCTCTGAAAACTAGCAATGATGTTCTGAAACAAATGAATCCACATGTCTGGCACCACAATTTTTGGAATTAGTTTTTTGAAGGCGGTATATTCTGTGATGATGGCAAGAAACCTGTCAACACTGTTAAGTAAAGACACTTATCAAGGGAAGCTGCCCTACCCAAGGCTTGGGTGGAGATGTGCAAATGTAGAGCTAGCAAGATATTTGTAGGGGTATTTATGACCACTCAATATGTCAAATTCACTCCTGTGGAAACATCCAGCACAAGACCTTTATACCACTTAAGTTCCACTTAAAACCTCAGAAAAGGGCTTAATCAAGATTTAAGGCTGGCATGCCTTAGGCTGGCAGGGTGAATTAGCATGAGATCGCAATATAAGGGAGCAAGTAGAATCACTAGTAAAGCTAGTGCTTTTAAGAAAATGAGATTTTTTGAAGGCAGTTCTCAAAGTCTGCTATATGAAAAAAATATGAATAACACCCCAAAAACTTTAAAAAACATAATTCAAGATGTTCACTTCACAGAAGCAGTCATGTTCTCAGCATCCTCAGGCTCCTGAGATGTGCTAGAACACATCATTTTAGCGTTCCGAATGCTATTTAATCTTGTTGGCTGCTAGAGCTGTTGTATTAGCTTTGCTGCCATTTTTTCTCTCCTTTGTTCCAGTACAAATGTATTTTGCACCTCAGTGTTTGAAACTTTTTGAAAAAAGAAATGAAAATTCAGTCAAGAAGCATGGGTTTGATCAAATGAAAAAAGAGGAGATCCTTCTTGGTACACTTCAAAACTTGACTCTGCATCCCCATGGAAGTCATTGAGTTATATAAGATACCACTGACTCTCAGGGTAATGTGTGATCTAAAAGGGAAAGGTTAAAAGAGGAAATACTGCTGGCTAAAATGAAAAACCACATTTTGTAACAAGAATACTGTATTTCTGTGCAGAAGGCTATATATAATAATGCTATTGAGGCTAACAAGGGTCTTAATACAGCTCTGGAGTGTTTGCAGCATGAATCTTGGCTAGGGCGGCATTGCTCAGCTCCGTAACACGAGTTCCATCCTGCAGAGACCTTGCATGTGCCCTTGTCATAAATATAAAGGGAAGGGTAAACCCCTTTGAAATCCCTCCTGGCCAGGGGAAAGCTCCTCTCACCTGTAAAGGGTTAAGAAGCTAAAGGTAACCTCACTGGCACCTGACCAAAATGACCAATGAGGAGACAAGATACTTTCAAAAGCTGGGAGGAGGGAGAGAAACAAAGGGTCTGTGTGTCTGTCTATATTCTGTCTTTGCCGGGGATAGACCAGGAATGGAGTCTTAGAACTTTTAGTAAGTAATCTAGCTGGGTACGTGTTAGATTATGATTTCTTTAAATGGCTGAGAAAAGAACTGTGCTGAATAGAATAACTATTTCTGTCTGTGTATCTTTTTTTGTAACTTAAGGTTTTGCCTAGAGGGGTTCTCTATGTTTTGAATCTAATTACCCTGTAAGGTATCTACCATCCTGATTTTACAGGGGGGATTTCTTTATTTCTATTTACTTCTATTTTTATTAAAAGTCTTCTTGTAAGAAAACTGAATGCTTTTTCATTGTTCTCAGAACCAAGGGTTTGGGTCTGTGGTCATCTATGCAAATTGGTGAGGCTTTTTATCCAACATTTCCCAGGAAAGGGCGGGGGCAAGTGTTGGGAGGATTGTTCATTGTTCTTAAGATCCAAGGGTCTGGGTCTGTAGTCACCTAGGCAAATTGGTGAGGCTTTTTACCAAACCTTGTCCAGGAAGTGGGGTGCAAGGTTTTGGGAAGTATTTTGGGGGGAAAGATGTGTCCAAACAGCTCTTCCCCAGTAACCAGTATTAGTTTGGTGGTGGTAGCGGCCAATCCAAGGACAAAGGGTGGAATATTTTGTACCTTGGGGAAGTTTTGACCTAAGCTGGTAAAGATAAGCTTAGGAGGTTTTTCATGCAGGTCCCCACATCTGTACCCTAGAGTTCAGAGTGGGGGAGGAACCTTGACAGCCCTGAAGAGACAACAACATAAACCCTATATAGCTACCCAGTTCCTCCCCAGCCCAGGAACAGTCTGCCACTCTAGCCGGCATGGTTGGCCTATGCTCCAAGGACTGCACAACGGACCTCCGGACCTAAAAGCATAAGCTGCTTCAGCTTGAAGTAAAGATCTGTAGCTGGGGCTATATTAACTTAAACCTTCCATGGACTGATATAGAGGAAGACCTGTAACACATACTCACCAGTGGGTTACTCCTTCATAAGTGGGCCTGAAATGGGGCTGTCAACCAGAGTGGGGCCCATCTGAGGAAAAGTCCCATCATAAGTCAGTCAGTAGGGAGAAACTGCTTGCTGCCCATGACCACTGCACTGAGCTTCCATGGATGCAATCTGATTTGGATAAAAGTATCTCGACTTTTGCAAGTGTGGAGGGCACCCAAGCACTGTGGAACCTAGTTATATGAAAGCATTTTGTGGAGCAGCACACAATAGCTGTTTGGTGAGAAAAGCTATGTAGTCTTCCCCACTGCAGAGATGGCATTCTAGTAAGGCAGAGGCTATTCCAGCTGTTTGGTCAGAATAGAACTGGTCAGGAATTTTTCAACAATTTGTTTTTTCATTGGAAAAACTGAAACTTTTTGTGGAAATGTATCAGTTTCAAGAAAACATTTATTGGCAAGGGTTTTCAGGTCCTGGATTGTATTTCTAGAAGCAGGCCAAAGGCAGAGAAGAGAAAACCACGCTCTAAGCTAGCTAATAACTTAGTGGTTAGGTTATTCCCTAGCGCATGTGCAAGTGCCAGGTTCAAATCCTGATTTGCCAAATAAAATTTCAGAATAGTCTCATTTTTATTCCAATGCAGAATGACAACAATTTCTCTCTCTCTCTCTCTCGGTCTTTTTTTTTTTCTTTAAAACAAAACGGAATTCTTGTCTTCCAGCCAGCCTTAGGGTGTCATAGCTTCTGTGAAGAAGTTACATTTTTTTCTCCATGGTTTTGTGGAGAGGATTTCCCCATGGAGATCTGCAGCTCTCATTTGAGATACTCAGAACTGGCCCCAAATGTTTCTGGTCATATTAGAGTAATTTTTAGCTGCAGAGGTATGTGACACAGATTTCTACTCCATTTTTTCTTTCTTGTTGAGATTCTGACCAACAGCTTCTCACGAAAATATTGCCTGACTCTTCCGTAATGGCCAAAGTTCATCCAGGCTTAAGGAACAATACACAGTATTACAAAATTTGACAGCAGTAGTACTAATAGAGTGGTTTGTGAAACAAGTCAGGGTATATGCAGCACCATGACTGAAAGCTGATTTATCTTGTTGATTTAGCAGTGTGGGAATGTATAAAACCCATGGGCTTTTCCTTGGATGTCAGTAAAAATTGGATGATCCAAAAACAGTTTTTGCCAATATACTTTAACCCACAGGCTGAATGGGATCTATTTGTGTCATGTTAGGACTTTCTATAGTGCCCACCACAATAATATCTAAGTGCTTCCATAGTATCTAAATTCTAATCCATAAAGAAAATGAACCCTTGAAGATACTAATCTTCATACTTGTTCTAGGTCCTTTTGCATACTTTGGGCTCAATCTCACAAATCCTCAGCTGTGAATAAAAAATACTCACTTGAGTATGGGCTAGAGAATCAGGGTGCAATGTGCATTTGTGCTTTGCAAAATTCTACATGGTGATGGTTCCAGTGAACTTATTCTTTCTCTGTGCACCAAATGATGTGTGGTTGCTTTCTAAATCACAGACAGACATTAGCTGGCAGTGTATTTTAGATGAAGAGCAAAAAATGTTCATATTTCAAACCCTTCCCCTTGAAATCTAGGAGGGAACAGTGGTGTTTCGCTTGTCGTTCTCTTCAAGGACATGTTCATGGCAGTAAAGGAGGCATTATCCAGAAAGTTTATAGCTTGACAGGATGATAAAATGCTCTCTGCTCTAAAATTAGCACAGCCACCAATGTATTCTAATATTTACATATTTATAATAAGCCATATGATTGTCTTAACTTGTGGCAATATTCCAGAAACTCTCAGAAATGTAAACTGAATAGTCTGTGTGTGTGTGACCCACAAGTTTCTGTTGCAGAATTTAGTGGTGTAATTAAGGGAAGAAACAGTGGGAAGGATACATAATTCTTGGTTTTTGTTTTGGGGTGCCTGCAGACTTGATGGAATTGGGCGGGTGAGTCAAGATCGTCCAGAAACGGCAGGTATTAGTTATGCTCATTGGCTGTTTGAAGCTACTTGGGTGATTTCTGTTGTGGGCAAGCAGCCTGGCAGGACACTGCCAGAGTCACTCTCTGAAGTGGAACCAATGGGAACTCAAGAGGATGGGGAGAAGTTTATAAATAGAAGGAGTGGGCACCCAATTGGAAAACTAAGCAGTGAGCTGAAGGACCAGAAAGGTCTGCTGAAAGAATTGTGTTCCAGGGACCTTGCTGGTTTGTTGGATTTAGACTATAGTCTCCCTCATCTCACTGGAGAAGGAGAGGATTTGCCATTGCCAAAAGTTAAAGGTAGCTTGAAGGATACTATGGAATTATCACTTGTTTCCCAGATTTTAAGCATCTGGCATGCTCTGTGGGGGGGTTGAACGCCATTTAACAGAGATTGAGAGAGGTAAATCCTCCTAGAAAAGAGCCTCAGTGAAGTGTATGTGCACATCATTCTATTTTGCATTTCATCTTATGACAGTAACAAGTACTAAAACTCGGGGAACAAGCACTGAAAATGTTGTCTTTAAAAGCATTGTTATTATTTCAGGGGTTATAAGCAACTGCTCTGTGTGTTTGCATGTGTCTCTTTTTGTAAATAAAGTATTCATAGAGAGATTTTGTATCATACGTCTATCAGAAATTAACTCTGAAGAGCGTGTGTATGTATACTATTAACACTATTTAGAGTTAATCTCTGAGAGAAGAAGTGTGTTACAAAATCTCTCTCTCTATATATATTATATAAGTCCTGAAGAAACTAAAATCTGGTCTGTACTACAATGCAAAGGTAAGCAGAGGTACAGGGAGAGGAAAGAAATACTGTATTTGATGTTAGTATGTTGTCTTCCCCAAACCCATTACATATACATATACATTTGTATAAATTCATTCAATAATGTAAACGTTTTGCAAGAAGAACTGATAGCTACACTTTTGTATTTTTTAATCATTCCATGCTTCCAAGTATTTGTTACTCTTCAAATATCTACATAGCTGATTCTCCCCAGATGTTACCTTTCATTTTTCCGAGTAGGCCTGCAGGCTGCATATTATAGTGTATATGAGTCTTAGCAAAACAAAATAATTAGGAAACAGAAACGCGAAAAGTGCCTTGTGAAAGGATGATATTTTAATCTGTACAAAATTACATCAGTCAACAACATGAAGCAGGTACCAGTACAGCTGCAGAAAGTCAGACCTTCAATCTCAACTCTATTTTTTTTTCTTTTATGATACAACAAAGAGGTTTCTGAATAGGGCTCACACAATGGCCAAAATTATCAACAGAACTCTGCTCCTGTTTAGGGTATGACTACACTAGAGCTGGAAGGGGTCATTTCCATCTTGGATTGACACACCCGCACTAGCTCTGATGAGAGCTAGCACACTTAAATAGAAGTGTAGCTGCAGCGGCAAAAGCAGCAGGAGGCGCTAGCTGCCCCAAGTATATATCTTGGTTCATGGATGGGATTGTATTTGGGATGAATAGCTCCTCCCAACGATTGCGATGCCACAACTACATTTCTCTTTTTAGTGCACTAGCTTGATTAGAGCCGGAAATTATGCTTACTCCAGCTGGAAATTATTGCTTCTGGCTCCTGTATGGACATACCTTTAGGCACCCAAACAAGTGCCCAGCATTCCAGAAGAGCTCGGGATGTTAGGTGTTAAGATCTTTTGATCTTTTGATAACTTGGCCATATAGTGTCACAATGAGACAATGGATGCTGAACACATATATTTAGGTACCTAAATGGGAGCTGAGCTCTTTTGCAAAATCTGGCCATATACCACTATCACCCTAGACAAATAACAGAGTGATGTAATAGGAGACCTTACAGCCTACAAGACAGTCACAGAGAAGACAGGAGGAGCTAGGGAATCCAGAGCTGGGAATAAATTAACCGGGTTTTGTTTTTTTCAATATTATTTACTAGCTATTTATGAGCATTGAAGAAGAAGTGTCTTGAGGAGAGATTTGAATGAGGAGAGGGTGACGGCACAAGAAAAAGGAATTGGATCAGTTTAACCTATTTTTTTATTTGGACTGAAACTGAGTGGCTGGTGATGCCACCTGTTGGTTTTGATACTAAGTACATCAGTGTGGCTCACTGTTTAATTTTTAATCCAGGCTTTGTTGCGACCCACCTTCTTAGGTTGATCCCAAGTGGGCACCTTTGTTCCCTTTCCCTCGTGCTCTGGCATGGGAAGGATATTTGAGAAAGACACATCTTCAGTTCAGATAGTGTGTTTAAGGCTCTGCCTTCTGTCAGTGGGAAAATGATTTCCCCCTTGTTTTATTAACAAGAACTGAAAAAAGGGGCAGCCACATTGTATGCCCTTGGAGTCCCTTTAACACATAAAACTGAAAGTTATATAGATCCTTCAAATTTAAAGCGTAAAATTCAAGTTTCTTGTCCTCACCTTTAAAATTTTAAGTTGGATGCTCCCCGTAAAATTTACATGCAGAACAGCTTCAGTGAGTTATTTCAGGTTTATAAGGTTTCAGACAGAGAGATCCATGATTCTGTGTAGTTTATATTTTGTGGACCACTTTATAAGAGAGAGTCTATACAAGAGCCTCTCATGAATCAATTTCACCTACCAACTTTCACCTTCCACCATCCATTACTGCTTGATTTTCAAATACTTCATTATGCAGACATGGATGGGCCACAGGACACAAGACACTGTGGTATAAGTCATTGCATCTATCTATCTATCTATCTATCTATCTATCTATCTATCTATTATGACTGTTCCAGCTCCCCCCCATAGATACACACACAAACCTCAAACCCCATATATAATACAGTATCTATCACCACTTGATATTTAGTTGTTTAAATTAATAGTAATAGTGACAGTTTTCTTCTATACAGTACATCCTGCTTCTTGTGGAAAGGAATCCAGACTGTCCAGGAAAACATTATTTCCTGGTAAAATACTCTGTGTGGTTTGGTAATGCATTTAAAAAGACTTCAAAAAGCCAGATGGTTGTCTCTGTTATTTCAGTGTTATTCATTAGTGAGTAGCCCGAGATACAGACTTAAAGTAAGTGAATAAAATCCATTTGTGTCATCGTTGTGTTATGTTAAGTAAAAACTAAATAAAAACATACTATTAATGTAATATTTTCCCTGGGAGGGCTTGGTAGTGGAGCTGAGTGCAGTACTGCCAAATTCTACAATGATGTAAACTGGATGGATGCTAAGCAGATGTAATTTCATCTGCTGGTTGCAATGAAAGCTTTTAAAATTATGTTTGGAAAACATTTCTGCCTAGAGATGTGTTGAGAAATGAAGTTCAGTAAAAGTTTAAGAACTATTATTTCCTTTCCCCCAAATCTTTGTTCCTGGCAATGCTATTGCTCTCTTCAGACCCTCTCACAGGCAACTTCTTGCTTTCTGCATCTTCTTCAGGTTCTTGTCCTCATTTTCAAGACCCTGCACAACTCATCTGTCTAAATCTCTCTAAATTCATTACAAGTGAGCATGTGAGTGTCTTGACATCACATGTCATGCAAGACAGTTTTATAATCATGCACAGGATTTTTTGTGTGTGACCACTCACAGGTCATGACTCATGCATGACTCACATGATATAGATGAAATTCTACCCCCTGACAATGGAACATTGTTTTTTTAGCTGAATTAATAAAATATTGATTAAAGTTAATTGCACAATGACTTAGTAATAAAACTGCTGACTTTGAAAATAAACGTTCTCTCATGAGCTTTACTACAACCGACAATACATGATAATAACTCTATTTGCACAGTAATGTTTAAGGACTAGATCCTGCAAAGTGATCCATCCCAGGGCACCCTGTACCATTATAGGGCCAAGTCAGTGACTTCAACTGCACTCTCTTAAGATACATTTGCAGAATATAGCCATGACCTGTGCTAGATACAACCACAAGGATAGATGAGACTGAACACATTAAATCACGGTAATTCAAACTTAAAGTTCTTTTTTATGTCCCCAAATTCTGTTATAGTAAGATCAGTATAAATTCCATATGAGGAATGGGTGCCTATGTCTCATCTGTCCAGTTGAATACTACTGGCAAATCGTACCGGCATGGCCATATTATGAATTGCTGGTGGTGCCCAATGTTGTAGACAAAATAGCCATGCTTGATTTCTGGATGATGAAAAGAAAAGTCATATGAAATTCTAATCCTAAGTATTACAGCAAAAGAAAAACTGTTTCTCAGAGAATTTTGGTTTACTGAGGTTCACACAAAGATGTCTCTCACAGTATTTGTATATTTTCCAAAACATATGCTGTAGTTTAAATGTGTTTTATACTGTATCATAAAATCCCTATTACACATCATTTTCTATATGAATACATACACAATATGTGTGTAATTAGTGCTCTTTCTATTGAGAAACACTTTGCTGGGGTTTCTTGCTCTTTAAAGTCCTCCAGGAGGCAGCACCTTCTCAGTTTTCAGGACAATAGCGCATTTAATAAAGTTATAACAAAGTAGCTGAAAATAATTTCTTCATGTGATGAATCTTGTTTTCCTGCAGTTTGTACATAATCCTGGTATGTCTGCCAATCAACTCCATGGTCTTTCTTTTGAGATGAAAAAAAAATCATTTTTGAAAGCAAGAATGTATTCTGTCATTTCTGATGTGCTCTGAGTAACGCTACCTGGCTGAAACATCATTAGTGCTTCATCTTATAGAGGAAATTGAGAATAACATTTATTATGCACCAGTTTTAAGGGTATAAGTAAAGCTTCTTCCTTTATACTATAGGTGTGAACATATTTCTTAACTCTTCTGCATTTCATGCATATCTGAAATATGAGAGTTTAGCTACCGTAGCCTTCAATCTTGCAATGGTGTTTCCTGGTTCTCTCCATTTCCTGCATTAGATGTGCTATAGGCAGAATGGTTCAGCTAGCAGGACTAAAGAGTAAATGAAGCTTCCCTGAGTAGTATAGGCAGGTCCTAGATATGTTATACACCATTTTGCAAATCCTAACACTTCCTTAATTTGCCTCATGGTTTTGTAATATTTTTCAATATAGTTTGATTGGTTGATCACAGAAACTTTGCTACCATTAATGGTGTTTTAAATATGGCACTGGCTAACTCCGTTTGAAATTCAGTGTAGCCAGGAACGGGAAGCGTGCAATATCCTGTGTTCCATTTTATAGAACCCAAGGTACAAATTACTTTCAAAGTACTACAAGAGAGCAAAGTTGCATTAATGGTTTCTATTACTGCCAATATAAGATCTTTTCTAAACAGGAATTAGAACGTAACCAAATGCCAACAATAACAAAAATAGCTGGGGAACTTCCAATGCTTTTCTTTGACAATATATCTCTTGGTATCCCAATCATCCACATAAATGCTCTGCATAAATACTTCTAAAGCTAATAAGACAAACTGTCAACGTAAAGGTGGGTTGTTATTTTGAAAATGTGGCTATTTATATGATGTAGGACCTCTTGTTTTCACTAATGGTGACAAAGGTATAAGCATCTTTAACATGTTAACATCAAAGCCTAATTAGGACCGTTTAAATGCTTGCATTGTTAAGTACGGCAGTTTAAGAAAGACACTCAACTCGAATAATATTTTAAAGATTTCTATCTCAAGCACTGCATGGGAAAATGAGACCCCCCCCCCACCCCCCGCAGCCTACCTGTTTGTAGGAAAAGTCCATCCATGGGTAGGTCTACACATTGAGCTGGGGGGTGTGATTCCCGGCTGGGGGAGAGATACCCACACTGGCGCTGACTGAGCTAGCATGCTAAAAATAAGGTGCAGTGGGGGCAGTGCAAGCCGCTGGAAGGGCTAGCAGCCTTGAGTACACACCCCCTCCATAGGTACTAGACTGAGGCATGCTGGGGGAGCTGCCACACCCCCTGGCTTGAAGTGGCTTTCATCATATGCAGGGTTTACAGTTTAGTTCAGTGGCTCTCAGCACCCCCGCTATACAAATTGTTCCAGCACCCCTGCCCTGATCTGAGACAAAGGCCATATACTCAGGGTGACTAGCTGCTGCTACACTTTATTTTTAGCTCATTAGCTCAGAGCGAGAACAGGTATGTCTCCTTGAACTGGGACTCATACCCCCCACCCCCAGCTTGAAGGGTAGACATACCCAAGCATCTTCTCTGCACATATTCTTAAGGAAGCGAGCAAAAAAATCAATGAGTGAATGTTTAAGCAGACAATTTTAAAAGTTCGCTGGATTTGGGAAAGATTCCTGGGGACTGGAAAGTGGCAGATATAACTGTTATTTAGTAAAGTTTTAACCAGGAAACTATAGGTCAGTTACTTTCAATATTGGAAAAATATTAGTGATGGGCCAAAAGTGTGGACATGTTCAAATCTGGGATTTGGTACAGACCATTATAGAGACAGTGGCTAAGTGAAAAATGTGGATCCCTAGCTAGATTTGAATTGCAAAGCATGCCTCCCTCCCCATCCCAGAAGTTCTAGGTGTTTGGACTGAGCCCACCTTTAGAAAATATCTTAAGGGTGGACCATACGTTGAGCAGGCACCTCTTGATTCAGGACAGGCAGAATGGAATCAGGCAAGGGGATATCATGTTTAAAGGTATTACTAATATTGTCGATAAGGAAAGTGCAACAGATGTTAATATACAGTTAGATTCTTGAGAGTCATTTGGCCAGATTTCACATTAGATATAAATAGCTAAAATACAGAAAAATGGAAAAATTAGACACAGTAAAATTTTGGATAGAAAACAGAATTAAAAGTGGGGATAAGACTATAACCATTGTTTCAGCTGGAAAAGAGTTTATTTTATTTATGTATCCAATATTTTTCCTGTCCCAGGATCTTTGTGCTGTAAAAATATACATAAAACAATATTAATAAAATATTAAAATGGGATTGCTAACAGGTCTTCACTCACAGATCATAAGAGAAAAAAACAGTGACAATCTTTAAACAGCTTCCCAATAACAAATAAGTCCTCACCCAACTTCCCCCTGATAATTTTAGTCAATCAGTTTCTCAGTCAACCTTCCCCCTCTGCAGGAAAAGCCTGGGAGAACAAATCAGTCCTGCAGCTTTCCCAGTAAGTCACCAAATGCAAGTTCTGGTGAGCCATGGAGGGATGTAAACTCTAGACCCTTCACTGAGAACACTCTGCTACCACCCCACTCCTAGCTGCTCACTGCTCTCAACTTCCACAATCTAATTTGTCTAAAGTTTTTTTGGCCCCATTCATCAGCATGGTATCTGAGCTACATATGAGGTAATTTTTCATATAGGCTGCAACCCAGCAAAGCACTTACTCATGAGCTTTACTGTGAGCAAGTGAGTTGTGTTATTGATGTCAATACGAATCCTCATGCTTTAAGCATATGCTAAAGTGCTTTGCTGGACTGGGGCCATAGCTGGGATGAGTGGGATACAACAGGTAGCAAATTTTGGGACCTCACTTATCCTTAACACAGAGAGAATACGGCATAGCCCAGATAGAATGTGCTAAATCATAAGAATGTAACTTGGGGAAAGAAACTAAGGGTACTCAAACACTAAAGAGATGGGAGGGAGCCCTAAGTATGTAGAAAGACTAGTGTTTGGTTTAGTCTAATTAAAGAAGAAGCTGTAATGTTACAGTGACTTAATGAACCTCAGAATACATTGAGTAGATTGTATATAGCTGACTGAGATAAACTTTTCAATTTGGTGATGAACTAACAATCTTTTTGCGCATAAGCTTTCTATGCATCCGATGAAGTGAGCTGTAGCTCACGAAAGCTTATGCTCAAATTGGTTCATCTCTAAGGTGCCACAAGTCCTCCTGTTCTTTTTGCGAATACAGACTAACATGGCTGCTACTCTGAAACCTAACAATCTTTGAGATCAAGGGGGGAGATTTTCAAAGACACACATGGCAGTTAAGTGCCTAACTACCATTGTAGAATTGACTCATTAATCCCAGAGTAATAAGGGAAAGGTTTCAGATTCCTGTAGTTTAGTGTACTTAGTGTCAAAGTGTCCATTCATTTTCTGTAAACCAGGGAAGGGTGCTAGTATTGTGCCTTTTGTTTAATTTGCATCTGTTATATTTGGGGAAGTTAACTATTTATGACTAATTTATTGGTGTGATTTTCAGATGTGCCCAAATTACTCTCTTCATTGAATTTCAAGGGAACTTGTGCCCCTAACTCACTTAGGGTAAATCACACCATTTGTCTTTAGTCATTTTTTGTTAAGTTGAGGTCAGACCTTTGTGCATAAGAACCAAAAGCGTTATTTATCGATCTAGAAATTGACAAAAGGAATATGTAAGATTATCATTAAGGGACATGTTTATTCTTTAAATCAAATGTCACAAGTTAATAATGCTATTCACTGAGAAAGCTAGACAGGTGTCCAGGGATTAATTAACTTTATTTTATTATATTTTCGTTACTTATAATTGAAGACAAGAAATGTTGAATGATATTAGACCACCTATCTGTGCACATAACTAGTGTATATAATCACTTATTCCCATCATTGTTACCTTTGTCCTCCTTCCCCCTTTAGCTCCTTCTGTTCACTACACCAACTTGCTATGTCTTGTCTTAATTTAGATTGTATATTTTTTCAGAGCAGGAAGTGTCTAACATAAGATGAGAGCCTCTGGTTATTATAATGGGTGTTATTGTAATGTTAATACTAATTCTATCTATGACGATAACAGTACAGTGTAAATTACAGTTGCATATAAACTTACTATAATGTAGCATTCATGGCTGCCAGTAGATGACATGTGTTGTGTCTGTAAATTATGTTGAGAGGTATGAGCCTAATCTTGTTGCCCTGATTCAGATGACTAGTACCAGTGACTTCTGTTTATTAGTGGGCTGCTCACAGGAAAGAGAACTGCAAGATTACATGCCATGGAGAAAAAGGAAGATTGAGTGGGTCAGATCCTCTGGTTCAGATAAAGCTGCACTTAGCATAGGACCAGAGTGGGGACAAAGTTGACTTCAATGCCACCTTTGCATTCCCTCAGTTCTGGAACTGGGTTGGGGCCTAATTTACCTCCAGTACAACTTAAAGCAGAGCTGTACTAAGTTGTACACACCTGCTTATGGCACCAAGGGGCCATTTCAGCAGCAAGGAATCTCTGGGACAGAGAAATGCCCTGGCCACCGTGCCTTTTTTCATGGGAATACCCCTTATATAATGCAGCCAGCATCATTTCCTTGCCGTAACCCATTATAAATAGGGCTGGTTAGCAAATGGGTTTTTTCCTTTGAAAAAAATGACTTTTTCGTGAAATATCAAAACCCCAAAACTTTTGGCTGAAAAACCAAAAACCCCACTGTGATGCCCCATGGGAGCTGTAGTTTGCGTGCCTCATGCCCCATTCTTCTCTATAGGCCAGGCTTCTAGGCCAGACTAAATTTCCCATGGTTTACCCCATTTTCCCCACTTGCTGAGCTGCCACAGTGCATCGTGGAGTTCATGGGGGATGAAGTAATCCTGTACATAGGGTCTGTAAAAAGACTTCAGTGTCTTCCAGAGAAAAACTGTTATTAAACATAATAGCTAAATTCTCAATGGGAGCTTTGGTGTTGCAACACCTAACTTATAGACACCCTGCTGCCTGGAATTCACAGCCCTGAGTTATGCACTCAGGCTCCCCATGCAATGCATAGAGAGAGTTTGGTGCCTAAAAAAGTGACTCACAGAAACTAGGAAGCTGAGCAGGGAACCTCTTAAGATAGTCAATGGGAAATATTGAGAAGGAGGTGCACTGCCCCTTTTACCCAATGGTTAGAGCACTCACATGGAGTGCAGAAGGCCCAGGTTCAAATGCCTTCTTTGCCTGATGTGGAGCAGCAATTTGAACCCACATCTCCTATATCCCAGAAGAGAGTCCTAACTAGTGGGCTCTGGTGCAGGTTCTCTTCATATCTCCTGCTGGAGCTGTTCCACTTTGTATATAATACTTAAATAGTCATGGGGCAGCAACTGTAACCTGGGTCTCCCCCTTCTAGGTGCAAATGCTAACCACCAGGCAAAAGAGCCATTCTCATCTACTCTTGCTTTTTGTCTCTCTTGCCCAATGAAAAGTTAGTTATTTGATACAAAGTGGAACAGCTTCAGCAGGAGAGACTGAAAGAGTCTTATCCATCCTCTAGCCCAGTGGTTAGGGCATGTTCCTAGGCTGTGGGAGATTTGTATTTAAATCCCTGTTTCATGTTAGCCGGAGGAGGGATTTGAACCCAGGTCTCCCACAGCCCACATGAGTACTGTTAAAACTGGCCTACTAGGTAAAAGGGAGCGCATCCTCTGGCTGACTTAGTGTGGGCTTAAGCTTGCTCAGAGCATGTCTATGTGATTAGCTCTGTAGCTGAGACAGGTTGGGGAATGCCTACTTTGTGAACCCTGCCAGGGCTCAGACATGAGCCAGCTGCTGAGTGGCTTGGCAAGGTCAGGACTGAAGTGGCTCTGCGTGTGCTTGGCTGCTAAACTTTGGTGCCTAGGGGACTTTCTTGGTAGAAACATAAGTGCCTGGGGACTTCAGTCACTTAAAGAGTTGGGTGGCAGCTGAGAGGGAATTATGTGAATGCCAGTGGTGCCTAAATGTTGACTTTAGGGTCTAAAGTGGCATTTAGGGGCTTAAGTCTCCCTTACGAATCTAGCCCCAAACTTTTTTATTGATTATTATCAGCCCTCCAGATGATAACCTCTCATGAGGACAACTTCTGCTCAGGAAGAAGAGCGGTGTCTCTTAGCTCCTGCTGTAATTACACCCCTACCTGTTCCCCCAGTATGACTTTGCTGTAACACTTCCTAAAGTAGAAACAGATCATGGGTTTTTCCTGCCTCTTCAGCCTTGACATATTTATTTTTACTTCTCAATTTCCCCTCCTATGCAGCAGACGCTTCACCTTCAGCTCCAGAGGATGGCCTCAAGGCTTTTCCATTTAACTGGTGCTATATGCTGGTGCACAAATTGCCTGGCAGGAGTGATGTGCAGTGATAAGGCCTACATCTTACAACAGGAGACTTAGTAGCTGCTTGGCTTCTCACAGCGGAGTAGAAGTCTGATTCCAGATTGGATCTGAGACTAGTGCTTTGCAGTATGATGTGCTGCCACTGGGCAAAATAATTAGTTGAAAACATTAATAACTAGATGTTAGTGATGGTTGAACCTCAAAAAATTCTGAGATTCATTTTCAGAAAGACCTAAAAGTTTTAATACTAATCTGAACCACCTTAGCTCTTGAGTCAGAAAAACGGAGCTGAAAAATATAAAAATAAGCTTTCATTTTGCCTTTGGTGAGGTTCATAGTATTTCCTGCCTGCAACTGAGCCAAAAGATCAGAACAACCTCTCTTGCAATACTTATGGCTTTTGGTTCTCATCCTGGCTAGAGTCCAAAAAAGGCAGAGGTAGGTGAAAGTGAAAATAAGTTTTAGCCAAAGATTCAGGCTTGTTCTTATTTTTATCAGAATTGGTTCATGGAGTCCTACAGAATATGTCGTGCATTAATGTAATACAGCATATTGCATGTTGCTGTAAATGTAAAATGAGCCATGCAGCTATAATGGCTAATGTTGCATTAGTCATAGTTCATATATGCCCTAAAGCACTGTAGGGACAAACAAAGATGGAGGCAACAGGTTTGCACACAAAGGGGAACCTTTGGGCGTGTGTGTAATGGCTCATGTAAATAGAGGACAGAGATCTGTATGCAAAGTGTATGCACACTTGTGTGTGCTGCAGGAGGACATTTAAATTTATAACTAGCCGTATGCACACACAGTAATCTTGATTTCCTCACACAATTGTGATAACTGCACAGGCAATTGTGATAACTGCATTTTTGTCTGTGAACCTCAATCAACCATTTTTGAACATTTTTTTCTCTATTGTACTTCACACACACAAAAGTTATGGTAAAAGAACATTTTTAGAATTGCAAAGTGAAGAATTCAAAAGATCGGGCATGCCAGAATCAAGACTGCCTGTGTAACTTTAATTCAAACCCCTTGTGCATATGCATTATGGTAGTCTTTATTTACTAGTTCGCATATTTCCCACAGGCCTCTGTCTCATATAATGCATAGGATGGACTGTGTTCAATTAATGAACAGATAGTAAATATTTTGTTTTATCTTCTTATTCAATATGTGGTTCTAGGCCTTAGTTACTGCCAGAAGTGAAAGTGGGCTGGTACGGCGTACCGGTAAGAAATGGCCGCCTGTACTGGCCCATACACAGCCAACGTTAAAGTGCTGCCACAGCAGCGCTTTAACATCACTGCCCCTTTTGCCCCACTCAGGGCCGCCAATGGGGGGGAAGGGGGTCAAAAGGGGCAGCCGCCCCAGGGCCCGGTGATTTAAAAGGGCCTGGGGCTCCTGGCCACCGCCGCTGCTACTGCGGCAGTGCCCGGAGCCCCGGGGCCCTTTAAATGACCACCAGAGCCCTCAGCAGTGCGGGCCAGGGAGCTTGGAAGGGCTGGCTGGGGGAGGCTGATCCCCCCAGTCCCGCCCCTTCCACACGCCCGGAGCCAGGCCCCTGTACTGGGTAAGTCTTTTATGTTACTTTCTCCCCTGTTTACTGCACAAAATTCAAACCCTGCTTTCAAGACAGAATTAATTAATTTCCTCATGGGCTTGTCTATAGAACTTATCGCAATAGTAACTGAATGCTTTACATTTGTTAATTATTTTCGTTTCACAAAACTCCTTGTGAAGTGGGGGCAGAAGTATTATGTCCACTTACAGATGTGGAGCTCAGGCACAGGGAGATTAAAGTCAAAAATTTTCATGCCACTAATTTTTGGTGCCAGTTTGAGACACCTAGGACCTGATTTTTCAGACTACTTTGCATTATATAGCAGTTTATATATTCAAGACTTCCATTGTAATTGTGAGTACTTAGCACTTCTGCAAATCTGGGCCCAGCATCTCAAGTTGGACACCCAGAAAATGAGGAACACACAGTTAGTGACCACCACTTTGTTTTAAGTGACTTGCTTAGCATCGCATAGGAGCTCTGTGACAGAGGCAGGGATAGATTCCAATTCCCCAGGACAGCATTTAACTGCCTTAACCATGAGACAATCTTTTCTCTTCCTGCAATCGCCTGCCTCATTCACTATACAACTTCCAAATTCTTCAGTTCCTACAGACAAATATCTTCTATCACACAGCCTTGGTTCATCCCCAGAGCAGGTCCATCCTGTGCACTAAATAAACCAGTGGCCTGTGGAAAAATAATATATAATTACATAACTAAAGACTGTATCATAATTCATACTCATAATAGGAAGCAAATTAAGTTTGAACTTGCAACCTTAATTCTGGTATTACCAGTAATTACCAGTAATACCAGCTACCAGCTCTGTCCATTCATACAATATAGTAATACTTCACTTTCGCTGTACATCTGTATTCTATATTCTGTACTCATTTTAAATAACAGGATCTGTTTTCATATTCCTGATGTTTAAGGATTACCAAAACAACCAAAGTTAATGACAGAAAGGAACAGTTAACTTATTGATACTGTTCTCATCTTCTCATACAAGGTCCAAGAGGCTGTCCTATAATCCTACTGTCCTATAGTATGTCACAAATATATATTATATATAAAAACAATTAAGTTCAAACAATCTTATGAAGATTGCAAAGTGAAGCATGGAAAAATTAGAAAATCCCAGATTTACAGTTGTCCATTCAATTTTAATTCTGCCTTTTCTGTGCCCATGCTGTTCACTAAATGAGGTAGTGGTCCAGTGAAATACATACTATGTCATCATATCATTAAAGACTATATCATATATTCATAGAAATTAACATCAGAATGGACCATTAGATCATAGAATCTGACCTTCCGTGTATCACAGGCCATTTACATTCACCCAATTACCCCTGTATCGAGCACAGCACCTTCTTTTTGACTAAAACATTGCGTGTTTCACTAAAGCATACCTTCCAGAAAGGCATCCAGTCTTCACTTGATGAGGAATCTACCACTTCACCTGGTAGTTTGTTCCAATAATCACGCTCACTATTAAAAAGTTATGCCTAATTTCTAATTTTTATTTTTCTAGCTTCCACTTACAGCCATTGGTTCTTGTTTATGCCTTTCTCCGCTGGGTTAAAGAGCCCTTTAGTACCCAGTATTTTCTCTCCATGAAAGTATTTATACACACCTACATTATCTCTCACTCTTATTTTTAATAAGATAAACAGATTGAGCTTGTTAAGTCTCTTACTGCCAGGCTCTTTCTCAAGTCCTTGAATAATTTGCGTGGCTCTTTTCTTCACCCTCTCCAATTTTTCAACATCTTTTTTTAAAAATGTAGACACCAGAACTGGATGATGTTCCCATATCGGTCTCACCAGTGTCATACACAGAGGTAAAATCACCTTCTTACGCTTACTCACTACAACCTGGTTTTTGCATCCAAGGATACCATTAGCCCTTTTTGCCACAACATCACACTGGGAGCTCATGCTGAATTGTTTGTCCAGTATGACTCTGAAAAGGATTTTCAACATATGCTTTCTAATATACAGTCCCATTCTGCAGGTATCGCCTGCATTCCTCTTGTTCATAGATGTATGACTTTGCATTTGGCTGTATTAAAACACATTTTATATGAACAGGCCAAAGTTACCAAGTAATCTCATTCTCTGTGACTTCCCTGTCCTCATCAGTATTTGCCACTCCACCAATCTGTGAGTCATCCACAGATTTTATCAGCAGTGATTTTATATTTTACTTCCAGCTCATGGATGAAAATGTTGAATAGCACTGGGCCTTGTACTGATCCCAGTGGAGCCCCATTAGAACCAGCTCCATTCCATGATGGTTCCCTATTGACAGATATTCTTTGAGATCTGCCAGTTAGCCAGCTCTTAAGACTTTCTTAAGCTTAAGACTTAAGCTCTTAACACTTTCTTTATATTGTACAGTACTGTTTTTTTAATTAAAATGTCATGTCTAAGACAACTGTGAACGATACATGTATTTTTTTGCATGACAAAATGAGGCAGGGACCACAGCTTATGTAATGAGGCAGGGACCACAGCTCTCTGTCCTTGAAATATGATTCAGTCCTGCACTCTAACCCATCTTTCATTTGAAATTATGAGTTCTACTTCTTTCTGTTGGTTACTTAGCTTTTATCTTCAGCCAACCTGCTTGTATTGCTTTCTTGACTGCTGTAGTTGCATGTCCTGTTCCAAGGGAGGTTGAGGAATTCCTATCACTGGAGGTTTCTAAGAACAGGTTAGACAAGCTCCACTACCTCCTGCTGACTAAAGAAACCTAAGATCCTGTATACTGCTTGTTTGGTAGGTCATTTGCCCAAAGTCCTAAAATCATGGGTGAAATCCCTGCCTGGTTGAAGTCAATAGGATCCACAGAGAACCAGCAAAGGTGGCACGGAGTTAATTGCCATGAATTTCCCATTGCCTTCCAGAACACTTTTGGTTCTGGCTTGCGGAAAGGATGAGCAGCTCCTTGGTGCCCGTGACCACACCAGCCTGTGTATCCTCAGGATCAGTCACACCAGCAGAGAGCTTCTCATGCAGCCTCCACATCCCTGAATAGTTTGTTCCACAGTAGTGATAGAGAGTAGAGTTTGTCAGCTCATCTCATATATGTTACAGGGGTCATGGATCAGTGTTCACATTGCACTCACTGTCAGTACCCGGCCTGCGCCAAAGAAGCTAATGATCCAACCAGCAGACCAAGTTCAGTGATGAATCCTGGTCATGTGCCACCTGAGGCACGTTGTGCATACGCTAAGATATATGTTACCCACCATTAGATGTCAACATACATATTTTATTTCTTTCCTATTCTTTACTCCACAGAGCTTGGTTGTCTTGGTCCCAGTGAAGTAAAGTGTAAGACGAGGAAGATTTCTTTTAGCCTGACAAACTCACATTGCCACCAGGTACACAGCAGCTGTTCAATCTCAGCATCAAGATTAGGAACAAAAATAAAGGAAAGAAACATCTCAGGCAAGCAGGTTAATTTTAATGCTAGTCACAGTGCTCTGTCAACAATTTGTTATCAGTCCTTTAGTATTCAAGACAGATAAGACAGGCATTGTTGTTGTTTTCCACAGATAATTCATTTTCCTCTGAACACAGGGATTGCATACCAAGACTGTCTAGCTCATTAAATTCCTCAGGCTTAATTAATTATACCAAATAAAACACTACCAAATCATAGCCTTCATTACATTATATAATAATAATTAACACCTAGCTTATATATAGCCCTTTACACTTTCAAAGCACTGTGCAAACTTGATCTAATCAATACTACTATTTAAAATACATTTTAAAATATTTAGCCATTAATATATTCAAGAAGTGAAACTGCACTGATTGTAACCTTGTAGTGGTCTCAAGACCACACTAGATGTGTTTTTAAACATAATAGCATTGAGTCACATTAGCCAGTGCATTGTGCAGAAGTGTTGTACCACATCCTTGCTATGAAATTTTCAGAAGTGCCGATGGCCCAAATCCTGAAAGGTATTTAGGTGCCTAACTTCCATTAAAATCAATGGGAGTTAGGTGTCTAAATACCTTTGGGGAGCTGGTTAAGTGATTTAGCAGACTTGTGCCCCTAAATTATTTGGAAACTCTCACCCTGGGTAAACAGTGAATTTCAGTCTTTGATGCTGTCACTAATTGTCACCAATGCGGTGGTCTTAAATTGGTGTATTTAAACCAGAAAATAGCAATAAGTCACATTGGCAGGGCAATGTGTGACAATTTTAATCAGCTGTGTTGTTCCAGGTCTGTGTGTAAAACAAGGAATGTCAGTCTTGGATGCTGTCTGTTTTAAACTTCATTTGCATCAAGTATAAAATTAGATATTTTTAAAGTTCTTTCATTGGTTTTCCAGAAACAAAATAAAAATAGCTAAAAATAAAATTTTATAGACATTCATTTAAAAATTAAATAGCTATACTATTTTTAACTTTTATAAATTCAGTTTTGCCAATAAATTATCTTTACAGATTATCCAGTCATACCCCCAAATCTATAAAATCTAGTTAAAAACACAATAAAAATAAGAGAACTAGTTCCTGAAGAGTCAAGCATGTGTATGCAAAGGGATCACTAGTTGTAACCTCAGATAGGGTACAAACGGGAATCACAGATTCAGTTAATAATTTTATTGAAAATGTTTTGTTATGGTCACAAATTAGATGGAAAAATGTAAATCATTTGTGATTTAAGGCTTGATCCAAAGAACACTGAAGTCATGAAAGTTTTTCCATTGACTTAACGGGTTTGGGATCAGAACCTTGAGCTTTCATCTTTCAGGTTGCTGGCTGGAAATGTTCACAAATCATGAAAAATTCACAGATTTTTTAGCAGATATTTTATTAATCCAAGAATTCATACCAGAAGTTTGCTAAAATTGTTATTCCCCTTTTTTAAATGCATGACACCAAATCAAGTAGCACAATCAATACCACATGACTTAAGCGATCAGTTGCACAAAACAATATAACAAATGCAGAATAGTGAAACAAACAGATTTCAAAAAAAAAAAGGGGGGGGGCTGAAAATTATTCACTGAAACTATATGGCAAATAATTATGCACAGCAAATACATTTACAGAAATCAGGATTGGTTTGGGAATGTTTTACTAGTCAAACAAGGGATAAAATTCGTTAAAAAAATGTTCAAAACAAATAGTTCAATCAGATCTAATATTTATGTATATTATAGAATTATTTTGATGATTTAATAATTAATGTTTGTAAAGTTAGAATAACAGAAGCAAAGTGCTGTAGAAAATCAAATTATAACTATAAAATAGATTAATCATTTCATTAATTATAGCTTTCCCAGAGTCCTATGTTTCCAGTTCCATATGAATTCCCTATTTTCAAATGTGTATAACTCTGTGAAAATAATCATTCTGGGCTGAAAGTTGATATGTAGAAACCTGATACGTCTTAGCCTGGGTGAAAACTTATTTCTAAAACATGGCTAACAATTTCTGTTTTTGTTGTTAATTTTGTTGTTAGTGCCAATAATAATGTCTAAGGGACAAAAATCAATAGAAAAAAGTCTACCTTTATATAGTGGGATCCATTAAAAAGTAAACAAATACTGTTTTGTGGCATTGCCTTTACCACAGTACTTCCTATGTTTAAAATGTATATACACTGCAGTGATATATTTATACAGTGCTATAATGAATATTTATTTTTTAATGCTGCCCACCATGTATATAACCATAAAAATGAATTGAAAAAAAACAATAACAATTGAAAATAGGCAAGAAATGTTAAAGTTTAGAACTAGAGAGAAACTGAGTCATTGAAGTGAAGTGAGAAGATGGAGAAAGGACTATAAGAAAGAAAAGGAATCTGCTTATAGGGAAGGTTATAGGGGGGAAAAAGTTGTGAATTTTTCTGCAAAAATACTGTCTTTCTGGCAATGCCGAATAGTCCTATGACAGCTAAGAATCAGGGATTGAAAGTGAAATCCTGGCCCTACTGAAGTCAATAACAAAACTCTCATTGACTTCAAAGGGACCAGGATTTTTCCTTGAATGAATAATTGCCATGAACAAATCATTCCAGATTGGACCGCGGTAGAAAATGTTCTGGAGCACTACGTGCTGGGGACTAGAGTGCAGCTCTCGGGGAAGGCTGGCCAGTTTCAGCATAAGGAGTTATTTTAATCTTCTTCACTGGTCTGCTGGGGAGGGAAAAAGCAGTTTTCCCTTCACCAAAGCATATGGAGTGTTCTGAACAGCAGAACTGCTCAGAATATTTCTTGCTATAAAGAATTTTGAAAATACTTCACAGATAACATTCTTCAGATCCATTCTTCATTAGCTGCTTCTCTGAACCATGTAAAGATTGGAGTGAGACAAATGCAAAGTTCCTTCTGCTTTTTCATAAGGTTTTGTTTACTAGAGTCCTTGAAGTATTTGAGGAACTTTGGACCACAAACTGTAATTGGTGAGTAGAATTTGTGGGCAGGCTATTGGGTCCTTTAGCCCATACCTCCCATCTGGTGCCTATGTAACCCATGCTTGCTTAGCGCGGGCTCTGTCCCCCTCTAGTGGCACCTAGCCCAGCTAGACATTGATGAGTCTGCAACAGCCTGAACTAAGAGGCATGTGGCTTTAAGCTCATGTAACAGAGGCACATACACTAAGCTGCAGAGGTCCCAGGTTTCATTCCACCTGCTCATGATAAAGGTATGTCAGTATTACACTACTGTCTCTTAAATGTGTTATTGTTCAACCCCTCCTCACTAAACCATCTCTTTATTGCAAACCAGCTCACCAGTTTTCACCCTGTCCCTAATCTTCTCTTTTGATGGGAAAATGTTATAGAAAAGCTTATGGCAAGGCAATTGTGTGGCAGATTCTGGTGGCTTCATATTTTGTTTTCTTTTCATTGTGATTTTAGCTCATTAAAACAATGTGACTTATAGTAGACAAATTTCATCTATCTCAAGCTTTTGGTCATCCCCAAATTTTTCCCATTCCAAATCATAAGCCATATTGAAACATTCAGAAAACAGTAATTATGATCATTCCAGTTCAGGGTGCATTATCAAAGTCAAATGTTCATACTGCTAACATTCTTAAACTGATTTTCTTCAAAGTTTTGCAGGGCTTCTAGACACCTAAAAATTGTGCTGTTTAAAGAAAAGCAGTTGATTCATTTTGAAGTTATGTTATATTTTAAAGTTGGAATTCAATCTTAGATACAGTGCAAGCTATTTATAACCATCATAAATATGTATTTACAATTTGGCTAGTGTAAATTTAGTTATATACACTAAGAGTGCTAACTTCAGTACCTTGAGGTTCTACCAGATGACCACATTCAGGAGCAATATCTATCACCTGGAGATTGGAGATCTCAGCTGCTGTGAAAACATGCAGTGTGGCATAAAAAAACCTTTCTTGGTGCGTGGGATTGCCTTTTATATTATTGCCAGTTGACATTAGCAATATTTGGCAAGAGGAGTTAGTACTGAAAGGGAGTGTCACAGAATGCCAAAGGCAGACTTTTCCAATTGCTAAGCCTTTGATTTGGGCTCAAGGCAGAGGCTCTCTTGCTTACATGGATTATATTAAAGCCCCTTCCTCTGCTCCCACTAGTTGTACATTTTAATGACTGACAGCTGAGAAATGTAATTATCATTTTCCCAATAATACTTGCAGTCTTTAGGATCCATTATCAGTAGTACATGGTTTTATTGTCAATAATAAATAAATACAAATTGTAGGGACTTTCCTACAATTTCCCATTTCCTACCATTGACTTTATGGTTTGAGAGAGAATAAACTGGCTAATAAGTACTGACTTGTGCTCTTATGAAAGATACTTCTAGAGGCAGACATTCATAAGCCAGTAAGATGCCTCATTTCACAATCTCCATTGTATAAAATACAGATATAAAAGTCAGATTTTTAGTTCATGTAAATTGATAAAATTCCATTAAAATCAGTGGAGCTACATCACTAACTGAGAATCTGGTCCTCAGGGAACAAAACTGTTCATTCTATTTTTCCAAATATAAGTGTTAGGACTTCCCATGCTCTCATGGATTGGTAACTGGTTAAAAGATAGGAAACAAAGGGTAGGTATAAATGATCAGTTTTCAGAATGGAGAGAGGTAAATAGTGGTGTCCCCCAGGGGTCTGTTCTGGGACCCGTCCTATTCAACATATTCATAAATGATCTGGAAAAAGGGGTAAACAATGAGGTGGCAAAATTCGCAGATGATACAAAATTACCAAAGATAGTTAAGACCCAGGCAGACTGCGAAGAACTACAAAAGGATCTCTCAAACTGGGGGACTGGGCAACAAAATGGCAGATGAAATTTAATGTTGATAATGCAAAGAAATGCACACTAGAAAACATAATCCCAACTACACATACAAAATGATGGGATCTAAATTAGCTGTTTAATTCAAGAAAAAAAAGATCAAGAAAAAGATCTTGGAGTCATTGTGGATAGTTCTCTGAAAACTTCCACTCAGTGTGCAGCAGCAGTCAAAAAAGTGAACAGAATGCTGGGAATAATTAAGAAAGGGATAGATAATAGGACAGAAAATATCATGTTGCCTCTATATAAATCCATGGTATGCCCGCATCTTGAATACTGTGTGCAGATGTGGTCTCCCCATCTCAAAAAAGATATACTGGAATTGGAAAAGGTTCAGAAAAGGGCAACAAAAATGATTAGGAGTATGGAACTGCTGCCATATCAGGAGATATTAATAAGACTGGGACTTTTCAGCTTGGAAAAGAGACAGCTAAGGGGAGATATGATTGAGGTCTATAAAATCATGACTGGTGTAGCGAAAGTAGATAAGGAAGTGCTGTTTACTACTTCTCATAACACAAGAACTATGTGATGAATCTGATGAAGTGAGCTGTAGCTCACGAAAGCTCATGCTCAAATAAATTGGTTAGTCTCTAAGGTGCCACAAGGACTCCTTTTCTTTTTACAAGAACTATGGGTCACCAAATGAAATTAATAGGCAGCAGGTTTAAAACAAATAAAAGGAGGTATTTCTTCACACAACACACAGTCAACCTGTGGAACTCCTTGCCAGAGGATGTTGTGAGGGCCAAGACCATAATAGGGTTCAAGAAAGAACTGGATACATTCATGGAGGATAGGTCCATAAATGGTTATTAGCCAGGATGGGCAGGAATGGTGTCCCTAGCCTCTGTTTGCCAGAAGCTGGGAATGAGCAACAGGGGATGGATCACTCGATGATTACCTGTTCTGTTCATTCCCTCTAGGGCACCTGGCACTGGCCCCTGTCGGAAGACAGGATACTGGGCTAGATGGACCTTTGGTCTGACCCAGTAGGACCATTCTTGTGTTCTTATGTTCTTATCTTGTATCTCACACTTCCACCATGGATTACCATCTGTCAGGCAACTCAAAGAGGAATTCAGCTGACAGGAATACTTCTGTGCCCAGATAGGATAACAGCTGAGCTGGCAAAGGCATATGTTTGGCTTTATATGGCCCTATTTCCATGGCTTGAATGATAGACTACCATCCTCTTTGCTGGTTACGGCAGCAGGTGTGGCATCATTGTTTTTGTTGCCTAGTGTAGAAGTAGTTATTTTTGTTGGCTGGGAAAATGGCAGCTGCTCAGCTGGCTGTATCAGAGGTAAGGGCATAGCTTTCTGGCTGGTCTAATACAACTGACATAGGACACAAATCATTCTTGTTATAGTAATGAGCAGCATTGCTTTCTCCCTTCATATACTGTCCATCATTACTAGATAAAAGGACTTGAAGATAGAAATAAAGATGGATTTGGTCATAGTGTTGACCAAAACAAAATACAAAACTAAACTGAACATTCAACCACTCACTAGCTATCACCATTGTCCATTTGTTCTTCTAAAGTACATATACTAAGATATTCTCTCTAAATTGACATACTGAAATTATGAAAATTTGTATTACTATTTGGTCATGTCTTATTTTCCCAATCTGGATTCTTTCTTTTATACACAGTTCATCCCTAGAGGCCATTTATGGCCATGAATCCATGGGCTATAATCATAGCTCTAGGAATGTTAATATAAACTCTTTTCTATCTTACGCTGAATATTCACCAGCATCTGCTACAGGATTAATAAAAAAGATTTTGCCACACATTGTAGCCAATTAATAAACAATTTGTTTATATAGGGTTTTTTTTGTCTTCCATGCAGAATCAGCTGTGTGCGTATCTCTAGGGCTTTAGACAGTGGTCCTTGAGTTTTTAATTTACATATGGCCTTTCATTGACTGTATCTCTCATAATAATGTACTTTTTCATCTATATGCAGATGATACGTACATGTTAGCAAAGATTTTTCTAATGCTAATGCTGCTTCAATATTTAAATCTACACAAATTATTTGGATGAGTTTTAATTTCTTTTAATTACATGTCTCTAAACTGAAGTTATTCTGCTAATTAGGCTAAGGTACAGAAGGATGAGCACTGGATTCCTTAGGTTAAAGCAGAATTTCCAGTCCCTTTACATTGGTAGCAAAAACTCTTCAAGTTCTTAAAATGAATACTTGAGCTTTTGAAGCAAGGTAACTATTGCGTATTTTGCTTTGATTTTCAGTTGAGGAATATCTTTCATCCTTCACTTTCTGATCAGTTAGGCTGAAAATTCTATTCATGCCAAAGCTGCCTCTAAAATTTATTTTCACAATTATTTTTTATGATTAATTTGATAATCAATAAGAGCTGATTGTTAAATTAAGATGTTTCAAACCATACACGTTTCTGTATATTATTTGTATTTTTCTTTATTTCCATTGTCTTCCAGCAAAGTCCAGGATTCTCTATATTCTAACTTCTAGTTTTCAAGGCCCCCAGTTCACAAAGGTAGTGATCACATGCATTGCTCCTTTGACTTATGCGAGACTACTCATGTGCTTAAAGTTATGCACATATCTAGGTAGCTTGCTAAACTGAGGCCCAGCGCTTTAAATATTCTCCCACTGAATTAAATGGGAGTTGAGAGTGCTGAGCACCATGGAGGATGAGACTTATAGAATAAATGGCTGCATTTGAGTAATTTAAACTTATCCACATTTAATACAATATTTGGAGCACATTTACTGCCTCTTCAGAATTGGTAGCAACACTGTGTCTGAGGATTGTTTGTGATGGACCACAGAATCCAGATCTGTATTTGAGCTCTCTGAAGCATGTTTGAATTCAGCTTTTTGGTTTGACCCATTATAGAGACAAGGTGACAAACAACTGCAAAGTTTGTACAAAGTATGAATTAGGGGGATTGGTTGGAAAGGATTTGAAGAGGATCACCATCTTAATTGGCTCCAAGTGTATGTACTTTTTAGCATCATGTAAGAGTTGAATGCAAATAATATTCAGAAATAAAAGAGAGCTCAGTCAGCAAGCCAAATGGAAGGGAGAAAAAAGTTGAAGCTAACATAAGTGAAGATCAACAAAGACTAAGAGGTTAGCAAACAGGAAAATTTACAGAGAATATAATCTGGGTCCAGTTATCACTACCCAAAGAAAACAATGAGGTGTTATTATTTTTATTATGCTGGAATAAGTAAAATCAGAGCATCCTCAATACTGTTTGCTTAGCTCAATGGCAGGTCTGAAAATAAATTTACTGGAAAAACAGAGAGTTGGAATCATTTGAAAGTAAAATGTAAAAGCACTCATTGTTGACTGCATATCCTTTTTTGTTTGTATGGATATGTGCTTGGTTATATAATCTCTGAACAATGCAGAATTTAGGAAAAAACATGAAAAGGTCTGCTCTGTAAATATTTACTTCCAAAGATCTTGGAGTACTTTTGTTTTGAAATGACCTCGGGAAGTCAAGGAATATTATCCTTGGACAGCCCTTTCCTCTCATCAATTGCACTTCCATTTTCCCAGATTCATTCTTTCTTTATTAGTTGTGAAGACTCCAACATGATTTGGGCACTTGCTTATAAATTACCTGAAGCATGTGAATCCCTAAATGTTGGAAACAGTGCACTGGATTTTGAACAGCTGGAGCTGAATTAATCCCTGGTGCAATTCCACTGATTTCAGACTTGCAGGCTGAACTGCTTGCTTCTCCCACAGGGAGGACAAACATGTTAAAGTATAGCAAGTGCTAGGGCTTTTCTACATGAACTCTTGGTTTGAAACAGGAATAGATCAAAATGCACTAGGAAACGCTAATTGCATGGCAGCAGAATCCTCATGGACACTTGGTACCTGGCAGGCTAACGCAGGGTACATTTACATGCTAGCTTGCTCTGAATTAAGTGTTTGTGTAGACAAACCCCATTCAGTTCATTGCTGAATTGGGGCCAAAGTAGAATGATATTTCACACAGACTTGTTGTGAAATTCACAGAATCTATTAAATTTTCCTCTTTCATTATAATACAAAACAGCAAGGCATTATTAACTTTAACAACTGCTAATAAAATACAAAAGCAAACAATGAATACATTGTTCATTAAAGCTTAGATGAAAAATCTGGTGGAAAAAGGTACCCTCTGCTCAAGAATCTTAAGAAGAAACCACACAATGCAGAAGGGTCTCTTGAAGCTAAGAGAAGGAAAAATAAAACTACTAGTTCTGATTGAAGACACTATTTTACAGTAAACCTCTTCAGCTTTAAGAACTGAAGAAAATGGTGGAAGTTTATGTATCTATTGTCTTTTATTTTATTCTGCTCAGTAATATTAAGATGCTAATCCCTGTGATGGGATTTCCATTTTACCATACGTAGGGAATTTAACTGTAACTTAAGCTATAATTCAACATGTCAGATCAATGATGTCCATGAATGCTGATTAGTCCCAGTAGCCTTTGTTGTTATTACTGCAATAATGAAGACAGGAAGAATCATTTGATTATGTCTTTTGGGAGAGCGACTATTAAAAGTTGAACTGGCTTGGCTGAGAGAATGAGACATAAGTTTTCAAATCAGTATACACCTATGTTTTAAAAATTAAAAACATATAATTAAAATTATGAGCTAATCAACTTTAATATTTTACCAGTAATAATAATGCAGTTGGCTATCTTAGGTTTAGCTAAAGTAGATGTGGTATATCTTGACTTTAGTGAGGCTTTTGACACTGTCTCACATGACTTTCTCATAAACAAACTAGGGAAATACAACCTAGATGGAGTTGCTATAAGGTGGGTGCATAACTGGTTGGAAAACCATTCCCAGAGAGTAGTTACCAATGGTTCACAGTTAAGATGGAAGGGCATATCATGTGGGGTCCCACAGGAATCAGTTCCAGGTCCAGTTCTGTTCAGTATCTTCATCAATGATTTAGATAATGGCATACAGAGTACACTTATAAAGTTTGCAAATCATACCAAGCTGGGAAGGGTTGCAAGTGCTTTCGAGGATAGGATTAACATTCAAAATTATCTGAACAAATTGAAGAAATGGTCTGAAGTAAATAGGATGTAATTCAACAAGGACAAATGCAAAGTACTCCACTTAAGAAGGAACAATCAGTTGCACACACACAAAATGGAAAATGATTGCCTAGGAAGGAGTACTGCAAGATCTGGGGGTCATAGTGGACCACAAGCTAAATATGAGTCAACAGTGTAACACTGTTGCAATAAAAGCAACATCATTCTGGAATGTATTAGCAGGAGTGTTGTAAGCAAGACACGAGAAGTAATTCTTCCGCTCTACTCCATGCTGATAAAGCCTCAAGTGGTGTATTGTGTCCAGTTTTGGGCGCCACATTTCAGGAAGGACATGTTCAAATTGGAGAAAGTCCAGAGAAGAGTAACAAAAATGATTAAAGGTCTAGAAAACATGAGCTATGAGGGAAGATTGAAAAAATTAAGTTTGTTTAGGCTGGAGAAGAGAAGACTGAGAGGGAACATGACAACAGTTTTCAATTACATAAAAGGTTGTTACAAGAAGGAGGGAGAAAATTGTTCTCCTTAACCTCTGAGGATAGGAGAAGAAGCAATGGACTTAAATTGCAGCTAGGTTTAGGCTGGACATTAGGAAAAGCTTCCTAACTGTCAGGGTGGTTAAGCACTGAAATAAATTGCCGAGAAAGGTTGTGGAATCTTCATCACTGGAGATTTTTAAGAGCAGATTAGACAAGCACCTGTCAGGGATAGTCTAGATAATACTTAGTCCTGCCATGAGTGCAGGGGACTGGACTAGATGACCTCTTGAAGTCCCTTCCAGTCCTACGATTCTACTCATCACCATATTATCTATGCAGAAAGTGCAGAAGTTTATATTCCCATAATTTTTTCCAAGTTGACTCCATAGTGTAAATGCTAATTCTATTGTGGTACTACCAGTTTCTGCCCTTGGAGGTACACATGCTACTTCCACTGAAGTCAAAAGAGGCAGTGTATACACGTGTCAATGGAGAATTTGGCTTATGGAGTTTTTATATAGCAGAGGTCAGCTCAAGACACAAAATTTGGATCTAGATTTAAAATATCCCAGAGTATGAGAATATTGAGTTAGATTTTGAGTCAGTCCATTTATTTATTCATTCATTCCGGTTCTCTGGCACCTATCAAAGGTCTTAGGTACGTCCCAAAATTTTTAAAAAACCAAACCATTAGAAAATCTAAAATTCACTGATATATTTTAAATAATCCTAATTCTAAACATCAATTTCCAGTACAAAAGATTTTATCACAAACCCCGAAACAGGCCACCCAACCATATCCCAGTGTAAGATTACAGTGTTTATTGTAAAGCTAGGAGCCATTTAAAGATTCAAGTTTAAATTAAGGTTAGTATTTTTAACACATCCAGAATTTGTGTCAGGTCCATTTCTATCTACAGGCATGAATCCACAGAAAGGAATTCAAAAGTTGAGGAACACAATTAATATTTAAATGAATGGAGTAAAGTTGCCACCACCTCACCAAACTACTCTATAAATAAAAACATAGCAGAGTTAAAGATAGTAACACAAAGTCCTTAATAAAAATGTTGGCTCACTAGACGAAGAGTAAAATTTTCAGTGGTCCACATTTTAAAAGGTATTTAGACATTGCTCTCTGCTTAACATTGTAAGGTTTAAGTGAATTAGATGTCTAAGTTCTATTTTCAGAAGTGACTTAGTCATGGGCAGCGGGTATAATAGGCCAGGGAGGCTGAGTCTCCCCTGGCACTGCCGCGGCTGCAGGGCCCCTGGTTGCAGGGTTCTGGGGGGGAGTTTTTGATTTATTATGCCACAAAACTCCTCTGGCCGAAGGTGGGGTCTCGAGGCTCCTCCAGGTGGGGGATCTCGGGGCTCCAGCCACATGGGAGGGGTGTCTCAGGGCTTTGGCTGGCTCGGGGCTCCTCTGGCTGAGGGGGTGGGATATCAGGGGTCTGGCCACCTCGGGACTCCTCAGGCCAAGGGGGGCCTCGGGGCTCTTCTGGGTGGGAGGGTGAGGGGGTCTTGGGGCACCGGCCATGGGGGGGGGGGCTGGAAGGGGCACAGCTGGGGCTAGCCTCCCCGAAGCGGGCTCCACCTGCCACCCATGAACTTAGTTCCAGATTCTCAAGAGGTATTTAGGCGCCCTAAATATCTTTGAGCATCTGGGCATATAAATAATTAAATGTTCTTTGGAATATGGGCCTGGAACCTGTGTCTCCCAGGCAAATGCCATAACCTTGGGCCTGTAGAGTCATTCTCATTCTCCCTCTGGCCCAATGAAAGTTTAATTGTTTATACACAGTGGAGCAGCTTCAACAGGAGAAATTGAGAGAGACTTTGGGCAGAGGTGAGAGACTAAGTTAAAATCCCTTCTCTACATCAGATAGAGGGAGGACTTGAACCCACGTCTTCCACATCCTGTATGAGTGTTCTAATGGCTGGACTAAAAGTTGTAAGGAAGGCGAAGGCACCACCTCCTGTGGCCATTTTGTGTGGGGTTAGGTGTGCTCTGAGAACACCTACTGAATTGGGCCCTACAAACAAGATAGCCAGGGCAATGCCTAGTTGGAGGATCTCACTAGGTTTTAGGTGTATGGTAGGCACCCAGAAGGTTCTCTGTTCATGCTCACTGGCAGAAACATAGGCACCATGGAGACTTTGACAGCTGAAATTTAGATACCTATAGAGTTAGGCAGCAGCTGAGCAGAGATTTTGAGGATCTCAGTGGTGCCTAAATATAGGACTTGGGCACCTAAAGCGGCAATTAAGTGCCTAAATTCTTTTGTGGATCTAGCCCCTCGGCTTAATTCAATTGAATTTACACTCCTGAGTCAAGCATTTTTGAAAATTGTTCCCAAGTCAGCTAAGCTAAGTGTCATGATGTATTTTAGTGATGAATTATTAACCTAACAATAACATATGAAACTGTATATTTTAGCATCTGTGAAGATGAATCAGATATTTCATATGATATTATATTACATAATATACAAGGCCTAATGATACAAGATTTATTAAACGTTAAATGTGGTAGACAAAGGGCCCGATGTGGCTTTTCATTTCACACTCTCCATTTTTCTTCTTCAGTCCTCTGCCCTCCTTTCTGTGCTCCCAGGGAGCCAAGTCAGAGAGCTTGATCATCCCCAAACTCCATGGTTTGTGGACCCAGTGAATCCAATAAGCAGCACATTGGCAAGATGGAAGGGAGTGCATTTGGGTTTTCAACCTAATGAGCTAGAGGGGGGTCAGGCAGTCTAGAAAATAGAGATCACCAAAAAGAACAGCATCAGTGAACCCAATATGCGAGCGATGATTGCCTTTGGGCCTAAATGACAGGCAAGAGCCTTTGGGCCTAAAAAGAAGGGTGCCTATGGCTAATCACCATAGCAAGCTGTTAGTTGTGATGTGAGAAGAAAGGACATTTTGTATCTGTGATTTAGCTCAACATTCCTCTTTTCCATTGGTGCAAGTATGGCAGTCCGGTCTGGTCAGCCATACCAGTAAGATATTTATAGCTGGTACTTGGTACCGGAAAGACACAGGAGGAACAGAACAGGCTTTCAAATGTGCTTATATTTGCATCATACAAACTCAATTGCTCCAACTGTTTGCAGAAAGCCAGCACAAGAGACACGATCATTGCTGAACAAATTCCTTTAAAAATATGAACAAAATATGGATGGAAAAGGTTTGCATTATTCACCAACCTCTTTTTGTGTTCTTGTTCTTGTAGTAAATGTCTTTTCATATTACTCACGGATTGGCATGATTTCTGTGCACCAAAAAATTAAAATCATGACAACATATCTGATCACAGTCCTTTAAAAATGAACTGAACCTTTCACCCTTTAACCTTTAAAGGTAGAGCATATCTGAAGAGAAAGGCTGAACTAATTTCAGATAAAGGACCCTTTAGTATGGAGAGCATGAAAAAATAGAAGGTTACAATCTTACCCTAGGACAATTAATCAGAAGGTAATAGGTTTCTATGTGTTGGTTTACCTCTAAATGAATAAAGTGTGAGGCAACCAATGCTAGCTATAAACAATTATCTGGAAATCTACATGAAAAGTTTTGTTTTTCAGTGTTTTTCTTTGTAGTTTATATGTTAAGGATTGCAAAATAGGGTGCTAATTGCATTACTCTGCAACACCTCAAGAAGGGTGAGAAGCATGTCACTGATGGTATTCATGCAAACCTACAGCAACACAGCAAAGCTTTATTAAACCTTGAAGGTAATTTCTGTTCTGACAGAAGTGGGAGGGAGGTAAGAGCCACCCCAAACTGTCACTGCTACTTCCCTCCCCCTTAAGATGTTTAACTTCAGAGCATTCTAACATATCCCAGGTTAAACCCAGCTCATTTATACCCACAGCCCTAACAAGTAAATATTGTTCCAAGGCCAAGTGACAGCTGCAGCCTTGTTCAGGCTACTGCATGAGGCAAGGCAACCATCAACTCTTCCATAACACCTTGGGCTGCCACTGATAATCCAACCCCCTTTAAAACACATCAGTTTGGCCCCTAAAGACTACAAATACCCGCATCTTAAATTGCATCTTCGTCCTTACTACAGCCCCTTTTTTGGATCTAGATAAAGTATTGGGTTCTCCATGAGCCAAACTTTCACGTTACAAAGGGGCTAGCTGTAATTTACTCCATTTTACACACATTATATGTGGCCCTACTGCTCCTGGCAAGTAGCCAGTACAGCCCTCAATTTCAAAAACTTAGGGCATGTCTATCCAAGGCAAACCGGAAAGTGTTTGCCTTTCTTGGCTAAAGTTGCACACACAGCACGTCACAGGAAGCAAACACAGAATATGCAGTACAAGGGGGAACTCACTTCCCCCTACCAAAACAAAAAACAAAAAAACAAAGAGAACCAACTCACTTTCTATCTCTGTAAAATAGTTTGACTGGGGCAGCAACAATAGGCTGCCAGTGTGCAAACAGTCTCTTAACATTTTGCAGCCCATTATGTTTTGCTACCCTAGGCAACCTCCTGCTCTGTGTGGTTATACAGCCCTGTTTTTATTTTTTGTAGTTGTCAGGTATGAGCCTATATATCACTCCCATCGGAAGAGGCCTCAGTACGTAACTCAAGATCAGCAGCTGCCGTGTCAGGCAGCTACTTACTGATCCTCCTGGCTAGCAGAGAATTGTTGGGTGTCAGCAAGAAGGAAGGAAGAAAAACAACACTAATAAATACACAAACTATGTGAGAAATGTGTTTTCACAAGCTATTTTATTTCTATCAGTTAGACATGTGGGCGATAAAATGTCTGTTTCCCATGCCCATGTCTGAAGTGCCATTTTCAAAAGTTCTGGCCCAGAGCTGGCTTTGCTTCCAGAAATGTTTTAATGTCAGCACAGCCAAATTTTCAGCACTAAAATGGCTTTCCCAGATGGGGAAGCATTTGGTACTTCTGAAACCTGCAGTTATCAGGATGCTGGATATGAACATGAAACTGGAAGAAAGGGTAAGGACTGTCATTGACAGCAAAATATTCAGATTAGCCAAGTTAATAGTGTTCAAAAATACTGAAACTTTTACAGGGATACAGTGGTTGTCATTAAAACAAAAGTTACCACACATTAGGATCTAAAAAAGAAAAGGAGGACTTGTGGCACCTTATAGACTAACAAATGTATTTGAGCATAAGCTTTCGTGAGCTACAGCTCACTTCATCAGATGTAGCTCAAGAAAGCTTATGCTCCAATAATTTGTTAGTCTCTAAGGTGCCACAAGTCCTCCTTTTCTTTTTGCGAATACAGACTAACACGGTTGCTACTCTGAAACCTGTCATTAGGATCTAAGACACTGCTGTTACTTTATTTCCTGTTCTACATAGGAGGAAACTGTGGTGTTTTGGATACCATCATGTAAACTTAACAAATACTGACTTTCTATTCACAACCCCTCTAGACAGAAGTATAACAATCATATTTGTGATTAGTAGCACTTAACAAAAGTGACGGAAGGATTCAGTAGGGGCAAACAGTTAGCCAAAATGTAGAGTCAGGTCTGCTGTGAGGAAGTATTTAATCAGAAAAATGTGAATGATAATTGGCAATCATTTAAGAACACCTTACTAGATGCCCAAAAAGACACAATCCCACAATTGAAGAGGAAGGCTTTGCTGGTTAAAAAAAAAATAACTTGGTTGAGAGGGAAAGTGAAGACAGCTGTAAAAAATAAAACATAAAAATAATAATATATGAGAAATGGAAGAGAGGGGTAGTTGATAGTAATGTATATAAATGAAAAATTAGGAACTGTAGAAAATTGATGCAAAGGAACACAAAGTGAAATCTCTTACTAGATTACTGGATTACTATTATTCCATTACTAAAGTGTAGACTTATCAATAATAATTCAGAAAAGGCAGAAGTGTTGAATAAATATTTATGTTCTGTATTTGAGAGAAAAACATGATATAGTCTCATCATATGGTGATGATAACACTCTTCTAATTCCATTAGTACCTCAGGAGGATGCTAAACAGAAACTACTAAAGTTAGACATTTTAAAATCAGCAGGTCCAGATAACTTGCATCCAAGAGTTTTAAAAGAGCTGGCTGAAGAGCTCACTGAGCCATTAATGATGATTTTAAATAAGTTTTGGAGCACTGGGAAAGTTCCAGAAGAAAGCTAATACTGTGTAAATTTTTTTAAAAAGGTAAATGGGATGAACCAGGTAATTATAGGCCTGTCAGCCTGACATTGATGCTGGCCAAGATAATGGTGCACTGATATGAGACTCAATTAATAACAGATTAAAGGAGGGTAATGCAATTAATGTAAATTAATATGGGTTTCTGGAAAATAGATCCTGTCAAATTCTTGATATTTTTTTTTGTTGAGGCTACAAGCTTGGCTGATAAAGTTAATAGTGTTGATATAATATACTTAGACTTCTGTAAGGCATTTTGACTCGATACCTCACCACATTTTATTAAAAAACTAGAATTATATAAATTTAACATGGCCCTTATTTAATGGATTAAAAACTGGCTAACTGATAGGTCTAAAAATGTAACTGTAAATGGGGAATCATCATCCAGCAGGTGTGTTTCCAGTGGGATCCTGCAGGGACTGGTTCTTGACTCTAAACTATTTAACATTTTTATCAGTCTAGAAGAAAACATAATATCATCAACGATAAAGTTTTCAGATGACACAAAAATTGTGGGTGTAGTAAATAATAAAGAGGATGGATCACTGATACAAAGCAATCTCTATCACTTTGTAAAGTGGATGCAGGCAAACAGTATGCATTTTAATACAGCTAAATGTAAATGTACACATCTAGGAACAAAGAATGTAGGCCATACTTACACAATGGAAGACTCTGAAAAAGATTTCAGGGTGGTGGTGGATAATCAGTTGAACATGAACTCCCAATGTGATGTAGTCAAAAGAGCTAATGCGATCCTTGGATACATAAACAGGGGAATCTCAAGTAGGAGTAGGGAGGTTATTTACCTCTGTATTTGGCATTGGTAAGACCACTGCTGGACTACTGTGTCCAGTTCTTGTGCCCACAATTCAAGAAGGAGGTTGATAAACTGGAGGGGTTCAGAGAAGAGCCATGAGGATGATTAAAAGATTAAAAAACTTACCTTATATTGATAGACTCAAGAGCTCAATCTATTTAATTTAACAAAAAGAAGGTTAAGGGGTGACTTGATTACAGTCTCTAAATACCTATATGGGAAACAAATAATAATAGTCTCTTCAAACTAGGAGAGAAAGGAATAACACAATCCAATGGCTAGAAGTTAAAGCTAGACAAATTCAGGCTGGAAATAATGCATAAATTTTTGACAGCAAGGAGAGTTAATCATGGGAACAATTTATCAAGGACTGTGGTGAATTCTCCATCACTAGCACTTTTTAAATCAAGAGTGGATGTCATTCTAAAGGATATAGTCTAAAGGAAGAGTGGATAAGTTCTATAGCCTGTGTTATACAGGGGGTAAAACTAGATGATCATAATGGTCCCTTCTGGCCTGGGAATCCATGAATCTATAGATATGTTTACACAGCAAAAATAATAATAATAATTAATATAATATAATAAAAGTCCCACAGTAGCAAGTCTCAGAGCCCAGGTCAACTGACTCAGGCTCATGCTGTGGGGCTAAAAATGGTGGTATAATTGTTTGGGCTCAACAATGAGCCTGGGTTCTGAAATCTGACTTTAACTTTAACTTTTGTCTAATGTTTTTGTCTGGTTTAAAAAACAGCCTTCAAACTTTCCATATAGTTAAATCCCCTTGAAAATTTATTTCAGAGGTTGATTTGAGGAAAATAGTTTGTAATTTAGTAAAGTTAGTAATTATTTTTATTATGGCTAGTTTGGGATCCGCTTCTGATACTGATATAAATGGGAGTGTTTTCATTGGTTTCAGCGTGAACAAGATTAGGCTCTCTGTGTGCATTGCCTTTTATCAGTCACTTGAAGTTTATAAATAACATGAATGTCCTTCTGTTGCTGATGTCTACCAGAGGCTATTCTTTAGTTCAAATAGCAGATTCTTGTGTTTGGAGGTCTAGGTCCAGGCTCCTAATTCTGGGACTGTCACTGTGTGTGTGTAGATTAATATGAAATGGTTGTGGCCTACTCTTAGCTATACTTGCACATATGGTAAAGGATGGTTTTGAAGTGTTTATATTTAGGTCTCAGAATGAAGATTTTAAAATTATTTTTAAAGCTCCTTTTTCAGGATTCCTTTCCTTTCTATCAGTTTAATAACAGTAAGACATTGCTGGAAGTGGTTGAAGGCACTTGGGCCCAGAGCCTCAAAAGTATTTAGGGGCCTAACTTCCATTGAAATACTGTAAATACAATCCCACTTGCATTAGTGGCTTAAGGAAAACAACTCCCCCACAGCCTTCTAACTGCAGCACTAGTTCTGGTGTACATCATCGTGACAACTAGACCCCACCTATTCAGAAAATGCCTAGTGGATGCTTGGAAAGGACACCAGACATCTTTTGAGCAATCAAAATTCAGCACAAACTGTACTTTGGCAGAAAATTGGGTTTTTGATTATACACTTTTTTTGCAAAAAATGTCTGCTTTCTGCTGAAAATATGAACTTTTCAACAAAAAGACAAACATCTGAAAATTGAAGTTTCAACCCAGAAATGCTCCTGCAGTGCCTCATGGAAGTTGTAGTTTGGGTGCTTCATGCTCCCGTTCTCCTGTATGGGCTTGGCTCCCCAGACAGACCACATCTCACATGATGCACCAGGGATCGGGAATCCCATGATGCATGTAGTGGCTCACCAAAAGGAAAGATTATGGTGTACCAGGGAGAGGTATTCTGGCCAGGTAGTCTGGCAGTCGCAGGTCCCAATCAAGTGCCATTTCTCTGCTACTCCCTAGACTGCTATGAAGGAACCCAGACTCTGGCTCCTGGATGTTTTAAGGCTCTGGAGCCTGAATGGAGTCCAGCCAGTCACAGTCTTGGAGTCCCGAGGCACATTCTCAGAGCACGGACCTTCTGTTTGGCAACCCCTCCTGAAACCCTGGAACTTGCTGTCCAACTGTTGTCCCTGGGTTCGGTGCTGACTCTTCAGACTCTCCTGTAGCTTTAACACACCCTCTCCCAGAACTCCACCCAAAGGTGTAAGCCTTCTGATTTACCTCTTCACTTTAAGTCAGTGAATTTCAGTCCAATATGGAGGTAAACAGACAATGGCGAAGGCAAAGGCACCGTGCATTCAAAATGACGTTTACAGCTTGGTAAAGATACATACAGACAGTTCATAATCTCACACAGGATTAATAAATATCATAAACAGATTCCCCAAATCATCACACTTGGTCATGGAGAAGAACTGGGGCATGAGGACCTCAAACTACAATTCACACAAGGCACTGAAGCTGCAGTTCTGTATCCAATTTTCAGGTTTTGTCCAAAAATTGTCTGGTTTCGCTGTTATTCTGAAAAGTCTAAATTTTCCTTGGGGGAAGAAGGGAAATATTTCTAACTGATTCTGGAGACCACCTTCTTTTTGTGCTCCTTTTTGAAAGTTAGGTGCTGCTGACCAACCACTTTCCCTTGAGTACCTGAGAAACCTCTTATGGATCCAAGCTTCGCACATCCTGGACAGATGCTGCTCTCCTTCACTGGAGAAGCCAGATATGGGATTGCTATTACAAGATACCCATTTTTATTTCCAACATTCTGTAACAAGTAGGGCCCCATCACCTACTGGCTAGCCAACATTTGTGCACTTAAGACTGCATATTTAGTAAATGAATATTCTGTTTCTAGTTAATGCATAATGTTTTTAATCTTTGCATAAGGGTATCCATTCAATGAGGGCATTCTGGGGAAGGTTGGATTATAAAGATTTATGTTATTTGCAACAGAAATGCATAACCAACCTTTCTAACAGTCCAAATTTTTTGTTTCTGAACCCTTGTTAGTTTAAATAAAGCCATTCAGGGTGAACGGCCCATCTCCTTAGCTTTTATCATCACTTTGAATGTGCTTTGTACATTCCTTAGATTATCAGCATTTCTTCTATTAGTGTAAGTGAGTTACTCTGGGTGTCCCCACGAAATTTTCCTTGGGGGAACTAAAAGTTCAATTTCCCAAGGGGGAGGCACTGGGTACGCCTGAACCTGGAATTTCATTTCTCCGGGATGGACCCTATAGGGTTTATTAGGCTCATGTCTTCTTCTTAAAGCCTGCGGACTGCTGCCTGGAAGAATTCCCTTGTCCAGATACATATGAATGAAGCCCCCAAGAAGGAAATGTTATATTTGGATTTACATGCTGAAAATAGGTTTTTAGATGGTCTTGATGTAGCACAGAGAAACCATATATAGATTATGAGGGAAAACCCTAGTTTATAATAATAATAAAATACTTTACACTTACATCATATCTTTTATTTCTAATGTCAGAGCTTAAATATTCATTATGCCTCACAACAGTCATGTGAGATAGGTATGTTAAACATTATAAATGGATTCAGAGTGGTAGCCGTGATAGTTTGTATCAGCAAAAACAACGAGGAGTCCTTGTGGCACCTTAGAGACTAACAACGAGGAGTCCTTGTGGCACCTTAGAGTACATAACACATTTATTTGGGCATAAGCTTTCAAGGGCTAGAACCCACTTCATCAGATGCATGGATTGGAAAATACAGTAGCAGGTATATTTGTACATAGTACATGAAAAGATCAGAGTTGCCTTACCAGGTGAGGGGTCAGTCTAACGAGACAATTCAATTAACAGTAGAATACCAAGGGAGGAAAAATCACTTTTGTAGTGGTAATGAGAGTGGCTCATTTCAAACAGTTGACAAGAAGGTGTGAGTAGCAGTAGGGGGAAATTAGTATGGTAAAATTGGGTTTTGTAATGACTCATCCACTCCCAGTCTTTATTCAGGCCTAATTTGATGGTGTGCAGTTTGCAAATTAATTCCAGTTCTGCAGTTTCACGTTGGAGTCTGTTTCTGAAGTTTTTTTGTTGAAGAATTGCCACTTTTAAGGCTGTTATTAAGTGACCAGGGAGGTTGAAGTGTTCTCCTACTGGTTTTTGAATGTTGTAATTCCTGATGTCAGATTTGTGTCCATTTATTATTTTGCGTAGAGACTGTCCAGTTTGGCGAATGTACATGGCAGAGGGGCATTGCTGGCACATGATGGCATATATCACATTGTAACGTGTGCAGGTGAACAAGCCCCTGATAGTGTGGCTGATGTGGTTAGGTCCTATGATGGTGTCCCTTGAATAGATATGCGGACAGAGTTGGCACCGGGGTTTGTTGCAGGAATAGGTTCCAGGGTTAGTGTTTTTGTTGAGTGGTGTGTAGTTGCTGGCGAGTATTTGCTTCAGGTTGGGGGGCCGTGTGTAAGTGAGGACTGGCCTGCCTCCCAAGGTCTGTGAGAGTGAGGGATCATCCTTCAGGATAGGTTGTAGATCTTTGATGATGTGCCAGAGAGGTTTTAGTTGGGGGCTGTAGGTGATGGATAGTGGAGTTCTGTTACTTTCTTTGTTGGGCCTGTCTTGTAGTAGGTTACTTCTGGGTACCCTTCTGGCTCTGTCAGTCTGTTTCTTCACTTCACCAGGTGCATATTGTAGTTTTAAGAACGCTTGATAGACATCCTGTAGGTATTTGTCTCTGTCTGAGGGATTGGCACAATTAAACCAATACTATTGTCAGAGGTGGGAATAAAGCCCAGGAGTCCTGACTCCTACCAGCAGTACACACATCTAAATTGGAAACTGGAAGCCTCCCATACCATCTTCAAATATTTGACATTAATACAGATATTTTAAAGAGAAAAAAAAGGCAAACTGTAATATTTTTGCTGTATGTCTATATTTCCCCCCCCCAGCCCCCATCCAAGCTGCCTATGTATGTAATCAGTACCTTTGTACATTGTTACTGTAGGTGAATGCACTTAGAAATTTAGAACATCTGGGGAAGAAAGTGCTTCTTTTGTTCGTTGGCTAGTTCCTCCTTTTAAGATGTGTCTAGCATAGGTTTTATTACCCTCATATCTCTAGTTTTTATTATCCCAAGAAACACCCAGTCTGCAGAGCAAGAGGATCAGTCTCCCCACTCCCTTTTGTTCACATAACATTCTTTTCCCCTGGCAGTCCTGCATCTCTATCATTTCCACACTAGAGAGCCCATGGTGGTTTTATGTTGCCTTCGTCCCACACTTTTTTAAATTCCTGTAATAAAAATGCTTTAAATCAGTAAGTTGCATTGCACATTTTAATGGTGAAAATACTATGGACAGTAATTCATTTCTACATTTAAAGTATTGAAACCCAAAGTCTCAAACAGTGGACAAAAAAACAGAAATCAAATGAGAAATGTTACAAATGACGACACAGAAAGCAAATAAAATGTTTGAATCAACACACAAAATGCTAGTAACCAAAAGCTGGTGAAAGGATTAGGTATTCTGTTTTAGCATTGTCTGTTTAGGTACTTCACCCAGTATTCAGTTTTGCTGAATACCCCATGAGCTTCCCACATCTCTATTTACTCATTGCTCTGTTACTTCTTCTCTCTTTCAATCCGAGTCTCAGCCGGGAGTTGCCTGTAGGACCCTCTACAGTACATCTTGTTGGTGAATCCAGGTTGCTTGGAGAACTGCAGCCAGGTCTAAAGTCTTTACAGTCCCTTTTTTGCTGGGATGGAGAAGGATATGTCAGGGGTTTTCTTCAGTCTCCTGCTCATGCAATGTTGGGAGAAGACAGACAGGTCCTGGTTGCCAGATCTTGCAAGTAGCTGATTATTGATCCTCTAGTTCTGCCTAGTATCCTGTTCTTGAGGAGGAAAGCAAGAGAAGCATCAGTCAGCTTCTTGGTCTCTGGACTCTCCTTCTGTCTCCCCCAAATTCTAAACTTCCATATACCCTCCAATGTCAGTGATGTTTGTGGTGCTTATCCAAGCCTGAACATAATTGATTTTCATTGTTTTCAGGAAGTTTAGTCTTCAGTTTTCTCATCCCTTCTTTTCTTATATCACTCAATAATAAATGAAGTTCACAGGCACAAAAGAGAAATAGCATTACCAGAAAAATGGAACTGATAGGTCTTGTGGTAAGATCACTGTCCGGTGAGATAGCTCCTATATGTTAGGAATTAACTTCTCAATTTCTCGGATAAAGTAACAATGCTACCTTCATCCTAGAGATGGGGAAATATTGCATAAATAATTGCATAAATAATTCCTACAATTTCAAAAAAATAAATAAATTCATGTTAGACTTGTCTTCCATGGATAAATGAATCCTGTTAGAAAGCATGTTAACTAATATAGAGCAACAAGGTGGGTTATCTTTTATTGGACCAATTTCTGTTGGTGAGATAGCCAAGCTTTCAAGCTACACAGAGCTCTTCCTCAGGTCTGGGAAAGTACTAAGAGTGTCACAGCTAAATACAAGATTGAACAGATAGTTTAGCATAAGTAGTTAGCACATATTTTAAGGGACCATTCAAGGTGCAATAGTCCATTAACAGTCCTGGGGTCATAGGACAAAAAGGTGGGTTAGTGGGTTATGGATTGTTGTAATTAGCCAGAAATCCGGTGTCTTTATTCAGACCATGATCTTTAGTGTATAGCAAAGATATGAATGTAAGCTCCCAGGCTTGTCTTTTGAATGTGTTGTGCAGGTTTCCTTTGAGGATAAGGACTGAAAGGTCATAAATAGAGTGATCACTTTGTGAAAAGTGTTCACCTACAGGTGATAGGGTATTTTTGTCTTTTATCATTTTCCTCTGTGAGTTCATTCAAGTGCATAGTGATTGTCTGGTTTCACCCACATAGTTGTTATTGTAGCATTTAGTGCACTGGATGAGGTACACCACATCTTGTGATAGGCATGTGTAGGACCCATGGATCTTGAAAGGTGTGTTGATCATTGTAGCAGTGGAGATATGGCAGCAGGTGTAGCATCTGCTGTTCTGGCAGGGTCTGGTGCCGCTTTGAGTTGGTGTGCCCTGGTTTGTGGGGAGCTTGCTTCTGATGATGATCTTGGAGAGGTTAGGGGGGTTGATTGAAGGCCAGAAGAAAGGGTTCAGGAAGGATTTCTTTCAGGATGGGGTCCCCATCAAGCATGCGTTGTAATTGTTTGCTGATACTCCTGTATGGGTTCCAATATGGGTGGTAGATGACAACTAGGGGTCTGTGGCAAGAGAAGTTTTATATCTGGATTGAAACAGGTTCTCGCAGGATAGTTCGGTGGCCTGTTCCATGATGCAAGCTGCTTCTCTGGTGGAGTGTCCTTTTATGGTGAATGCAGTTTTGAGTGCATTAAGGTGTGTATCCTGGACTTTCTCCTCAGAGCATATTCTGTGGTATATGGAGTATACCTGGCTGTAGATAATAGATTTATTGGTGTGTTTGGAGTGGTTACTGGATCTATTAAGGTAGGTGTGGTGATGCATGGGTTTCTTGTATATAGTTGTCTTCACGACACAAGTCAAATACCCTTAGAGTATCTGCTGCAATACAGAAATTAAACCTCCTGCAACCAGGATTTGGAGCCCATTTTGCTAGGCTTTGTGCAAACAGGTAGTGAAATATTGCAGAGTAATCATAGAAAAAGAATCTTGAAATTGTAATCATGAGTATTTACATCAGAAACCAAGAACCATGCTCATCCACTTAGGGAACAGGAATACACACTGTCAAAATGTTCAGATTTCAAATATCAGATACTCACAAGGACCTTTTTGAATTATCTCTAGGAATTACTGGGTGAATAGTTTTGATGACGAATACAGGAAAATTAAAATCTGTTCAGATAATTTGGAAATAGAAAGAGAAGCAAAGTTTGTTGAAGAAATGATTCACTATGCAACATTTGCTTGCTATTCTCTATCATTCCCTTTAGATTTTAAATTTGGTATGTAGGATATTTTGTACAAGTTTCTCATGATGGGAAACTATTGGCAAATGTCAAATCACAGACCAGAGTATATATCACAGAATATATATATACTCTGTATGTCATCAGTATATATTCAGGATGCACTCAATTGTGGTAGTATAGAGGGCAGTGTGGATGTGCACTGTCCCAGTGGGAGTTCCTAGATAAATTGTGCCTCATCTAGGCATAGCAGATGAAGGCCTGGCCTCACTGAAGGCAATGGAAGTTTTGCCATTGACTTCAGCGGGGCCAGGATTTTACCCTGTGCCTTCAGGAGCAGAAGGGGAGCATAGCTGTTGACAGTCCCCAGAACTAGGTGCAGCTTGTGTGTGTATGTCTACATATGTTTTAAAACCCACAGTAGCGAGTCTCAGAGCCTGGGTCTACAGACTCGGGCTTTTGAGGATCCCGCTACGGTGCTAGAAACAGCAGTGTAGATGTTGCAGCTTGGGCTGGAGCTTGGGCTCTGAAGCCCACCCTTCTTCCAAGGCATCAGAGCCCAAGCCCGAACCACAGCTGTTTATAGTGCCATGGTGCATGCGTGAGTCTGAAGACTCAGGGCTTGTCTTCACTACTGGGGTAAGTTGACCTAAGTTACACTATTCCAGTTACGTGAATAACATAGCTGGAGTCAACGTAGCTTGGGTCAACTTACCCTGGTGTCTTCACTGTGCTGTGTCGACGGGACATGCTCTCCGGTTGACTTACCTTACTCTTCTTGTAGAGGTGGAGTACTGGGGTAGACTGGAGAGCGCTCTGCCATTGCTTTAGTGGGTCTTCATTAGACCCGCTAAATCAACACCCGCTGCATCGATTGCAGCAGCTTTGATCTCCCCCGTAAGTGAAGACAAGCCCTCAGGCTCTGAGACTCACTGCTGTGGGTTTTAAAACACGGTATAGACTTACTGTTTGAGGGCACCTCTGTTGACTGTTACAGTGGAGCCATAGTACATGTCTGATAGGCCTTGTGTGGATGTGTAGGTGGGAAGTTCCTTTCGTCCCCCACTCTTTGCACATCTGCATAACGGCTGGTAACAATCCATCTCAAGAAAGAGATCTTGGAGTCATTGTGGATAGTTTTCTGACAACATCTACTCAATGTGCAGCAGCAATCAAAAAAACTAACAGAATGTTGGGAATCATTAAGAAAGGGATAGATAATATGACAGAGAATATCATATTGCCTCTATGGAAATCCATTGTATGCCCACATTTTGAAAACTGCATGCAGATGTGGTTGCCCAATCTCCAAAAAGATATATTGGAATTGGAAAAGGTTCAGAAAAGGCCAACAAAAATTATTAGGGGTATGGAACAGCTTCTGTATGAGGAGAGATTAACAAGATTGGGACTTTTCAGCTTGAAAAAGAGATAACTGGGGGGAATATGATAGAGGTTTATAAAATCATGACTGGTGTGGAGAAAGTAAATAAGGAAGTGTTATTTATTTCTTTTCATAACACAAAAACTAGGGGTCACCAATGAAATTAATAGACAGCAGGTTTAAAACAAACAAAAGGAAGTATTTTTTTACACACCGCACAGTCAACCTCTGGAACTCCTTGCCAGAGGATGTTGTGAAGGCCAAGACTATAACAGTGTTCAAAAAAAGAACCAGATAAGTTCATAGAAGATGAATGGCTATTAGCCAGGATGGGCAGGGATGGTGTCCCTAGCCTCTGTTTGCCAGAAGCTGTGAATGGGAAATAGAGGATGGATCACTTGATGATTAACCTGTTCTGTTCATTCCCTCTGGGACACCTGGCATTGGCCAATGCTGGAAGACAGGATACTGGGCTAGATGGACCTTTGGTCTGACCCAGTGTGGCTGTTCTTATGTTCATCCCCTCATTCACTAAACACAGTAGATGCATTAGGAGGGTTAAAGCCCACATAAGATCCCATGGAAAGCAAAAGAAAATCATGCAGTGCTTTTCCCCATAGTGACATCTCAGCCTACAATTGAATACAAACTGCTTGTGAAAGGTGCCAGTTTCATAGCCCTGAAGACTGTAGTCTTCTATTTATTTAAAGGCTTTTCCCACAGTGACCCATCCGTATGCTTCAACTCTTTTCTTGATGAAGCACCTCTTTAAGTGGGCCAGTACTTTTATGCCTATGTTTGTTCAGCCCTTGATCTTATTGCTAAGATAGCCAAAAATGATGTTGAATGTGATATTTTCTTTGATGTAAAAACATGTCTACCAGGAACAGAAGCAAGATCATCAGCTCACTTCACATAGGCCATCAAACAGCCATCAGACGTAACAACTTTAATTTACTAATCTGGTTCTGGTAACATAGAAGTGCAAAGTTCCATACTCTACTACCAAACACCTGAACCATTCTGTTCCTTTGGTCCAAGAGACATTATAGGTTCTAGTGTAGGTTCTACAAAATTTCCACAACTAACAGGGAAGAAAGCAACAAAATCTACTCTGTAACTCTTCCCACTATCCCAGAAAAGCTAGATGTCTGTGCTAGAATGATCAGCACTGAAACAGTTAACAGTTTAGACATTTAACTGACACTTTTGGTCATCTGAGTTAACACTCACTGAAATGAATGAAGGACAATTAATATTGTTCTTACAGCTGCAATGCCTAATTCTTCTAAATTACCTTGAGTTGGAGGTAAACCAAGAATGAACTTGACTCACCGCATGTTTTGGGACATGTTTCTATGATCTGCATTATATTGGAGGTCAATCACTAGACAGTCACAATGGTCCCTTGTGGCCTTTGAATTTATGAATCTATGGGTACATCTACATTTGAGTTGGAAGGTGCAATTCCCAGCTTGTGTAGAGGTAACTTCGCTAGCTCTCCTCAAGCTAGTGACTAAAAACAGGAGTGTATCCCCAGTGACATGGGCAGCAGCTTGAGCTTGCCACCCAAGTGTGTACCCAAGGGTTGGGCTGCATTGTACTCAGAATGGCTAGCCTGAGCAGCCACCCATGCAGCCATGGACACACTGCTATTTTTAGATACCAGCTGGGAATCACACTTCCCAATTCAGATGTAGCTATATCCTATGTGTCTATCTACTTATACATTTAGACATACAGCACTGGACTAGTTCACATCCGGAAACTTAAGTGTGCAACCATGAGGAATAGAAATTTTCTTTTTCTTCTTTTTTTTAATGAAAGCTTAAAATCTGTAGAAAGCAGTCGGGGTCATCAGAGTCATTCTGGTGTACCTCATAGGACGGAATCAATACAGCTCCTGAAGAAAATATATAGGACCTCACGACTGAAGTGAGATTCAGACGTGTCATCACTATTCTGAATTAGATCTTTAAAATGTCGTTTAACATTTTTTTATTTCCAGATATTTTTTAAAAAAAATATTTTTAGTATATTCGTAAATAAATAATATTTCAGTGAAAAGTTTTTTTTAATATGGATTTTGGTTCTTGTTTATACTATTATAAAATCTGTCTGGTTAAGGATGGAAAACTGCTTCAATAAAATTAGTTCCTTAGCAAATGCTCTCTAGTATCTCATCTGACAGAATTTTGTAAACAGAAAGTAGTAATGATCAGGAAAACTAAATCAGACGGAGGGTTACATGCAGTAATAAATAGTCATCACAATAGTTCACACCCCCAGAAAGAACATGAAAGGAAAGTGGATTGACAAATCATGAGCTATTGCAGAAATGAAGAACTGATGGTATGTTCTAGTCCTTCTGACTTTTTAATATGTCAAAATGCTCAAGAAAATAACCCCGTTCATGAACTTTAGCTGTCCATTAGCCATTAATAAAGCAAGCTGTCATGTATCATCCATGTTTAGTGACAGAAAATATATATTTTGAGATCAAAAATAATGAAAATACACATGGTAATTATTTGTAAAGACTTAACTGTAAGTTTTTAATGATTAATTTATCTGGCTTCTAATACCTTAATAGATCATGAGAAACATCAAGGGAGGAATGTGGTACTGCATTTTTAAAGTCTTTTTTCTCTCTCTCTGAACGATAATAGGCATGGAAACTATCATTACTCTTGTTAGATGATGGTTCCTTTAGGAATCTCCTATGTGTTACCTTTTAGAGGAAAGGTCAGAGAAAACCTCTTGGGAGTTCCCCTGCAGGATACAACTAACACAAGCGTAAACTGTATGGAAATGGCTAAATTATCTTTAGAGAGACCTTGGTCTTTCTCATCAATCAGACCCTTCTGAACTAGTAAAACAGATAAGCATTCTGCTGGCAAGACTGTTACTATCCATATGTTTGTCATGACTGTCACTACAAATTTATCAATGAAAAGACAGTTGTCATATGTTCCTAAAGGAAAATCTGTCTATCAATAGACACAAGGGTATGTGCAGTTTATTTAAGTGAGAGCTACATGAACATAATAGCACTAATTACAAAAATGTACTCTTTAAAGTTACAATTAAAAATCACAGATAGTCAGGAAACATAAAAATTAACATTGCTGTTGCAACATTACCTCAGACACAGTGCACACATCTTGTATAGTTTATGGCATACATTTTACAACATAATCAATCATCTGTTAGGATTTACATTTAACAAGAATAATAGGGTTACAAAACAGAGTACTTGTAGAATATGACCGAGTGATTGTTGAAAACTTTTGCCTTTCTTGACCTTTTCTGACTTTGGCTATGCAGATTTAATGTCGATTAATAATTTTTGCATTTAATTTAATCACATTTTACTTTTTAAAGATTTTAAGGAGAAAATAAACTGGATGGGCAAAGCTGTTCTTTTTGAATTCTGGTCCCTAAGTGTATTCCACATGTGGATATGCATGCCTACCATGCGCCCAAGACCCAAACCTGCCTTCTTCACACACACAGACACCCATAGACAAGGACTTGCCCAGAAATGTGGGCTGTCTCCTCTCCTCACTACTTCTCACCCCGCATGAACCACTGGTGTTATATTTACTGCTTTTCGGGAGCACATATTTCCACCAAGTGCAGCGCTGTCTCTCCTTCCTTTCCCAGATCTGAGATGGATCAGAACATCAAATGAGGAAGTACCTCCTGGAGATAGCCATGAGACCCCATTTGGATCAGGCTGGGGAGACTCTCTTGTACATCAAGCTCAGTCCTTGAGCAGTGCCCCTCCATGCGTGAGGTCTGTAGCGGAGGCCAGAGCTGATAAACCCAAGGATCCATTGTGTTAGGCTCCTCACGGGAGTAAGGGAACTCTCACAGACACAAGATCCCCCTCCAGATGTGCTCCCAAGATAAGGGATCCTCCCTGTCTCCTTCCAAATCAGGTCAGTCCTCATACTCAGGTCCTAAAGACTTACACCCACTTAAGCCACCTGACCACAAGAGTTAGATGGCAGGAGAAAAGATACAGCTAGTAAGCTGAAGAACGAACATCCACCAGTACTGACCAAGGGCTTCAGATGGGACCCTTCTCCTGCAATGGTACTGGCTTAGATGCATAAGGACAAGCAGCCATGAGGCCTGTAGATGCACCAGATCTGACAATACCAACTACCAAGACCCATCGCCCTCAGGGAAAGACTTTTACCTCCCTGGCAGATACTTTTGCCCTCCCATGCCCACAATCTCCTCTGCTTTTGAAATCAGTCCTTCTGAGGAACATTTCAATACCGGATGAGCTTATCCCTTGTTCCGTCCACAAGCCAGAATCTCATTCACTGGCACATACACATACTGATGGCACCGGATCCAGCCTTTTTGTCAGCTGTAGCAAGTTGATTGTTGTACTGTGGGTCACTTCTCTCTCTGTGACTGGCTGGTTCCTTGTACTGTGGGACAATCTTTCAGCTGCCTTCTCATATTTCAGCCAACTTCTCCAGTTCCATTCTGTGACTGGCACAACAACACTTATATTTGCCTTGTGAGTTCAATGCACTCAGTTATTGCTTATAGCAAAACACAGGTTGTGTCTTCTGCCTAATTTATGATAGAAGGGACCAATGTGTTTATTTTGAATTCATTCCTGCAAGTATAAATCAGGAGTAACGCCACTGAGGTGGACAATCTGACTTTTGGGGCCTGATTCCTGGATGCACCATGAACCCATTATACTAGTGCCTTAGGAAATAAACAGGTCCCACCGCAGATATTGTTTACATGCTATGAGGACATGGGAGTCTAGTTGATGCAGCGAGTTAGAACAGAAGTTACAGCTGCAGTTAACTTTTGGGCATTGATCTGCAGATACAGATTCTGCAATTTGGCTGCTGTTGTGGGAGTCTTTTGGGGAGGCCCCTTGCTCCCATTTGGCTGACCTCTCACAGCCCTCAGTGGCAAATCTGAAGCACTGAACCCAAGGCCTCAATTCAGCAAAGCAGATAAACATATGCTTAAGTGCTTTGCTGAAGCAGGGCCCAAGTGCAGACATTTTGGTTCGACAAACTTACATGCCAGTTTAATAAAGCAAGTGGAGATTGTAAACTCTACAAGATAGCTCTGGAGCAAGCTAAATTGGTAGTGCTTGTATAGATCACAAGACAAATAGCTTCAGAACAAGGAGTTTTGGAAAGATTTGTCCAACCGCGTAACAGAGGCCAACAACGATTGTGAAAATCTGTACTGGATACTGTGAGAGACAATAAAAGTGAGCTAAAAAACCTTGGGAATCCAAAAGGAAATATAAGTCCAGCTAGCAAAGCCAGTGAAGGATGAAGTTGCACAAGTCAGATAGCCCTGGATTTACCTGTCCTGTCCTCCTGTTTGGCCACTTCTTTCTTTAAACCAGCCTAGAATATTAAATGCAAAATATCATGTTAAGGTTGCACAGTCAAAAATCATTAAAAAATCAGGAAATATAAAAGTTAAGGGACAAAATCCTGGCCCCATTGAAATAAGTGGCAAAGCTCCCAATGATTCCATTGGGGCCAGGATTTCATTCATGGTTTCAATAGTAGTATTAGCCAATTGCATTTTAAATACTTGCTACTCTTCAGGCCTCTTTCTCTAAAAGCATGTAGCTTCATATATGGCATTTGATCACTGGAAAATTATACTATCAAACAGGATGTGTAATCATATATCTTGGGGGAAACAAATTCTCAACCCATATAATTTGGTAAAACCTCACTGTTTTCAGTTGGGTAGTACCAGCTTAAACTAGCAAACAGATTGGCCCAGTTTTGTGATTACGATGACATTATGCTGCTTTTGAAGTGAAGAGGTTGTTCTTTTTTCTCAAGTAAATGGGTCAAAAGAAAAAGGGAAGTTGAAAATTAATGACAGATGCTGTGTCTTCATTGCAAAAAAGAAGGGTGTACTTGAGATCACTATCTTGATGTAAAATCCTAGTGGAGACAAGGCACTCTAGTTTTTACTTCGATGTAGCTAGTCGACATCAAATCCATACCTGTCCCCATGACTAGCTGCATTGAGGTAAAAATTACAGTGCCTTGTCTCCACTAGGATTTTACATTAAGAGAGCCATCTTGATGTAAAAAAACACACCTCTTTTGTCATTGAAGACAAAGCCTGTGGGGGATCAATTCTCTCCCCTCACAAGCAAGGCTTAGAGATGCTCTTGAGGCACATATTGTACAACTGCTATGCAACTCATTGCATCAGAAATACACCAATGTACTTTTTAACAGAGAGCACTATTACGTGCTGGAGCAGCCGTTCTTCCAACATAGACCACGTTTCAGTAATAAAAATTATGCAGCATAAAAACACTAATAGGCCTGACCTGTGGATCAGCAGCTTTATATTTGCAACTAAAATGAATAAAAGCTCTTCTTCCTCTTTTTTTTCAGAAATATTGTTAGCACCTTTAATAAGCACAAAATTTGTTTCCCTAAATGGTTAACATACATGAATGGCTGAAATGTAACCAAAAGGTGCAACTTCAACTTTGAGTAAGAAGGAATATTCATTATACACAATTAAATGTGCACCTGTTTCTGCCAATCATTTAGGTAATCGCTGTATATAAATTTATATGCCATGAAAAGTTTTATTTGTGTTCATATGGTGTGAAAATTGAAAGAAAAACTCTAAATTAATTACCCTTTTAAACAAAGCAAATTTAGATTTATCAGCAGCCGCAAGGGAATTTATTCACATATCATAAAGCTTCTGTGAAATACGGTGATGAAATATGAGTTAGGGAAAAGGGTTTACGCTCTACAAGGGATCTTAAGGTGTGGAACGCAAATTAACTGCCCACAACTTGAATCAACATAATCTTATGAGTTTGGGACAAGGTCTACATCCAATAGCAGCCTGTTGCTCTACGGTAGCTGAAGAGGAGACATAGAGCAATGTGATCCTTTGTCTAGATCCATCTGAGAAATTTCCATGTGAAGCTTAAGTCCAGCTGCAACTTTTAGAACATGAACTTCAGCTGTCAAGACAACATATTATTATTTTCCCTTCACACCTTAGTAATAAATGTCAACCCAAAACAATTGAATGGCAATATGTCCATCTACTGGATGGCATGCACAGAACTAATTTCCTTCTTTCACTAGGAAATGTCATTTTTCTTTAGCCTGAAATCAGCTGATTAGTATGTAGAAAAGCAATGCTGCTTTGATTTCTATGAATGTTTTTTTTATTTCTTATTCTGGAGCTTCAAGTTCCTTTCTGCATCTACTTAACTATTTCCCAGTATACCACCAGGTGTATATTCAGATGGTGTTTTCCACCATGCATCCAGTTTTAATTTACATGTGGAAAAGAAACTTATTCTCCAATAATTCATGATCTAAAATTCTTCTCCATGAAAAGAAAATTTACTATTTAGATTTATACCAGGAGAAAAATCCAAAACAGGCAAGCAAATATGAAAAAAATGCAGTCTTTTGCATTTCTTTAAAACAAAGGACACAACAATAATCTTGCACCTCAGAGTGCATAAAGATGACTACAGGATATCATTCAGGAAAGAAAATATTTTTAAATCTAATTCTTCAGAGCTGTTGTTTCTGCATAAATCAATGCTAACAAAAATCATTTCATTTTAATCTGTTATTCTTGTATTCCATTGAAGCACCTCAGGATCAATATCTATTGATCTAATCCTTAATTACATTAATTTTGCTTTGGAAATTAGGGAGGCCATAATGAGAATGTGAAGTTACTTGAAGACAGTACATTATAGGTTGTCTAATTTAGCAGGAGTCTGTGCATCAGATTATTTCATTATGAGCAGCCAATTACCATACAAACAGGGAAATAAATAAGATTTTCTTTTTGAATTTGCATTTTTTGTATTCCTCTGTAAATTTTAAGAGCTTAAGTGAATTTACAGCCTAACTACACATTTAATGTATATCCGTTTTATTCACAGGTTACATAATTGCATATAATACTAACCTCTGACTTTGTTTCTTAATGCATAGCATTTTAAAAACATGAGCCCTTTGCTTCTATTTGTGGGATGTTTTATGGCCAATTCAGTAGATGTTAAAAAAAATAATGTAATGCTAATACTTTTTATGTTCTACATATTCTTGTCACTAAACTGTTCTTCACATGCAGGGTGAGATAGTCTATTGGTATGATTAAGCTAGTCAATAGAGCAATGCTGATTTATACCAGCTGGGGATCTGGCCCATAATGCTACGTCAGTGGCCGTGTTGCTACCTATAATGATAATGAATATCGTTGTTTTAACTAGGTAGATGTAGGGTTTATCAATACAGCTGAATGTTAGATGTTAAAATTTCTCCAATGCTCTTTTTGTTTTGTTGTCCTCTTTTTGAAGTTGTGAAGAAGTTAAAATTGGACGATTGGCATCATGTTCGGGATGGTTCCTTGGCCACTTATATTTTCACTGTATCCTGGGATGTAAAATAATGGCATATGGAACAAGGCCTGAAACTCACTTATTGGGCCTGATTCTCTTCTCTCTCACACAGTGTAGTCGGGAATATTTCCCCTGAGATCAGTAACACTACACTTGTGTAAAACCAGTGTAAGTGAGTGAAGAAGCAGGCCCAAAGTTTCTGCAAAGGCAATGAATGGTTATGAGTTAAGAAGATCTATTATGTTGCTTGACCACAGCACCCAGTAAGGCCAGCCCTGCTGAAGCTCCACCGCCATGGGCTGAAGCCCACCACCAGAGTCCCGCAGCTGAAGCTGGGGGCAGAGGGTTGCAGGGAAGGATCACTGCTTTGCCCCCTCCCTCATCGCTGCCCAGGAGGCTGTCATGGCCTCAGGAAAACCCCTTGGTGGCCACATGTGGTCACAATGTCTGCATTTGAGAAACACTGCCCTAGGTTGCCATTTAGCACATACAAAAACAAAGTGAGTGTAAAAAACTACAGTACTATTCTGATTTGGTAGCTTCTACATCCACATTATACTTGCTTTATAGTCCAGATATCAGTGAACACACAAGATGCAAGACAATGGACAATCAGCACTTGAGTGCTGAGTACTCAGTCTGTGGCTCTCCATACTTCCTCTCCTATGTGACTGAGAAGTGCCATTTAAGAAGTTAAGGAAAGTAACATGTAATACATTAATTACATATGTTAATTTTCAAAGGCTTAAAACAAGACTATTTTCACACTAGGGTAGGTCCAATTCTGAAGCACAGTTCTAGGCAAAATGCCCAATGAAGAATCAAGGCTGCAAATCCACTATTTCTCATTGAGGACTACATATCATATATACTGTGCTCTTATGTTAATTCTTTTATAATCACGTTTGAGTTATTGGAGTGCCAAAAAGCATCCATGAACTGTCTTAAAATCAGTTTTTTTATCAATTTTGGATAACTCAGAAACAGTCAGATTTTTATTAGACTTTCCAAAATTTTCATGTCTGAAGTGAGAATAAGCATGAGAAATTTCAGTCCACAAGGTATGCATATATTTTTGAAGGATATAAGCACCTGAAGATAGGGATTTATGATGTATATGACGGCTGCATAATTACAGTGTTGCTGCCATAAAGCTGAATATACACAATATTGATGTTCTGAAAAGAAACAGATGAATTTGGTATTCAGGATTATATCATGGTCCCAGAAGAAGCTATGTAGCTTTAATAACACACTTGGTGCTGAAAGCAGTCCGTGGTTTTGGAGCTGGAGTAGTTGCAGGGTCATTCTGTTCCATTCAGACAAAGAAGAGACTACCCGCTGCATTCTGCAAATTCTCTTACAGTGTTAATCAGCGTGTCTTCAAGCCATTTATTTACAAGACAAGGTGTGAAAGTAAAGTTTGGCCTGTTTGTCAATATTGCGCCTCTTGGAAAACCACACAGAAGGAGGAGAAAAGTAATAAACACAAGAATGTTTGGTAGAGCTACCTACAGCTGAGTGTAAACAAGCCAAGTAAACAGTGGCACAATATAGACACAGCTGAAAGCATTTAATTAGCTTGTGACAATTACAGCAGTGTTGCAAGCTGCTTTCAGTTATTTTTCTTTCCCTTTAGGACTAGAGCCCATTCAAGTAAACCGTGTCAAGAAAATATGCAAGTCCTTTTCCTTGATATGAGAATTTAAGAATTCCATCAATTAGATTTTTTAACATCTTATCAATACAACGTTGGGACTTCAATCATATGTCTACACAGCCTGAGCAACAAAATGTCTACACTGCTGTTTTAGTGCTGTAGCCAAAAGCCCCATGAGCCCAAGTCCCGAGACACAGGCTCAGAGACTCACTACAATGGGGTTTAAAATGTGGTGTAGGCATAGACTAAGGCTCCACACTGTTTGACTGTTATGTACATTTTCAGCGCTGAATATTGTATGTATCATTCATTGATTTCTTCATTTATATTATGCTAACATACAGCACAGTGGAATTTTTGCAACATAAAGGGTCAAACTTTTGGTCTCAGCAGGTGAATGCAAGACTTGGAAAACTATTGCAAGGGACCAAAAGGGAAAAGGGTGAGCAGATATTTCAAATTCCATTACCACTCAGTCTTTGGTTTCCATGCTAAGACTACCAACAAAGGTGCCAATTGCTGGAGTGTTTTTTGTGATGTGGACACTTACGCAGTAGGAAATGGAGTTAGACTGCCAAACACATTTTACTCATGCAGCTGAACAGCCACCAAATGCTAATGATTGCTTGAAAGAGAGACCTCACCTCTTAGAAAAGGTACCACTCCCTCTTGATCAGTGGTCAATGAGGACACAACCTTGTGGTCCTGCTGGACTCATAACCCTGATTCTCTGATGCCTTGCACTTTGTGTAATCTTTACACCAGTGCAAAGTGAGTGTAAGTTCTACCAACGTACAAGGCAATGGAAAATCAGGTCCCCAGATAGAAGCAATGGTCAAAAATGTTGCTTGACTTTTCAGTTGCCAGACAGCTATGCCATTTCTCTAAGATACATGTTTATCAAATAGTCATGCTTTTTTCACCTCTATCTTGGATTATTGAAATTTGTTGGATGTGGACCTGACCCTAAAGTTCACCCAGAATCTGCAGTTGGTACAGCATGGAGCAACCTACCTGATAAGCAAAGTAGACTGATGAGAAAACATCACTCTGCTCTTGCATTGCCACTGTTGGTCAAATTGTGGGTCCAGTTCAAGGTCTTCATCCTTATCAACAACATAGTAAATAGGACAGAACCCAAATAATTCAGTGGTTGTTTCTTTCTCTGCTGCCCCGCACATCTGCTACTCTCAGGGATGCTTTACGGAGTCCAGGTTTAACCTCCTGCTGGCCAACATCAGGGTATTCTCAAAGGAGGATTATGAAACTCACTTCCATTGGAAATCAGTCCAAGCCTCACTCTCACCACCAGCAGAGCATGTTGAAAGGTGCATATGTTTAGGTATGTGTATCCTCAAAGTACCATCTCATAAGGCAATGGACACAGTCCCTATGGAAATCAGTTACAGCATGTGGTCACTGCCCAAAATCTGTTTGAAAGAAGGGGAGAGGTTCATTCTTCCTGCTAGAAGTATTTTTTATATTTTTTCATTTAGTGGGGCATCCAGACAGTATGGTGATGAGTGCTGTATAAATACATATAAAATAATTTATAATGAGTAAAATTTTCAGAAACACCCAAGTGACAGAGGTGCCTAACTCCCATTAACTTGCAGCAGAATTTAAGCTCCTAAGAAATGTAATCTTTCAAAAAATTTACCCAATAGTTATTTATTTAAATGACTAGCAGCAGTTCTGATAGTGATAGACCTTTTAAAATAACTTTTTCTTTTCACCCCAATATATTTGATTTTTGCTGATCCTGAGCCCTTCAACATGCTCTGTGTGACTATTAATGAGAATTCATCAACATTTCTCAGGGACAATACTTGTCTTTTGGATAAATATGTATTTAGGAATATTTTTAATTTATTATGCCTATTTAGACATTCATATGTATTACAATATAGTACAGTGTACACTATTTACGTAATTGGAACAGTAGATTCAGCAGCTTTCAATTTTATTACATAAATATTTACTTACTAATGTTTTATAAACAGTATATAAGGTATGCCATAGATCATAATGGTTTGCATCCTTTGGCATTTACTTGATTTTAGAACTGTTCATCAACTGTGGACCATTTACTTAAAGTGTAGTTGTACCATGAAAGTCATTTTAAAATTAGTACAATCAAATTATTATTTATTTATTTGTATAGCGCCATCAGCATGAGTGATTTACAGGCAGGTTAAATGAAGGCTGTGCAGTAGTGGTAACTAACTGGTTTACCCAGTCGACAGCCAGGATTCCAAGTTCATTTATCAATAGTTTGCAATTAGATTTCAGAAATATGAGGATAAATTCTATGGTCCACAGACATTTAATTATCTAATCTGTTAAGGCTTCCTAGGATTTACCTGAATATCTAAGCACATTAAAATTTTTTGAAATTTTGCTTTGTTTGATTTTTTTCCTTCTAATTGTTACCAAGTTTGGTAAACTGTTAAGGAAGAAGAAATCACACAGTAAATCCTGTTGAAAATTGGTCTATACATTGAAATGTCAACTGTAAGGCTGAAGTATGAGTTCTATTGCTCCATCATTCACTCATTCAGCCTTAAGGGAATTTATTTCCTGGAGATATGAACAACTATACAATGGGAGTTTAATGACAGTTGCATTTCAACCTTAACTATAGCTGTCACTTCCACTCCCACTCTGACTTAAAGGACCATATTATGGAACTACAAGCACTGTTATATACCTTTGATACATGACACACTATCTATTTATCCAAGGTGTTTATGAGGTCACTCATCAACATAGTACCTGAGTCTTTTATGAGTCTTATTGTAGTGTTGGATGGTCTACACAACACTAAAATAGATAGACAGATATGTGTAAACCGATACTATGCATGGTATCATTAGAATTTTTTTCAAAAACAATGCCACACTAAAATTTTTACCAAGCCATGGCCTCTTGCTGGTTCTTATGAAGGAAAAATTGAAAAAAAATTGAAGTTTACTCTTTAAGAACTTGTTTGCTCTTCTACCACACCTTTTTAAAAATTAATATTTAAGTTTATCAAGTTTAAGAAACCAGTAACAAAAAGATGAAATATTTTTTCCCATGTTAAGGAGAAGTAAATTCAGACAAGCGTACCATAATCTTACTACCACGTCCTTGTCTGTGACTAGAATCTGTGGGACCGCCTTTTATAGAGGTAATAGAAAATCCAATAATAATCTCTGGCTTCTATTTTGCAGAAACACATAGCAAGCCTGGAAGTCTTCACCCAATGCTGTGAATTCCTCAGGATAACCTAATACCAGTATTCATCTGGTTTTCTGATTATCAGCAGCATACTCCTAGTATGTCATAGCCATTTTGCAAATTTCACTGAAATGTCAACATTTTTTTATCAGTAATAATTGTGAAAATATGTAGAGTAACTCAGAAAGTATGGAAGAGTATGAGGCTTTGGAAGTATACCAGAAGAGGTGTTTGAGACCAAGGGCCTGATCTTGCAATTCAACACACGTGAGAAGTCAGGGGAGATGTCCCATGGGCTCAGTGGTGCACCTGTCTACAATAAATTGCAGGATCAGAACCTGAATGTCTCAACCTGAGTGTTAAACGATGTTGAGAAGGGACATGAGCAAAACCCCAAACAAGTTTTAGAAGGATGAGCAAAATGAATCATAGCACCTTGGAATAGTCATCTGTCTTGTTCTTATTTATTACACCAACAGGAGAAGTTGGCCATCGGTATAAAAGAGAAAGAATGTGACCCTCCCTCGAGAACAAGGAGTAAAGACCAAGGAATGCATCTCTGAAACCTCCCATGATGATAATGTTGAAGAAGACAATGTCAGCCTGCAAAACTGTCCCAAACAAAAATAACAAAATGGAAAGGATGAAAACAACATATTCAGGCATGATATAGATTTAATAAACAGTAAAAACTCTCCTTTTTGTATTATTTAGGCAGCTACAGGAACACAACAAACAGACATTTTATTTATTAGTACCAATAAACTAAGCCAAATGTAAATTCAATCGCTGAATTTTACCACTGGCATTGGCTGAATCCTTTTGAAACACGAATATTTTAACAATTCAAGCTGAATCCTATGCAAACCAGCAATGTCATTTGGCAATGGCTTATATATTTACCTATTCACATATCCCCCTTTTCCTAATTGGCAAGTAACATAGTACATATGATCTGGATATGGCTTATGAATATGTCAAATTCTCACAAAAAAGATGCCTACAGACTCTCAGTATCAATTCTGTCATTACAATGACTTTTCCCCATTATCTCTAGCCTCCTATTGTGGCCTGTATGTCTACACTGCAATAAAAGACCTGTGACATGGCTGTGGCTGGTCCAGGACAGCTGACTTGGGCTCATGGGGCTTGGACTGCAGGTGAGGCTCAAATACTTTGTTACTGAAGATGAAGTGCCAATAATTGGACGTGTTGTTGATGGGGGAGTATAACTCACACCCCTTACTCAGCCGCCACCCAAGTCTTTCTCCTTTGCCATTTTTCTTGTGTTTTATTATGCTGCGAGAGAATCTCTTCAAAACAAGAACAACAAGGACTCAGCATCACAGTCTTCTGCTCTACCACAAACCTTCTGTACCATGAACATGTGTATATTAACACTATATACACATGCAACTAATCAGATCAGCAACTAAACCACAACACAGGATGGGGAACAGAGCTCAGGATCAGAGCTGGAGAACTCTGAATTTTAAAAAAATTCCACAAAATTCACTCATGAAAAATTGTCCCCATTTTTGACCAGCTTTTCTCTGAACCTTCTGTTCCAAAAAACAGATGTCGGCCATGAGCACATTTCTGTGAGCTGTTGGCCAGCCAATAGAGAGTGACATCATCACAGTCACTTGAAAAGGTCTGATTCCACCCAAAAAGAGCGGTGCCATTGGAGCCATATACACTGCTCAGTACATTACACACCTTCTTTACCATTCCATTTCTAAACTCTTTTCGCTATCTAAAATGAAAAGATGATTTAACTTGTTTTTTTCTTTTTGAAGCACACTTCTTATATTTCACTTCAGAATTACTTCCTGCCCATTTTACCTTTTCCCCACTGTGAATTTGAGCACTGCTAATCATATGGCCAGGATTTAACATCACCAGGACAAGTTGCGGCATGCAGAATTTTGACCATTGACTTCTCTCCTCCCTTCTGCACACATGTGATTTGTTTTTTGTTGATTTGTTGTTGAGTGCCTAGTTCAAAAGCACCCTCAACCCTAATGTAGGTACTACAGTGGTCATGCTTACAAACTTTCCAGTTTTGCCTTAGATAATATTACCTCAGCATTTGCAATCTTACAAATAGTTCCCTGTATTTAGTGTCGATAATTCTTAGAGAATACTGTAAATACTAGTGTAAAATTACTCTTTAGATATGTAAGCTATTTGACAAGGGTTTTTTTAGCACAACCACTCTATAACTACATGAAAGTACAAAGCAACACAGTTTTCCAGATAGTAATTAGGAAGAAAAAAGGGAGCCTGGAAAATCCATACATTCTAAGGATTGAATGTATACTCACAGATTAACCATGTATTTTACTGTTTTTCCCCAAATACAGTTTATTGCCGAACCAGCTAAAAGAAATAGATCAAGGAAAAGACAGTAGTCCTTGGTGTGTCAGTCATGGCAAAGAAGCTATGAATTTACCCTTGTCAGAGAGAAGGTATTATTGATATGTACATTAGTGCTGATACCAGTATTTAAATTCATTATACAAAGTACAGCATAGAAGTGCTGCTTCTGGCCAATTTCTAGAGGATAGCATTACTGATAAAGGCTGATATGTACGGAAACCTATCAGAGGAGGAAATGTGCTGGCAAAATTGATTTCCATCACACAGGGAAGAGAAGGGATCAGACTCCAACTGCTGTCTGCTGCTCTTGGTTTGCATATATGTACAGGACTTAGATAAATGTGGCTGTAGCTGGATGTCTGTGGCTTAGCCTTTGCTCCCAAAGTCTTTGAACATGTAGTGCCAGCTCTGTCATACACAAACACATTCCATGAAGGCATCGATCACAGCAACAAAATATATAAAATAAAATTGATGTTCAAAGCGTGTTTTTATTTGAAAAAAACTATTTGTAAACTCCTCCTGTTATTGCCATATCATTTCCTTAAACTATTACATTTATTGCCTCCTTTGAATAGCCTTGTTGACACACTGAAAATAATCATTTGTTTCAAGGGGGAAAAAATGATTTCAGCAGGTCTTAGAATGCATGCATTTAGCATAGTCCATTATCATGTTCCCATCCTACAGAAATGTAGGTGATCAATCACAGAACATCACCAACTCTTCAAGTAGAAGAATCCCGACTACATGTGAGGGATATCTTGTGATCAAAGCCTTGGTCTGCATAATAAAACATGACATAAAGGGGGGAGTTAAGGGGGGGGAGGAAGGGAAAAGGAAAGACAGATGCTGATGGGTAGCTCTTGCCATCCACTCGGTCATCTTATAATTCTAACCATTCTGTTTAAAACAGACAACGGGACTGATTGCCATTGTTTTACTGATTAACCATTCTCTCCCCTTTTCCCAAAAGGCACCCAGACTCTGCTTAGTAAATATTGACACCTGTAAACCAAGCTGGCTGATGCCTTTGGCTCTTCAGCTCTCTTCCCATCTGTTGCCTGAGAATTTTAAGCAATGTATTTTGGGACTCTTGCTCTCTTTTCACTGAAAACTGTAAAAATAAAACCCCACTACCCAAAAGCTAATCCGAGAGCCACATGGCTCTAGGGAGGCCTCTAGTAACTAAAGGGAAAACGTAGCATATGTAAAATGCATATCCCACTGGCCTCTTCTGCCTACTCTTCTTTAGTTAACAGCATGCCAGGGTAATCTGCTTAGTTACCAAGTGGAGCTTTCTTTCCCTTTCCCCATGAGATCACCCTGACCACGATCAAAGTCCAAACACATTCTCGCCTAACTCTATTGTTCCCAAGAGTGGGATTAATGACTAATTATGTCAGGTCACTCATCCAGATGGCCTCTCAGATGTTCCTTTGTCATTGCCTGACCTTCCATATGCCCCTTTGACCTTGAGGTTTATTGCCATGGCAACATGAAGCCTCAGTTTCCTTGCTGAGATTGCCAAGAAGTGGCCAAAAGCGGGGATATGGGATAATCTATCCACACTTTGTATTCTGCTTCCATCTCATGCCTTGTTAAATCCAATGAATAGATAAAAAATGCTATCTGATCCCAGCTGAGTGATGACCATGGTCATGATTCTATGTTACATGCTATGTTTTTTAAATTAGCAGACAGCTTTGTACATGGAAACGTGCATTTAATTTGAAGAACATCAATCGCCATAATGTGATCTTTTTATCTCATTAATGTTAAGCAAGGGTAATAGAATGGAATTACAAAATATCACTGTGAAAGGAATACAATTCAGAGAATTAGAGATATCCTCCATTAAAGCCCTGGAGATGTTTGGATAAGTCTACTTGTTCAGTTTCAGAAATTAAAGATTCTCCTACCTTTTCTGAGGTTTAAATTCTAGCCTCAGATGTTGATCTTATTCTGAAGAAGGATTTTAAAGTGGTTAATGCAATGGAGAAATTGCCTAAAATAACCAAATAAGTAAATAAAAATATAAAAGGAGAGTGACTCATGAACTCAATTAAATAAAAAGGTTGAACATGTATTTGCATCAGATGAATTGTGTTTTCCTTCACAGTTTAGAGAGGAATATTGGATAAGATCTGAATTCACTACCAGGCGCTGTCAACCAATTGTAGTAAACCAGTTAACAATATTACTGACTGGCCATATGATTCAATGAAATAATTCTTCTCTCATTTTATCAGGTTTCCTTAAGCCATGCTAAATTAATTGGTTATAAAACAATTATAAAAATAATACTTAATCATAAACATCTTACTTTCATTTAGTGCCGATCATCCTGAAGCAATAATTTAATTGGGGGTATCAGTGGTTATGGTACACCCCATTCCTCCCACCTGCCAGATTTTTAAAAAGCACAAAAAATGTGAAAGAAAGGGGGAGTTGGGTAAAGCCTGGAACATACCAATACATTTTGAGGGACATTCCTGAACTACTTGTTTACCTATGCTGGAACTATTCCAAAGGATCCCAGGCCCAGATCCTTGAAGTGCCTAACTCCCATGGCATTGGGTGCCTAAATTCCTTTGTGGATCTGGCCTCAGTACATAGTGCTTTATAAACTATTTTACAGCACACATCCTGAAGCCTTTTCACAGTATTTATTCAGGGGAAACTCCCCACTTTCCCAGGGTAAAAACTGAGTAAGGATCAGGTGAGGTCTTCAGGATTCCCTCAAAAGGGAGTTATTCCTACATAAAAACTGAGCAAAAGCTGAGTTATGACTTCAGGATTTGGAGATACACAAGTGTGGATATTTCAGCTTAGGAAAAGCACTTGCCCCAAAGTTGTGCTTACACAATACCATTTAAAATACAACAGAAATTGAATTAATGTCAACATTTAAGTCTATAGCAAACCCACACAACAAAATAGAACTCTTTGCCTGCCGTCTACTCATCCCCAATGTCCCATCCCCTCAGATAAAATGAAGAAATTGTCCTTACAATACAAAATGCACAAATACATTTATTTCTGCCTATCTATCTGCCTATCCATGGAAAATTCCATAGAAAACTACAGGAAAAGAACATTAAGGTTACAAAATGAAGCACTCAGAGGTTGGGAAATGCCAAAGTGGAAGTCACCCTCACATCCTTAGCTTTGCCCCTTTGTGTGTATGCATTATGATCCAACCCCTGATTCAGGATATGTTACTCCAATTTTACACTGCTGTAACTCCAGTGGAGGGACACAGTCCTCAGTTGAACAATACTGCAGTTATATATTGTGCACATAGTCCCTGCCTCAGTCAGTGTACAGGCTGAAAGCTCAGAAATGAGGCAACAGTGCAATATTTAATTTTTGATCCACTCTGTGCAATCTGAGCAATTTCCTATTTTAGCCACTGCACACCAACTTACCCTGTCAACAAGACAGAGGGTGGGAATATCTGTGCTGTCACTTCATTCACAACAAGACCCTACCTCATTAACCGTCCAATCTGTACTTAGAATGAGCTAAGGGTCCTGAAGAAAGAATATGTGACCATATATTTAAAGGCGCTATTGTAATGCATATTCACAAAGGGGCAGAGTTAAGGTTCTGTAAGGAATTTAAACTTTGGTCTTCCAGCATTTTAATTGCTTCACTTTGCAACCTTAACATTCTTTTAATATCATTTTAATTGAATTTCCTAGGTTTCCAAATATAAAAATGAGAAAATAAAAGTAACTCCATCAAGTAAAGCTATTTGCTCAAAATCAGTAGAATGTTCTGTCCAGAACAATTTGTGAACTCAAACGCTCGTAAGCTTACTGAGTGCACAACTTATTCACACATTATTTACACATGGAAATCAACCACAAACAGATTTTATGCATGCACATTATATCATTTTTTGTACAAAAGTAGCATGTGCAAATGATTTGCCTGTACAAAGTTGTGCACACACAAATGGACACTGGGAGGAGGACTTCTGGAAAATTTGCACCGTGACTAATATGTTCAAGATGATGATTTAGTCAATTCTATTGCTGTGAATAGCAGGAATGGTACCAACAATTTACCATGTATAAGAAGCCAACACACTTTAGTATCAGCTAAAAGAATTTTAAAATAAGTCAATGTTGAAAGATGACTCAAGCAACCTTGCTGCTTAATGTACATGGTATTAATTCTTTAGAAATGTCCTGTACTTACAAATTGAAACTGCATCACTTATAGAAAAATCCATATAGCCAGGTTTTTCAACACTACCTTAAACAGTAATAGTAATATTACTGGTTCAACATCACCCATTATTAATCTCCAGGAAGTGTCCTGTGCATTAATGTTTATTGTTTAGAGTTTTATTATGCTCAGAAAAGCAACTGAGTAAAAGTCATTATATTTTATGTAATGAAGGAAAATCTTGTGGCTAACGGCAGACCTGGGTTTTCTTCATCCCTTAATATTTTGTGTGTCTGTTTCCCCATCTGTGAAATGGAGATCATAATACTGACCTTACAAAGATGTTGTGAGACCTAACTAATTAGTGCTTGTAAACCATGTTGATGGAAAATGGTGGGCCGGATCCTCAGTCCATGTGAATGTAAAGGGAGTTTTGGGTATGGATGAACTGTGGGATTGGGCCTCCATCACTACATATTTCTTTACTATAGCTATCTAAAGTATTGTAACTGGTTATTGCGGTACCCTCTTAAATGTGTAAAATAAGAAACTGACATCTCGGCTGAAACATTGTCTACAGGCGTGGTTCAGCCTGGTGCATATTTTTATGGCCATGTTTAAAGCCCTGAAAAAAATTACTGTGAAAATACTGATACAACCTTAGCTAAAGTGATACAAATGGTGCCTTACAGTGTTTTCAGAAAAGCAACTTTTAAGCCAGGTTGTAAAAGTGTCACACCAATTTGTGAAGCAGCTGAACTTTTATCTTGGTGCAAATCAGCGCCAAAATAAAAAAAAAGGAGAAGAAACTCTATTTTATCTGAAAAAAATCTGCATGAGATTTTGAAAGTTAACTGCGTATTAATGACTGAGGCACTATTATGCCTTACTGTTAGTGAATTAAGGTATATTCCCAAGGTATTTGATCAAAAGAATGTGGGTTTTTATGATGGTCATTTTACGTGTGGTGTTTGTAAATGATCCAGCAATGATTTTCATAGCGTTAACAATACTGAAATGTTGCTTGGTATGTTCAGATATAGTGTAGGGAACTCTGGGTTGCCAATTTTTATCAAGTTTATTTTTTATGAAGTACAAATAAGTATAAGAAATGTCTTTCACCAAAATAAAATCTAACTGCCTAACACCTTGCATGTAGTCATCTACATCTATGCAAAGTGGGAGTACAGCACTACCAAATGTAATGATCATATTTTATGCCCACTTTGCACAGGTGCAAATGACTACCCAAAAAGATGTGAGGCAGTGGAGAATGAGAATAATATACATTATTGACAATGAGGCCATTAAATTTAGGGATTTTATGCTACCAAAAAGTATTCATAAAAGAGGGCTCTTCCAATTATGGACTTCTAATGTTTCATTTTACCAATTTCTATGCTGTTTATTGGAAAATACAACAACAATAAAATCATCTAACTGTAGTATGTAACCTATCATTTAAATCAGCTTCTGTACCAGATGACTGGAGGATAGCTAATGTGACGCCCATTTTTAAAAAGGCTCCAGAGGTGATTCCAGCAATTACATGCCAGTAAGCCTGACTTCCGTACGAGGCAAACTGGTTGATACTCTAGTAAAGAACAGAATTACCAGACACATCATGTCTAAATGACTGGTGCCCTCCCCATACCAGGGGGGGCCCAGCTAAAGGGGGGAGGACACGTGACCTCCCCACATGACTCTTCCCCACCCTGCCCACAGCTTGGGGTCCCCGTGCTCTTCCCGCCCCCTCCTCATCCCACATTATCTGGAGGGGGCACTCTGTCCTCCCTCTGCACCATCTCCCCCCACCCCTGGCACATTCGGCTGCTCTTTCTAGCAGCAGCCAGACCCGGGCAGGGATTGGGATGGAACTCCTCCCAGAGACTGCCTGGTGTAGCTCAGCAGCTGCCTGGCAGAGTGCCTGGCTGTGGCAGCAGCTGGCTGCCTCCCACCCTGGTTCGGCTTCCCGGACAGCAGCTGAGCGAGCTGGAGCCACATCCTCCTGGTCCCCCACGGCGTTCTCTGTGTTCAGCAGCAGCTAACTGGGAGAGAGTCTGGCTGGGAGGCGGGGGGGGAGGGGCAGTGGCAGCCCACTCCCTGCCCAGGCTCAGCTTCCGGGGGAGGGAGTCGTGGGAGGGGCCTCCGGCTCACTCAGCTGCTGTCCCCAGAAGCTGAACCTGGGCTGGGGCAGCCTGCTGCTGCCGCCCCCAAACGTTCTCCCCGTTAACCCTGGTGCTGCGCTGCGCCCCAGGCAGTGTCCCAGGCAGCGTGGCTGGAAGAAGTTCTGGCCCCACCCCTTCTCTTCGAGCACTGGCCCTGCCATTCCGCTCCCTGCCCGGGCCAGCTGCTAGGGTGTCCGTGCCCCGACTGCCCCCCCAAAAGTGAGTTGCCTTGTTGGAGAGGAGTCAACATGGTTTTTGTAAAGGGAAATCATGCCTCACCAATCTACTAGAATTCTCTGAGGGGGTCAACAAGCATGCGGACAAGGGGGATCCAGTGGATAGAGTGTACTTAGATTTTCAGAAAGCTTTTGACAAGGTCCCTCACCACAGGTTCTTAAGCAAAGTAAGTTGTCATGGGATAAGAGGGGAGGTCCCCTCATGGATCAATAACTGGTTAAAAGATAGGAAACAAAGGGAAGTCATAAACAGTCAGTTTTCAGAATGGAGAGAGGTAAATAGTGGTGTTCCCCAGGGGTCTGTACTGGGACCAGTCCTATTCCACATATTCATATATGGTCTGGAAAAAGGGATTAACAGTGAGGTGCCAAAATTTGCAGATGATACAAAACTAATCAAGATAGTAAAGTCCAAAGTAGATCGTGAAGAGTTACAAAGGGATTTCACAAAACTGAGTGACTGGGCAACAAAATGGCAGGTAACATTCAATGTTGATAAATGCAAAGTAATCCACACAGGAAAACATAGTCTCAACTATACATATAAAATGATGGGGTCTAAATTAGTTGTTACCACTCAAGAAAGAGATCTTGGAGTCATTTTGGATATTTCTCTGAAAACATCCACTCAATGTGCAGCAGCGGTCAAAAAGCTTACAGAATCATTAGGAAAGGGATAGATAATAAGACAGAAAATATCATATTGCCTCTCTATATATCCATGGTACTGCATGCAGATCTGGTCATCCCATCTCAAAAAGGGTATATTGGAATTGAAAAAGGTTCAGAAAAGGGCAACAAAAATTATTAGGAGTATGGAATAGCTTCCGTATGAGGAAAGATTAATAAGACTAGGACTTTTCAGCTTGGAAAAGAGATGACTAAGGAGAGATATGATATAGTTCGATAAAATCATGACTGGTGTGGAGAAAGTACGCGTAAGCAGGGGATTGGTCCCGCTATTGTTGGGAACTTTCCTGGCTTGTACTCTACCCAGGGGAAATTGGTTAGTGAAAGGATCTGAGTCCTCACTTCCACTCACTTTACTCAGGGTCCTGCCTGACCTGACCTGACCAGGCATGGACGGCAGAGAGTGCCGGGCAGGGAGGGGAGGGGCAGTTGATTGGTCAAACCCCTGTGAGAGAGGTGTACAGGTGTGTGTGTGTGTGTGAGAGAGAGAGAGAGACCTCTGGGGGCGGAGGGGTAGGGTGTGTGTGTGTATGTCACCCCTCCCTTTGTGAATCCTAAAGCCTTAAAGATAAGGTAAATAAAAAGAATCCAACTACACAGTATTTCTTTTTAACGGGGGCTCAGGGATAGTCTAGACTGGCAATGCTAAAGCGCTGCCATGGCAACACTGCCATGGCAGTGCTTTAACGTGCCTTGTGTAGTCGCAGCACAGAGCTGGGAGAATGCTCGTCCAGCACTCTAAAAAACCCACCTTCACGAGGGGGCGCAGCTTCCAGGGCTGGTGCACTGTTTACACTGGCACTTTACAGCACTGAAACTTGCAGTGCTCGGGGGGGTGTTTTTTCACACCCCGGAATGAGAAAGTTGCAGCACTGTAAATTGCCAGTGTAGACAAACCCTCAGTCAACTTGATGTTAATTTGAACGTTTGTACTGCGTAGTTCTGACTGATTGCCGCGGAACTCGCTGGAATATGAGTAATTTTACCAGGTGTCCCGTATTCAGCATAGGGAAATATGGTCATCCTATGCAGAGCTCATCTCTTCTTCTCCCCACAATCCCTGTGGCTGGAAAGCATCTAACACCTCCAGGCTGCTGCTGGCCACTGACATAACCTGGCTGCATCCTGCCCCACCCCCCACCCCCAGGTACAGTGTGGGCAAGAAGGGGTTAAGCCCAAAGGATGCATTGTGCACCAGGGCCCAGGGAACCTGACTGCAGGGGCTTCAGTGAACTGAACTGGCCAGAGTGGTGACTCAGCAGGGGAGGGTGCCTAGGGGATGGAGCAGCCCTGTGCTCCCTGGGGGCAGGACCCAGGGTAGGGATGTGGGAGATGAAGAGGGTGCTAAGCCCCTGCCTGTGAGGCTGATGTGGCACCTACAGGTTCGGGGCATGAACAGGCTGGAAATTGCTTCCCCACCACCACCACTTCAGAGCTTAGCTGAGGGGTGGAGAGGCTTCCCTGTGCCAGCACTGTGGAGGGCTGAGTGCTCTGACCAGGGGCTGGTTCTTCACACAGTGCTGGGAGCGGAATGAGCCCCACTGGTGGGGATATGGAGGAGCAGCAGGGCCAGGGGAGGAGAGGCACAGGGGCAAAGCAGGGAGATGACAGTGAGAGGGGGAGCATGTGAAGGGCTGATGGGTGGTGTGACGAGTTCGGTCACAGAGACCCCCTTGGGACTGTCACCTGATGTGCTGAAACTACCTCTGAGCCCATTTTTCCTGTCATCTTGGGACCCTAGAACCCTGTCTTGTTAAGCCAGACAGCCAAGCCTGCTGTAACACAAACCCACATCCTCAGAGCTGCAGGCTTTAACTGAAAATCACTCAGCAGGTACTCCTGTCTCCAGCAACCAGATGCCCAGTTCGCAATGGGATCCAAACCCCAAATGAATTCGTTTTACTCTGTATAAAGCTTATACAGGGTAAACTCATAAATTGTCCGCCCTCTATAACACTGATAGAGAGATAAGCACAGCTGTTTTCTCCCCCATGTATTAGTCACTAACTCTGGGTTTAATAATAAGGAAAAGTGATTTTATTAAATATAAAAAGTAGGATTTAAGTGGTTCCAAGTAATAACAGACAGAACAAGGTAAGTTACCAAGCACAATAAAACAAAACACGCAAGTCTAAGCCTAACACAGTCGGAAACTGAATACAGATAAATCTCACCCTCAGAGATGTTCCAATAAACTTCTTTCACAGACTAGACTCCTTCCTAGTCTGGGCCCGATCCTTTTCAGACCAACATTGTGGTTTATGGCCTGGATCCAGCAATCACTCACATCCCCATAGTTACAGTCCTTTGTTCCAGTTTCTTTCAGGCATCTCTTTGGGATAGAGAGGCAGTAATTAATACCTGGGGGAGCAAACAGCTGTGCAGAAAGGACAGTGAGTTCAAGTAGAAAATCTCTAAAACACTTTAGATCAGGCTGCTAGTTAGCTGGTGGGTGCTGGTAGGAGGGAAGGTACTAGTGTCCTCTCATTCCTTTCAACTATCAAAACCTAGCTACAGCAGAGAAAATACCTATTATGGATTTGGTGGTAGGCTCCCAAAGACATTGAATCAACATCTGAAACACAGAGATACCCATTGACACTCCCCTGCCACCTGAAAGCCAGTTGTTGTTGGATCCAAAGAATAAATGTAAAGAAAGAACCTTGAAGAATACTGCTTCTTCCCTGAGTGATTGTCCACCTGGATTCCATTCTTGAGGTACATGTGCTCCATGCGTGTGAGACCAAAATCCTTTTGGTCAGTAGTGTCCATTGCGGCTGAGCTGCTGCCCTAGATATCATCACACACACCCTACTTGAAGGCATAAAGGACAATATGAATCCAACCATCCTTCAGTTTATTCTCTCCGCCTGTGTCACTGAGAAGGAATCCCTGCAGTGTTACGGTTAATTGTCATCAGTATAGTTACTAGTTTTTGTATTATGCCTACTGGGAAAATAGGGGAGCAGGAGACTTTTATAATAAATGGAAATACCGCCTGTACCAAGATCTTAGCTGTTATTGCTAAAGCAACATCTCCCAGATTTAAAATTTGTCCATCTTGTGAGGCTGCTATACTACTTAACGATGGGCACTTTAGCTGCCTCTTTTGCCTCACTGAGGGACACATCCCTGGCAGATGCTCAATTTGTTGTTCCTTCTCCAGGAAGACACAGAAAGCAAGGGAGGCCCACCTAAAGCTCTTTCTAGAGCAGTGCTCGATGGGGGCCTTTTCAGACCCTGAAGCGAAACATCCCACCAACATTCCTGCTCAATCACTTCCAACTAATTCTACAAGCCAGAGATCTACCTTGAGCTTCCTGGCTCTTTCTTCATTGACAAGACTGAACCCTTCAGCTACTGAGTCTGGCAAAGCAGTCAAGAACACCTCCACTCAGTCATCATCTGAAAGAGGTTGGAAGAAGCATCATTCCCAGAGTGAGCATAGACATAGGTCACCCTCACCAGTACTTAGTAAAATGAGCCACAAGATCCAACATATCTCTGTCTCAGCTCCCACCTCTCAGCTGAAAGGCAGATGACAGCCCCAGTCAGATCCCTCTGACGCCTCAGCATCAGCTGGTCCCTGCCTGCATGAAACCAGGCCCACACTTCCTCCAGTACCAACTCCTTAATACTATTGTGTTGATCTCAAGGGCCAACAGAGTTAGAAATGTTTATATAAACTTTTTCACTGTCCAGTATTAAAACAGTGACACTTAGGTTCCAGGTTTTATTTTACAGAGGCTTGGTTTACACAATTTCTTGGCAAACATCCACAAGCATTTATTTTAAAATTGAAAGATTATTGATTAAACACAAGAAAGAAAAAGAAATTAAAGCAAGCATTTATATTTGACACTGGAATTGACTGATTATGCAAAACAAACTTCATTAAAACCTATTAAAGACTCTTTTCTTTTGGAGGCAAGATATCAGAGACTCTTTTGTTTAAACAACAACCTTTCTTTGATAAAAGGGAAAGGGTTATTTTTTCTCTCAGTTTTGATGTGTGAAGTGTATTCATTTATCCGGGTTCTAACAAATAAACAGACACAAGGTGGAGGACAGACAGGATAGAAAAGGTGGGGGGAAATACAGCATTTGGTGGGTTTCTATGGACCACCGGATGGCTGGTCAATTACGAATTGACTGGCAGGTCAACCACATCACCTGTTGCTTGGATCCTGGTTTACATTCCAGTCAGGGATTGTGCCCCTCTTGCATTGCTGTGCAGTTGAGTGCAGGATTCAAATAAATGCCAAAGAGTGAAAGAAAGGACAAGAGGAAGAAGGCAGCAGAAAGTTACACAACAGGGATAGAAGACAGAACAGGACCTTATGACCTCTGCAGTAGTGGATATTAGCTACCTTTACCAATAGACTGAGGACTGGACATCATGATGATATGATGAATATTTAGGATTCACAGATGAAAAAAACATTCCTTAAACAAGAGCAGGTCTGATAGCGTCCTTCTTTGGAAGAAAATCCTTTGGTCTGGTCTGCTTCCTCTGCTTTGGAGTTGGGAAAAATGAGATGAGATGTTGTGAGAGGTGAGAAGAGATGAAGCAAGGGTGCTGGGATGAGAAGATAAGTTGGCTTCAGATGTTTTTTTCAAACTTCCTTTCTAAAAACCCTAAAAAGGAGAAAACTAGACTTACTTAAAAATCTTACTTAAAAATCCAAGAAGCATCTCAGCACCAGCTGTCTCTTCTGAAACAGCCATTTCAGCAATATTGACCTATTTACTAGCCCCCGAAATAATCTGGGCTTTCTATTAGCTCCATAAAGACTGCATATCACCCTCCTATCCTGGCCGCTACTGAATTTTCTCACCCTACAGTAGCTAATTCTTTAATGGCCTTATTCACGTTCCCCCCACCCCCAGTTTGGGAGCCCCCTCCCTCTTAGACCCTCAATATAATATTAACAAAGTTGATGGGTCCTCCCTTTGAGGCCTTAGCAACTTGTTCCCTTTACCGCTTATCAATAAAGACCGCTTTTTTAGTCGCCATTACATGAGCTCACAGGGTAGATAAGATTCAGCTTTTCATGGTGGATCCCCTAATACAGTTTTCTATAAGGACAGGGTCACTCTCAAGCATCAGCCCAAGTTTCTTCACAATATTCTTTCAGAATTCCATATGAACTAATTTATTTACCTCACTGTTTTCTTCCCCAAGTCTTATTCAACTCAAGAAGAAGCTAAACTTTACACACTTGATGTAGGAAGGGCATTTCCATATTACCTTAAAACAGGACAAAATCATTCACAAACTGCTCTAGAATGAGAGGGTTAAATGTCAGGCATTAGCCTCACAGAGACTATCTAAGTGTGTCTCCAATTGCATACAAAGATGCTATGAGTTAACCAGGTTAGATCCACCTAACCACATTACAGCTTCTTGCACTAGAGCTCAGACAGCACTGTTTCCTGTTTGAAGATTGTTTCTTTCTGAAATTTGAAGGGCAGCTATGTAGAGCTTGATCCACACATTTACAGGATACTATTATTTGGCAGAGGCTTCCAGATTGGATGTTCGCTTTGGGAAGGCTATTCTGCAGTCACTGGTTAAATAGGATACCTCCAAGCAAACAGATATCAACAATGTCAACTAAATTGTTCAAAAAAGAAAGAATGGTTATGAACCCAATGGTAACTATGATTCTTCAATATGTGTTGTCCATATGGATTGATTGACCCCCTCCCTTCCATGCTTCTACCGAGTCCTATTCCTCGGAGTCTGTTCTGGCAAAGGAACTAAGAGACAGTAGGGTCTGCTCTACCCTTTATGCCCACGGGTGGGAGAACATTTAGGGCACAGGTGCTGCCCAATGGACAATTCTAGCCCCCAAAAATATGGTCTTGTGTGCAAGAGGTGCATGATCACCAAGAGTGGAATCCACATGGACAGCACATCTCAAAGAACCACAGTTACAGTAGGGTAAATAACATTTCTTTTTTTTTCCTTCTGCAGGACAGGAAGTGCTCAAAAGCTACTGAAGCTTCAGTTTTAAAACAACACATATGAAAATCCAATTACTGCCAATATAAAGTTGTAAGTCCACTTTAGAAAGGAACCTGATGTGATTATGTCAGACTCTCAGATTTCGTTTTAAAAGAAAAATTAGCTTCTAACACTTATATTTTTGAAGATCTTGATGCATCATCCATGTGTAACCCATATAACTATGCCTGTTTGAATTTTAAAGCAACTGCTCTGAGTGGGAAGAACATGCATCTCAACAGATGACAGCCCCACTAATCTAGGGATGGGGGGATGCCAACGCCATCCCAGCTGAGGACTTTGTGTGACAGGGGAGGGGAAGGGGATAGCAGGCCCTGCGCAAACACCCAGGATGCCAGGGAGAAAATAACATACTTGATGTCACTCTTACTCTCAAGGACCTGGGGGCCCTGCTGCTCCTGGAGGGAAGAAGGAGGACTCATGCTGCTGCCCTTGCCTTTCAGGAAAAGGAGTCGCTCTGCTATTACCGCCCCAAATGGGAAGCAGGGCCATGACACTGGGGGGCCCAGGTGGGCAGGACCATAGGGTGTCCCATGCCGTGATTGCCTAGGATCCTGGATTGTCTTAATCTGCCACTGCTGCTTGGGTACATAATAGACTATGTTCTAAAGGCAATGACTGTGTAAAACAAATACGTTAACCAGTAACAAGACACGGACATTAAACGAACCCACTTACATTTAGAAAAGCTTATTTTGTGTTTTACCTTTTTAAAAAAATTAAATTTCTCTTGCAAATGTTTTTTGCAAAACTGCAAAGTTTCTGCATACTGATATCGCCTGCATAGCTCAGCAGCCAATTAGTAATCTTCCCAGCTTGTCATCCACTATTCCTTCACTACATTCAGGAACTGACACTGTCTGCTATTTTTTTTCTTTCTCACATATAGTTGCTAACTCCTCGTATTCCCAATTCAGACTCACCAGCCAGCCTGTTATATCCACAAAACAACCGATGTGCTCTCTAAAGACTTCGGTCAACCAGCTTTCATTTGAAGAAGGCAAAGTTGGATCCACACAGCTGGATCCCCTAGGAAGAAATGTTTATGATAGTATTACTCAGAACCTTAACTAGCAACACTGAAAACAATGTGAAACAGAGCTATCAGTGTTTATGTGCAGCTTCACAAGAAGAGTTAATAGCTATACAGGAACAATTGGTTTATTTGATCAGAAATAGAGTATTTTAAGCACTCTTTTTAAGCATTCAATAAACCTGTGGGTAAGTTATGGAAACTTTGGAATTAAATGGTGTTTTTACCATTTATTAAATGTGTATTATTCCTCACAACAGAAATAATTATTTATGAATGAAAGAATTAATTGCATTTTGCTGCTGCATTATACATTATCGTTTGTGCCACTACACTATGGGCTAAAGTTTCCAAAGATTTATAAGTTGTCATTAAAACTTTGCTCTGGATTCAGTCTTCCTAAGTTTTTGTTATTAATATTGTTGAAGGGAAATTTGTTTTCTGTACAGTTGGAAGGAGGGGGTGTTGATACCTGGGACAGGGGTTAGTATTTATTTTAAATTGCTTAGCCATTCTGAAGTTATATACATGTAAAAGACATTTACCAATATCAGGTGCTCTTTGTATCTCTAATAAATTTGCAAATGTCTTGGATATAAAAGCTAAAATTTGGCAACTAATTGACATTATTAAATCTAGTACCCGAACGATTGTGGGAAAACCAGTATCGCCAATTCTCGCCATTTTATCATGGCTTTAGCAATTTTGGGGGTGTGGGTTGGGGGTTACCTGTCTCATGAAAGGCTGACAACCTGTGAATTTTTCCTCAGTCAAAATGACCAGCATCTCTTATTACTGAGAATGGGGCTGAAGCCAGTAAGAGGGCCATTTCCCTACAGTCGATCTACATATGCAGGAAAGGCTGCCTTTAATAAAATTGGCTATCACCTCCCATCATTTTCAATTAGGTTGGAGCCATGTGTACAGGCAAAATGGCTGGCATTCTTTGGTTTAGAGGGCTTCAGGACACAGGGTCTCTGAGGAGCATCAGACACTCTGTGGAAAGGTGGATGTGGAGAGTGAGGGGGAAAGGGGCATTGAGCAGAGTAGGAAGTACATTGAGGGGGCCAGAGAGATGTGGGGGCAAGAGTGAGGCTGACAGGTGTGTCGAGGACACTGATGGGGAGAGAGGATAGAATAGCAGCTCCCCCAGCCTGGGGGTAGTCATGGCTAAGGTGGGTGCCCCCTCCAAGCAGCGTCGAGAAGGCAGTGTTTCTGTTCATCACAAAGTGATCATAAGTCATGGGATTTTGGCACCTGCAGGAGAAGAGGTCGCCATGATGTGAAAATCTCCTCGAACCCCACAGGGCTGGGCAGAGCTGTGTGTGAGAGCCTCAGGGCTGAGGACATAGACTGCCCTGCCACTGAACCCTCTCTTCATGTATGGTCCTAGTGCAGAGAGTGGGTCTTGGGGCAGCAGGACACAGAGGAGGAGGGAAGCAGGTCAGTGATGCTGGTCGGGGTTGGGCAGAAGAGAAGTCCCAGGGCAGGGGAGGGAGGAGTTGAGGAAGTGGTACTCCTGGGTCCTAGACAGAGAAGTGCCAGGGCAGCAGGAGGCAGAGAAGTGTAGCTGCTTGGTCAAGATAGTAATAGGAAATGGATCTTAGACATGAGAATAGTAAGTAAAGTCCCTATCTGAGCATCTAGCGAGACTCTTGCATGTTTCTGTGCATTAAAACATGTCTTTTCAATCTGAAATTATCACACACACACACACACACACACACACACACTGGCAGAGGAATAGAGGGAAGTTAAAAAAATCAAAAGACAGACTGAAAAAAAACCGTGATTTGACTTTTTGAAAAATCTTATGATTTTTTAGGCCAACCTCAGGATTTTTGGGGTTCTTAGTCATGATTTTTGGTCTCTTAAGGTTGGCAATACTGGAAAACAAAAGCAAAAATCCAGCCATTTCAGGAAAGCAGTAACTATTTCTTAACAAAAAATCTCCTAAGGATTTATAAGCTTAAGGTGGATATACCCTAAGCAAATTGACAAGCTAAAATGTAGCTGCTTCCTTTCTCTCTCTCTGCAGGTGGATACAAGTGTGTATATCTTTCACCCTGTGAAACAACAACCAATTAAAGTATAAAGAAATTATGGATGGTGCAATGGCTCAACAGTATACTGAAATTATGCCCTTTCTTCAGTTTCTTTACTATCCTCGATTTCAAACTGGGATTTAAAATTGCAAAGCTGGATTTTGATGTGCTAGGGCGTGGGGAGGGGAAATCCTTCTTTGAGCAATTTCCTCATGGTGGCATAATGTACCATGTGTGTGCTGAGAAGATTTCATGTAGTGATCTGACTACTGGCAGACCCATTGTCTACACTGTTCTGTCACCGTCTGTTAGTTTTATTATACGAGCTGTGACCGAAACATTTTCATTTTTTTAAATATAGACACATAGGACCTAAGACTGAAGGGAAAAAAGAATTAAATCCAATTATGTTTTTGAATGGATAATTGCAGCAATTTTTACACAGGCCCTGTGGCATGTAAAAGAAATGGATTGCTGTGAGGTCATTTGTAAAGATTTGGTTGCTGAGAAAAGAGGGTCACTTTGCAATTTTATAAATAAAAGGGAAATAAGTCAAATGAGTTGCACCTGGCTTAAAATCATTATCACCAAGGAGCCATATTTCAGCATTTCACATCTAGTAGAACCGCCTCACGTAAAATAAAAAAGACATCCAGAGATGTAAAGTGGTCAGAAATTCTCCTTTCGTCAGGGGCATACATACTCATTCAGTCTGCTCTGATGTTTCAGATAATGAGCCTAAACTTGGTTCCTCTAGGCTAAATATCATCATTCACCTTAAAGTCAGAAATAACTGACAAGCACCCACCAGAAACTTAGCTGCTAAATTAGCTATTATGTTTCCCACTGTACAAGTCTGACTATTGATTGACAGTGTTCCCTCTTCCGTTGAGCTGAACTCCAAGGGTAGCAGCCATGCAGGTTGTTTTGTCAGCTGCAGTTTTCACTACAGCCAGGCTGCTGGGCTGCTGCTTGACAGTCTGAGCAGGGATGCTGCACTCTGCAGGGTTCCCAGCTGAGGCCTTTAACCTCACAGACTGCCTGAGCTGATACGCAGCTCAGCCTCTGCGTCTCAGTAGAGCAACAAGCATTCAGGCCCCACGAGACCTCAGCTGTCTGCAAATATCATTTGACAATTCACTGCGATCATTTCAACTTCCCCCAAGAACAGAGGAAAAGCAAAGGGGGCAAAAAGCAGGCTGTGCCTTGGAGACCTGGAGTAGCAGCATCAGCTGCGCAATGATGAAAAGGGATTCAGAAGTGGTTATTTTTAAAAGTACTGCTTTTGTTATATGGATTGCTGATCTGCTTCTGCTCTCACTTTCACCAGCATAAATCAGGGGGAATGCCTTTAAGTCAACCGCCATGCGTCGTCTGTGAGAGCAGAAGCAGGCCCAGTATATCTGTACTGTAAAATATACTCAGAAGAATAAGCCAGTGAATGACCATCTTTGTCTTTCAAATTAGTTTTAAATTGCAAGGGCCAAATTCAAAAGAGATACATTTGGTGGTGTAAACCAGACCCACTTTATACTGATAAGACCCACTCTACTGCTCTTTGTGTGAATCTAAGGAATGCAATTTATGTGCTGAGGAGCCAGAGGAAGGTGTAAGTAAAAGCAGTTACATTTACACCTTCTTGTGGCCCCTTGGCATATAAATTATACCTGTTTAGACTCCCTTTGAGAATGTAATGAGTACAAGGTACCTTACTTCTAAATTTGGCCCAGAATCTTCAGATTCATATTTAAATTTCTCTTCTCTTCAGTACCAATTTACCACCCATCTGATGTCCCACTGGTCCCCTCTAAAATTCCCTCTGCCTCTTGACAATGTTCCCTTTACATTCTTCAGAGCTAGTTTATCATTCACTTAGGCTCCTGCACAACCTTCCTCACTGCTCTCTGTCAGCTCCACTTCTTCCACAGTTCTCAGTGAAACATTCCCAACCTTGACAGGTTTTAGAGTAACAGCCTGTTAGTCTGTATTCGCAAAAAGAAAAGGAGTACTTGTGGCACCTTAGAGACTAACCAATTTATTTGAGCATAAGCTTCCAATGAAGTGAGCTGTAGCTCACGAAAGCTTATGCTCAAATAAATTGGTTAGTCTCTAAGGTGCCACAAGTACTCCTTTTCTTATTCCCAACCTTAACAGTTCTCTGGGCTACTGTGTCTTATTTCCCCTTTTCTTATCCAAGTGGCTATAGTTTGCCTGGAGATTTTGGAAGCAAGCACAAAACATATCGCATTGTTTATCATATGACTGAATAGGAAGCTAATTTAGAAAAGGATTTGCTTTCTGAAATATGAATGCAGTGCAGCACAAAGTATTTTCAGGTCTTTTGACTGTATAAATAACCTTTTGCACTTCAAGGGTCATTAGATCACGATAGTTTGTAATGCAATTATAGTCAGCACTCTGCTCTTATGGGCTGCTTGGTAATTTCCTTGTTAATATATTAGCACAAAGCATTGATCAAGTAGCTAATCCAATCACATGCTTGTTATTGATCCATTATTGAGCACCCTGCCAGTGATCACTTTTGCTCAGGGCCAGTCAATAGTGAATGCCAAATAGGTTCGTACACACCTAATTAGCTTGTGAAATAAACCAAACATTTTCCTTTGCCCTGAAGGCTAGGATCAATGGAGAGCTTTTAGAGCAGAATTCAGATGATTTTTTCATCAACTTTTTCCTTTCTTTCTGCAGGCACTCAGGTTATTGCCTTAAAACCTCTTTCTAAGACTTTCATTCTAATTTGAAGACATCTGAAAAGCAGCTGCCATGTCTGAAATGCTAGAACAGCTGTAAACAATAAATCATGAGGGTGAGGAATTTGAGGCTGCACGTTGGCATGTGGTCTGTCAAGCCAAAAAAATAGAGACATAAAAGATCAAGAGGTCAGAGGTACCTGAAGTCTACAAAATTGAACTTGTACTATATTTCATTCAAGAGAACCTTGTCAGATAGGGCTTTCCTCCAAAATGCTCTTTAACAGGAGGTATCACTTATTTATTTATTATTATTATTTATAGCTAAAGAAGATAAGTCGCACATTCACAGTAAGCCTCTCCTATTGCTGCCATCACACTTAGGCTGTCCAAGCATCGTCAGATGGAATCTTATACCAGAGACACTGAGTCTCTCTGATGAAAAGCACACCCTTGTTATGGAGGCTGAAACATTATTTCAGTTACACACATAAGTGCCAAATATTAGTGCTTTAACTCGCAACAGTGCTGTGATACCCAGTTGCTTATGCTGTAGTATGTGAATGTTAGCATAACGGATTCAATGTTATTCATGAAAAGAAAGTTTTTAAAGAGGCAACTTCAGCTTATCATGGGAATCTAAGGACTTTTTTTTTCAGATGCCCTTTCAGTTAAAGCAGCTTATTAAGTCTTTTAGAAAAATCCTTTTGGAAAGAATATTTTTTCCATTTAGTCAGAGGCCTTTTAGCAACAAAACAATAGTGCTGTAATAGTAGCTTCTATTAGATCATAAAAAAAGAATGCAAGTTCCTTAGATCTTAAATATCCTTGCTTCAGTTATTACCATTAGCACTATTTTATATAGCTAAGTTACATTTTCGCTTTAATCAGTTTTATTCCCTGATCTTGTTTTGATTATTATGATTTCCATTTTCCTTACTACTGTACCAGCTTTAATTTACTCAGACTCATAATCTGAATATAAACCAGGTTCAGCTTTAGAATCTTTAAATGTATTTGTAACATTTAAGCATGCAATGTAAAACCATTACTAAAATAATTTGATTATTTGCTTTGAAAAACAAGTATGTTCAGTTGGAAACATAGATGATATCCTTTCAGAATTTTTGTTATCTCATCTCTTGGTCTGTATTATAATTTATGGAAAGGAATTATATGATAAACTCTGTAACAATTGAAGTAAAAATAAATGTGTTTTGTGATTCCATATTTTGCCACAAACTAACAAATTCCAACTATATCTTTCTGTGCATGTGTGAAAGGTAAAACAAGGGATAGTGGTGTGTTATAATAACTGAGACCTATGCAGCCTACTTTAATTGTTAGGTTACCTGGTGAAAAGTATATAAGGTGTGAATTGTCACAATAATCTATTATATACAATTCTTTATAAAAAGTTGTAAGAAGGAGGCAGAAAGACCAAATTAATTTAAACAGAAAGAATTTACTGATACCATTGTGTTAAAATTATGACTGGTAAACAAGAGGGTAGAGGACCAGAAATTAATAGACCAAAGCTGATGCTTTAGAAATTAGGGCTAATTGGTGGGCAAAATAATGAGGAAATGGATCATTCCACCCATCGCCCTTTTGGGATCCCTTAAAAAAAACTTTGGGGAAGAAAAAAACAATAACAACTTTTACTATCACTATGGGACAGATTATTACCATAACACCAGACCTTGATACTTCAGTTGGGATGTTTGACCATCATCGCTACACCAGCAAGGACTCCCACCTGATACATGTGAGAGCCTGCTTTCTCTTTCCCTCCCTTGTGTGCTCCTTTCTGTCCTCCGCCTCTCATCTTTCATCTGTCCTATCTCTCTCTCTCTCTCTCTCTCTCTCTCTCTCTCACTCTCTCTTGACTTTTTCATCTGTCCCTGAAATCCACTGTTTTGTACAATACTAGCATGACTGGATGAAACTGCCCATCCAGCTCTGCTCATCCTAAGAAGGACCAGTGAAGGAGATGGTCCTGACCTGACCAACCAGATAATGTCCCTGGTCAGGGAAATGACAAAGGATCCAGAGCAAGAGCTATTATGGCTGGCTTGTCAGCCCAAAGCATCCAGCCATGATTGACCAGTTGCCCTGCAGCCTAAGAACATCAACTAACGCTGTATTTCCCCCATTTTTATTATCCTACCTCTTCTCTCCCGTCTGGGTCTGTCTAAAGCAAGAAAGTGACTATCATTCCCAACTCAAAACAACAGAACTAACCTCTTTCTTCCCCATCAGAAAGTACTGTTTGACTGAAAAACAGACTTTAACCAATATTCACTGTCTCCAAAAAGGGACTTTGATGGGTTTTGGTTAAGTTTGTTCTGCATAAATCCATCAATTTCATTTTCAATACGCTTTACCTCATTTTGATTCATTTCCTTTAGTGTGTTTCAATAAATAAATTTCTAACCTTTGTTGTGAATTTTACAGTGTTTTGGCCATGGTACTAAGCAGGCCTAGGTCTCTGTATACCAAACCCTGAACCTCGTTTAAAACTGTTTAATGTTGGATAGTGACTGAGTTATGTTAACACTTTTAGCCCATGTATTCCATCTAAATTAATACAACAGGTAAGAGAGCATTTTAAAGCATTCAAATGTTCATATGCTAATTTTCAAAGGAGCCCAATTTAAAGTCAGTTGTACAAATCTTTAATCATGGGAGTTGTCCTTACTTATGTAAATAGGCCCTATGGCAGAGAATAGTCAGTCTCATTGGGCATGATTTGGATCTCATTTATACAAGTGTAAATCAGGAGTAATTACACTAAAGTCAAAGGGGCTATACCAGCATAAAGTCAGTGTGAGATCAGAGTTAGGGTTTATTCATGTGAATGACTGCTTTCATGAAAGTCTGCAGAATCAGGCCTTTCACCTATGAAATTCAGAGTGCAATTTTTCATGACTATGTTTTTGCATGTACCAAATTTGTTCCTACAAATGAGGAGCCCAGTCCTACAGTCTTAATGTCAAAGGAAGTTTTGCCTGAGTAAGGACTGCATGGCTGGGCCTAGTATTTGACTGCACCAACCAGGTCATCTAATAGACATCTGACTACACACAAAATGCAGTTTATGTATACAACTCAGATTTTTCGAGTGATAAAACTTAGTTGCAGAATGTTGTACATGCAAAAACATGAGAACACAATATTGTGCCTACAATTTTAGAAGCAATTTTGCCCTCAGCATAGGAAGTGTCTATTAAGTTTAGTCAAATGTTAGTATAGTTTGGTGTGTGTGGTCTAGATTCATAGCTGCTGTAACTAGGGATGCTGGGGGGTGTGTGGAAGCACCCCCTGGCTTGAAGTTGTTTCCATCATATACAGAATTTATAATTTGGTTCAATGGCTCTCAGCACCCCCACTCTGCAAATTGTTCCTACACCACTGTTTAGATTAATTTTTTTAGCAGATTGGTAAGAAAATGTAACCTTTGTCTTTACTGAGTCCATCATTTCAATGCAATATGTCAGATAGAAGGATTAATGCATATAAATTCTGTAGCACAATATGTCTTTGCCACTGTGAGGGACATATACAGTCAGGCTTATAATTATTTAAGTTCTGAAAAACTGTTTATTCTTTAGTTAAAATTTGAGGTTATAATCAGGTCCATCTGCATAACTTAATGGAAGGGGAAATTGATAAAATATTTGTGTGGCTCTGAAGCTGTGTAAAACACAAAACACCTTCTCCATGGAGGGAGAGATTTCCTACTCTATGGAGTGGGTGGAGATTCTAGGTCCTAATTGCATGTATTTCCCGAGATCTATGCAGAAACACTCCCTTCTATCCTTCTCCCCAAGTTCTTTCACCACGAACCAGCATCATATCTCACTCAGGAGTATGTGGACAATTTTTTACTGGAAATGTTTATGGACTGTTCATGTCAGTCTCCACAAGGACTAGAAGGTGTGGAGTGGGAGTTAATGCTGCTCATTGTAGCATTAACTCTTACTGGAATCTATTGGAAATGTTATGGATTTGACATAGGATAATGCCTCCTAGAGGAGTAGCTCTCTGTCTTTTCCCCCTTGACCAGTCGACTTCTCCCTACAAAAGCAAGTGAGATTAGTCATGCGGAGTTGCTTTGGTCATCTTGGGGAAGAAATCTCTGATGCCCCTTCATGGAGTATACTCCACGCTTCCCACCAGATTTGGCCAGTATTTGTACTCATTTTATCACCTCTGCACCTCTTGGTGGTGGGGAATGCATTAAGAATGTAACATTTCAGATTTCAGAGCAGCAGCCGTGTTAGTCTGTATCCACAAAAAGAAAAGAAGTACTTGTGGCACCTTAGAGACTAACAAATTTATTTGAGCATAAGCTTTCGATGAAGTGAACGGTAGCTCACAAAAGCTTATGCTCAAATAAATTTGGTAGTCTCTAAGGTGCCACAAGTACTCCTTTTCTTTTTACATTTCAGATTGTATCCCTTTCTGGTAATTAAACTCTACTTTAGCTAGTTTTTTAGGTAGTTGGAAAAAAGACATAATTAATTTTGTTTCTTTCATCTTGTGGAGTGTTGTAGGTTGCTTCTTTCATCTCCAGCTTTGTTCTTTCGGTTGCACACCATCCTGCATCTGACACTATACTGTCTGTGCAACACAGTTGCCAACTTTCACGCAGTAAATAAGCACCCCAACTTTCACAATAAGCCAAAAATCAAGCTAATTCCATTTCAGAACAAGGCCAAAACAAACCAATCCCTAAGAACTCCAACACTCTATGTGACTAGATCCCCCTGGTGTGCAGTCTGGGACTCTGTTGGGCTCACTGTGCACCCCTGACTCTCTCTCCCCCTTGCTCCTGCTTGCCAGGAGCCAGTCAGAAAAAAGAAGCAACAAACTACAACAAGTAACAAGCTACAAGCCAAACAAGGAACAAGCCAAAAACTAGCCAACAAGCAACTCACAAGCCAAGTAAGCCAAAAACAAGCCCGATTTCTGCATTTTTTTTTTTTTTTTTTTTTTTTTTGCGGGTTTGGCATGTCTGATGTGCAACTATTTTCACTTTGGAAAGGTGAAGCAAAAGTACTGGAAATTTGGCTTTTCTGTTTATACTGAAACTAAAAAATTTCCAGGAAGGAAGATTGTGACTAATGGGAATAAAGAACTGGCATTCAAAGAAGATATTTTGTAGCTACTCATACACTGCTATTCTCCCTTTAATATGATCCCTGTGAAGGTTGTGGGGTTAATTTGGGTTCATAGCAAAGGGTAATTTCATGTCTGAAAAAGTTGGAATATGGTAAATAATTTTAGCATGCTATTTTTAACCATGTATTTTATCATGATTTGAATTTGCATTATCTCTGGTTATTCCCAATATCTTTGTTCACGAAATTTTGAATTTTTACAGAAGAGATAAAAAGTAGCTTATCTCCATGAAAACAAAGACAAATTGGCTGCATAAGACAATGCAGAACAAAAAAAACAAAACAAAACAAAACAAAAATTTATGATGGAACAACATTGTAACAGAGCTCAGCTCAGAGAGAATTTTTTTCACGCATCAAATTTCATGACTAAAAAATGAGAAATAAAATAAGATGGTCCCAATATTATTTTTAAAGTTGTAAGAATCAATGGAAATGTATATTTGTCACATTCACCTATGATAGATAGGAATGTTTAGTTGATTAGATGCAGCAATACTTGTTTGAGCAGCAAGGGGCTATGAAAATGTTCTTTTTCCAAAATCATTTAGAGAAGTGTTTCCTTAAACTTCCTTAAACTTTCCAAAAAGAAAGAAAGAAACACTCCCCTTTGATCTGAATAGACACAACAGTTTAATATAGAACTCTGTGTGGGATGATTATCTATTTCTTTATACAATTTCTAGAACTAAAAACCACAAATCCTTACTCAGCTTAGCTCTCTTGTGAAACATGGGCATTAGGCAGACTATCAAAGATGTATTCCTTGGAAGCCTGACATCTCTGGAATGTCAAGCAGGTTCAGGAAAAATGATAATACCAAACACAGAGACTTTCTTTCATGTGATCTGATTGAGGAAAAAGGAAATTTATAGGGAAATTATAACGTAAAACATTGTACTGTTGTTTTATGGTGAGCTGCTTTTAATATAAATATGTTAAAACAGTATCTATAAGAAAGAACTTCCCAAAATAAATCAATTCTTTAAGAGATAAAGTCAACCATTTAAATGGCCATGAAAATCTCGATAAAACTATGAAAGAAGATAGTAAAAAGAAAAGGCATAAGATTAACCCTTGAAGTACATTTTACCCATTGACAAAATTAAAAGAGCATGCTCTGATAGTAAAATAATTACAAATCATTCTTCTGTAATTCTAAAAGAATCCTGGGCTGTAATCTACAATATTCATAATGCTATTTCACCCAGAGAATTCAAATTAACCCTAGGAACTGTCAGAAGGCCAGAGTTAACAGACAGAAGAGAATAAATTCGATGTCATTCAGAGATTAAATCAATCAAATATGGTAGAATTTTATTACACTTTCAATATATTTACAGCCAAATCCTAAAGTCCTTATTCTGGGCCAGATTCTGCCACCCTTATTAACTGAACAGTACCTTACTCCATGGCTAGTTCTTTTTCCTTTAATGGGACTACCTCTCCTACTCACTATAAATCAGAGTGGCAGAATCTGTCCCGCTGCTTTTATTCATTCCTTTGTCAGGCAAACTCCCACTAAAATCAAGGGGAGTTTATGTAAAAACTAACAAAAACCTAAGGATTTGTCCTTTATGTAAGTTTTAGTGTGAATTTTTATTTTTAAATAAAAAGCCAATATTAACTCTCAATGTAGTGGTACATTTTCTGGTAAAATGCTTTTTCTACCACTTTTATTCATAGATCCATATTGTGTAAGGCCAGAAGGTACCAATAGATCACGTAATCTGACCTCCTGTATATCATAGGCCATTAAATTTCACCCAGCTACGCCTGTACTGAGCCCAATAATTTGTGTTTGATTAAAGTACATCTTCCAGGCTTATTCACAGACTATGAGACCAGCATGTGGTCTCTGAAACAGGTCATAGTGAAGCTATTCAAGGCATCCAGTATTGATATGAAGTCATCAAGAGATGTAGAAAGTCATCTATCTGATTTACTCCAAAAAACTTGTTAGAGGATTATAAATCTTTACCAAGTTTGGCCATACCAGGACCCAGTTTCTAGGATCTGGGCTAAAAGAACAGATATTACATGTGTGTGCAAGTCTGCCATTAACTAGGGTGACCAGATGTCCCAATTTTATAGGGACAGTCCTGATTTTGGGGGCTTTTTCTTACATAGGCACCTATTGCCCCCCACCCCGTCCCGATTTTTTACACTTGCTATCTGTTTACCCTACCATTAACCCCTTCTCATTTAAACCATGAGGCTATCTGATCAAGGTCTTCCGCTGATTTCAACTCTTGCGGCACCAGAAGAGGAAAGAGCTTGCCAGGGCCTAAGAAAATAGGAAGCAAAATTAACATTTTCCATTGCGGCCAGAAATAGACATAGCTGGAAAAGACTATAGAGTACAGCTCTAATGTGCTTTCTGAAAGACATTCTGCTAGCAAACTGGCAGCTGCATTTTGCACTAGCAAAAGTTAAAGTTATTTGAGAGTAGTCCTATTGGGCATGTGTCACTGTGGCAAAGATTATACCCAAAAAGAAAGGTTGAAATTGCCTTGCCAAGAACAGATTTTAAAAATTCTTGTACCTGAATATCCAGAAGAAGTCAACAAGACCTTTTGAGTGTGAATCTGAGTGACAAAATGTGGGCAATCTGTCTGTATGGAAGAATATGAAAACATGTTAGGAGACAGACTTATTCACAGACTAGGAGACCAGTATGACCAGTCTTTGAAACAGGCATTAGTAGATCTATTAGTCAAGAAGTGAGGCCATACATCAATAGAGTTCTTCAGAACAAGCAATAAAAAATGCTAGGTATTCTCAAATTTCTTCTGGAGCAGTGATGGACAGAAACTCCTAAATAATTCCTGATGTGCTATATCCCCGAACAAAGGGTTCCTTTATGACTTTCTAGCAATCACCTCCGATTCCACTGGTGGACAGAAAACATATGATGAGATAGAGCCTAGGCCATAATCAGGCTTGGGCCAGACAATATTGGCACGCAGATCTCTTGGATCTCTCAAAAGTCTCCTTATCTTCTACCAGTGTTGTTAGACTACTTGACTTAAAAAGCTGGATTTGCCCTTAATGCCAGTTTAGAACAATTACACTTTGTGGCTTGAATCACAGGGCACTGACTGGCTCTGACCCAGCCTGTCCTACAGAAGTACAGAAAATCTTATTATATTGTAGAAAAGCATCCATATTTAAATGTTATTCTCTTCAATTAAAAAAGTTCTCACGATGGACAACTGATAACTTTCCTCAGCATTTGCTTCATCCATCTTTGACTATTTGCTGCACTTAAATCTTTCAGCTTTCCCTTAACTTCAGATGAACCTCACATGCAGTAGGGTCCCTAGCACATTACGGAATATCTGGCATTCGTGTGAGACCTGTCACCCAAGAATCTTAAGGCTCTTTCAGGGCCCGTGAACATAGGGCATGGAAAAAAATTAGTGGGTGCTTAGCATTCACCGGCATTAAGCTCCCCCCTACCCTCAGCACCTCCCGTCTGCTGGCAGCCCTGCTGATTAACTCCTACCTCTCCCTCCCACCACTATCAGCTGTTCTGCGGCAAGCAGGAGGCGAAGAGCGGAGGGGGAGGAGCAGGAATGGGGTACACTCAGAAGAGGGGGGAACTGGGTGGGAAGAGGTGGGGCAGGGGTGGAGCAGGGGCAGGAGAGTCGGGGTGGGGGTGGAGGCTTGGGAGAAGGGGTGGGTAGGGCAGGGCCTGGGGCAGAGTTGGGGGGTTAAGCACCTCTGGGGCCTGTAGGAAGCCGGCGCCTGTGCATTAATGTAAGGTGCCATTACTATCCCCATTTTACAGAAAACAAAACTGAGGCAGTGGTGAAGTGATTTTCCCAAGGTCACACAGGGAGTCAAAGGCAGAAGAAGCAGCAGAACTCAGGTGCCCTGCTTTTTAATCATGCACATTAGCCACAAGTTCAGTCTTTTCCTATTTTTACCCTAGCAACCTGACCATCAGACTTTATGAAAATATTCACCTGATTTAAAGGAAGAAATCAAAACTATATTCACCCCCCAAGTGGAGAAAGTACAGCAGACATATGTACTATTGTTTGTTTTATATAATAAAAGTTACCATTGCATGTACCCATCATATATTGTTTGTATTGTGATATATACAAACTTCACATAAGAAAAGATTTTGAACAAAGTTCAAATAGCTTTGCTAGATCAGTTGAACATAGTGTAGCTTTTAAAAAGCTTTTGGTACATGTCAAAATTACAGTAGGTCAAATTAAGCCCTGTTTGTAATGTAAATAAAGTTCAAAATAATATAGATTGGAAATATTATACTATAATGGTCACAACGGTCACTATAGTCTATCTAAAACAAAGCCACTATCTTTAAACCAATCCATGGTATGGTATCTTTAAACCAATATTCAGCTTAATTTTTATTGTATGAGATGTCTAATAAATGTTCTACATTTTAAAGAGAAAGAAAAATAAAGGCAAAAATGATTTAACATTAATCTGTCACCACCTCTATCTCCATAGACCTCTCTGTTCAATAAAAGACTCACAGAACTATACTAGCAATGTTTAACATTCAAAGCATAGAATGTATTTTACTTGGCTTCAAGCAAGTTCAAACATGGAGATAATTTACAAACCAAGGCATCTGAGCCCATAAATTTCCACAGTGAAATATACAGATTTGACAACCTCACTTGAAAAAGTTAAAAGGGAAGTCTGGATTTTCATGCACTAGTAAGTTGTCTCTTAGTTATGAATGAATATAAATATATAATCGTTATCAGCCTAGTCTTGGGAGACAATTGCTCCAACAGTTCACTATAGTGGTATGAATTCTCTGGTACAGGAATGTGTCCATGCAGCCATGAGGATTACATCCATTAACTGAGGGCAACAGATCTGTAACACTTATTAAACAAATTATTAAACAACACAGTGAATGACTTCAGAAAACTTATGTATTTTTGATGTTCCATTTCAAGCCATCAACATTTGGATGCTTAGAAAGTACAGAAAGCTTTCATTTTTCGTGCAACAACCCAAAGTCAAGCTCTGTCCAAATGCAACCCTAATCAATTGAAGGGATCATATTTTAATTTCAGTTACAATGGTAAAAATCTGGAGTAGATCCATTTATATGAATGACTTTACTCCAGATTTCACTACTGAATCGAGACCAGCATGCGTTGAATGGGATGTGACGGAAGATGTGAGTCACCTAGGTCAAATTCTGTGATGAGTTACACCCATGCAATCCTACTTACTTCCATAGGTTTTCACCCAACCCAATGCAGAGCTGGACCCTATGCTCTTCAAAGAGTTAAACCCACTGAGATGTGGTTCCTTAAATTCTGAAAAGCTTAGTATGCTTAGTATCTCCAGTACTATGACTAGTTGCCTTCAGAGCATTACTATGGAGTATATTTAAGCCCTGTTCTTCCCCATGCAAGATGCTCATCTGAAGACTTTTTTGTTTTGCGTGCTATGCCAAATACTAAAGAGCAAACCATTTGCTCACAAATCCAGCAGAATAATTTTAGATCCCTCAGATATGTAACCCAGTAGACAATGGGACACATTAGCTTTTTCTTTGGTTTGAATGAAATTACCAAATATTACCACTAACTTCTATGTTACCTAAAACACATAATGCAAACTGCTTCAAAGGAGCGATTGAAATCTTAAAGCGGAAAGAGACTGACGTTTTGTTGTTTTTTCTTGTAGATAGGCATAAATCCAGAGCAACTCCACTGCAGTCAATATAGTCACTTATTCTTGAGTCTAATCAGAGTAACTGAGAACAAAATTTGGCCTTTCCTCTGTCACTTTGATATCTTTCAGAGTAGCAGCCGTGTTAGTCTGTATTCGCAAAAAGAAAAGGAGTACTTGTGGCACCGTAGAGACTATCTAGTCTCTAAGTACTCCTTTTCTTTTTTATATCTTTGCATGCCTTACCCCTACCCCAAATACATTCAAAAGTCCTACGGATTTGGTGGATTCTCCACCACAACTGGAAGTCTTTAAGTCAAGAATGGAGGTCTTTCTAAAAGATGTGCTATAGCTCAAATAGAAGTTTTGAACTTGATACAGAAACTGTTGAATGAGGTTCTTTGGCCTTGATCTATCACCTGGGAGGCATATGGCACTCAAATGTATAAGCAAGTTTCAAGTTTGACAAGTTTACACCAATTCAGCTGAGATTGTTGGTTTGTTAGTTTGCTGGAACCAGAAATGGACATATTGGAAAATTGCCACATGTATTTCTCCAGAGAACACAGTTCCATATCAAATCCCACTGGTAATCAGAAACCTTAGAAAATGCACGGATATCCAGATAAAACAAAGAAGTTCATATCCAGTTTAATTAAAAGCTCTTGGAAATGACCAAAAATTGAGATAACCAATTCTGGTTCATGAACATCGTTGCAAGTTGAACCAAGGCTGATTTTGAGAGTATTTTAAGGTTGAATTCAAGGTTGTGTTTTCACACACCACCAATATGCTTTGCTCCCTGTGTTGGAATGAGTCAGATGAACAGAAAAATTAAAGGCTATCAAATAGAGGAGAAATCAGTTTACTGATAAGAGAGATTAACTCTGTGGAGAACACAGTATCCTCCAATCTTGTGAACTCAGTGCTATGTTCTCATAAGTCATTCATCCTGCTCTCAGGACTTCTTTGTACGAACCAAGTTTGCTATGGTCAACAGTGACTTAAAGTTTAGGTTCTGGAGATTTAAGAAAAGAATGATGTCTTTGTTTATTCACAAGTTTTCATGAAAATATTTTACAACTTTTTGGTATTCATTTCTCTCCCCTCCTGCAACTCTTCTTCTCTCCCCCCCCACCCCACTTTTTCACCTTCCCCCTCTTTTTTTCCTACTTTTTCTACTTGGGGAAAGGAAAAAAGAAAAAGGGATGGAAAAGATGGAAATGATATAAAAAATCAAAACAGTATTTTTTCATTTTCCAGTTTAATCCATAAAGTATTGAGAAAGTAATATTTCCAGTTTCAAAAGCTTATTTTTGAATTTTAAAAAATTATTTTAAAAGATTTCAAGCAGCTCCACAGCTTTAATGCCTGATTTTTTCAGCCTGGTTTTCAGGCTGAACACCACAACTGCTCAGCATCTTTAAAATCAAGCCATCAGTAATTAATCCACACAAAATTCTCGTTAAGTAGGTAAACGACAATAGTGGGATCACTTCACCCAGGCTCTGACATGGAATGCAGCAACTGTATAGCAGCTCACAGTAACAGTACACGGAGGAGGAGGAGAAGTGAAGAAGGATATCATATCCAGTTGGGACTTGACTTTATATACTGCATACATGCAGGGAATGCAACTAGGCAGAATGTAATTACTTACACTGGAATGTGCTCACTGATGTGCTGAGGCATTGTTTCAGTAGTGCTTCATAGACAAGAGTGCCACCTACTGAATGACCAGAACCACTTCCTGCTGCACCTACATATTTCTCAGAGGTCTCTCTTCCAGGCATTGAGTCTGTCTGGTGGTGGTGCTTAATTTGAGAAATCTGATGGGATCAGACACAAGTGGCATAGATGCAGCAGGACATAATGATTGATTATTAGTTAGAAAGAATTTTTAAGTAAATAGACTACACTTGACTTAATTTGTTTTAAAAAACCTAAACTCTCCTTTATTTCAAATATTGTAAATACATAGTTTAAATGTTTCTAATGGTAATAAATTATATTTACAGTATAGGGAATTGATTCATATTGCAAAATAATACTAGACTGTTAGCCTGCCGATACAAAAAGGTTTAACTGTCTTATAGCATATATTAGTCTGTTTCAGAACTAATTAGCGGCAATCTTGTGTATCCTGATGAATGGATCATTCTTGGAAGTAATGGTAAACACTGGACAAAGAAAATAAGGAGTTGAGCTGTCAGCATGAGCATCACTGCAGGAGAGCTTGCTGTGGCTTTCATTATTTCAACAGCCAATGAATGTTGCTATAGAAACTATATTGTTAGCAACCCATGTAAGGAAAAGGAATATGATAAATACTGATAAAACTAAAAAAATGAGAAAGTGAAAAGTATGTCTCTCATAACCACTGACCAACAATGGATTACTCTTCCTTGGTTTTCCTTTTAATATTGCATGGGTAATGGATGATTGAGGTTAATAACATCATACATTCATCACAACCTTTACAAAGTCCCTTTGTGCTTTACAAATAGATTACAATTAAAATCAGCATCAAACCAAAACCTTTTCAATTTTGATTTAAAAAACTAAACACATTAAGTTCTCTGTGTAAAGCTAATATGTAGTATCATAAAAAAATATTACCTGTACATAAACACTAAGAGCCAATTTTTAATGTTCCTTTCATAGGGTCTGCCCTAACTTAAGAAACAATAGTATCTGAATATGTAAACTATCTTTTGCATATGCAAATAGGTACTTGCACACACAGTTACCTGATTTGTGTATGTAAAAACAGGAGATTACCTTTGGATTCATTTGAACATTTTACTTGTTGTATGTTGATTTGAACATTTAACCCTAAATAGTGAAGCCTACAAACCTCTTTCAATTTAATTTTGGGCAATCAAGTAAATGCATAGAAAGTGGGTTGGAATAATGTTTGGGCCTAATATTATTAAGGACTTTGTAAGTAAGCAACAACATTTTGAAATCAATGCAACACCTCACCAGCAACCAAACTGGAGATTTAAAAACTGGAATAGGATTAAAGAACAGATTTAGAAATCTTCTTGCTGTAAAAGGGAGACTATAAACCATAGAGGTAGTTTGTATTTCCCTTTCTGTATGTATGGAATGCATTTTCTACATACTGTAAACTGAATTTTGTTGTTACTGTTATTTTTATATACACCTTTTCCCTCTGCACTGAATTCTCTCATGCATCCTGACAGTAACAAGACAATATGAATTTTGGCTTTGACTTCAATAAGGAGAAAGATTAGTAGATACAGAAGAGGACCAATGATGGAACCTATAATGCTTTTAATTGCCTGCCCTAGTCATATGATCTGGGTTGGGTGACAGAAGTAATAGCTTTGCATTATGGCAGAAGTTAGGTGGCAAAGGTTCAGCATCTGAAGGGCAGCACAGTAGGAAGATTTAGTGATAGATAAGTTTCCGTTGCTAGTCACCAACAAGGAACAGTTAGGTAGGAGCAAAACCAGGAAAGCAAATAGCTAGAGATTTGAGGGGAAAGGAACTATGCCAGTTACCAAGAACAACATCAACATTAGTGGTATCAGACAGAGAAATGAAGAGAGAGAGAGAGGGAGGCACAGTCAAACCATATAATAGTCACCCTCTAGTCAACTTTGATTTACTCAGCATGGCAATGCTATGTAACCAATAACCTTTCCATTGTCATATTGTCTTCCAGATCTACCAAGAATGAAAATCTTCTCAGCATTTAGAAATTATCACTAGTGTTGTCATTGAAAGTACTGAGTTCCTTTACCTCAGTCTCCCAAGAAAGGGCAATAAACCTTTGCCAGTACTATGCAATAGAAACCTGGCCCTCAAATGGTATACAAATGATCACTTATACTTTATGCAAAAACTTATACAAATTATTACATGGTAAGAAAAAAATTGGAAATGTGTTTTCTACTGTAAAAATAAAGTACAGTAGCCATAGCTGGTAATTTCTAATAGGACATTTATTTCTTACATTGGTCCACAGTGAGTTCAGTTTGGTCACTCTAGCTGAAAGATTAAAAAATAATTCAGAAATCTGGCCCATTTTATCACTGAGTTTTTAGTGATCCTCACTCCCTTTTCTTACCATTCTGGAGGGCTGAGATTAATGTCCACTATGGGACTGTGCCAGGAACGTGGTCTTTTTGTGTTAATGCTGCTCCTGGAAAAGAGAAAAACTATTGTAAACCTCTTAACGCCCTTTTCTCTTGCCGTGTCTCCCAACCCTCTCACACAATTTGAAAGGATATTAGAAGAGACAGAAAGTGAAGCATAAGTCTTCATTTTGTGAGGGCTTTGGATATCACTGGTTCACTGCTATGAAATGGTCAACCAGCTCCCCTCAGTCCCCATCCATTACAGCTACCGAAAAAGACAATCTTATTGTCAGAGCTGTGCAAGCTGTGGGATGCTGCATTAAACTGGCAGCACAGCAAAAGTGCCTGCCAAGGCTACCTTGCTCACTATACCTAAAGGGATTAAAACTGATGAGTAAGACCAGCTGGAGGACTCAATCATTTGCTATAAAAAAAAAGAGGACCCAATCTTTCCTAGGAGAAAAATATTTAATGTTATAGTAATACTGTTACAGCACAGGTGTTATTATAATGCTTAAGCTTTGGACTTGGGTTCTCCCACATACAATGCCCAGAGCCTGGGGCAGGAGAGAGAATAGAGTGCTCTACACTAACTGGTGATTAAAAAGGGGCAGAGTATACTAAGGCAATTGGAGATGAAGAGGAACAGTGGCCAATGCAGCTGTTTCTTGGTAGCAGGACAGTGGTATTTTGGGTGAAGCTACTACAGAAGGGAACTCGCTGTGTGCAGTCAATATAAAAGCTGGACGAGTATACAGTTTATTAATAAATAAATGACATTAGAAAATATCCTGTTTCTGTGTCACTGAATTCTTTACCAATGGGAAGCTGACCTACTGCAAACCTCCAGAATATGCTACCACTTAGGAGATGGGGAAAAATATGAGACATCATATTATAACACTTGCTAACACTGTATAACACTTGCTCCTGGGAGGCTCTCAAAGTGCTCTGCTACCATTAAGTAATATTCTCGACACCTCAGCGAGGTAAGGAAGTAGCAGGCACTTTAAGGCACAAAGAGGTTAAGTTGTTTATCCAGGGTCATACAGCAAGTCAATGTTGCAGCTGGAAATAGAACCACAGAGACCCGACTCCCAGTTCTTTGGTGGTTTGGTGCCGCTGCTGCGGCTTATTAGGTAGAAAATGATTATAAGGAAAAAAATCTCCAGTAAATCTGCCAACTCCCATGAGTAACTTCCTAGAATCACTCTTGGGAATATCTAAGGGCCTACTCCTGCCATGAGATCCATATGGGCAGACCCCTTATCCACAGAGAACCTTACTGACTGCAAAAAATTGTCTTTACTGCAGTGGGGCTCTGCGTAGGCACACTGGTCTGCCCAACTTGGATTCTATTGTATGATCGGGGTCTAAAAGAGCAGGGCTAATTTAATGTGACTCTGTTTACATCTGCAACAACCTACAGGCCAGTCACTAGATTAATAGATTTTAAGGCCACAAGGGGTAATTATGGTCACCAAGTCTGACCTCCTAATTTTTGCATCAAGCCCATAACTTCTGTTTAAGATATAGCATATATTTTAGAAAGATATCCAGCCTTGAGTTAAAAACTTCCAGTGACAGGGAAGCCACCATGTCCCTAGTGGTTAATTTCCCTCACTGTTAAGAATTTGTATCTTATTTCTAGTCAAATTTGTCTAGCTTCAGCTTCCAAACATTGGATCTTGTTATGCTTTTTTCTGCTAGAATGAAGAGCTGTCCACTCTCAGAAATCCCCAAGTAGTGGTTTGTAGTCTGTGATCAAGTCCTCTTAACCTGTTCTTTGATACACTAAACATTGAGCTTCTTTATGTTCTCACTATAAGGCATGTTTTGCAGACCTTGAATAATTCTTACAGCTCTTTTCTGAATCTGTTCCAATTTTTCAATATCCTTTTCGAAGTCTGGACACCAGAACCGGTAAGTATTCCAGTAATGGTCCCCTAGTGCCATATCTCTGTGTCATACTCCTACTTGATATTTCCCAGCTTACACAGGGGAATCCATGGGGTTTTGTCCTTTAACTACAGAATCTCACTGGAAGCTCATGTTCAGTTGTTGGTTATTCACCAGGACTCTCAAATCCTTCTCAGTATCACTGCATTCCAAAATATTATCTCCCTTCTTATAAGTGTGACCAACATTCTTTGTTCCTAAACGGATGGCCTTGCATTTGGTTGTAATACAACTAGAGCTAGTCAGAAGGAAACATGTTCCATTGGAATACGCAATTCCATTTAAATCAAAGCACTTCATGAAAGCATGTCAATTTTGCCAGAATTTCATTTTCCCATTCCAATTTTTCATTTTGAAATTACTTTTTGTTTCCATTTTCAATTGTTGATTATATATTATATTCTATAATTCAAAATTTAAAGATCAAAATTGAAATGAAACAAAACCTTTTGATTAACCAGAAATGAAAAAAAAAAATTGGACTTTTTCTTTGTGGCAGATTTCAAAATTTGGAGGGTTTGTTCCTATTTAGAATTAAGCTAAATTTCAAAATCCATTGTGAAACAGAACTTCTGTCTTCTGCACAGGTCTAAACAAAACACATATTGTTCAAATGAGCCCACCTTACCAAGATATCCAATAAGTCTGTATAACTGACCTCTTCCCATCAATTTTTGTATCATCTGTAAATGTTACCAGCAATGATTTAATATTTTCTTCCAGATCATGGATTAAAATAATTAAAAGTATTTGGCCCAGAGCAGATCTCTGAAGGACTCTATTAGAAACACCCCACAGACTGAAGATTTCTCATTTACACTTACTTTTTCAGATCTATTACTTAACCATTTTTAATCCATCTTTATATGGACTACACTGATTTTGTCTAGTGCCAATTTTTTATCAAAATGTCATGCAGGACTAAGTCCAATGCCTTACAGAGTCCAGCACAGTTACTTTTAATTTAATTAAAAAAACATTATCATTTGTTTGACAAGAACTACTTTCCATAAACTATGTTGTTATGACATTAATTGTACTATCATCTTTTCATTCTTTACTGATTAAGTCCCATATCAGGCTTTCCATGATTTTGCCCAGGAATGGTGTCAGGCTAACCTGATCTAGCCTAAAGGAAACTTGGCTTGTCCCATTTATCCTTTTTAAATATTGGCACAATATTAGCTTTTTCCAATCCTCTGGAATTTCCATAGTGTTCCAAGGTTCATTTAAAATCAACATTATTTGTTCAGAGAGATCCTTGGACAACTCAATAATTTGGGTACAAATAATCCAGTCCTGTTCCATAAAAAAAGATGAACTATAATAGTTTAACACCCTCAGTGATGGCATAGAAGGTATTTTCTTATTGCTGTAAGATATGAATAGTCATCCTATTTCTTTTCACACATAAAACAAAAATACTTATGCGATACTTCTGCTTTTTGTGCATCATGAGTAACAATTTTGCTATCCTTGTGACCTATAATACTGTTAGGATTTTGTTAGCTTCTGGTGTATTTAAAGAATTCCTTCTTATCATCTTTAATGATATTGGCATTAGAGTTTTCATTGATTCCTTTAGCTTCTCTTATCAATTGTCTGCATTTCTAATTGCTGATTTGTACTCATAGCTATCAAGTTCTTCATTTTTACATTTCGTATTGTAGCAGGGTATAGCAGGTTCATCTCAGCTCCTGCCCCTGCTGTGCTGACAAAGTCACTTGGAGACCCTGCAGTTCAGTAATCACTGGTGCCATTTATTTACAGGTTGTGCTCCCACTATCTTTTTACCATACACAGCTTGGGTTCTAGTGTCTGTCCCCAGGAGGGAAGAGCTAGCTGCTCCCTCACTCCTCCTCCCCCCGGCTTCCTTCCTCTCAGCCTTTTCTATAGTCCCAGCCTAACTGGATGGGCAGCTGTCTCTCATTCCCCAATTAGGCGCAGGTTTTCTCTAGCCATCTCCAATTTAAGAACATAAGAATGGCCATACTGGGTCAGACCAAAGGTCCATCAAGCACATTATCCTGTCTTCTGACAGTGGCAAATGGCAGGTGCCCCAAAGGGAATAAACAGGCTAACATCAAGTGATCCATGCCCTGTCATCCAATCCCAGCTTCTGGCAAACAGAGGCTAGGGACACCATTCCTGCCATCCTGGCTAATAGCCATTGATGGACCTATCCTCCATGAATCTATCTAGCTCCCTTTTGAACCCTGTTATAGTATTGGTCTTCACAACACCCTCTGGCAAGGAGTTCCAGAGGTTGACAGTGTGTTGCATGAAAAAATACTTTCTTGTGTTTGTTTTAAACCTACTACCTATTAATTTCATTTGGTGGCCCCTTGTTCTTGTATTATGAGGAGTAAATAACACTTCCTTATTTACTTTCTCTATACCACTCATGATTTTATAGACCTCTATCATATCTCCCCTGAATTGCCTCTTTTCCAACCTGAAAAGTCCCAGTCTTATTAATCTCTCCTCATAAGGAAGCCGTTCTATACCCCTAATAATTTTTGTTGCCCTTTTCTGAACCTTTTCCACTTCCAATAGATCTTATTTGAGATGGGGAGACCACATCTGCACAGAGTATTCAAGATGTGGGCATACCATGGCTTTATATAGAGTCAATATGATATTTTCTGTCTTATTATCTATCCCTTTCTTGATGATTCCCAGCATTCTGTTCGCTTTTTTGACTGCCTCTACACCTTGAGTGGATGATTTCAGAGAACGATCCACAATGACTCCAAGATCTCTTTCTTGAGTGGTAACAGCTAATTTAGACCCAGCATTGTATATGTATAGTTAGGATTATGTTTTCCAACGTGCATTACTTTGCATTTACCAACATTAAATTTCATCTGCCATTTTGTTGCCCAGTCACCCAGTTTTGTGAGATCCTTTTGTAGCTCTTCGTAGTCTGCTTGGGACTTAGCTATCCTTTAATGGGAGCTGGCGTGACAGAAGGCTGAGTCAGCAGTTCTTGCCCAGCCCCTGTCACACACATATATATAGATATATACATTTAGAGTTCTAGATATAGTCAATAACTCTAAAGCAGGTGTCTTTCATGTAGAGTGCCAGTTCCCTCTCTATTCTAACAGGATAAATTTCTCTAACATAGGGCCCTAGACTGTGTCAGTACCCTGGGCTTCCCCAAACCACAAACAGGCACCAGAAGACCACTTTATTTCTTTCTCATCAGTCATTTCCTTCATCCCACAGGTTAATCTTTCAGATACAACTCCTCAAGAGGGGTAGTGTGACCCCTGAATCTTCTCTCTTCAGTTTTAAAGGGCTGGTATACCCAATCACTGAATGCCTCTGCATACGTGTGAAAGGACTGCAAAACTGAGCCATGCTCAACAAAATGACCAGCAAATTATAATCAACGCATGTTAAAAACATCTTGAATGGACTGGAGGATTGAGGAATGTAAGGAGCTGGGACTTTGAAAAGTCAAGATATGACACATTTCCTTTGGAGATTTTTGGTCTAATTTGGGTGCAAGGCCCCAATAATGGAGAGTGGGAGAATGGAATTGTCTCCTCAACACTGAAAGCAGGGTGTGGGATACTCATGTGATAAGGTAGTGGCCACTAACTTGCCTATGGACAGAAGTAGTAGTTGCACCCTCAGTACAAACCCTGGGTGGAGCAATGCAGAAATGAACTCCATGCTGCACAGGATGTGTATGGGGTGGTATATTCCCTACCTGCACCCTCAGAACTGTACCCTCCATGTATGTCAGAATTGCACCATTGCCAGAGGAGCTTCCAGAACGGTTGGGCAGAAGCACTATTACCCCTTGTTTATTTTAGACAAAATTTTCAAAAGTGGTCTCTGATTTTGCAATCTATAGGTTTTCCATGCCCAGATGGAGACATCTGGGGCCTGATTTTCAGAGGTGCTGGTAACCCACAGCCTTCATTGAATTCAAGAGTGCCTGCTAACACTGCAGAATGTTTTTGTTTTATTTCTTCTTTCTCTTTCTCTTTATTTAATATCAAAACCCTCACTAGAAGTGCACATTTAAAGTACCCACCCACCACACCTTTATCAAATAATAAATGTTTATCTTTACTAGTCATTCAGAATATTTTATGAAATGCAACCAGAGAAATACGATACATTATTTACTACTTTTTTTTTCTTTCACAGCACAGATGCAATAGATACCCAGAATAAAGGAAGAAGTTGTACACGTATGGTTCCTAATTTACTGTACTAACTGGTTTCCTAAGACCACATTTCCATTGGATCTTAGATAGAAAATTAAGGTACTGTCAGAATGACCTAGTGTTTCAGTGAAAGAAAAGCATTTCAGACATCAACCACTTAAACAGTTGTCACTGCAGGATGCTGCATTAAGCACAGATGTAGAGTGTCTTTGGAACTGCAGCGAGAGAACGTCAGGCTATTCAATTTTTTCCATGGCACAGGTCTTGAAACCCACATGCCGTTAAGATTTTGTATCCACTGTGAAAGGAACATTTGGGTGAAGTCCTGATTCCATCAATACATTTCACATGAAGGCTTTATTTTTTCAACAAAGCTCCTGGCTGTGTGGGCTCCAAATGGACATTAAGGCTGAATACCAAAGTAAATAGGGTAGACAATGAACTTCATCATGCTAAACACCTGATGACTATCTCCACCAGCCCTTTCCTTCTCTGTCTCTGGCAGACTGCCTATTATTTTAGTCCTCTTTACTCAATTGGTTGTCATCAGTCTTCCACTCCAGGCATCACCCACCCTCTTAGCCTGAGACCATTCCCTGCACCCCAACCTTGTCCATTCTCCTGTCTGTTGCTGTCTCTTCTGGGAAACACCATGTGCACCGAACCAATTAGTGCTTAGTTTAAGGACTGGCTCAGCCTGTTCACAGCCTCAGATGGGTACAGCTGTTTTTCTGTAAAAGCTGTTCTAGAAATATACTTATAATGTGTCCAAATTAACCTTAGATTTTTGGCAATACAATTGGCCAAGAAAGTTGATGACATAGGTCTGTTTCGCTTACCTGTCCCGGAGGACCCAAGATCAATTTTCTGCAAAGCTATAGGGTTAGTAATGCTTTGTTCCTAGTATCAAGGGGTGGCTTCAATATCTCATGTGATGCTGGGAGGTCTATTGCCCTAAATAAAGCAGAAACATCTGGAATCACATGGGCAGTTTGTTTGCTGAGTTCAGCAGCAAAGAAGCCTGTAGTTACAGTTCCTCCCTACTGTTAGGGGACCCAGCAATTACAATCTTTACTATAGGATTACTGGTGCATTAAGCACCCTAACTATAGTAACATTCCACAGATTCTATGTAAAGATATTCTTGAAGTGTAATTTACATGGAAATGCATCCCCTGTGAAATAACCATCATTGATGGTTTAATGAAATTTAGTGAATTTTAAGGTTCTGTGTCATGTTTCAACACCAGAATAATAAATGAGATCTGAACATACCAATATTCTTTCCAGCCTTTCACTGTAACCCAAAGAATCCAGTCTTTCTGAAGATATACAGTGTAATCCTGCTGCCATTGACAGCTATGGGAGTTTTGCTATTGATTTCAGGGGGAGCCGGAGCAGCCACATAAAATGGCAGGATGTATCAGAATTGTGAGACTTCAGCCAAAAAGTTCAGAACCATGGGCTTCATTTAATATCTGTCCAATGCACTGAACATGAAAAGCTTTATATAAATGCTAAATATTTATTATTACCCAACCATAGGATATAAGTAATTCTCATCAACTTCAGTGAGTTACATGTTTCCTGCAGTGAGCTAATAGATCCCTGGCCCACTGGGGGTAAATTGCCATTTTAGGACCTAATCCTGCAAACACTGACAAGCTTTTAAATCAATAGGACTAATCAGGGCAGCAAGCCTGCAGGGTGGACCAGTTAGTTTATTTTCGGAAATCTACAATTTTTAGGGGCATGAAATAAAATGGAAGCCTGATCACTGAAAAATGTGTTTTCTTGTTTTTATTTTTATTTTCTTCTGTTCATAATTCAAATATTTTGGCAGATCAGAAATGTTTTATCCATATTCCTTACAAGTCCAGTCACCTCTTTTATCTATGTTAGGCACTCAGATAGCTCCTATTACCGTAATATTGGAGCACCTTACAATCTTTAAAGTATTCTCCCTCACAACTCCCCTATGAGGTAGGGAAGTGCTATCTGCATTTTACATCTGAGGAACTGAGGCACAGAGAGGCCAATGCCGAGATCCTCAAAAGTATTTAGGTGATTATCTTCCTGTTAGGAGCCTAATTCCACCATTTAGGTACCACTGACATTTTCAAAATCACTGCTCAGCAGCTGCCTAACCCCATGGGCATCTAAGTCCCCTAGGCACCTACATAGCCACTAGTTGGCATTGCAAATCTGCCTGAGCGCTGATGCTGTTCCACAGCTAATGAACGCCTAAGGGCCCTGGCTCAAGTCAAAGACCCACAATAAGATCCTCAAACTAGGCAGGGGAATGCCTAACTCATCAGCAGGGCCTGATCCTGTAGGCATGTTCTGAGCATGCTTAAGACCTAATACCTGTCAGACTCCACAGCAGGAGGACTGCAAACAGGCCATCAATATGGGGATGGGGGGCAGCATAGCACAGCACTCACAAAACAGTCATCTAGGAGTAAGACCGGTATTGAGCATGAGCAGGAGACAGACTGTTTCAGCTGCTAAATTATGGGATACCTAAGCAGCTGACCTGGCTTAGGTGCCTAACTCCAGGAAAGGATTTGTGGCTGAAGTTCCCAATGGAGAGAGGTGCCTATCTCAGTCTGTCAGTGAGATGCAGCAGGTCATCTACTTAGGTGCCAACCCCCTCTTTTTGGCCTTTCACTCTTGCGGATCCGTTTCTTGACTGCCTTACTCTCTCCATGCATAGTATGGGGAGTCTGGGCAACTAGCCTGGGGCTGAGGATTCCACTAGGTAGCAGGCCACCTCGGGGTTAGCACTGCAATGTGAGCAGGGTGATGCCTAAGTACCTTTGAGGATCTGGGCTTAAATGACTTTCCTGAGACCATAAAGGAAGCCTGTGTTGAAGTAGAGATTTGACCCCAGGTCTCCCATGTCTAGACTAGTACCCTAACAACCAGACCATCCTTCTACATTATTTGGCCTCAGTTCTACAAAAAGGCATTCCTAGGAACTTGCTAGTGTGTCCAGTTGCAAAATGTTGGCAGATTTGCAATTTAATTGGTTTAGATTGTGAACGCGTGGGGACCAGGACTCTTTTTGATGAAATGGGTGTAAGTGCATAGCTCAATGCGGCCCAGATTCCTGAGGCCTGTAGGTGCTATTGCAATCATTGTCATGGTAACTTTGTGTTTGGAGTCAATGGGATTATTCTCATATTTAAAATTAAGCATGCACATGAGTGCTTTCCTGGATTGGGGCTAAAGTACTGAGCTCCTCCCAGGAACAAGCCTATTGAAATGAAATTCAAAACTCCTACTGACTGGTGGGAGCAGAAATGTATCCTTAGTTTTTCCATATTTTAAAGGAGAAACCACCCTCTTGAGGGCAGACAATACATTTTGGCATAAATTATGTTTGCAAATCACTCATGAAAAATGCATTACATTATCACACATGCTGTTTGTAAGCAGTAGCAGACTAAAAGCCTTTGTGAGCTGCCTTTTGAATGGGAGTTATTTAGTGTCAATGGAGTTATATGAGCGTAAAACTGGTATAATACAGTGGAGAAACAGGCCCTGTGATTTAACAGTAAACATATTAATTTAAACTCAGCTGTATTAAAAATAAGAAAAATAAGATAAAGAAAATATTTGCAAATATTTGCTTTCATAGAGCCTAAGCCTGCAAACGCTTACACCTGTCAATAACTTTGCTCAGCAGAGTGTCTCATTGTGTTCAGGGGCACTGCTTGAATAAGTGAAGTCATCAGAGTGTTCGGGATCAGGCCTGAGGCTTGTACTTGCTATATATCATTCAAAAGCTTTCCAATCTAAGTAAAATACTTTTGCAATCCAACATGTTAGAAATTTAGGGTTTTTTTATAGAACAAAATGCATGTGTGCCTGTGGATCCTGCTATTAATAACCACTGATTTTTAGGCCAGAGCTCATTGAGAGCTCCTGTACCAATAAAGCTTCTTTCTAGATTGACAGGTGGCTGATTAAAAAAAAAATAAAATCTTATTCTGAAGGTTTTTATCATGAAAAAAACCCCTCTCCAATGGCTCAGAGCATTGTGATTTCTGTGGTTCTTTTTCTTCTGAGCTGTTCAATTAGTTGGAAATCTCTCTCTGATGGACTGAAGCAGCTTGAGTGAACGCCTGAGCGCACAACCAATTAGGCTCATTTGAAGTTGCAGAATTGCCTTCTTTGGTGTTAAAACCCCATGTCAAACACTGGGTCTAAGATCATTTGTACTACAAAATGAGATTGACAGAGCAGCTGCAACAGGGGGCATGCCTGCTGGACGACTTAATTGTGGAGACTGAAGGGCCATCATGAACTGGCGTGTGGAGATTGTATCACCACTGCTGCATTTCAAATGCTCTTTATTAACAGTGATCTGTAATCAATGAGCTCAGGCTTTTTGCCAGAGCTCCAAAATCAGATAGACAGCCCTCCTCACAAGGAGTGGGAGGAGCCACAATACCTGGCTCTGGTGCTGAAAAATGAAGCAGTAATGGGCTTACAGTACCTGACACTTTGTTGGGGCTGTGAATCTACAGAGGAGGAAATAATCATTCGATGTCACACAGCTTTCTTGATTTGGTAAAATATGCATTAGTTCAGTTGAACATGTATCCATATACACAACGTTGTATATATATATTGGTATGAACGAAATGTGTTTATTTCAACAAAAGCAGCTTTTAATGCTCAAAGAATATACATAATCAGCTTGAACTGCTGCATACGGGTTTGGGTAAAATTGTTTGTGATAGTGCCGTAGTGGATAGTGTGTCCATAGTATGATGATAATTCATGGATAAAAATGACATGAAAACTGAATTCAGTTCTAGCAAATTAACAAGCGAATTAATATCTTTCACTTTTTTTGGAGGGAGGGAGGTTTTTTATCTTGTTTTGTTTTGTTTTTTTTTAAATAAAACTAGTGAAAACACCATCCTTTTGGAGAGAATGGCCAGGGGGTTCACTGACAATGCTTCTGAACCAATACATTTGTTCATTCAATTACATTATCTTTTCTACTATGAACATTTTCTTTTACTTTATTCGGCCACCTTTATTTAGAGAAATCAATAAAATGACATGAATATTCAAAGATTTCTTTTTCTAATCATGGATTTTTTTAAAAAATCTCATGGCAGTTCTCAGAGTGTACAAAAATCAGCAATGATAACAATCGTGTACATAATGCTGTTCATTTAATAGGCATTTAACACTGAGCTTAGTCTCAGAGACTTCACTCTGTCAAAACATGCAGTGAAGCAACTCCTCACGCCTGAGTGAGAAGTACAGGATCAGGCCTACTATCTAGTTAAACGAATCATGTGTAGAGTATTACAGTGACAACAGCATAATTAGGACTGACTAGTACATGAGATTAGCCATAGAACCAATGGCAGAGAATAGAGGCCAAAGCGTGCACTCCTTATTTACCTGAATAATCTCTACCTGGGTGAGCAGTAATTATGGGTTATTCACATGAGTACACATGGCAGGACTGGTCTCAGTTAACACTGGAATCTTTCTGCCTGGGTCACAGTTATTTTTTCAGAATATATAATGAACTATGATCAAATGTTTAAGTATTAGAAATGTTACTCATAAAATGAGTAATTTTTTTCCATCCTGATTTTTGAGTAATAAAATGAGTAATTTTTTTCCTTCTGTAAACACTGGTAAGATGAGACAATTCAGGTTGTACCATTCTACATCAATTATAATGTGAGCCCCAAGTAGTGGAGACCACAGAACAGCTCTTGTTCCTATTTGTAATGAATTCTGCTCAGGTCCTAGCAATTCTAATGTCCAGGACAAAATGAAATTTTATTCAGTTATTTCTATACAGTTTTTCTTAACCTGGTGCCAAACCTGTTCCCACCACCTGCTTGGAGCTTCAGGTATTCTGGTAATAAGTCAATGAATTACCATCTTATCTGTCTATCTAATCATAATCAAGACCTTCAGAAAATGTTATAAAAAAATCTAATTTTAAGTAAACGAGTTCTTATTCAAAGTATTCATCACTTTTAATTGATCATCCCACAATATCTTTGCTAGAACCAGTATTTTTTTCACCAGTATATGCCAATAAAAGTGAGCACCTAAACTGATATAATACCCTAACCTAATAAAATAACTAATCAATAGATATGTGATTGAAGATAAATGGATATGTGTTTGCTCATACTAATGCATGTCCAACCAACTAATACTCCTCCAGATCAATAAAGCTGTGTGGTGTTAGTTGATTTTTTTCCCTTCTATATGTAATATCTATATATTTGCTTTACATTCTCTTCCCTAGTTATCCTAAAGTATGGCCTCACAACTAATCTGGAGGAATTGTTTCTTAGTGAAGCTTTTCTGTCCTAAATCTCATTGCCTCTTTCTCATTTATTCATAAAGGAGCAAATCCCTCCCACTATCTTCCTTCCTGCACTTTATTCCCAGCATACAAGATCTGAAAGATAGTGGACATAGCACATTACCACTCCACGGGGATCAGGATCATCTGTCCTAATAATGTGTCTTGGCTTGGCTTGTTGAAGCCTCATCTTCTTCCCTTCCTCCACTCACCTGTCTGAGATGTTTTTAATTTGAGACGATTAGAATTTGATTGTCATTTTGTTGGACGTGGTCCTCTCACACATGTGCACAGCAGGGCATTGAATTTGGAACATGGCACCAAATTCAAACTATTGTAATGATCAGTGCAGATAGCACCCCCAGCAGTAAATGGTGCTGTATCTTTATCTTTGTGTTAAGTTGTTATCTTGTCTATTATGATATTGAAAATCTGACCCTTAGTGGTTAGCAAGAAGTTCAGTTCTGTCTGTGTGTACTGGAGTTGGTGCTTTCCATGTCCTAATAAATCTTCGTGATTCTATAAGTGAGTATTATCATTGGTGGTAGTGGCTTCAAGATGGCAAATGCACTCTTGCCTGAGAATAATTTTGATGGTCATGCAGAGGAGACTGGACTCTGAGTACCTGACAGACTTTGAGCTGTTGCTCTCTGTGAATGAGTGGACTGATGAGAAAGCAGCACGGTACCTAGCAAAGTTTTTCGATGATGATACCAGAGCATTTTATCAGCAGCTTTCCAGTGCGGATCATGAGTCTTATAGACAGTTACGCAAACACTTACACAACTTCTATGAGTGGGGATTGGCCCTTTTGAAGTACTGGCAGGAATGGCAAGCCAGGAGGATGCAGGAAGGGGAAGCCCTGCATAGATATTTGTTTGCGTTGAGGATACTGTTTGATAGGGCATTCCCTTTCCAGGAGATGGCTTGAGTGAAACAGAACCTGCTGCTCCAAATCTGGAACTGGCAATGCAGAGACACATATGCCCAGTATCAAGCCATGAGAGAATCCTAGGTGAAAAGCCAGTTTATAATTTGTTTAGCAGAGGACCTTCATCATTTGCAGGTGAAGGAGGATAACATACTGGATAAACCTGTGGACCAGATTATATACAAAGTTCAAAATGTGAAAGAAATTGGTGTGTCCTTAAAGGTACCAGCTGTTAATTTCCAGCCTCAGGATGATTCCATGATACCAGATGCAGCACTTCAAGAAATGTTTGCTAGTGAACTGGTTAAAACATTGGAGGAAGCCCAAGTGCAATCTACTCACAAGTATCCCATGGGTCAGAAGGGAGAGACTGTTTCCTGAGTCAGTTCTGCCAGTTGCCATTTGTGAGCCTGGGCTATGGAGGCAAAGGCCATTGGAAATGGAGTTTGCCCCAAAGGAGGGAAGCTACATCAAGAAGTTGCTGATGATATTAGAATGGCCCATGTGAAGAGCTGTCCAGATACCTGTTACTATGTTTCTGGAAACATCAACCACAGAAAACCATAATGCTATTGGACTCAGAATCTGAAATAAGTCTGAACCAGGGTGAGCAAGCAGCACTGAAAAGGAAGAAAATTTGTTCTTCAGGAATTAAATAAGTGATTATTAATCATCAGTAATTGTAGGAGAACTTCAGCTCCCATTGAACTTGGGGTCTCTGCATGTTAAATGGGCATTTGTGGTGACCAATATTTCTAATAGTTGGTGTATTAGAAATGGATTTCATCTGATGGCATCACAAGAATTCCTGGTGTATTAATAGAAAAGACTTGTCCCTGGACAATATTTAAACAACACAGCTGGATATGAGTAGGAAGAAATGTGGGGAGCAACTCTTGGGGCCTTGGAGGTGCCTCTACCATGCCTACATGGAGACAGAGAGGCACTGCTCTGTATGGTGCCTTGGAATAAAGTTGTGGTAAAGCCAGGTCCGCATGCAGTAATACCCTAAAGATAAAATACTGTTGTAGTGAACCTCTAGGAGTGTTTGAAGCTCCCAATATCCAGGCAGGATTGTTGTTTAGCAGAACTCTGTTTCAGGCTGGACCAGAGGGGGAGTTCTGGATAAGAGCAATTAATGTGACTGGCCAGGAAGTGCAGCCAGTGAACAATTAGACCCTGGAAACAGTATTCAGTGTTGGTGTCTCAAAGCCTCCCATAGGGCAGAGATCAAGAGCTGTGAAACAGCTGAGTCAGTAAAAGAGGTGGGGACTGACTTAACTGAAGTAGCCATAGAAGACAATGAAAGAAAGTGATTAGAACAGCTATTTTTATTATATGCTTTTGTGTTCTTCAGGAATAATGAAGAGCTTGGGAGATGTGATTGGATGCAACATCAGATTGTGCTTAATTCAGGGAGTGTTCCTCTGAGGCAAACACATGTCACTTTGCAAGGAGTTGCATTACCTGACACATAGTCAGTGAAAATGTGTTGGAACCCTAATCCCAGAAACAGAATGTTATAATGCACTGGAAGGTTCTTACAAACCTGGAGGCGATAAAGTGGTTTGTAGGCCTCTCTGGATTCTACAGGAGATTTGTAAAAAATTTCACAAAAGTAGGAAGCACCATTGTACTGCTAACTAAAAGCCACTTTTCCAGGACAGAGAACACCAAAAAGTGTGTGAGTTCCCAGATCCATCTTGTCCATTCTTAGTAACCTATGATGACTCAAAGGTTGCTGTCAGATTTGCACTTGAACAAATTGGAAGAGCTTGGTAGGCACAGATTGGTGGCTTTTTGGAGATTGCAAGTCAAATGAGATGAAACCCAAGTATTCATCTACAGAACTAGAGTGCCCGGCTATTGTGAAGGCCCTTGATCTATCATCCCTATTTATTAGGTACGGAATTTACAATATACACAGACCACAGAAGCTCATTATGAAGCACAACTCAGAAAGACACCTGTGGAGAGGGATGTACAAATTGTTTGAATATACATTAGAGAGACAAAGTGGGTCAGGTAATATCTTTTATAAGACCAGCTTCTATTGGTGAGAGAGACAAGCTTTCAAGCTACACAGAGCTCTTCTTCAGGTCTGGGAAAAGTATTAAGAGTAACATAGCCAAATGCAAGACCAAACAGAGAGTTCAGCATATATAGTTAGCACATATTCTAAGGGACCAATCAAAGTGAAGTATCCTCTAATGCTAAACTATTTGTGCAATTTGGATGTACCCCAGAAGGTTCCTGTGGTCATAATGCAAGACTGGTTGGGGAGGAGGAATTTCTGGGGTGTTCTCAGGATCTCTACACACTGTGGTCTTCAACAGTCTGTCCACAATAGATAGGCCTGACCTAAAGGACATGAACCTAGCATTCACTGATAATCTATATCCAAGTACAAGTGATGTGTCCACGACTGAATATGGAGTCAAGTTAGCAGATGAACATCAAAACCTGAATGGGTAGCAGACTACCTGGATTCCTAGGAGTTCTGTTTAAATTCTTATTTAACTAGAGAGGGGAAAGTTGAATTTGGAATGTGGCACCAAATTTAAACTATTGTAATGATCAGTACAGACAGCACCACAAGCAGAAGATGGTGCTATATCTTTCTTAGTGTGAAGTTGTAGTCTTCTTTATTATTAGGCTGTTGATGTGATGTGGGGGATTAGTGGGAAATTCAGTTCTGCCTGTGTGAACTGGAATTGGTATTTGCAGTGTCCTAATAAATCCCTGTCGTTCTATAAGCAAGTATTACATAATATATAGTAAAATCAAACGATTTTAAGGTATAAGTTGGAGGGGATATCTAACAAAACCAGAGTAACAACATAAATAAAAGCCTTCCCTTTTGAATGATAGAAAAATATTGTGAATTTTAAATATAATTAATTATTAAGAAAATGTTATATAAAACATATGTTAGAATCCACAGTAAGGAAAAAGATAGAATTAACAAGATCACACTTTTTCTTCTAAACAAGACAAATAAAATATAATTGTTATACTTCCACTTTTATAGTTTTGCTAAATTTGACTCAAAATCTCACTGCAAAGTCTGTGGTCCAGTTGGCACAAAGCTTAAAACATTTAAATAACTGCAATCTATATCTATTTTCAACATCCAAAAGGTCAGCAGGACAGAACTCGCTCTCATTTAAGTCAGTGACAAAATTCCCACTGATCCAATGGGGGTAGAACCGGGTCCAAACTCTTCAGTATATTTTTGTTTTAATTTAACTGCCTTTATACAAAGTTGTTGGCTACTTACTGGATACTTTTTCCTAAGAAAATTATGTGAGTTTTAGCCATCCAATTCCAATATGCTTTAACAGAAGTCATGCCACTAAAATCTCATACAAAGCTTTGAAAAGACACCCCTTGAGTTCCATGCTCTGATATCAACAGATGCATCTTCTGTAATCTGGAGTAAATAAGGAAAAATCTATCAATGCACAAACACTCCCTTTTTAAAATGTATTTTGCTTGGTTAAATGTATGAAAATACATCCAGGGATTATTGTCCTTAAACAATGTCACAGCTACAAAAATAATTAATATTGATGCTTCAAAATTTTCATGCTAATATTGCAAGCTATGGATTTTTTTGCAGTGAGAAATCAAATTGTGTACATGTGGGAGAATGCCACCTGCCAAACTTACATGCAATTTCAAATAACGTAGTTAAAGCTTTAAAAGCAAATCCCATTAAAAAGAATGAAGAGAAAAGAAAACAATGTATAGCAGTTGTATAATATTGTTTATCAGTCTGTGACAACAATATATTTAACTGTTATGATGAAATACTTTTTCACACAACAAATAATTAGACTGAGGAACTTGTTGTGGTGTATTGAGGACTGTGGTGGAATTGCAAACTATCACTTTAAGAATGGAGGTGTAGGATGTGGAGTGTTGTCTCAGTAGCAAAGTGTCAGAGCCCAGGCAGTTTTCAGACAGCCAGTCTACAGTAAGGCGGGGTGAGTTGTGTCTCTCTGTTTTACGGAGCAGCCTGCTTTGTCTCTTCTGGAGTTTTTTGGGTTCTTGCGCATTCTGAATTCTAAGAAATAAAGTAGTGTTAGCAAGAATATTTTATGTTTTCATCTATTTCTCTGTCTGTATGCTGTGAAACAAAACAATTATCACAGGATGTTGCTGAAGCCAAGATTCAAAGAGGGATCTGACATTTACAGGATAACAAGAATATCCATTCTCAACAAGTCTGATACAAATGGTTGCATAGATGGTATTGATCAAACATAAGTCAGATTTCCAGAAGATCAGTTTTCAGATGAGCTAATACATGCATGCAGAAACAGAAAAAGAACTGGCACATCCTCATCCTGTATTTTTACCTAAATAAAGTATCCTTTCCATTTAACCATTTTATGTGTCCACCAACAGTCTTTAAATATATGTGGTCAGCCTCATCCCTGGTTTAGCTCCATTGAAATTTATGCCAATTAGGCAAAATTTGAAGGTGACATGAAATTATACTTGGGTGAAAGTTGAAGGTGAAAGGTAACAAGGGTAGGTGTGTGTAAATTACATGTAGATATAGAGAGCAGCAAGCAAGGCCACCCAGGGGAACATAATATAAAACAGTCATGCCTTTTAGATGCTTACCTGCTGTTTGCCACCTCAGCTTGTAAATAAATTACATCCACCGAATGCCAAATCAGTGCAAATTACATTATTATGCTACTTACATTCTAAATCCTTCTGCTTTTAATTTTGGAGGGGGTGGTCTTCTCTTTCTTTCCCAAACTGTTAGCCACATATAATTGCTCTGCACCGTCAAACATCCTTGCCAGAGGTAATTGTCTTTCAGTGGTGGATGAAGATATTCTCTCACTATATTTTTTACAATATGGATGTTGTGGGGCTAATATTTGTAAAAAACCTCGTTAATCTTGGAATGAAAGATGCTAGAGAAGTACATCCAATGGCCTCTTCACACAACCTGAGCTTGCAGCCTTCATAATTTCCTCATCCGACATCCGACATTAGCACCACTCTATACTCTTTTGTTTCACTGGTGACCACAGCAATGCTTGTTCTTCTCACTAGGCACTGTGCCCTTTCTTCTCCCTTACCTTGTCCCATACTTCTTTCTCTCATGCCACTTCTTCCTTTACCCATCACCATCTCCCAATCCCTTCTCCCCTCTCCCATAGTCTGTTTTCATTAACTCTACTTCATCTCACATTACGATTATCTCCTCCTTTTCTCCCACATCCAAGTCTTCATCTGCCCATTTCCTTCTGCTGGTGACCTCTTCCCTGATCCTGGCTGCCAGGGCATAACCACATTCTCCTGCTGCTACTATCCCTGCCTCCCTCCCTCCCTCCCTCCCTCTGGCAGCTTAAAAGGAGAAAAAGATACAGTGCCTAATTAACCCTCTAATCATATTATTATAATCTTCATTTTCACTGCTCCATTCCTCCTTCCCCCATCCTACAAACACATTCACTGTGTCATGACTAAAATTAGACTGCAGACACCCCAGGCAGAGATCAGGGTTTGTTTGTTTGTTTTTTTGTTTGTTTGTTTGTGAGAGGAGCCTAGCACATTTTAGACACTGGATAAATACAATTCAACAAATAACAGTAATAAAATGGGGAACATGCCTCACAGATCTGTGTGTGACAGGGCTGTTCCATGCAGAGTTTTTCCTGTTGTGTGAAAGAATGTGCTTAGCTGTCTTTTTGAGTCCAGGTTACACAAGAGGAGAGTGAGGGACTGATCATACCAAGGGAGGAAAGGGCAGGATGGCCCCCGGGAGATTCAAAGAAAAGATAAAACAGCCTGGGGCTGTATTTTCTTTTCCACAGAACCCCCTTTGCTATAGGGATCCGAGAGATATCCATGGACTAGACTGGGACCCAGAGGCACAGACCTGCACTTGAGACATGCGGCCTCCATGTGGATGGCCCTGGCCTCTCATGGAGCCCTGAGGACCTATGTGTTTTCTGTCCAATCTCCATGGCCTATTCCCCATGGGCCAAACTCTACCCCTTGATGGGACAATGTGGGGGTAACTCTGTGAAAGAACCTCATGGAAATTTTCTCCTCGTGAGGCCTCTTCCATGTTTTTTTCCACAGAAAGGAGCAATCCAGTCAGTTAGGATATGTCTGCACTGCAGACTCACACTAACAAGCTTTAGCTAAAACACTAAAAATAGCAGTGTGGACTTTGTGGCTCTAGTGGCGATTTCGACTAGCCACCCAAGCTCCAAGCCTATTGGGCCGGGTGGACTTGAACTTGGATGACTAGCCACATTCTCTGCCAGAGCTGCAGCATCCACTCAGCTATTTTTAGTGAGCTAGAGCGAGCCCTACTAGCCCAAGTTTGTTAACCTGGGCAGGGAGGTTTACTCCCAGCTGCCATGCAGACATACTCTTAGATGTGCTGTATTTAGTATGGAGTAAGCAGGGGACATTACCTTGAAAGGGAGGCCTGGTTTATCTGATAACCACCAATTAATTCATTTCACTACTACGCATCATTTAAAATTCATTTTACATACCCACAGAATACCAGATCATGAAAAGTTATGTTGCTTTACCACTTACAGCCATTTTTCTGATCACCTCCAATCCAACACGCAACTTTCCCTGCCGCTGATGTCACCAGTGAATATAGTCAGAAACTACAAGGGAACTGCAACTACTTGCTTCACGATGAATTTGCTTAACAGACTATATTAATTAATACTTGGACCTCTAAAACACCTTCCACATGTTGGTTAACTGAGTCTCCAAAAGCCCAGTGAGGCAGATAAATGATATATAGTGAATCATTTCCTCCACCACTGAAATATAGTGGAACAAGGTAGCTGTTTAACAGCACATAATGCACTATACTATGAGTTTCAGCAGCGGCCCTTTCTTTTGATTTAATGGGCGGGAGGTTCCAAAACTACTTTGGGTAGGTCATGAATATTTTTCACTTTATAACATGGGTCTAGATTATGGGAACCACTGCACTACACAATAGTTTAGGACAGAAATTGAATAATACGCTGTCCCACAGAGAATGGGGGTATGTAGGCAGGCAGAATGCTACCCACTTTCAAAATGGCCAGGGCATTGCTGTTATGAAGAGTGCCATGGAGTTTACTTATCACAGGTGGTCAAGGCTTTAGTTCTGAGGAGGGCGTATATTTCCAACCATGCATATTATACTGTATTATTACATCTGTGTTGACAATACTGTTGTTTTAAAAATAAAATCATAACAAAGAGAGCATAAGTATTATTTTACAAAGCAAAAGTGGGTCTTTTTTTCCTGTGCATGCCTCCTGTCAGGAAAAAATAATTGCAAAAATAGCCAGGAATTTTACATTGCCTTGTAGTACCTGCAAATAAAAAAAAAAAGAAAGGAAAATAAAAAGAAAAATAGCAAGAAGATATTTCTATTTATTTGGTATTGGGAGGGGTGGGAAGATTCTCAGATTGTAGTGTATGCATTCTTAGTCCATTATTTCTTTGCCAGCTTGAACTTCATAATTTAATTCCACTGCAATAGGGCTGAGCTCAGCCATACATTTCATAGAAACAGTAAACTATGCAAACATGACATAGAAGTTATAACGCATCATATATGTGTATATATATATATAGATGCATGCTGACTCTGAGCTGTCATTTTTATACACAGCATTTTCACTAGAGGGACACAATGAAAAACAGATTCTTTCTATCTGGCAGTCAGCTAGCACTAGCAATTAATTCATTCTAATGGTATTTTTCTCTCAGGAGCTAATTTTTAACTGTGCTGAAAAATGAAGCATATATATTTTATTTTATTTAAAGAAAATATGCTAAACCTTAGCACTAGGCTTTAAGCAACTGAAGCATAAAACAGATAACTATTTTTAGGGTAAGTACTTGTTGAAACATGAGTAAACTTGAAACTTGTTGAAACACAATTTTTGGGAGGGTGGAGCAGGTGTCCATACTATGCGGTGTAGCTGCTAGGGTGTAGTAAACATTATATCTAGTATTTGTTTAGTAGTCACAGTGCCTCAGTCCAGAACAATGCACACATGTAAAGCTATGCCCTGCCCCTAATCTAAAACCTAGACACACAGAAGACAGGTTACATTGGGAAACCCTGAGGCAAGGCTAACTTAATGCTTCCTTTTCCTTCATAAATTCACTTTTTGTGTGTACCACAGAAGAAGTGGAGCTCTAAGAAGGCTTTGAATGAGGAAGAGGTGGTGGCTTAGCAAACTGAGAATGTTCCAGGCATAGAAGGCAACACAGAACAGTGCATATAGAGAGGAAAGGGAGAATTGGGGGACAAGGCTGCCTTTGTTGGCAGAGTAGAGGGGCAAGGAGTGGAGATGAGATAAAATATGGAATAACTTCCTTTAAATGATGAAACTGGCATTTTCAAACTGAACACTTCTGTGCACAAGCTCCAGTGAGGCCCTGATCCAAAGCTCACTGAAGTCAATGGAAAGGCTCCACTGAGCTCTGAGAGCTTTGGATCAGGCATCTAATGAAGAATGCAGCTGCCTGCCTCCTGAATGGGGTGAGCTGCTGAGAGCACATCACACTACTGCTCAAGGCTCTGCTATGGTTTGCTGCCAGATACAATTCACAGTGATACCCTGAACATGACACAGGATTGGTTACTTGAGAGACCTCCCCTCATCCTATGGATTGACATTGCAGTTATGTTCAGCTGCGTGGCTCTTCTTCTTGGTGCCCTGCATTGAACTCTCTGGCAAGGGTGTGCAGTAAGGTATTTTTTCTTGTGGACCCCAAATTCTGGGATTTGCTTCATTTGCTGGCCTTTCAGAACCAGAGTCTTAACTTCAGGAAAAATTTATTTTTTTGGTTCAACTTTTTTTTAAATTTGTTTTTCTGTATGATTTTAATTTTTATGCATAAAATAAACTAAAGACCTGTTCCTGCATTTTTTGTGCAGCAAAACTGAAGTTAATGGAAGTCAGTCAACAAAGCCAGCTTCAATGTCCCATTTGTCAGCTTTCCCCACAATCAACATTATGTCTTTTTTCTGGGCCATTCCCTTTCCTACAATGTCCCCTCACCCGCTCCAGTTACTGTCTATCAAACCACTACCCTCTCCTTCAATTCACTGTTAACATCTCTCTTGTTCTGTGATGCACAAAAAAATAAGTTAGCTCTCATTATTCTGTCCTTTGAGCTTCCCATTGTGTCCTGGTTTTTGTTTGTTTGTCTTTTTTCATTTTCATGTTACTCCTCCTCCTCTGTGTCACAATTACTTATTAGAACTAGTCAGAAAATGAGGGAAGCTTCCATGGAAAATGTTAATTTTGGGGGGCAAAACTTTGTGTACTGAAAAATTTTGGTCGAAAACCAAACTATTTCAATTTGGAAATACTGTTATGGGAAGTTGTAGTTTAGGTGTCTCATGCTTTCATTCTCCTCTATATACCAGGATCCCTGGTCAGACTAAATCTCCCATAATGCACCATGCTCTCCCCTCTTGGAGATGGGAGGCAGTGCGTCCTGGGAGTCCCTGGATGTGGTGCCTCATGAGAGATATAGTGCAGCTAGGAACCTGGCCTACAAAGGAGAATGGGGATATGAGGCAACCAGGTTACAACTCCCAATGAGTCATGGAGGGCAGTGTCATGGTTAGAGGGATGGCTATACCTCTGTTCCTTTTCTGGTCTCTCTGAGTGTCCGTCCTCAAGAGTCAGTCCTCCTGCCTTTACTCATCTCGGCGTAGGGTGGAGTTTTATAATTCTCTGACTCTTAGACCAGGCCCTCAGCAACAGAACTTTGTGTATCCACCCTTCTTTCCTTGAAGGGTAAGGACTGAGTTTGGGCACCTGAGGTTCTTCCCTTCAGAAGTCTGTGACCACGGGTGTACAGCAACCAGACAGGCTTCTCAAAACCAATCTAGTGTTTATTTTAACAGTAGGAACAAAGAGAAAAAGGATTTTAAAACAACAAACAGTCTACACCCATATTTATCTTACCTAAAGTCTCACCATCCCCAAATGGTAATTTAGGGCTTGTCTTCACAACAACCGACTGGATAGCTGCTCCCGTCGGCCTAGTTAATCAACCTCCCTAAGAAGCAGTAGTTATGGTGACAGGAGAAGCTCTCCTGTCACAATAGCACTGTCTACAGAGCGGGTTAGGTGGGTACAACCATGTTGCGCAGGAGTATGGATTTTTCACACCCCTGAGCAACGTAGTTATACCAATATATGTCTGTAGTGTAGACCTGGCCTTAGGCAGGCCTCAGGCCCTCAGACACCCCCTTTGGGATCCTGTGTCTCAGTCTTGTTCCCAGTTTTGATGGGACAATTTTAACCAGCCCTATTAGTAGTGTTTGGTTTTCGAATAGGACAACATTCTCTATGATTTTCTTATTTTTGCTTTTTGCGGAAGGAGGTGAAAAACAGAATAATGAAAGTAAACTATGAATATAAATATATATAATATAAATTATTTTTTTATAATGCATAGAACATAATGTAAGGGAAGAGGCAGTATTTAATTTTACTAAATGTGCATGCAAGCATACAAAAATACATACATAATAATTGTATAAAGCTCTGATCTAATATGCTATTAAGTTAAAGTAATACTAACTTACGCCTCTTAATAATGTTCCCACTGATTCAAATAAAAATGTATGTTTTTTATTCAGAAGGTTTTTGCCATAGATTTAATGAAATTTCTCTCCAGCCAAGAGTGATTATTACTTTCAGAAGTACCATAATGCTGTAACTGTTTCAATCTTTTTTGTGGAAAACAACATAACAAATTACCCTGGAGTTTGTAATGTTCAAATAACTGGAATTTGATGTAAATCATTTATTTGATTAATAGTCTCTCCCTTTCTGGTACAAAATATTGACAAGCAGATTACAGCTTTCTCAATGGATTCATTATTGGAATTTCAGAAAAATAAGATTTGGTTTGTTTACTGTTTGGAGAAACACTCCTGCCAGCAAACTGGTGAACACAGTCAAAGCAAATGTATTTAACACATCAAATGAGAGTCTGGAAAAATAGTTTGCAATATTCACTCAGCTCTAACAATATTTTCTTGAATAGGTGACACTTCTGTAAGCAATATGTAAGCTCACTTTTCCTATAAAATGTTTAATTACATTTTTCAAATTTGTTATTCATCTTGGAGTCTGAGGCCATATAGTACCTTGATCTCATTTATGTCAGTAAAACTCCAGAACAAGTCCATTGATCGATGGACTTTAGATTTACAGTGATGTAACAGATAAGAATCTGGTCCCTTGTTTTAGTACCTCTACTCTTTGGATGAGTTCAGGAATATATAGTTGAATAGAACAGAATATACGCTTTGCTCAGTATAGTGATAGGTCATTGATTAAACTATGCACAGTATACCTTAAATAATGCAGAGCAGATTAACATTTTAGCTAATAACCCAATGCAAACTGCCTCAAATGTCTGATATTCAGAATGAAATATTCCATGCAAGAGACACAACATAAAACATGACCAAGGGAAGTGATAAAAGGAAGAAATAGGAAGAAAACAAATCTCTAAACTGTGATGTTTTTCTAAATAATCCCTCTTCCTGCTGCTCCTTAGAAACAGAAAATAGATTGTAGCTAGATCTGTAGTGGCAAGGTAGATACCATTTCACCACAGGCTTTTGGGTTTATTTTAATTGATTTGCCAGTTTTCATCCAAGCATCCTGTGATGGAGAGAGACAAAGAGAATACAGTAGCTGAGTAATCCTCTTCAGCTTGTCTCTATGTCTGACCTTATAAGGTATAAATTTCAAGGGAAGGGGTGTAATATGGATGTGCAATATGTGTAATATGTTTCCCAAGTAAGCATTCAACACTGACTGAACCTGGTCAAGTTCTGTACTCATAGTTGGTAACAATGTCTCAAGAGTCATTGTATTGCTTAGCATAAGATAAAGGATGCGTGACGAAGGTAAAGAAGGAATTACTACCAAAGGCTGTCCTAGCAGACTTCTTTGCTCCCAATGCACAAAAGAGACTTCCCACATTTTTGTGGACTTACATTATTCCATTAACTGAGTTCGCGTGTACAGCCTTGTCACGCTCTGCACAATGATGAAATGTGAATGTGGTGGAGTCCTCTGAAATGACATGACTACATTAATATTGTATAACTAGCAGCTGTTCTTGCACTGGAACCATTAATATAGCTTTTACTTTTTCATTAGTTGGTGAATAATATTAATATTTAGGTGCGTTGGACATAATAAAGATAAGTTGTATCTTTGGCACTCTGGGACATTCAGGGAACTTGGTCAACTTCCAATTCAAGAGAAATACCTAAATGTGACAGGCGCCTTAGAAATTCTATCTGTCTAATCTATCTAGCTAAGGTTAGCTCCTTTTGCACTCTGGGATAATCAAGGAACTTGGTCAGCTTCCAGTTCAAGATATTTATTTGGCTTGCTGCAAGCTGCAAGGCATTTAAAATGGCCTGCAGCTTTTAGTAATATATAAGAGCTAAAATAGTACCATGAAGCTAGTCCTGCAGAAAAAATACCCTTGTGAATACCAGCAATCCAAATGGATCCATCAGTGAAGCAGAAGCTAAGAAACCTGAAAAGTTGGATTGTCTGGTGGGTGTTTACAAATGGGCTTGTTTCTCTAAAATGGCTTGTTTGCACATGAGCAACTTTACTTGCACGAGTAGTCCCATTTAACTTAAAGGCACGACTGTTGTGATCGTGGAGTAAGTGACCAGGTCTTTCTACAGAGGAGACCTGCAACAGCCTTGCCACAGTCTAAGAACAGGCCATCAGAATATACACTATTTCACTAAACTCTGGGAAAAGCCTAAAAATCATAGGTTTCAGAGTAACAGCCGTGTTAGTCTGTATTCGCAAAAAGAAAAGGAGTCCTTGTGGCACCTTAGAGACTAACCAATTTATTTGAGCATGAGCTTTCGTGAGCTACAGCTCACTTCATCAGATGCATACCGTGGAAACTGCAGCAGACTTTATATATACACAGAGAACATGAAACAATACCTCCTCCCACCCCACTGTCCTGCTGGTAATAGCTTATCTAAAGTGAGCAACAGGTTAGGCCATTTCCTGCACAAATCCAGGTTCTCTCACTCCCTCACCCCCCTCCAAAAACCCACCCCCATACACACACAGACTCACTCTCCTGCTGGTAATAGCCCATCCAAACTGACCACTCTCCAAGCTTAAAACCAAGCCAAACCAGAACATCTGGGGGGGGGGGGGGAGGGTAGGAAAAAACAAGAGGAAATAGGCTACCTTGCATAATGACTTAGCCACTCCCAGTCTCTATTTAAGCCTAAATTAATAGTATCCAATTTGCAAATGAATTCCAATTCAGCAGTTTCTCGCTGGAGTCTGGATTTGAAGTTTCTCTGTTTTAAGATAGCGACCTTCATGTCTGTGATTGCGTGACCAGAGAGATTGAAGTGTTCTCCGACTGGTTTATGAATGTTATAATTCTTGACATCTGATTTGTGTCCATTTATTCTTTTACGTAGAGACTGTCCAGTTTGACCAATGTACATGGCAGAGGGGCATTGCTGGCACATGATGGCATAAATCACATTGGTGGATGTGCAGGTGAACGAGCCTCTGATAGTGTGGCTGATGTTATTAGGCCCTGTGATGGTGTCCCCTGAATAGATATGTGGGCACAGTTGGCAACGGGCTTTGTTGCAAGGATAAGTTCCTGGGTTAGTGGTTCTGTTGTGTGGTATGTGGTTGTTGGTGAGTATTTGCTTCAGGTTGCGGGGCTGTCTGTAGGCAAGGACTGGCCTGTCTCCCAAGATTTGTGAGAGTGTTGGGTGATCCTTTAGGATAGGTTGTAGATCCTTAATAATGCGTTGGAGGGGTTTTAGTTGGGGGCTGAAGGTGACGGCTAGTGGAGTTCTGTTATTTTCTTTGTTAGGCCTGTCCTGTAGTAGGTAACTTCTGGGAACTCTTCTGGCTCTATCAATCTGTTTCTTTACTTCCGCAGGTGGGTATTGTAGTTGTAAGAAAGCTTGACAGAGATCTTGTAGGTGTTTGTCTCTGTCTGAGGGGTTGGAGCAAATGCGGTTGTATCGCAGAGCTTGGCTGTAGACGATGGATCGTGTGGTGTGGTCAGGGTGAAAGCTGGAGGCATGCAGGTAGGAATAGCGGTCAGTAGGTTTCCGGTATAGGGTGGTGTTTATGTGACCATTGTTTATTAGCACTGTAGTGTCCAGGAAGTGGATCTCTTGTGTGGACTGGACCAGGCTGAGGTTGGTGGTGGGATGGAAATTGTTGAAATCATGGTGGAATTCTTCAAGGGCTTCTTTTCCATGGGTCCAGATGATGAAGATGTCATCAATATAGCGCAAGTAGAGTAGGGGCTTTAGGGGACGAGAGCTGAGGAAGCGTTGTTCTAAATCAGCCATAAAAACGTTGGCATACTGTGGGGCCATGCGGGTACCCATAGCAGTGCTGCTGATCTGAAGGTATACATTGTCCCCAAATGTGAAATAGTTATTGGTAAGGACAAAGTCACAACGTTCAGCCACCAGGTTAGCCGTGACATTATCGGGGATAGTGTTCCTGACGGCTTGTAGTCCATCTTTGTGTGGAATGTTGGTGTAGAGGGCTTCTACATCCATAGTGGCCAGGATGGTGTTATCAGGAAGATCACCGATGGATTGAAGTTTCCTCAGGAAGTCAGTGGTGTCTCGAAGGTAGCTGGGAGTGCTGGTAGCATAGGGCCTGAGGAGGGAGTCTACATAGCCAGACAATCCTGCTGTCAGGGTGCCAATGCCTGAGATGATGGGGCGCCCAGGATTTCCAGGTTTATGGATCTTGGGTAGTAGATAGAATATCCCAGGTCGGGGTTCCAGGGGTGTGTCTGTGCGGATTTGATCTTGTGCTTTTTCAGGAAGTTTCTTGAGCAAATGCTGTAGCTGCTTTTGGTAACTCTCAGTGGGATCATAGGGTAATGGCTTGTAGAAACTCGTGTTGGAGAGCTGCCGAGCAGCCTCTTGTTCATATTCCGACCTATTCATGATGACAACAGCACCTCCTTTGTCAGCCTTTTTGATTATGATGTCAGAGTTGTTTCTGAGGCTGTGGATGGCATTGCGTTCCGCATGGCTGAGGTTATGGGGCAAGTGATGCTGCTTTTCCACAATTTCAGCCCGTGCACGTCGGCGGAAGCACTCTATGTAGAAGTCCAGTCTGCTGTTTCGTCCTTCAGGAGGAGTCCACCTAGAATCCTTCTTTCTGTAGTGTTGGTAGGGAGACCTCTGTGGATTAGTATGTTGTTCAGAGGTATTTTGGAAATATTCCTTGAGTCGGAGACGTCGAAAATAGGATTCTAGGTCACCACAGAACTGTATCATGTTCGTGGGGGTGGAGGGGCAGAAGGAGAGGCCCCGAGATAGAACAGCTGCTTCTGCTGGGCTGAGAGTATAGTTGGATAGGTTAACAATATTGCTGGGTGGGTTGAGGGAACCATTGCTGTGGCCCCTTGTAGCATGTAGTAGTTTAGAAAGTTTAGTGTCCTTTTTCTTTTGTAGAGAAGCAAAGTGTGCGTTGTAAATGGCTTGTCTAGTTTTAGTAAAATCCAGCCACGAGGAAGTTTGTGTGGAAGGTTGGTTTTTTATGAGAGTATCCATTTTTGAGAGCTCATTCTTAATCTTTCCCTGTTTGCTGTAGAGGATGTTGATCAGGTGATTCCGCAGTTTCTTTGAGAGTGTGTGGCACAAGCTGTCAGCATAGTCTGTGTGGTATGTAGATTGTAATGGATTTTTTACCTTCAGTCCTTTTGGTACGATGTCCATCTGTTTGCATTTGGAAAGGAAGATGATGTCTGTCTGTATCTGTGCAAGTTTTTTCATGCAGTTGATAGATTTCCACTCCATACGGCTAAATGCAGTTCTGGTTTAACTTGGTTTTAAACTTGGAGAGTGGCCAGCCTGGATGAGCCATTATTTAACCACAATCTTGCAAGGGGACCCAATGTATGCTAGCACCTTGTTTTGAGAACTGGATTCTTCTTGATATGCTTTGAGACTACTCCTGGCTGTTTTGGTTTTGAGTTAAGATGTTTGGATTAGAACTACTACTGGAGAATTCTGGAAGCATTGGTAATTTTCCTTAGATTGAGCAGCATAAAACCCAGAGTAACCTGGAAAGATGAGCTGGTATGTTTGGCTTGGGTCTGTTCTTTCCTTTCCTATATTTTATTTTCTGCTTCAAATCATGGGTTTAATGGATAGGAAGCCTATTGAACCTCAAGCCATGGTGTATTTTGAATTTTATCTATATACCCTAACTGGTCCTTGATTTGATTTTGTGTGATATAAGAAAAGTATGTGAAAACTTAGGTTTACCAACCTTGACATTGTCTTTCTCACTATTCTAATGTAATCTTATGACCTTCTATTAAACAATTCATTGATCTAAGAGGAAGGGCCCTATGCAAGGTTGCTTGCTCACTTCATTCAATCCTATTGTTATATTATGTGCCCCACTTCTCATTTTACTGTGAGTTTTTTCTTAGTTATGTATCAACATATTATACGATTTGAAATTCCACTACTTCTCCAGAGTTACATTCTGTATTTAAATTTTTTGTTGGATTGGGTAGTTTTCGGCCAAATATTGTAACAAAATGTGTCAAACTAGTAAGCATATAATAAAACTAAATTTTTGGCTGTATATCTTAACAAAGAAAAAATATTTGGAAGTATGTTTTCTCTTTTCAGCTTGAGCCTGATAGTGCGTAATAGATATTCTAGATGATAAAGGCCCACAACTGTAGAATAGTTAAGCCAAGGCTAGTCAGTTTAAATAAATTAAAACCCATTTTGTCCTCTGAGGCCTCATGCTTTGCGTCCAGATTTAAGCTGTAGTCACAGCCTTCTGTTAACTAATACACATGCTGTGGATTTTCCATCCTGTAGATCACAAATTCCTACAGTAGTGGGAAAAGGAAAAAAAATATTCATCTTAGCTATAAATTGCCAAGCAATGACTGACAAGTACGAACACAATCCTTTGCACAATGCTGAGCTAGAGATGGCTACCTGCCAGTCAGGCTCCAGAACTCCATGCTGCTATTATTTTTGTGCAATTATAGGAAATGATAGTCTACACTAGAGCTGGGGGTGGGGAAAGGGAGATAGCATTAAAACTTTTACAATTGTCTTTTCCTCTTTCATTTACTACATAGATAAAACCGAAAGGAAATGAAGATAAATGAGAAAATTGTATGTCATACGCTTTGCAAAATGAAAATGGACAATGTAATTAATATGCAGTGTTTCCTGAAGTTTAGGGATTTAGTTTCCTTCTTAAGTCTTCAGTGTTGTGCTGAAGTTTGTGTGTGTTTAATATGTTTCAGTTGCAGCATTTTTTACGTTTGTCAAGCAAGCATTTTTGCTGGGGAAAAATAAGTAATTTCCCAACCACTTACACACATCTAATTTATGATACATTTCATATATTTAATGATGTCTCTGCAAATTCAGTCAGTCAGTTGATTTATGTGCACAGCTGTCTGATCACAATTTGGTACTTACTATATAGCCACAAATGTGCAGTGTCAAACTTAAATAACAAAACAAGACATAGAAAATACTTCACAGACAATGTCATTAGTTTCTACGCAGTTACAAGAGGACACTGTGACCATGCATTAATATATGTATACCGCATGTGTACCTTGAGATTATTTATTTAATTGGGCATAATAAATGTAAAAACTGAGTGTTGTACAGATAATAAAATATAAGCAGAAACACACTGCAGTATTGCATGACTCCATAAGACACCATGAGGTCATATAAAGTCACATACGTAAAGCTGCTCACAATTTGCACTGATCAAAAAATATTGAATTTTAAATTAAAAATATAAAAACAGACACTTTTTTGAGAAATTTTTCATGAAAAATTCATCACTTTTTTTGAACTACAGATTTGGGTGAAATTTTTCAAATTTAGAAATTTTATAACAAAAGAAAGGGGAGAAAAACATTTTGTATTAAAAAAGTTCCCATTTTCTAATCATATCTATTCACAACACTAGTAGAAAATGAGTGAGTGAAAAAATGGAATCATTTTCATGGTTCAAGAAAAAACAGAAAGGAAACATTCAAGCCATAGTCCCTTTCATCTTTCTCAACCTGCTGAACCCAGACAAAATAAGAAAAAGGGTGGCATGTACTCTAGATTTCCGGTTGACTCTGTTGCTTGACAGCCAAATCTAGAGGAGAAAAAGCAAAATATTATAAAAATATTATACATTAGGAGAAAAAACTTCAGCTGCTGTAAACTGGCACTATTCCAATGAGGGAGGAGGATGGCAGTCAAAACAAAATGCTTTTAAAATGGGTGTAATGATACTTGCCTTCCTTTGTAAAGAACTTTGTGATCTACAGCTGAAAAATGCTACATATGAGCTAAGTATTATTGTTTTCCTTTAAAAAAAATCATTCTCAGCAGCTTAGCACTCCTACACAGTAATAAACCAATATGATACACAATGGAAGGAAGGAAGCCAATTTCAGCCTCAAACTTGCAAGGGGCTAAAAACAGTACAAAAGTGAAAAAAGATCAAAATTATGAAAAATACCTACCTAGTAAATAATCTTTTCAATAATCATAACCACTTTTAGTCTTCATGTAGCTCAGTTTAGAAAGCTTCAAAATAAGGCCCAGATCCTCCAGTTAGAACTGCATTTGTAGACATTTGTGCTCACTGGGGCTCCACCAATGATGCAAGGGACTGTCTATACAGTTCTGATTGCTGGTGTAGTTGTGTAAGCGGGGGAACAGTCCCGCTATTGTGGGGAACTTTCCTGGCTTCTGCACTAACCCAGTGAAGTGGGCTAGCGAAAGGATCTGAGTCCTCGCTCCCACTTCCTTTACCCAGTGGCCTCCCTGCCCTTGAGGACTCCCCTTCCACTCTCCTGTCTGGCAGAGTCCTCGTAACCTCAACAAGGCCGGGCCCAGAATTCCTGGGGGGCTCAACCCCCAACCCTGCTGTGGTCACCTAGGACAGGGGCTAGGGTGTCCCCGCTCCGGGGTACTCTCTCTGCACTGCACTCTCTCTCTCTGCACTGCACTCTCTCTACTCTCTCTGACTCTCTCTGGATCTGGCCCTGCTCTGCTCGCCAGCCTATCTTGGGCCCCTGCTTTCTCCTTAGCTCGGCCCCAGTCTGTCTGACCCAGGCAAATCCAGCTCACACAGAGGACGAGACCTCCCTGGCCTCCTGAGTCCCTGATTAGCCTGCCCGCCCTGTCATTCAGGCTGACCTGGAGCATTGGCCTCTCCCCATTGTTCCTGGGGACTGCCAGTCTCAGGGTCCTGATTTCCATTTCAGTATTGGAAGCTAGCCAACCAAAACACCCCCACTGAATGTTAGTAAGGGGGCAACAGTCCCCTTACAGTTGTTGCAACTTAGGCTATGCTGTGCTGTTATTTTCTTATCCACATGAACAGATATGCACTCCTGGGATATCTTATATCTTGCAATGATCTGCAAATATAAGAACTGAGCTAAGATGGCAGCAGAAACTCAACTTTTATTCTTAATATTCTTCAGTATTTTCAGAGCTGGTTGAAAAAAAATTGAATTTTGAATTTTCAGATGAAAAAAGGGAAATTCGCAATCAGTGTCAGATTCCTCTTGTGACAGGCACTGTGCAAATATATAGCGAGATGGTCCCATGGTTACAAACCCAAAGATGACATGGTTACGGACACAAAGAATTTATAATGTAATGTAAGGCAAGACACAAGTGAATAGAACGAATAAGAGGAAACGATGAGGAAGGAAGATGAGGGCAAAAATAAGGGACCAAATCCTCAGCTGGAATTAATGCATATTTGCCCATGTGGACCAGTTAAGGGTCGCCCGGTGAGATCTGCAGTTACATATATTAGCTATGTGCACACCTTGATGGTTCTGAATAATTGAAAATAGTGTGGGGGAAAAGAAAATAAACAAAAATATGTCTGCAATCTGCAGATGCCATTCAACCTAGCCATCATTTTTGGTTGTTTTTTGCATAGCATCACAGCAGAAGCCAATCAGGAGGGATTGGGAAGAGGGCAGGTTAGTGGCTTTACACATTCATTTATGGAGGGCATTCCATGGAATGCCAAGAAAGGGCGCCAAGAAAGATATCATGGAGGTGATTGAGGAAGAAGTATATAAATAGATAAGCAAATAAGTACAAGGAGGCAGATAAATGGAAAGGCTTTGAAGGCGAGGAAGAAAAGTTTAAATGTGATACTGTGAACAACAGAGATGCAATGGACAGTTTCAAAGAGAAGAGTGACACTGTCAAAGTTAAAACAAAGAAGATAATCTTAGTAGCTTGGTTTTGTATGGATGAGATGTGAGGGTGATGCAGATATTGGGCAGCTCACAAAGGAGACAATAACAACAGTCAAGATATGCCATGATACCAACTCAACCATTTCATCCACTAGGTGAAGAGTTTTGCCACTTTCCTGCATGTCTGTGTCAACCCATATTTGCCAAGCTTTTGCAAACATGAGCTGAGGTGTGCAGATACATCAGATTTTGAAACTAAGGCTTAGTTTGAGCAAGTATAGACAGTTTGATGCAAACATTTCACATGGAGCTACAGAATACCCATCAAACAATCAGATACTCCAAGAGTGCAGGGCAGGTATTTTGTTCCTAAAACTAACAAAATGAAAGTGGTCAAGAAGGAGAGAAAGTCTTAATAAACTTTAATGTGTTCTGTCTGAAATGCTGATGAATCATATTTGAAGTTGGTGAGCAAACTTCACCAATCTTACTAAAGTATAGCACATTCTTGGGGTTGGCTGGTTATTGTGCGTGTTTAAAATTACATTTGCAATTCATGAAAGTGAGGGAGTAATAACATGGCTATATCCATTACATAATGGAGCCAGACATAATGCATGTAGGTGCTGTGTCAACTTCCTACACAGCTCTGCCAATGTCTCTCATTCCTTGGCCTCTCTTGAGCACAGCCTGCCAATCATGCTAAATTGTGCAGATATTTTTGTTGTGGAAAAGCCCCACATATTTTTGATGTGGCATCTAGAATTAGGTCAAAAAGTGTATTGTCACTTGTTGACGTACTGTGAGCCAGGATTTAAAATCAGGTCTCCAGAGATTAAAGTCTAGTTCACTAATGCAATACATCACTTAGTCCCACAGCCAGTATAGTTTTAAAGGTGCATTTCTTTCTACTATGTTTTGTCTAACATTTAAAAAAATACATTAGGGGCAAGTGCTGCACCCACCTGAGCACCATTGGCAGGGCCAGACATAGCAGAACAGGAATGATGCTCATCATGCGACAAAGTATTCAGGCATCTTTGATAATTGGGGAGACCACCTATTCACAACTGGTCAGGTAGGGCAATTTTCTACCCTTACCACTAACTCTTTCTGTGATATGCTAAGATCACCTTCCCGGACGTATCCTCCCCAGGAGTAACGATAAGACCTTCCAGATTTAACCTCACTGCCTTGGAAGTGTTGATCAGCTGGAAATGAACTTTTTTGGAAGCACTCTGTTGTCGTAATGAGCCTTCTGGAAATCACATTACTGTCCCCTATGTCAGAGGAGTTTTTAGCGAAAGCAAATCTTTAATTACAGAAGTGGAAGGTGGTAATTTTTACTTTCCTTTTTCTGTTATAATCCAGAACAAATTTTTAAAAGTGCCTTCTTTCAAAAATATACTAACAAACAAAAAAAACCTCTTATTTATTGACAGTGAGGATTTTTACAGGAGATGGAGAATATGACACAGTGTGCTAACAGATTTTATGAGGCCAGTTCTCCCAAAGCACAACAAAGGGTCCGGATCTTGAAAGTTTAGGTGCTTTAATGAAAGGTGGGTAAAGTTCAAAACATACATTAATAATATTACGATCATTAACTAGCAAAATGTTTTGCTGGCACTCTATTCTATTGTAAGTCACCTACCTCAAACTGCCTACAGAGTAAACTAGCATCCATGATATCTTCAGTTTCTAGGGATAATTGCAAGGATCATATGCTGATTTTTAGCCCATCCCCATCTTCTGCTGTAATGCTGCCTGACTGCATTGGGACAGGGGTATAGATAGAGAGGCAGATCAACATTAATTCATCTGCAGTTAGATAAATAAAATGAACTACACTAAGATTTCTTTCCAGGACTCTTCATGCCCCAATCTAACTTTCATGATGAGCAAAGAAGAGATGATCTTTTCACTGCACAGAAGGGAAGTCCCTGCTGTTCCAGCTTTAGTGTGCACCTCATTCTGGATGGATAGGGAGATCTCCTTGCTAACACCTACACAAAACCCAGCAAAATCAGAAACTTTTAAATTTTATCAAAGGGGTTTATTAATTTACAGTTTAGAGCAGTTAAAGGGCTGTTCCAGGAGCTGGGGATTGCTAGTACATAGGGAAAACCCATCTAAGACTATTCCTCTTATCTTATGCATGCCATTTGCATCAGATGTGAAATGGCTATTGACAGCTTTTTATCACCCAGTGATTTCCCCCCCCTCCCCCGCCCCCGGATTCCGATGAACTGATTCTGTGGCTGAATTGTACCATCAGAAAAAGAAAAGGAGTACTTGTGGCACCTTAAAGACTAACTAATTTATTTGAGCTTAAGCTTTCGTGAGCTATAGCTCACTTCATCGGATGCATACTGTGGAAAGTATAGAAGATCTTTTATACACACAAAGCATGAAAAAATGGGTGTTTACCACTACAAAAGGTTTTCTCTCCCCCCACCCCACTCTCCTGCTGGTAATAGCTTATGTGGGGTTGGGGGAGAGAAAACCTTTTGTAGTGGTAAACACCCATTTTTCATGCTTTGTGTGTATAAAAGATCTTCTATACTTTCCACAGTATGCATCCGATGAAGTGAGCTGTAGCCCACGAAAGCTTATGCTCAAATAAATTGGTTAGTCTCTAAGGTGCCACAAGTACTCCTTTTCTTTTTGCGAATACAGACTAACACGGCTGTTACTCTGAAAAATGTACCATCAGAGCAATCACAGAGAGGCAGAGAATTTGCAACCAGATTTTTAGGGACTGCAAATGAAGCATTTCCATTCCAAACTAGTATTCCCTATTGCTTTATTTTGTGTTGTTCAAGCGTACCCACCAACTAAAGTTTTGCACTTTTTACTGATTGCTACCATATCCAGTGGGCCTGTGCCTACTCTGGCAGCGTAAAGATGCCTTCAAGAGGGTAGAAATGTGAAGTAAACATCCAGTGGTATAGCGCCACCGTTTTTATACTGGGATGCTGTGCTAGTAAAATGTGGAATATTCTTATCATGAAAAGCTCATCAGTATGAAACACTGATAAAAACAACACCACACAACTAGCTCTACTGATTTGTTTATTACTTTTGTTTTATTTTTAAAGTTCCTTCCATTGGTAGCTACATGTGATAGCTATATTTTTACTGTTATTGCATAGCCTCATACTGGCTTTTTCTTTTTTCCTGGGACCCAAATACTTTGTTTGAAAACTTTAGAAAAGACAATGTGCCATAAGGTGAATACTAATTTAAAACACTAGAAAATTAGCTTTTTTAAATGGCAAACTATTATTCTTTTACATTTTCTCCTTATAGGCAGTAGTGGGCTGTTTATTTTTATGTCCTGATTTTTCTTTTGTTTGTTCTATTTTTCTAGTGAATTCGAAATCAGACAAATCAACAGAGGCTGAAGCAGTGAAGACAAGCCTGTAACTTACTTTGGCTTCTTGTTCCTCAATTTCATATAGAAACTTGAGAGAACTTGGTGCCAGTTTTGTTCAGATGATGGAAGGTCTGACAGCAGCTCCTTTGCCTTGTAAAAACCCTCAGCCAGCATGAAGCCTACTTAGTACAATAAACAAAACAGTGTGAAATATTTTTGCAGGTGAGATGTCCTGCTGGTGGCCCACCCATAAATCAAGGGCACTGGCTAACAGTAAGGGAAACAGCTAGAGCTAAAAGAGGGGGAAATGAAGTGTTGCATATAACCCCCTACCGACTGAGGGTCAAAGACCTGCGGAGACTGACCATTTATTATAATTTATTAGTGTTGCATTTCTTCCTTAAGCCAGCAGGAGCATCAGAATCCAAGCATATCAGTTCTGAAAACCTGAGGAAGAATAAAAGGTCTTTAGAAGGTGTGCAGTAAGTATACAAAGGAATGGGAAGTAAGGAAAAGCTAGTTAGATCAGTCTATTTTCTTTTGACAAAGGTACGGTTTGAATGATGGCTGAGAAACAATGTTTTCAAACGTCACCAGACCGCCATAAAATAAACCTTCACTACAAAGAGAGAAATTATTAATCACATTAAAAGATAGATGTGTGCCAGAAATACTTGTCAGCAATGAGGATACCTCTTGGAATTTTTAGCATACATAGTAATTAAATGAGCCCAATCCTTCAGTCCCTCTGTGTATTCAACTCCCAAATGAAGTCAGTAGGAGTTCAGAGTTTTGAAAGACTGACTGGGCCAAATCCTGCAGTCCTTATTCAGGGAGGACTACAGGAAGTGTACAAGAGGATGAACCTACTCGTTAATAAAAGCACAGGGTCAAATCCTCATCTGGAATAAATCAGCATCATTCCATTGAAACCATTCATATACCATCTAAGGATCTGGCCCATGATCTGTAGGGTATAGGAAAGGACTGAGAAATATTTTTCTGGGCATTGTATCTGAAACAAGCAAGGGGGGAAAACACTGGCTTTTCTATGGCAAAAGAATGGATCCATTAACAATGGAAAATTTCTATTTCACTCTTTTGCTTGTGTTTTCCTTGTATATATTTAGCCATTTCATAACTTGATTAAATAGATTATTAAGGCGAGCCCTGATCCTGCAAACACTTACCCATGTGTGTAATTTTATGCACATGAGCAATCCAATTGTTTTCTTATTGTCTTATGAATTCAAAAATGGGCCTATTTCACCAAACAATACACCAATGAGTCTATCCCAAACAAAAGGCAGCTTTGAAGTTCCAATACAAAAATAAAATGGGAATTTTCACATTTGTGATGCAAAAAATGTTCAGTTGTTGATTTTTGCATAAAAGATGCATTTAAGGGGTACAAAATCATGCAAAACAACCAAAATTTTCACTTTCACACAACTGTATTAATGAACTCAAAAGCTTTCATTGGAGTGAAATGTGAATATAAAAGTAATGATTATTCAGAATTCTTCTGTGATACCAGCACGTACATTAAAAAAAAAAAAAAACTACCAAAACAAAACACTACACTGCAGACACAATTCTCCCTGAGCGGAAGATATCAAAGAGAATGAAATACATATGACAGATGTAGTTTTGTCGCAAAATTCTCTGCTGGAATGCACTTAGCTACTATAGTGATGTGAGTGGTATTAGAACCAGGATACAACATTATAGTGGGGGGAAGAAAACATTATAGTGGGGAGAAAAAAACGAGGAGTACTTGTGGCACCTTAGAGACAAATGGTTGCTATACCATTTTTTCATGTTCTCTGTGTATATATATCTGTATTTTCCACTGCATGCATCCGTTGAAGTGGGTTTTAGCCCACGAAAGCTTATGCCCAAATAAATTGGTTAGTCTCTAAGGTGCCACAAGTCCTCCTCATTTTTTTTTCTGATACAGACTAACACGGCTACTACCACTCTATAACATTATAGTGGAATAAATTCATCACTGGGCAACCGTGGCCAGATTATGGCCCCTTTCTAACTAAAGCTCTAAAATCTAGTGTGCTTCAAAGCTAGTTATTCAAAGAAGATATTGTTTAAGGTGTCAAAAAAAATGCTTTACTGTACTTTGCTTTACTATCCTTTTCCTGGTCTGGAAGCCAATAGTATCATCCTGAGAGCATATTTGTATCCATGCAAATTCTACTGTCCTGTCCTCTTCACTCAGAGATTTTACCAAATTAGAGTCTATGTAATCTTTTAGGGACAGTGCTTTTCTAACACCTACCAGACCTAATCTATCCTTCCTATATAGCTTCTACCCAGATACAAAAAGAAAAGGAGTACTTGTGGCACCTTAGAGACTAACAAATTTATTTGAGCATAAGCTTTCGTGAGCTATGGCTACATCCGATGAAGTGAGCTGTAGCTCACGAAAGCTTATGCTCAAATAAATTGGTTAGTCTCTAAGGTGCCACTAGTACTCCTTTTCTTTTTGCGAATACAGACTAACACAACAGCTACTCTGAAACCTACCCAGACACAGTATCCTACTGATTTTTACCATTTTGTCATTTTTCAGAGCTACCTATTAACTCAGGGTCCTTTTTCACTGCTAGACACTCTAGTCCACACATTATTGCTTTTGAGGAGAGCTGGTAAGTAATTATCCCAAAAAAATGTTTTTTGTTGGAAAATGCAGATTTGTTTAAACTGTTCTCAGGAAAGGGTTGGTTTTGACAAATCTCCTAATTTAAAAAAGCTTTGAAAAAAATGTAACAAAATTGTCAAAACATCTCTTCAGTATGTTCCAAATGAAATGTTTTGTATTCCATAGGGCTGACTGAAAACAAGAATTCCATTTTGCAAAAAAAAAAATAAAAATAAAAAATTGAGGTTTCAACATTTGGTTTCATTCTGCATTGAGATAATACTGGCTAAGTAGTTAACTTTATACCAACACATTTGTTGCTAGTGTGGCTTAATTCACAGATTAAGAGACCTTGCTTCCTACTGCTAACTGCCCTACTTAGCAAGATGGAATACCTAAGATTTGAACTCTTAGGATAAAAGTTTCAAAAGTTTCAACACTGGCCTACCTCTGCTGAAATTGAAATCAAAAGGAGTTTTGTCATTTACTTCAAGAGGAGCAGAGCTTGGCCAGTGCTTTTCAAAATCTGCCCCACCCCTCAATTCATCTGCTCTCAGATACTACTGATGGATACAGCATTTGAAGACAGATACAAAAGGAAAAAATAGTATTGCTAAAATTTAGGTAAAGTGCAGCAAAATGTATACACACACACACATAAAATGCAAAGAGAAGGTATTTACATCTCTCTAATCCAACCTGTTTGACCTGTCTTCAGTCTGCAACTGCAGGCCAATGATTAGTAAATTACCCAACTCACCTATGGATAGGTGGGTACCTAATGATGTACACCCAGAGATACTCAAATACTTCCAAACCAGTTCAGAATGTCACTCTGTGACTCCCAGAGTGAAATCCAGCCACCGAATGTTCTGCACAGTAAACACAGTTTCCATTCATGTAACAGCAAACAGACCATTCCATTTTAATGACTTGTGATCCTATAATCCAGGCTAGCGCTCAGAGGTGAGCTCAAAATTTGCAGACCTGAACCTTGCTAGCACTTTTCTACTATTCAAAGTGCAGACTGTCTGGCCACAGATCCAAATTACAGACCTGATATAAAGCTAAAGAACTGAAAGAAAGCCCAGAGGCATTCATTAAAGCATACTGACTCTTCAAGATTTCAGCCTCCAGTATTCTGAATTGAATTTATCCATTTCTTTTCATTTTTACACAGGAGTGAATAGAAATGTCAGAGTTAACTTGTTTTATTTCTTTGACTAAAATACTCTGGACCTGAATTACCACTATGTTACTCCAATCACTAAAATTAATATATTTACACCATCGTAAAACTGGAATAACAGAAGATAGATAAGAATTCATTGGATCCTGATTTATCAGATAAGTATCTTTCTGCTATGCCTATTTTACTTAATTTTATGAAAAGCAGCTTCTTCTGAGAAGATTTTCCAGGGGCCAAAAACCAAACATCCCTCTTTTAATACAAGACAAACTCTTATATTACAGCAATAATTACAGTAACTTGACATGTGAGCTACTGTGTTACTCTGTTTTCAGGCATTTGATTGTAACATTGATTAAGCACTTGAGTATAAATTGTTTTTCATATTTTCCTGACATCAAGTTGGCTACAAAGAGAAAGTATCTATAACAGGAAGTTTGATTTTTTTAAATGATATATTTTTGCTCTGGTTCATGTGCTGGCTATTCTGCCAAAAAAACACTAAACAATGAATTTAGATTGGAAACAGAAGAATGTCCTGTTGAAACTGTACTAAATTCGGAAGGGAATGTAGACTCATTCAGTCAAAGAAGAGTTTGAATGTTCTTATTTGGTATACTCTGCACAACTGAAAATAATAATAAAGCCACTGGGGAATAGAGAAGGAGACCTTTATTATTTTATTTTATTTTATTTTATTTTTACCAAAAGCCAAAATCAGACAGATTACTTAATAATCCTCTTGGAAAAGAAGGAGAATAGTTAATAATCCTGTTGGGACAAGCAAATATATGCTATATAGAATCATATATCACATTACAAATATCCCCAACTACAAGAATGTCTGTCTTGACTTCAGTCTCCAGTATTGTAGCAATGAGGTCACAGGTAAAACAGGGTAGGCCCCCCAATATATCCGTAACTAGAGGAGAATGACTTTGGTGAATTAGGGAAATTGTGTAAGAACCAAACTAAAGCTAGATGATTTAGCAGCTAGGGCAGTGGACTGGGACTCAGGAGACCTGAGCTCAACTGCTGAATTCCTGTTTAGGGTTGGCCAAATTACTTCCAAGTTTACCATTTATAAAACAGGATTGTACTTCCCCATTGTACAGAGGTGCCTCCTATATAAAGAAGTGGCCATTCAAAGTATTCAGTTGTCACCTTGCCATCATCAAAAAGATGGCTGGTTGAGAGATTTTCCAGGTACTTAAAATGACATTACAGAAATCCATGGATAAGACAGGGGAAGGTTGGGACAGATGGCTGCCATTCTTTCATTTTGCATACCACCACCACAACAACCAAGCTGAGCTTCTCACATGTCCCTTGAGCTCTGGAAAAGATATTAGCAGGAATAGTTGGCACCTAATTCCAGGGAATTCAAACCCTTCTGTATGCCTGTGCATTTATTTCAGTTCACTGTAATGCCTTTTATTCTCCATGAGGCAACAGCCACAATCCAGAGGCTTGTGGACATGGTCTTGGAAGGGTGTAGAAATTTTTCAGTGGCCTATTTGGGCAAGATCATTATTTTAGGAACATAGGAACTGCCATTGGATTAGACCAGTGGTCCATCTAGTCCAGTATCCTGTCTCCAACAATGGCCAATACTAGATGCTTCAGAGGAAGATGCAAGAAACTCTGAAGCGGACAATTATGGAACAACCTATCAATTTGGGAATTTTCTTCCTAATTTTTTCAGGTATTGGTTGATTTTCGCTCAGAAACATGAGACTTTATATCCCCTCCCAATCTCTTTTGTTTAATTTTTTAAAATGTACCTATGAATTATATTTAATTCAGATCATTAGAATCAAATACTTTTTGAATGTACTAAGCTCTCCAACTCAATGGTGTTTTGTGACAGGGGAAAATAGGACTGGAAGGGGCCTCCTGGGGTCATTGAGTCCTGCTGCCTGGTATCACAGGTAATCCTGACAGTGAGTTCTACAAGTTAATTACATGTTGTACAAAGAAATTTCCTTTTATCACTTAAATTTGCTGCCTTTAAATTGTATTAAATGTCTCCTTGTCCTTGTAATTAGGAGCACACAATTTGCCTTCTCTTTACCATTCATTATTATGTATATCATTGTCATCATCACCCCTCTAAGCAGTCCAGTATTTTCACACTCTCCATGTGGAAGTCTTTCCATTTCTTTAATCATTTTCCTCACCCTTCTCTGAACCCCATCCATTTCTTCTATATTATTTTAGATACAGGTTAGGACACCCAGAACAGAACACAATATTCCAGGTATTGATTGATACAATGGCACTGTAATTGTCAAGGTTCCTCCCCCACTCTGAACTCTAGGGTACAGATGTGGGGACCTGCATGAAAAACCTCCTAAGCTTATCTTTACCAGCTTAGGTCAAAACTTCCCCAAGGTACAAAATATTCCACCCGTTGTCCTTGGACTGGCCGCTACCACCACCAAACTAATACTGGTTACTGGGGAAGAGCTGTTTGGACGCGTCCTTCCCCCCAAAATACTTCCCAAAACCTTGCACCCCACTTCCTGGACAAGGTTTGGTAAAAAGCCTCACCAATTTGCCTAGGTGACTACAGACCCAGACCCTTGGATCTTAAGAACAATGAACAATCCTCCCAACACTTGCACACACCCCCCTTTCCTGGGAAATGTTGGATAAAAAGCCTCACCAATTTGCATAGGTGACCACAGACCCAAACCCTTGGATCTGAGAACAATGAAAAAGCATTCAGTTTTTTACAAGAAGACTTTTAATAAAAATAGAAGTAAATAGAAATGAAGAAATCCCCCCTGTAAAATCAGGATGGTAGATATCTTACAGGGTAATTAGATTCAAAAACATAGAGAACCCCTATAGGCAAAACCTTAAGTTACAAAAAAGATACACAGACAGAAATAGTTATTCTATTCAGCACAATTCTTTTCTCAGCCATTTAAAGAAATCATAATCTAACACATACCTAGCTAGATTACTTACTAAAAGTTCTAAGACTCCATTCCTGGTCTATCCCTGGCAGAAACCAGCATATAGACAGACACACAGACCCTTTGTTTCTCTCCCTCCTCCCAGCTTTTGAAAGTATCTTGTCTCCTCATTGGTCATTTTGGTCAGGTGCCAGCGAGGTTACCTTTAGCTTCTTAACCCTTTACAGGTGAGAGGAGCTTTCCCCTGGCCAGGAGGGATTTCAAAGGGGTTTACCCTTCCCTTTATATTTATGACAGTAATATTTCCAGTATTATGATCTAACCCATTCCTTATTTATTCCAGCATTTTGTGTACATTTGTTGACTGCCACAGCAAACTGAGAAGAGATTTTTATTGAGGTGCCAACTGTGACACCCAGCCCTTCTTTCCCAAGTGGCTATCGGAAATTTAGAAGTTAGTAAACTGCATGAGTAGTGCAAGCTATTCCTTTCAAATCATTTATCAACACTGAATGTCACCTGCCATCACGCTACACTTTTGCAAAGCGTTGTTAGCTTCCTTTGATGTATCTCCGTCATACCTAGTCTTGATTAGCCTAATTATTTTTTGTCATCTGTAAATTTGCATCATGACTATTCCCATCCTTTTCTAGGTCATTAATAAGTAAATTAAACACCAGTCAAGGAAGGAAGCTTGGGATATCCCACTGTTAACATTTTACCATATTGAAAGTTGACCATTTATCCCTACTCTTTGTCTCTTAGATCCTAATGCTACACAACTGAAGGCAATGGAGGGGCAGAGTCTCAGCTGCTGTAAATTGCCCTAGCTCAGGGCAGGCAAAGTTTTTGGCTTGAGGGCCACATCAGGTTTCCGAAATTGTATGGAGGGCCAGTTAGGGGAGGCTGTGCCTCCCCAAACAGCCAGGCGTGGCCTGGCCCCCCCGCCCCCTATCCAACCCCCCCCTGCTTCTTGCCCCGGACCCCCCCACCCCTGACTGCCCCCCATCGCTCCATCCAACCCCCCCTCCTTCCTGACTGCCCCCCATGATCCCTGCCCCCATTCAACCCCCCTGTTCCCTGCCCTCTGACCGCCCTGACCCCTATCCACACTCCCACCCCCTGACCACCTCCCCGAACTCCCCTGCCCTCTATCCAATCCCCCAACTCCTGCCCCCTTATCCCGCTGCCTGGAGCACCAGTGGCTGGTGGCGCGACAGCCGCACCACCCAGAGCACCAGGACAGGCAGCTGCGCCACCCAGCTGGAGCCAGCCGCGCCACCGTGCAGCACAGAGCACCGGGTCAGGCCATGGCTCTGCAGCTGCACTGCCTGGCAAGAGCTCGCAGCCCCGCTGCCCAGAGCATTGCGCCAGTGGCCCAGTGAGCTGAGGCTGCGGGGGAGGGGGAACAGCAGGGGAGGAGCCGGGGGCTAGCCTCCTGGGCCAGGAGCTCAGGAGCCGGGCAGGAGGGTCCCGTGGGCCAGATGTGGCCCACGGGCCGTAGTTTGCCCACCTCTGTCCTAGCTCCATTAAAGTCAGTTTACACCAGATGAGGATATTCTCCTGCGAGTTTTGTCTTTGATGCCAGTGAGAGAAGGATCAGGCTTTCAGACAGTTTCTAATTTATATGAGCACTTTGCCTCTCACTCAGAGACTATTTACTTCCCCAATAGCCTCGTGAGCTAAATTCCCTGTAAGCTGTGCAGCTGCACAACGGCCTATTTAGTGTCATACAGGGGTTCAGGGAACCCGCCTGGGGACCTGCCACAGCCGGGGACCATCCAGGGGAGGGGCATCCCTCCCTCATCCCCAACCTAGCCCGGACCCCAACCTTCCACGGCTGGGGCGGTGCAGACCCAGGTGCAGCCGGAGTGTCCCGGACCCAGTCGCAGCTGGGGCACCCCTTCCCTGGCCCGAACCCAGCCCCAGCCCGGACCTGCTGGGGCTGGGGAAGGGGCACCTATCCTGCAGCCCCAGAGCTGCCATGGTGGGGAGAGGCACCTCCGTAGCCTCCATAGCCCCGGAGCACCCTCCTGTACCCCAAATCCCTCATCCCCGGCCCCACCCCAGAGCCTGTACCCCCAGCCAGAGCTCTCACCCCTGCACCCAACCCTCTGCCCCAGCCCTGAGCCCACAACCCCAGACAGAGCCCTCATATCCCTGTCACACATCACCTCCATATTGGTGCACATAACAAAATTCATTCTGCACATGGGTTGGAAAAATTAGAGGGAACACTGCTTGTGAGGGATTTTATCAAAGGCATTTCGGAAATCAAATAAACTGCCAGCCAATTCTCCTTTATCTATTATTTTTGATATGCTTATAGAATTCTAATAGATTAATGTTCCATTGAAGAAGCTATGTTGGTCTACTCCATCATATCTTGTTTGCCCAAGTGTTTTAAAATACTATTTTAAATTATGATATCAACCAATCTTCCTGTTGCTCATGTAAAGCTTACTGGTATTCTCAGGTCACCCCAATCCATTCAATAGAGCAGATGATTGTAATGATTGTATTTGTTTTCCCTAGCAGACTAGCCATTTCATTTTTAGCTTCTTTCATATCTCTTGGAAGGATACCATCTGGTCCTGGTAACTTGTTTCTTCTTAAAGTATCAGTCTGTTCTGCCACCACAGTCCAGATCATCAGAAGTATTTAGGCACCTAACTCCCATTGAGGATCTAGTCCCACATCTATTGCTGTATCAGTCTGTGACAGCTCCTCATCTTTATTACCAAAAAAAAGGCATCTGACATTCCAAACATCCACTGGGTAAAAGATTGATGCGCAGAAATAATTTAGCTTCTCTGTAATGTCCCTCTCCTCAGCGTAAAGTTTTTAGTTAAACATCTAATTCCTTAAAGACCTCTAAATGTGGGAAAACATAATAAAGGTAAAAGCAGGGAGACACATTTCTGTACAATGGCATAAGAAACTAGTAATGTAATGTAACCAATTGTAATGTGATTTCTGGGCATTAAATGCTCTTTCTGAGTTCACACTAAGCCTACGTCTTTAAGAATTGAACTAGCAATCTATGGTTGCTACACCAGGCCCTTGATAGGTCCAGTTATAAAATGTCTTCCATTATAATGTCCTGTTTTCATATGCTCACTACTTTCACAAACATTCATGCTGAAAAAATTCCATACTTGATCTTTGCATGAAGGTGAATATTTTTGGAAAGAGAACAAAATCCTTTCAGCTGTTTTGGATTCAGTCAGGATAAGAAAACACATTTTTCCTGTTTAAAAAACATTTTTCAGGCAGGACTACAACCCAAATGGCTGAAGTCTGAAACCTTAAGCTTGTCTTGGACAATGTCCTCATTGAAGACAAGTACCTGTGCTTGGTTTGAAAAATTAATGGTTTTGATTTAGCCAATATATGAGCATTTAAAACTTCATACTGAGCATATGTAATAGAGACTTTCCTTAAGTCTGAAGGTGCGCACACAGGGCTAAATCCTGAGACCTATACAGGCCATCTCCTCTACTTTCCAGGAGAAGATTAGAACACCAGAGCAATCCTCAGCAAGGTGAATAACAACTTAGAGGAGAGCTTGAAATGGCAACTAAGTTCCTCCACAGTTATGGCACATGAAGGCCCAGAAGAGTTTATTTGCATGAGCTCCTCTCCATCATAGCTTTGAACAACCTCCCTCCCATTTTTTCTCTACACAGATGCAAAAGCAGTTACTCCTGGCCTGTGTACCAAGAGCCTCTTTTGCGCTACCAGTGAGGGGAGAATGGAAACTGGTGGTAGCAGACAGGCCTCCTCCCCAAACAGAGATTCTAAGGGGTTTGTATGGGTTGATGTAGTGGGCTGTTCGTAGATTCTACTTTCTTGAAGAGCCCTGGGGCAGCTCTTCAGACCCACAGGCCCCTGTTACTCAAAGCTGGCAACATTCTGATTTACAGAATACTAATGGTATGAAAATGACCAATGGAGCATCAGACATCCCAGTGCTACAACCCCAACCACAGCTTCCATGGTTGCTTTGGCAAGGAGGCTTCCTTCGAAAATGTGCATGGTTGGTGATCAGATCACCAATTCTATGTAAAATACAGATTCAAAAAGGGATACTCTATTTTACATCTAAATAATTTTTTAACTGTGGAGTTACTTATGTTCTGTATCACTGCTGGCAAAAAACAACAGACAGTGCTTTTAACCAGCAATAAACCCAAACAACAAATTGCTAGACATGTTTAAATCTGGATACCACAATTTGACCCTCTTTAACCAAAACTGGTGTTAGGATAAAATTATACAGTTCCATATATTTTAAACTGGATCATGACCTTTTTTCACTTCAACTGATTTATCTCTAAAAGGACACATTCTCATTTGCACTCAGGCTGCTCTCCACTGCTCTGACAGTATAACGTGGCCTGAGTGCAAATGAGAATCAGGCCCATAAGTATTTCTGTAGTTACAGACATGAAACTGTATTTTCCTTAAAATAGGTTTTTTTAAAAAATCAAGTGACCATTTTTGGAGAGTATTTTTTAATACAAAAGCTGTCATATTTCTGGTATGTATGATATAAAAGTTACTAACTGAAAGCAGTTGTTTAACTACAGTTCTAGCTAAAATAAGCTACAGTAAACTTCTTTTGTATGGAAATATATCTTTTCATATTTCATCAGTTATAACTTATATAATCTGTTTAAGATACAAATACAGGAATGGGTAACGTACACAAATCTTACATTGCCACTGTGAAGGAACTCTGGGAATAAACAGTCTATAGTACAATATTAGATGGTAAGAGTTATATTGATCTTCATATTTCTATGTTACCAACATGGTGTTTCCATTGTTTCTCACAGTGCTCTCATGATAGCTATGCTGTACTGCTTAGCAATTTTCTCTTTTGAATCAGAAATCTACAGTGCAGTGGGAATATCTAACATTGCTCTTTTTTTTCATGGCTGACTCCTAAGGTTTCCCATCTCTATTCCCACTAATATCATAGGCAACCATTCTCAGAAGTCAGCATGAAAGGAAGTGGAGAAATTTAAATGTATACAATACATATAAACCACTGTGGATCTCTCCACTTAAAAAGATACCATGCTGGAACGTTGAAGTGGGCACCCCTTGTAAATGAGAGACTTTTTCCCATTAAGTGCTTAAGGCTGCTGTTGTACTAACCTTACCTCCTATTTAGCACTGTGAAATAAACAAGTCAGTACGAGGGGAAAGTGCCAGTTCATCTCCCAGAGATAAGGATGCCTGGCACCAGCCTTAATACGCATTAGAACAACTCAAAGTGCCAGGAAATCTTGGGGTCACATGGCATTTGCACAATGTTCAACTTTATTGTGAGATTTCCCACATACACACAGACACCTGCCCTGGTCTTCACCCAGTGCCTGAGCGAGGTGAAATGAACTTTGCTGTTTGCAGTTCTACAGCCATTACAATATTAATGCTTGGGACACTGTTCCCAGCAGAGGTTCATTGCCACAGTTCACAAGAGCACTGTCTGGTGAAATTACTCTTTAGTGTGCAGTCCCAATAGCTCCTACTCTAGCCCTAATGGGGCAAAGTTAAAAAGTCATACAAGGCTGCCACTTGTAAACAGGGGGGGTGTGTGTGTGTGAAAGGTGTGGGGCTCCGTAGGATGGAAGATCTGGGCCTGGCAAATAGTGAAAACCAGAGAAGCCCCCACAGCTGTTGGAAAAAATAAAGTTTGTGAGAAAACGGATGGCTATCCATTTGGGCTTTAACCCAAAATTTTTACTTAAGGCGTTTTTGTTTTGGTTTGGTTTTCATTTAAAATGGAAAATGTGAAAGCGCATGGAAAAAGCCCCAGATTTATTCTCTGTTTTTGGCCAAAATATTTTCATAAAATGAAAACTTGCAGATCTGGAATCAATTTTAACATCACAGAACCAAATTCTAAAAAGGAGCACAGACTGTAAAATGCACATGCCATTTTCCACAAGTGTTTGTGTGCATGCAAACACTCTGATTTGTGTGAACTGTATTTACATGTGCAAAATAAGATGTGGTCATCTAATAAGGATGTCAAAAAAAGCCTACCCATTTTTGCATATAAATGCCCTAGTCATGGAAAATCACACATATACATTTGAGTGCAAGAGACTGAGTCTGCAGTTTGAGAAGCTGCTTTTGAAACTTTGGTCATAAAATATGAACACAATTGAGAAGAAAGCATATGAATGGAAAAAAATAGTCTAATACTCCTTCACTGACATGTAACTATTTGGCTCACTGACAATGAGCCATAGAGGAAAATCATTCCAATAATGTAGCAGTTCTGGATTGGGCTGTCTCTCTTCACACAGATGTCATGTGCTAACAGAAGGCAGCATGTGACACCGACTAAATTGGACTGGGGGAAGGGAGTAAGACCAGAACATAAATCTGACATGATTAAGAGAGCTTCAGCAATTTGTTTACCAGAAGTTGACTTTGATGAACATGTATTTTTCCAAGATCATGACTCCATTGCCATTTTGCCTGTTGAGTCACATTAAGGGTAAAATCAGGCCACCAAGCTGCCTGAAAAAATTACAATTCCACCAAGCTGGTTGGAACAGCTGAAGCTATTAAGCGGATGTTCAGAATAAAATCATTGCATCATGGGCTTGAGCTATCTTTATATACATCAGCCCAAGCAGAAGGAAGGAAGGGCTGTGTGTTTTTCATATCACTTTAATTAAACTCTCTATATATTCACATATGTTTAGATGACTTCCATGGATAACCATGAAATGACTTGTTCAGATAAACCTCATGCCATTCCACTGCAATAATAAAGAAGTTTAATACTGGAGATTAGTTTGAACCAAAACCCCATATCTGAGCACTCTAAAACTATGGGAGAGGCGGGAGAGCTTCAAAATCTGGATGTTGGGCCTCAGATCCATCTCTCGTTCCAATTATATTGCTACCCCCTGTTTGACTGAAGTGATTGGCTAATATTTGGGATCTATCAGGTTGTTTTCCATTAGGAGGAGAAACTGATGATGGAGTCAGGTATTTCTTTGATGCAATCCTGCATATGTACAGAACATGTATTAAGTCCTGTTTCCCTGAACACACTAGGAATCAGACAACAGGAGATAGTTTCTTTGGTCACAGATCCAAGCTTCTCCCAGCCAGCCCTTTACCTAAAATCTCTCTCTCTTAACTTTCTCTCAGGGTCATGCTATCAAGGTTTCTTTGTTCCCTCTCTGTGTGCTTTTGTCATATTTCTGCCCTTCTTGCACACACACACACACACAGACATAGCTGCAATCAAATCAATCCCCCATCCCAGCACTCACATTCAGCCCCCAGTAAAACCCTTCCACCTTCCAGAATCCTGAATGGCCTCCCATGTGGACTGTGTTTTGGATGGTGGCTCCTAATGTTTCAGTGATCTCTGAACAAAGAAATGTTCCCTCAGTTAGCTTGAATGGAAAGTGTCTGTTATGACGGCCAGCTTCAATGAGGTTTCTCCCAACCCCCAACATAACAAATTATTTGAGTTTTGTGGCAAACTGGTTTTAAAAAAAAAAACTTGTCTGTGTGTTTTCGAATAACTCAGGATACTGATTTTGTGAAAATGAATCCTTTGTGAAAAAAATAGGGTTAATGCTGCTAAGGAATTCCAGCACATAATATACCCTTCCTGAATGGACAATGGTCATTAACTTGCCTTTTAATTTTAAGCCTAGTCCTTCACTCCCATCAAATCACATGGCAAAACTTCCATTGAATTCAATGGGAACAAGATTGGGGCCTTCATTAAGAATTTATCCAAGACAAATGCGGCTAGTAACCGAAATTTCTCCAATACCTGTTGTTAGCTCTCCTTGATCACCCAGTATCTGACCTATGTACTAGTAGCCACTCAGCAGCACCAAAGGTGCTCACTCTCTTTCTAAACAAGGATTTAGGTACCCCACCGTAGGATCCAAATGTGAACATTTTGGCCTGAGTATAACCTCTAAATATCAGAGTCATGCCGCTCCTGCCTCACTAATTTGACCTTATACATACAGTTCTTGCAAATCTGTAGGTAAAGTAAAACTTAAAGAAAAAAACTTTTATAACTGCTGAAATGGAAAAGAGAAAGAATATCCAAAGTATTATATTAACTGTGAAACTAAAGTGGCAAAAGAATCTCAGAATGTGAGAGGTGAAAATTTACAACTGATTACTTCAATCCTTCAATGAAATATGGCATTGCACACCCCAAAAATGCATATGCAGCCCTATTGACCGCCCCCGGAACCCCTTCCCCCACTGCCTCATCCAACCCCCCCTCCTTCCTGACTGCCCCCCAGGACCCCTGAGATTTTCATATTTTCTTTTGTTCTCAGCCTTCAGTCCCAGTGAGCCTTGACATGACTAAAGCAGTAGAGCAGAGTAAGTATTTGTACACATATATTATACCAGTGTGGATGAGACTGAACCTCAATTTAGACATGAAAGTATGGTTTGAGTAATGTTTGCCAGCAACCGTATTCATTTAATCATTGTACCTGCAACTAGATTTCACATTCACATTTAATTTAAAGATTATTTTTATCATCTTTGTAGAAAATATCTGTTCAGAGATGAGCATGCTGCTCTCACATGTACTGTACCACATCCAGAAATACACAGAACAGCAAAACACAAAAAGATGGTACAAACCTGTACAAATAATAGAACTGTCCCAATGAATCACCAGGACAGCATTTCAGAAGCTTTCATGTTGCGACCCAGCAAATTCTCTGAATCTGCAAATCCTGCTAAACTCCTACTATTATAATAGAGCCAAAGAATACATCTATGTCTGCAAACCAACTCAGTCATCAGAATAACCAAGCGCTTGGTCCTAAAGGTCGATGCGGTTGTCAGTGTCATTCAAAAGAATCTTGATCGGGGCCGGCACAGACAATAAGATCAGCAAATGTCAAAGGGCTCACGGATGCAAAATAGGACCTTCTAGCCAAAATGTGTGCTGATGACAACAATACCTCCAGGAGATGCACAGAAGGATTAACAACATCTGCCCTCAGATACTCAGGATGAACTTGGCCATTAGAAGACCACATGAGCAATACAGTAGTGCCATTTTCGTCAAACCTGATCTTGCCATCAACACAACATCTATGACTGATAATAATTACATTGAAGTCCTAATTGTAGACATTGGTGGCATTGCCATTTTGTCAGTCTACAAACCTCCTGCAAACAATTCGTGTTCGCTAGCCCACATAACTGGAACATGACAAAATGTGACTGATCAACGGTGACTTTAACAGACACTGCGTCAAACGGGGCTATAGCGTATTTGATTAAAATGAGGAACAAGTTGAATCATGGGCAGATGCACACCTCGTAAGCTTTATTCATGACCCCAAGCTCCCTAGTGCTTTCAACAGCAGCAGATGGAAATAGGGCTACAACCTTAATCTGGCTTTTTGTCTGCAATAACATAACTAATGTAACATCCTTAGTTTGAGTCCAATTTCACATTAGCAGCAACAGCCCATCACCATTCAGATCAATGCAGCCATAAGGCCAAACTCAGTACCATTCTGGTACTGCTTTAATTTTAAGAAAGCAGAATGGAAGGACTTCAGCAAAGACCTGGATGCCATTGTAAGAAAGACTGAATCAGTACCATAAATTATGACCAGTTTGTCAATGCTGTGCACCCCACCTCAAAGAAGCATATTCCATCAGGCTGCAGAACAAATCATGTGCCAGGACTAACATCTGAGTAAACGGATCTGTACACAACATACAAGCAGAGGTTTGGCGCAGACCCATTCACTGAGGACAGCATTGCAGCCAGCGCTGTAACTAGGCATTTTAGTGCTCGGGGCGAGCAAGCATATTTGTGCCCCCTGCAGGCAATACATGGGGGGGCTCGGGGGTCATGTATCCCCTCAGATTTCAGCCTTCCATTTAGCACAGGGATTTTCAAACTGTGGGGTGCGCAAACAGCCAGCCTCCAGAGCCAGGCGCACAAGGGCAGTGGTGAGTAGGCACCTCGGGGAGCATCTCATGGCAGCCAGACTCCTTGGGCAGGGGCCAACTCTGGGTGGTGTCACCAGCTGGTGCTGGACTCCTTCTGGAGAGAGTGCATTGGGGGGCAACTCAGAGCTGTGCCTCCTGCCTGCCTGGGGAGCGCCCAGCTGTGCAGAGGCGGCCTGGCTCGGGAAGCAGGTCAGGGAGGGCTGCTGAGCAGCTGCCAATCAGCACCCCAGCTCCCACCAGCTTCCGATCCACTGGCTCCTAGCAGGAGATGACAGTGCCCAGTTTGAAAATCTCAGCGCAAAATGGAAGGCGGAAATCTGGGGGGGAATGTGGTCCATGTGCTTCACACCGATGCAACCCCATTTTTTGGCCCCATGGCTTTGCACTCTGGGCAGCTGCTTCGCTCGTCCCTCCCTGATTACAGTGCTGATTTCAGCCAGCGAGAAACTGGTCTCTGCACTGAAGGAGGAAAAGCAGAAGTCATGGCAGAATCTCACTGAGAGCATGGACATGACCCTCAGCACCAAGCAAAGCATGGACAACCATCTGGAAACTTAACAATGACCCAAAGAAGGCAGAGCAACATTACAATGTTACTGTAGACCAGGTCACACACCAACTTCTAGAAAATGGCAGCCCACTGAACAAACAATCCCAGACATGGCTTAAGTGACAAGAAGACCAGGAGACCTATAAGTTTGGGGCACAATACAAAATGACCAAATTAACCTCCAGAATTAAATACCCTGAGCAATGGCAAAGTCACTGATCTAGAGGACAATTGCACCAAACAAATCGAGCACTTTGGACGAGCAACAAAGAGTTGGTGACTCAAGTTGTTTAACACATACTCAGGCACATACAGAGTATCCAAGACCTGGCAATGAGCACACGTTGTGGCACTGCTGAAGCCAGGGAAGGATTCAATGAAGCCAAAGAACTTCAGGCCTATATCACAACTAGGTCACCTCTACAAGCTGTAGAGCATGGCATCTTAATCAGCCTATCACCACTTATTGAAAAAAACACCTAGTCTTTGGGTAAGCTGGATTCTGCCCAGACAAGTCTTGCACTGGTCAAGCGCTGAACATTGCTCAATATATTGAAGATGGCTTGAAAAGGGTATGGTAACAGGTGCAGTGTTTGTCAACCTATCAGCAGCACATGACACAGTGAATCACCAAAGGCGCCTCATTAAAATATACCACATGATGAAAGATTGCCACCTCATATGACTGATACAATCTCTATTAGAGAATTGACTTTTTTGTGTCAAGCTATATGGGAAGCAGAGCCAATGGCGGCAACAGAAACATGGCCTATCACAAGGGAGCATACTCTTGCCAATACTCTTCAATAGCTACACAAATGATCAACCAGTCCATCTCAGCACAAGACGTTTTATTTATGCTGACAGCTTCTGCAACAGTGCCCAAGCCAAGGATCTCACCCAGATCAAAGCTATGTTAACATTGGCATTGTCTGGGCTCTCAGTCTACTACACCAAGAACCAGCTGCATGCCAGCCCAGACAAAACTCAAGTGAGTCTCTGTCATCTTCAGAATTGTGAGGCCAATACACAACTCAACATCATCTAGAATGCGTTATCATTTGCCCACACCGGAATCCTGTCTACCTTGAAGTCCTCCTAGACCACACTCTCTCCTTCAGGGCACACAAGACAAAAGGCAAAGTTAGTGCCCAGAACAACATATCCAGTAACCTTGCAAATTCAAAATGGGGAATCAATCCAGCAACTCTAAAAGCCACCACACTTGCACTTTGCTATTCAACAGCTGAATACGCATGTCTGGTGGAGGAAAGGTCAGCTCACATGAAGAAGATGGATTCTGTGCTGAGTGACAGCTGCTGCTACATCACAGGATGTCTAAAACCAACAAACGTGAACAGTCTTTATGTGCCTGCCAGAATCACTCCACCAGATACTAGGAGAGCATTCACAAGCAAAAAGGGACAATTGCAATAGGTTGGAGATTTCAGACATCTGCTACATAGTCACACCTATAGTCATAACAGTTAGCTCTCTGAAATCACAAACAAGTTTCCTAGCTGCAACTGAACTGCTTAAAAATCACCAGTGGCTACATGATTGGAATTATGGTGCACACAGCTCAAAATACTTGACGAGGACATCAAAATACATATCGACTTTGCTGAACGCCTTCCTGTAGGCACATAGAAGGATTGGTCAACCTGGAGATGTTTAAATCACCTCCAAACAACAGATGGCAAGTCAAAAGTCAACATGTGGAAGTGAGGCTATTCCAACAACCCAGATACATGTGACTTTGGTGGAACACAAACCATGGAACACACGTTGGTCTGCTGGCTCCTGGAGGAACTGTGCACCATGGAAGATCTCATCAGGGCTATAGCCCAGGCTATATCATGTGCCCAATACTGGAAAAAACTATGATTGTGGAGGAAGAAAATGAGAAGAAGACAACCAGTTAAATTGGAGTCTTTGTAAAATAACAAAAAGTTGCTTTGAAATATTTATTAAAGACTGAGATTGCAGCATAATACTCTGACCAGCTGCACCATCTAGTGTGTTCAACCTCTCTAACAATGCCTAACAGAACTTAACTATATCATTGCAAAATGTGTCTCAAGCAGAAAGTGATGTTTTAGTTTGTAATTGTTAATATTGCATTTCTGGTACTTGTATGATGATGATTTGTAAAAGTCCTTATACTTTCTAAATAGACAGTTGAAAAAAACGCTGATTGAAGTCTGATTAACATCCTTCTTTATCACAAAAATTATTTCACCCTTCTGCGTCACAACTCGACATGCAGTAAGACTGCAATCATTCTCTTTGCAGTAGAATTCTGATTGAAAAAAATATTCAGCATTCATTGTACTTTGTATTTCCAAAAATTATACAAACCTTAATTAATCCTAAATTAATCTAAAATACAATCTACTTTCATAAAGCATTATTGTGATAGAGCTGCCTGTCATTTTAAGAGAACACTTCAGGATTTTTGTTTTTCCATTTGAGTATCAAGATTTTTTAGGAGGGTTCCCCAGCCAACCTCGTTCTCAATTTTCCTTTTTGTGGTGAGAGTATGTGGGTGAATTTGGAAGTGGGAAAAAAAGCTAAAATAACATTCTTTCAAACACTCTCTTAAAGTATGTATAAAGCTGCTTTTTTGTATTGTATAATAGTAATCAGCATCATGAAAATAACTTTAAAACATTTTTCTTTCTTTAAGTTAAATAGTTCTACAGAAGCTTCACAAAGGGATGGTTTGGATTTCTTTCCCCTAAGAGCCAAGAGTCTTGCAAAGCAAACAGATTAGGAATTAACCAGAGCGTCATCTGTTTAAAAGGAATTACTTTCTTCAAGATATAAGGAAATACAATCATGGCTATTTTAAAAAAATTAAAAAGAAAATACACCACATTGGTCATTGCCTTTTTCCTGATTCCATACTGGACAAATGACAACTCTAAGGAACAGCCAAATGATATTTGCTACTTCTGCTATTTCCCAGACTGAATTTTAGTGGACACTTAGGATAGAGGAACAATTGATATCCATCGCAGAGATATCACACTGCATACTGACTCTGGAGTATATACAAAATGCCAAACCAAAGAAAATGTGAAATCCTTGGAGAGCCACACATATATAGCAACAATTGTATCCTTGAAAGAAATTGCACTGCTGTCCATGATGAGTTTAAGTTAAAAATGAATAGCCAGGCTCTTTCTGTCCAGATTTTCCCATTTGCGTGGCACAAAATACAACTTTTAAAAGTAACCAGAATTGCCTACATTATAAAAACAAAAGCTGTAACAAACAAAATATACCATAACAGAAATGCACTAAAGCAAAGTGGATATATATATATATTAAAATCAAATGAACAGAAATGAAACTAAAGACACAGCAATATACACCACCAGTTCAAAGAGATGGATGCCACCATTTACATTAATGCCGTTATTATTTAAAAAAAAAAAAACTCAGAGAAAAAAATTGACCCTGAATGCTTTAAGAAATACTCACTGAGGTGTGAAAAGTTACTATGGACAGTTAAAGAGAATTATTTTTAATTCTTTTTTTCCATATAGTGGATCCTAAACAACCCTTTAAAGATAAGCAAACAAAGTCATGTCTATCTGCAAAAGCTTATATTCAGCTCACTGGGAGACCCTCACTGCTTATTCCACCTAAAAAACCCCCGGTTTGTCAACCCCCTGTACAAAATTCAGTCTCTTTCAGTGATTAACTAGCCAAGGGTGTTGGGGTTTTTTAAGTAACAAAATTACCTATTATATCATCTATACTGAAATCCAAAATATCCCCTTTGTTACCATTTTGTTAGACTATACTGGAGTCACTTAGCTTTAATTTGACCATTAGAGCAAAAGTCACAGATCTCTTTGTGCTGGGGATGACTAATAGACACTTCGTAGTTATTTCACAATATTGGTGACTTTCCATATATGATTTAAAAAAAAAAAAAAAAAAAACATGTGGGATGGTGGCTCCATAGTGAGCGGAGAACCACAATGAGGCATACATGCCATCACCATTCTGTTCTATACAGTAATATAAAAATATCAAATGCAAATCTTTCAAGAACTCAGCCTGAAAATGATATAAAATGAATATTAGATAGCTAAATTAGGCCACAGAGCAGCAGTGAAACCATTCTATTGTAGATGAGCATATAGTGGTCATAACACAGTGTCTCTCAAAACCCCTGTGTCCCAGGATATGAGAAGCTTGCACAAAATAACATCTTTGTAGCAAAGCCACTGTGTAGGCTACCCACACACCAACACCTCTACCCTTCCCCAATGTCAAACTCATTTCAGTTTAGCTGCCTATTGGACCTTCCTTACCCATTATTGTAAAAGCAGCATTTCCCTCTTAATTTCTTTGGTGTGGAGCAATGACAATTGGAGGGGAAAGTGGGAACAGGAATCATTTCTAGCAATACTGAAAAACATAGTGCTGAGTGACTAGTGAGGAAAAGCTCTCTCAAACATTTTGATTCAACACATTCACACCTTTTTTATATTCACTTTTCCATCAACCTCCAGGCAAGGAAAATTTTGTTTGTAGGAATGTTCTGGAAATGAGAATTTCAGGCTGGAAGATGAAAATTGCTTAATAAAGAAACAAAATTTAATTCATGACAACACAGAATTTGATTAAGAGGGAAGTAGAAGGAGTTTAGAATGTTGGGTCATCAAAATAGGGAACAGAAACAATGTCATGTGATTTCTGTGACCAGTCACACAAGTCAAATGATGAAGTCCAAATACCAAATAATGAACATTCAGAAAGGAGAACTTTCAAACCATCCATAGCAGAAAAAGAAAAACTTTTTGCAGAAAAAGAAAAACTTTCAAACCATCCATTTGTTCAAATAAACTATTCATCCACAAAATATTTTTTTAAATTATTTGTAACATTTTTGAAGTGTTTGGGGACAATTTGCAAACAGAAAAATGGCCTAAAATAATCAAATAAACTGTTCACAAAAATAATTCAATGAGTTCAAAAAATACAACAACATTCCATTAAAACAGAAGGTCATCTTTGGAACTTGCTGGACACCAAGTAGAATTAAAAATGTATGAAGAGGACCCTGATTCTTCTCTGTCTCTAACACTGGTATAATTGAGGTGTAAGAGAGTGGAGAATCAAGCTGTGGATCCATTTGAAATTCTAACAGGTGAAAGGAGAATCCTATACATTTAACATGGCTTTGCTCAGAAGTATTTGGAAGAAATTAGAAAGACAAATACAGTTCTAAATAGTTTATGTACTATACCTGGCAGATCCAAAGACATTTTTAATGCAGGAGAGGAAACTTGATAAAGGGTTAAGCAATCCTCAAGAGTAGTTCTTACTGAAAGCATATGCATTTGAAAAGAGGGAACTCAAAAATTGCATAAACTGGCATATAATCTGAATATTATGGAATGGTACAATAAAGAAAGGGCAACATTCTCCCCTCAGATATGCAACTTTGATTAAACTCAACAGGCATTGCACAGTCATGAAAGAACAAAATTTTAGCATTATGTAAACTGCAAAACCTGGAAAACATAACAAAGAGGAAAGATTAATGATTCTAAGGAAATTCTACCCTTCTGCTGAATTTTTTATTTAATTATTTTGTGACAGGCTTTTTTTAACCAACTGTACTTGGTACTTTTGCATTGTTTCAAACTGAAAACTTATTTTTTATTGTGTAGCCTGCAGAGTATCTCTATTTCTTCCCCATTTTAATTAAAAACATTTATAATGAAAAGGTTGAACCAGTTAATATTTCTATTGTATTCTTTGTCACAAGAATGTTGTATTAATATCTGATTTCTAAATGCCCTTAAGAATTCTAGCAGCATGATATATTATTTATACATTACCCATATTTTTCCCTTTGCACCTAGCTTTTAGCTTTGACAGTGTAGGTAATCTGCTTAGGATCATAAGATATTTATCCAGATAAAATAAAGAATACTGAAATGGGGCTTCATCCTAAAAACCCTTGCTCAAATGATCAGACATTAGTCAAAGAATAGTACCACTGAACTCAACAGTAATACTTGCATAAATAAAGTCTGCAGAATTGAGCCTATGGGATATATTAAGAAACACCATCCTTCCAGTTCTCCTAGGGAAATGTGCATCATCTGTGTTATACTGCACTGTTGAAAAAAAGGATTAGCCAAAACCAGATTATTATGAACCATCCCTTTAGGGTCAGATCAAATCAGTGTATCTCCATTCAGAAAAGCTATGCTGATTTGCCACAGTTGAGGATCTGATTTTATGATAAGATCTTCATTTTATTTCTGAGTAAAACTGTATTAAATATCAATTATGGAAACACAAGAAAGCATTAAACAAACAGTTTTGTACATTATTGCAGAGATCCAAAAAGCTCAACGATAGGTTGCATATAATACCAAAGCATGATATTATAGATTGTGAACACCTACAAAGTGAGAACAATTAGGACTTGCACGAGCTAGTCTAGAGTAAAGTTTTCTTTAAGATGAAATTATTTGTATTGTATTACAAAATACAAATATAGACAGAAAGAAAAATGAGACTAGATACTTAATATATTAAACAAAAGAGCTGCAAAATATAATGTAAATAAAAAAAACTTCTGGTTTTTTCTTTGCAGAAGAACAAAAATAGTTTCTTTCATGTTCGTTTTGTTTTGCTTTATTTTATGAAACTTCTGAAAACAACCCTATTACAAATGGCTTTCAGTAATATGTGAATACATTTGTGATAACAAATGACAAAGTCATGGATCTCCCAGAGTGGAATAGCCTTTTTGGAGGGAAATTGGGGAAGCAGTGAGAACAAAAATAAAAAAAGAGATTCTAATGGCTGAGATCTAATCTCTGCAAGGAGGAGGAGGAGGAGATAAAACCAGGACAAAAAGAGCATAGGTTAGTTGGGGTTCTTGGAACTGACACATCAAATCAAAAAAGCAAACTAAATACTGAACCTTTGTGTTCAAAATCATTTTAGGCAGCAGACTTTGTGCGCATTTTACCTTTCTAGTTCAGAAAGAAAAACTAAAAAAACCCCAAAAAAACTAAAAAAAACCATCCCCCCCCCAACACCCTTTTAATGGAAAGTAAATGGCATACTTTAGAGTCTCACTAAATCAAAATTCTTTTGTTGTTTGATTAGGAATGCATTTGAAAGTCTGAACACTTTCTTTCAAATATGTTTGCTTTTTGTCCCTCCTCTCCACATTGTCTGTCTCTGGTGCCCAGATTTTGGAGCACTCTTTTTACTCCTTAAACTGCTGCTGTCAAGGACTACAATAAAAGGCAGGACTATAATAGGCAGAGTATTCTACCGAGTCTCTTTCCCTATATACATAACCATTATAGCTCCTGACAGCTCCTTATGATTAATATTGTCATTTTAAGTCAATGAAATTGATCCTGTCATCACCACTGAAAAAGGAAGACAACCAGAAAAAAAAATAGTTCATTTCTAGGGTTTACAAAGGAGATGTAGACATTTAACAATGGGTCAAACGTGGATGTCAGGCAAAAAGTAAATTCATTCTTGGTATGTGTTTACTACAGACCTCTGCCAACTATGCCTAATTACATAACAAAACACCTTGCACTTTATCACAGTCTAAATCTAGAGCTCCTAACACACATTGGTCAGTAACATTCTTCAGCAATAGGGAGAGTATTTGCACACAGTTTGCAATGAACCATATGTTGTTAGTAATTTGTCTTCCTAGTTTAAAGCCTCCAATTCTTCTGCTCCTATGCAGACATAGTGGAACTGTCAAGACAAGTAAAACCTGTCAGGGAACAACACAAATCAGTCTTGCAAACTGGTAATGGAACAATTTAATTAAACAAGAATATATTTGCAATTAAAAGTAATAAGAAACCACACACTGCACCTTTCCTAAATTATTCTTTCCTTCCTCTGTCAGCATATTTTTCTCCTTCTCACAGTCCATAAATGTCCAGGGGAACTATATCTTCTTTGGGTTGGGTGTTCCTTTCAGTAACAGCATACGGCTTCTTTCCTTTTTCTTTTGCTGCCTGAGTGAAAAATTCCTTTCCAAAATTGCATTTTTGACTGAATTGATAGCCCAAGCATTTAATTCTAATGTTTCAATACATGGGCTCCCAGAGATTATATATGTGTATTGTGTTTCATAGACTTTTGGTTGTGATAATTTAGGTTTAGATTGCTGATAATGTTAAAGCATTAGACAATATATAGTCTGACAGCAGTCATAAAACAGGCATTTGTTATAGCATTGTTTCATGTTGGTTAATGGTGTGTCCACAAATGTTTGCAAAACATAAAAAATGCCAATATTTTAATGATGCAATAAGATTGAATCAAATAAAAAGCCCATATCACTGTGACAAGAAAATTTACTCCAGAACAATGGCTGCAGAATTTAAATGAAAAGTTTTATGGAAAAGAATAGTGTTCTTCTCTCCTCTCTCTATATATACATTATATATTTATATAGATATATAGACAAGCACACGATTTTTTCCTATATATACAAACAAACCTCCGACTATATATATATATATATATATATATATATATATATATATATATGTTCTACATTGATTGTATATAGTACATGGCATCATTATTATTACATAGTATTTTGATCATTTCCAGATGGCTTATGCTTTTATTTTGAGTTTGCAATTATAAATGTTATTTGAGTAGGTCTTATTTGGGAGGAGAGGTAGCGGGGGGAATGATTTCCCAAGTAATAGAAATATACACTAAAGTAGTGGAGATTTGGCACCATATAGATGAGATACAAAACCAAAGTCCTGACCACTTAACAGTTATTAAAAATTCTATGATATCACAAAAGTAGGGGTGGTAATTTGAATCTAATCAGGTGCTTATATGAGTACCTGCTCACAATTGTTAATGTATCTTATCCCTTACAACATCTTTTTTGTGTTATCCCCAGTTTTTACAGATGGAAAACTGAGGCACAGGATAGATTAAGTTTCATAATTGCATATAATTGAAGGCTAGAAGGGACCATTAGATCATCTCATCTGACCTCCTGTATAGCACTGGCCATTACTTTTCACCCAGATGTCCTTATATTGAGCCCAATGACTTTAGTTAGACTAAAGTATTTCAGTCCTCAGGAGACTAAACAGTGTGTCACAGGGAGAGAAGAGGAGGGACTGGGGTACCACCAATGCCTGAGATCCCTGTAATGGCAGGGAACTGATTAGCTGAGATATGCCCAGGTGATTATAGCAGGCAATCCACACCCCATGCTACCGAGGAGGGCAAAAACTTCAAGGTCCCTGCCAATCTGACCTGGGGGGAAATTCCTTCCTGACCCCAGATCTGACTATCAGTTTGACCCTGAGCATGGTCCATCAATAGGCATCTAGAAAGGGGATTCTCTATACCTCCTGAGAGCAATGGTCCACCTTATCTCATCTCCAGTTGTGGCCAATCTCTCATGGTTCAGATGAAAGCAAAACAACAATAAAACAAAACAACAACAACAAAAATACGTCTAAACAATTGTGTACTGGGGTGGTGGTGGTGGGGAGATTTCCTTCCTGACCTCCCCAGGTGACCAACTAAGGCCCTGAAGCATGAGATTACATTATAATCATTGTCTTAATTCAGAGCTGTAAGTGTTATGAACATGTTGGGGGCAATGCAGGCAATCTTGTGTTCCCTATGGTCTACAAAAGAAGGGAATGAGCAGGGAGATTCATAAATTCATAGATCCCAAGACCAGAAGAAACCATTACAACCATCCAGCCCAACTGCCCATGTACACAGGCCATAGAACTTCTCCCAGAAGCTGGATTGAAGCATCTCTTTATATATCTAATCTCATTTTAAAGACTCCAAGCAATAGTGGATCCACCACCAGCCCTGGTAAAAATTGTTCCAATATTTAATTACCCTCTCTGCTAGGAAACCCCATCTTATTTCAAGAATTTATCTAACTTCAACTTTCAGCCATTGGATCTTGTTATTCCTGTGTCAGCACAACTGAAAAGCCCCTCACTTTTGGATATCTTTTACATGTGTAAATTCCTATACACCACAATCAAGTCACCTCACAATATTTGGTTCAATAAACTGAATAAGATGAGCTCCTTAATTCTCACATTTTATTAAGGTATGTTTTCCAGCCTCTGGATCATTTTGTGCCCCTCTTTTGAACTCATTCTGGTATTCCCACAACCTTCTTGAAGTGTGGACAACAGAAATGGACATAGCATTCTAGTAGTAGTCTTAACCAATGCTGCGTACAAAGGCAAGATCACTTCCCTACTTCTACATGATATGCCCTTCTTAGACATCCAAAGATGGCACTAGCCCTTTTTGCCACAACATTGCACTGAGAGCGCATGTTGACACAATTATCTACAATGACCCCTAAGTCTTTCTCCGAGTTATTGCTTTCCAAGATAGCATCTCCCATCCTGTAGGTATAACTTGCATTCTTGGTTCCCAGAGGTATTACCTTGTATTTGATCGTATTAAAATGCATTTTGTTGGACTGTGACCATTTAACCAGGTGATTCAGATCACTCTATAACAGTAAATTATCCTCCTAATTATTTACTACCCCATCAAACTTTGTGTCTTCAGCCAACTTTATCAACCAAAATATTTTATCATCAACTAGAGGGTCGATAAAAATATTAAATAGACCAAGAACCAGTTTTTGATGGACACTGATAGAAACAGCCCCTTCACTGATATGTCCATATTAACAACTACATTTTGACATCTGTCAGCAAGCCATCTAATGTATGCCCTGTTAATCCCATAGAATGCAAGTTTTTTAATCAAAATGTCATGTGGTACAAGCCAACTGCCTTGGAGAAACCCAAGTATGCTATATCAGCACAGTTGTCTTTATCAACTAGATCTGTAATCCGGTCCAACAGCCCCTCCCCCTCCCCCACCAGGTTTGTTTGACAAGTTTTACCTTTCATGAGACCATGCTGAATGTCATTAATTATAATTTTAGCTTCTAATTCTTTTGTTGATAGAGTCCTCAATTAACCATTCCATTATTTTACCCAGAATCAGCATCAGGCTTACCTGTTAAAAGGTCTCTGGGTTATCCTTTTTATGCTTTTAAAATATCAGAACAACATTGGCGGCCCTCTAATCGTTTGGAATTTTCCCAGATTTCCAACATTTGTTAAAAATTAATGTAAGTGGTTCAAAGAGTTCCCCTGCTAGTCCCTTTTTTACTTTTGGAGGTAAGATATCTGTACCTGTTGATATGAAAATATTTAATTTTAGCAGATTCTGCCTCATATCCTCCTTTGTTTCAGATGGTGAAGTTTCTTTGTCAACCACATAATTATATGGGATATAATACAGTTCCCAATGCAGAACAGAAATGTCTATTGAACATCTCTGCCTTTTCTACATCAATATGTCCAACTTTACCATCTGTATTAAGCAATGAACCTATATCTGACCTAGGTTATTTGTTTTGTTGTTCCTAGTATATTTTTAAAATGCCTTCTTGTTCTCTTTAACCCTATTGGCCATTGATAGTTCATTGATTGCTTTATCTTCCCTTATCAGTGTCCTACATTTTTAACTTGTAACTTATTACCATTTATTTCCCATTTATTCCATCCTTTGTTCGTTTGCTTGTTTTATCATTGCCTTTTAACCAAGATGGTGTCTTGGCCAGAGTAGCTCTTTCTATTTGTGTGCAATCATGACTTTTTGGCATCCAGTAGGATTTCCTTGAACACTTCCCATTTTAAGTTCATGTTCATAGTCAGTTATGCTAGCAATTGCCCAAGCAACCTGCCCTAGGTCAGGAAATCTGGTAGTTATATTCTGCCTACATAAAATTTTCTTTACAATTGAAGTGGAATATGGTATGCTTTACTTCCTGTCCTCAACTGATGTAGAAGATTGCAAGAAACAATTAAATAACTGATGAGTTTTCAGGGGTATTTGCAAATTCTGTGATGGGTAACGTTAGTCCAATATCTATTTGAGTTTTTCTATGTAAGCCCTGAGACCTGAAGCCCTAGAAAGGAAGGAGCTCGATTTTGATACTGTTGGTGAACAGGGAGAAGAGCACCCAGAATTGTTTCAGAACTCCACATGGACAAAGGCTCCACAGGGGCGGGAGCTCTCTGCCAGCATCTGTTGATGAGCAAGGGGAGATGACTGAATGGCCCAATGCTCATTTGCATTTTTGTTTGGGAGTAATAGAATGTTGTTCTCTCTGTTGGATAACAAAAGGGCAAGAGAACTGTACCACATATATCTGGGGTGAAGGATTATCCTGCCCAAAGCCTCAGTTTCTACTGCTGGATTGTGGAGCTGGGGGGAAAGGGGCTGGGCTTCTGCTGGGAGTGCATCCCAGGTGGTAAGGACTCTGCTTAGGGTCCTGTACACCACAGATCCCTCTTGGAGGACTTCATAGAGTGTGGCAGCACGTAGGCAGAAGCATCACTGAGGAACTCCAGTAAGGGTCCCTCTAACAAGCAATCAATAAAACTGTAGTGAGCTGTTACTACAGCTGGGTTAGATGGCACAGCTCCTAGGGCAGACCCAGCAGCACTTGCCCTTGTCTTAGGAGCTTAAGACAGACCTGCCCAACTCTGGAATCCGCCTACCCCAGACAAACAGTGAATGAGGGTGCTGCGGAGGTGGGAAGTGATTATTGCAGGAACACCTTATCTTAATGGACACTCAGACCACCAGTGGAGGACTAAGTTTAAGACCATTGCCAAGGGGCTGGGTGCCTTATTGCCATACTTCATTAATTAATTAAACTTGGCTTTCCCAAGTTTATTCTGTGTTCCCTTTTCTCCCCAATAAAGTTTTTTTGTTTGCCTTTATTTTGTACAACAGAATCACTTTTGAGAGGAGAAGTATTGCTTATCCAGGCCACCAGAAAAGATATTTAGTTTTTCTCAGGTTTCTGACTAGGGGCTCAAGCTGATGTTATTTGTTCAGAAGGAACTCCTAGACATTTGAACCTGGCCCTCATTACTGTCAAAAAACCCTTGCAGAATCATAGAATTGTAGGACTGGAAGGGACTTTGAGAGGTCATCTAGTCCAGTCCCCTGAAATCAAGGCAGGACTAAGTATTATCTAGACCAGTGGTTCTCAAACTAGGGCCGTCACTTGTTCAGGGAAAGCTCCTGGCAGCCCGGGACAGTTTGTTTACCTGCCGCGTCCGCAGGTTCAGCCAATCGCGGCTCCCACTGGCCGCAGTTCACCGCTCCAGGCCAATGGGGGCTGCAGGAAGGGCAGCCAGCACATCCCTCGGCCTGTGCCGCTTCCTGCAGCCCCCACTGGCCTGGCACAGCGAACCGCGGCCAGTGGGAGTTGCGATCAGCTGAACCTGCAGATTTGGCAGGTAAACAAACTGGCCCGGCCCACCAGGGGCTTTCCTTGAACAGGTGGTGGCCCTAGTTTGAGAACCACTGATCTAGACCATCCTTGACATGTGACTGTCTAACCCGTTCTTAAAAACCTCCAATGATGGAGCTTCCACAACCTTCCTAAGCAATTTATTCCAGTGCTTAAACATGCTGTCAGCTATGAAGTTTTTCCTAATGTCCAGCCTAAACCGCCCTTGCTGCAATTTAAACCCATTGCTTCTTGTCCAATTCTCAGAGGTTATAGAGAACAAATTTTCTCTGTCTTCCTTTTAACAATCTTTTATGTACTTGAAGACTGTTGTCATGTCCCCTCTCAGTCTTCTCTTCTCCAGACTAGTGGGGTTCTGACACTGGTGCAAATTTGAAAAAAAGACAACTATTATTCAAGAAGCCATTTATATGGCCATTGGCTAAACATCATCCTTATTCCCTTTCTGGTTATTATTCTTTTTTTTCTTTCTTTTTTAAAATTGAATAAGGGCTTTGACAACCCATCTACTCTTTTTGCTGGATCCTGCAATAAAGTTATACAGTTTGGACCGGTGAGCATTCAGATCACAGCTCTGCCAATGACTTTAAAAAGAGTGTCTTGTGTGGGGACTTCCAGGACCATGCCTGCTCTCTTCAGTCAGTGACAGGAGCCTGTTGTTGCAGAAATTGATGTGACATCACAAATAAAGCATCAGTGCTCTACTGAAGAATCAAGTAGGGGGCTGCAGAAGGAAAAGCAATTAACAAAACAGTGTACGATACAATGTCATGAGAGACAGGGCTACTTATGTTATACCATCTCACAGCCTTCTGCTGCTTTCCCTAATGCAGCCTTACCACTTTGCCGCTTTGCTGTAGCTACACCCATTTGTTCTCACCTACACATGTGTTACTTACAAGGGCATTCAAATCACCTGTAAATTTGGCCTCATAGTCCATAAATAATCCAGAGTATCACAGCAAGGACTCCCTCAGTGCTTGTCGTGACTATCTTTTCAAATCAGTTTGTTTCATTATCCCCTAAGCTGCTCCTCAGAGATTCTTAATTGCACATGATATTTAAATAGTATCTTGGGAATTTTTGCTTCTGTGAGGAACAGCACATTTCTGACTTGCACATTAAAGAGAGTAACATATAAATGTGTGCACTGCTTCCCAAGAGTGGGAATCTCTCTGTTGGACTTTTTTTTAAAGCTTTGCCAGATGGCCAGTTGCCATTTGCTAGTTTATCTTTTGTTCAGCTTGCAAAACTGACCTTTTAAAAATTACTTATTTTGCAGCACATTTCCCCCTGACAAAATTCTGCCAATTGCTATGTGTCATACTTCTCACAAAGGTAAGCAGGCGCGTGTAGAGAATTTTGGTTAATGTGTGAGTCATTTATGCTTCATTGCACACACCTAGATCGTTAGCACTTAACTCATCAATATTTTACTGACTCAGAAAAAATATGTTGCATGTGGTTGCCAGACTGGTACCTCTGATGTATAGTACTCATCCCTGTAAAGATTCAAAATGACACTGCTTCATACGGGCAGCTAAGACTGACTGCACATTTGAGGTTATATTTCAATAAAGGCAAATAGCATTTGCCTGTTCCTGGGTACAGAGGGTGTAGAGTAAGTCATAATAACATTTAGCATCTTCAAAATACTTTACAATGTTAATTATGCGCGAATGTTAAACTTAGCTTACAACACCTTGGTGGTGTAGGTAGGCATTATTACCCCTATTTTTACAGAGGGAGGAAAAGACAGAGAGAAAAAGTGACTTATCCAAGGCCAACAAATAAGGTAGTGTCAGAGCAGGAATAAAAGGGCACATTCTCAGCTGGTACATCTGCCCCCAAGAACTCAAGTTCCTGTCTCCAAATCATGTGCTTGCATAACTCAATGACATCTCTGCCACTTAATACAAAGGACCAAATTCTGGACTGACTTATTCTAATTGGGCTCACAGAAGATGTGTCAGAGTAGAATTGACTTCAAATGCTACATTTTATACTATATTTATTAAGAGCCTGATATTGCCATACTAAAATCAGTGGGCAGGGGCCACGAGTTGTATGGGCCTGTGGTGCCCGGGCTCCAGCAATATTCAGGGCCCGGGGGCCCAGCACCATCAACATTTGGGGCCAGGTCTCTCCCCCGGTCCTGCCTGCTACCCCCCGCACCTCCCCCGAGTGTCCCCCGGCTCCCACTTGCTGCCCCCGCACGCCTCCCTGGGTCCCGGTGTCCCTGCCTCTCCCCTGAAGCTCCGGGCTGCCACCACTCTGCTGGCTCCCAGAATCAACTGGTCGCAGGGTCCTACTGCCCCTCATCCACTAGTGCCAGGGCAGTTTGACCCTGCCCTTGCCCTTCCGCCTCAGACCCTTCCCTTTTCAAGCGGGACTCTCCACCAGCACAAGGCCCCCTCCTGTCCACAGTCACCACTCCTGCCCCATGCTGGGCAAGGCGCAGCCCCACCCCCCACCCCCAATGAGGCTACAGTGAGGGGCAGTAGCAGGGGAGGAGGCGCACATGTGATGGCAGCCCCCTGCCCCCGACACCCACCGCAGGGGAGGCAAGGGGGCTTCCTGGACCTGAGAGGGGCCCTAGGAGCATGTGCAGTGACAGTGGTGCAAGGTGAGTGTGCTGCCGGGGGGGAGAGGGGGACCCCTTCCTGGGAGCTCACTGCTGCTAGCAGGAAGAGGGCTGGGGGAGTCCTCCTCTCTGGCCCCACCCCTGGGGCAGCCTGCCTGCACCCCAAACTCCTCATCCTCAGCCCCACCCCACCCAGAGCCCACACCCCCAGCCAGAGCCCTCACCTCCCTGAACCCCAACCCTCTGCCCAAGCCCTGAGCTCCTCCCACACCTCAATCCCTTCAGCCCCAGCCAGAGCCCTCATCCCCCTGCACCCTAACCCTCTACCCCAGCACTGAGCCCCCTCCTGCATTGTGAGCCCCTCATCCCAGGCCCCACCCCACATCCCTCACTCCACACCCCAACCCTCTGCCCTAACCCTGAGCCCCCTCCTACACCCCAAACCCCTCATCCCCAGCCTTGAGATTCAAGTTTATATAGGAACAGTCTGCCCACAAATAGGACCCTTTGGGCTTAAACCCAACAGAAAGGATAAAGGTACAGACCTTAAAGTAAGTGACAACAGTAGTTTTACTAATATGATTATACAGAATCTGTCAGCTATACATCTACTTCTATAAAACTGCATCCACACAAGTTGGCTCTCAAACCCAGAACACCACTTGAGCATTCCCCCAGAACAAAACAAAAGGTGTGTATGTGCTTCCAAAATTTACAATACGAGCAGCTTTATGTTCTTCTCCGCTCACATAGCAACATTATTTCTCTCTCCAGTTTGAGGAGCCAGCTGGGTGTTAATCGGCATGTTGTGTAGAAATAAGCATTTTGATCAGTAGGAAATGTGTTTGAAGTCGGACTGCTCTTAGGCCAGCAGAATATACGAACTTTTGCATGCTTGGAAGGGGGGACCTGTGGCATGACTGACTAACAGGTACTATCTAGCGTGAAATTTGTTCTGAGTCTGATTGTGTTTGGCATCTCTAAGACGGAAAGAAAGCCTTAAGCATCAAAATCATATTATAAATGTTATTTTTGTTTTCAAAAGGCTCCCCAAAGACTGAAAATAGATAGCACAGGGAAATGGGTCAAGCTATAAAATATCCACAAATCTAACTGTGAGCCAGATTACCTGAACCTTTGATATTTTCAATTATTTAAGGTCAGTCATTCCCAAAATACCACTTTTCAAAGGTTTGTTTTTCCCCCTTTTATTTTAATTAAGCTTGCAGGTGAACTTTTGTGCCAGAACGTACCTTCTGTAGTCAAAAAAGAACAGGAGAAAGTGCCAGCGACCTGTGTTGAGAGAATAGATTTCTATGTGCTACATAAAACCTCCACTAAGGACCACATCCAATAGGCTACTCCCACATTTAAACAACCTCCTTAATTTAGGCTTGAATAAAGACTGGGAGTGGATGGGTCATTACACAAAGTAAAACTATTTTCCCATGTTTATTCCCCCTCCCTCCCCCGCTGTTCCTCAGACGTTCTTGTCAACTGCTGGAAATGGCCCACCTTGACTATCTCTACAGAAGGTTTCCGCCCCGCCCCGCCCCGCTCTCCTGCTGGTAATAGCTCACCTTAAGTGATCACTCTCGTTACAGTGTGTATGGTAACACCCATTGTTTCATGTTCTCTATGTATATAAATCTCCCCACTGTATTTTCCACTGCATGCATCCGATGAAGTGAGCTGTAGCTCACAAAAGCTTATCCTCAAATAAATGTGTTAGTCTCTAAGGTGCCACAAGTCCTCCTGTTCTTTTTGCGTTTACAGACTAACATGGCTGCTACTTTGAAACGTCCTTAAAGTATCCCGAAGGTTACAATTTTGTTCAACCTTCAGTTGAAAGCCAGCTCTTCTAAGCAACCCATTTTTAATGGACCTTTGGGTGGTAGCCTAAGACAAGTTTCAATATATACATTAGAAAAACAAGCACAATTGCAGGGTTTTCCTACCTCTAATGAAAAATTAGAGGCTTGTAAATGCCTGAGCCTCATCTAGTGTCTTTTTCATACTGAGAAATTAAACCACATTTAAAGTGCTATAGTCTGATGGTTTAAACTTTGGCTAAGATTTAGGAAATAGACTGTTCCAATTATGGTCAACGGCAAAACTCCCTCTGACTTCACTGACAGCAAGATCAGACCCCATAGTGTTGTAATTGCAGATTCTTTTTGCATTTTGTAGCTTTAAATGTTTGTTTGAAATAGTCAGCTGGGCAGCAAAAGCTCTTACTTTTTAAGAGAGCATCTTTTTTTCCAGCTTTTCTATTTTAATTCTGGAAGAGGACTGAGAACTATGTACACAATAGAACAACTTAATGGCACAAAGGTGACATACACAATATCAGTAGCACTCCAGCATGCTAGTTTTAAGAGCCATCAGTAGCCAAATACTGAAAATATTACAACTATTCTAAATGAAGACATCAAAACTTCTTTAAGAAAGGAAAATGCACCTGCAAAAAGGTAGCTGGGGAAGCTAAGATTGTTTCAGAAACACCAACAGTGCCACAATCACAGCTAGATAAATATCAGATGGCAAAGAGGGATAGCAAACACACTACCTTAGTCTCAGAAAGATCTGAGTTTACAAAGATTAATGGAAGAAAACACTGGGAAATGCAGCTAAAGAAAGAGCCTAAAAGATTATTCTACTTCACATCAGTTGTGGAAAAATCAATAGAAAACTACAAATGAATGAGTTCTTTGTGAAGAAATCCTTAAAAAAATAACCTGGAGCAAATGCAAGCAAGTTTGAAAATCAGCCCCATGTTGTTGGTTGTCATTAAAATGCTACCAGCAGTGGATTTAAGTCCTGAGCTCAGCTGACTTTCAGAGGCATTCTCTAGACTGCGGGCTGGAATAGAACATGTCCGTTTCTATTAACTGGTGAGAAAATACAAGGCACACATGAATTGCTCAGGTTAACCCAAGTGATCATATCTCACATGACAGAAAATGACATCACCTCCTGGACCTCATTTCAGTATAAATGGAAAAAATAAAAATACTGATGCTTTTGTTGAATCTTTCTGTTTTAGGTGTTTAGGAGTCTCACCAGGAGTCTCCCCTTGAGTTGGGATTAATACTATACTTTGGCTTCTAGCCAAATCAGAAACAGTGCAAACCCATAAAGGACCATTATATTTTTCTATTAATTACCTCATCTGCTATGTTTTTAAATATTTTGATAATATTGCGCTCATACATATTGGGCAAATCTCACTGAAATATGCTCACTTGTGGCTGAATACGACTAGCACAATTTTGTTAATAGTAATTCAAATGATTGTAAGATCTTTGAGCCAGGGACCACATTCACTACATATTTGTACAGTGCCTAGCACATTGGGGGCCCCTGAGCTAGTTGGCCTCCTAACACTACTGCAATATTAGTAATAAATAATATTACTGATAAATAAATTCTTCAAACTTTATTCACTTTAAACCCTCATTCATGTCAAAGAAATTTTGCCTGAGTAAACACTTCAGGATTTGACTCATAGCCTATCCTTCTGAGTGTATTTTTTAAGAATAGTGTGACGGGTCAGGCCAGATGGCTACAGGAGAGTGATCCTATTGGGATCCGGGAAGTGGGCGGGCAAACCCACTGCTAAAGGATACCCCCCACCCCCCGGGGTCTAAGAGGGGGATCCACAGGACCTGGAAACCAAATGAGTACAGGGAACAACTAATGAAATAACAGGGACAGGAGTGTGGTCAAAGGGTCAAACGAAGGGAACCAGAGAGGGACACCGAGCAGAGAACCCCGGACAGCGCCCACTGCTCCTCAAAGGCGTCAAGGGAGTCAGTGGACGCCGCCCAGAGGAACTCTGCCCGGATACGTGAATGGACGGAGGATTGAAATAGGCGGTCTCACAGGAGACTCCATCGGCCAACCTCCTCACCCTGGTTTTATAGATGGCCATTTTAGCCAGGGCCAGGAGGAGGTTGATCAGGAGGTCCCGCGACTTTGTGGGGCCACAGATAGGGAGTGCATGAATAAGAAGGTGAGGGGAAAAGTGCAACCAAAACGTTAACAAAATGTCTAAGAGGAGACGGAATAGGGGCTGCGGCCTGGCACACTCTAAGTAAATGTGTGCCAGGGTTTCCCTCACACCGCAAAAGGGGCAGGTGTCCAGGATAGGGTGAACCACGCCAAATACACGCCTGTGCTCACTGCCCCCTGGAAGAGCCACCAACTGGTATCCCCAGCAGGCCTCGGGACCAGGGTAGAGTATAGGCTGGCCCACCAGGGCTCCTCACCCTCTAGAGGTGGCAGCCGGCTCACAGTGAAGGTGCGGGGGGGTCAGGTGGGTCCACGGGGCAGAGGCCCGATGAAAAGGTCCAGAGGGCCTGGGGTGGAGAGTGGGTGGGGCATGCCCTTGTGCAGGACCTGGTTGAGGTAAACCTGAGCAGCGGGCGGCAAAGCGCCCCTCACCTCCTGAAGTAAGTGCCGGGGAGTACGAGGCCTGGAGAGCCCCATGTGCTGAGCGAGTGTCAGGGGATCCAGCTAGTCTCCCTGGTCATAGTCCAGGAGGTCTCCAACTCTTGTGACTTCTGCCAGGACCAACCTCTGCCACACCAAGGGGGACTCCGCCACCTGCACACAGAGCTGGGGGTTGTGTAGCAGGGGCTCTGCGAGGAGATCTGCCCCCACAGTGGCCGCCACAGACCTGGTCGCTGAGAACAGTTTCCAGGTCCGTAGGAGGTCCTGGTAGAAGACCAGCAGCCTGAGAGGTCTTGCGGAAGACCTCTCGGATGGAGATAAAGGAGCTTCCCGTCATATAGGAGCCCTCAGAAGTGGCGCAGGAAGGCGTTCATCAGTATGCTTCACGCCGGACTATCTGCACCATAAAGGAGCCTCTGCAGGGCCTGGAGGCGGAAGACATGGACCTGAGTGTGTAGACACTTCAAACCCTGCCCTCCATCCTCCAGGGGTAGATGGAGAACCCCCGCAGAGACCCAGTGCAGTCCTGATCAGAAGAACTCCAGAATCGATGTCCGGAGGTTGGCCAGGAAACCCAGGGCTGGGACCAGGGTGTTGAGCTGGTACCAGAGCATGGACAGGACTAGTTGATTAAGCACCAGCACTCTCCCTTGAAGGGAGAGACACCGGAGTAGTCCTGTCCATTTCTGGAGCTGCTCTATCACCCTGCCCTCTAAATTGTGCCAGTTCTCTGGCGGAGATGGATGCATGGCAGAAAGGTAAATGCTGAGATAGAGCAGCGGACCCGCGCTCCACTGGATGGCCTGAAGCGCAGGTGGGAGGGAGCTCATCTGCCACTCGTCCCCGACCACCAGGCCAGAACTCTTGACACAGTTGACCCGGGCAGAGGAGGCTGCCAAATAGATGGCCTGGCAAGCCTCCACCCACGCCAAGTCGCCCGGGTCCTGGACCACAAGGAGCATGTCGTTGGCATACGCTGACAGGACCAGCTGCAGCTCTGGCTCCCGCAGCACCAACCCCATCAACCTCCTATGGAGGAGACAGAGGAAAGGCTCGATCGCCAGAGCGTACAGCTGGCCCGAGAGGGGGTACCCCCGCCATACTCCTCGCCCGAAGCTGACCAGTTCGGTCAGGGTCCAGTTGAGCCTGACCAGACACTCTGCAGAGGCATACAGTGCCCGGAGAAAACCCACAAACTGGGTTCCGAAGCCAGACGCTTGCAGAGTGTTCAGGAGATACCTATGGTCCACCCTGTCGAACACCTTCTCCTGATCCAAAGACAGGAAGGCGAGAGACAGACCATCGCTACACCCGAGTTCCAAGAGGTCCCGGACCAGATAAAAGGTTGTCAAGGATGCTGCAGCCTGGGATGGTGTAGGTCTGGTCTGGATGGATCACGTCCACCAGCATGGACCCTAGCTGAAGCAAGATGGCTTTCGCTATGACTTTGTAGTCCGTGCTGAGGAGCGAGACGGGACACCAATTTCATAAATCGCGGAGGTCTCCCTTCTTCGGCAATAAGGCGAGCATGGCTCGCCTGCACAAAAGAGGGAGGACCCCACCCTGAAAAGACTCAGCCCAGATGGTGACTAGATCTGGGCCGAGGATGTCCCAGAACACGCGGTAGAACTCCACGGTCAGCCCATCTATGCCCAGAGATTTATTGGCGGGCAGGCTGCGGAGGGCTTCCGAGAACTTGGCCAGAGTGAGAGGCAGCTCTAGCTGGTCTCAGTTGCCTGTGCTGACCATTGGGAGTTCGTCCCAGAGCACTCTGCAGGTGTTAGGATCGGTCGGATCCAGGGAGAAAAGGTCTGCTTAGAAAGTCCTGGTCCTCCCGCATATCTCCACCGGATCCGTGAGGGGGGTGCCGTCCTCTGCCAGAAGGCAGGTGATGTGCTTCTTGGCCCCCCTTCTTTTCTCCAGGGCATAGAAGAAGCGGGAGATGTGATCCATCTCCCGAAGGAGACAGATGCGGGATCAAACAAAGGCGCCCTGGGCCCAATGGTCTTCAAGGGCCCGGAGCTCCTCCTGCTTCTCCCAGCACGCTCTGCAGAGGGGTGGATCCTCGGGGCTGGCGGCCAGATACCTCTCCAGCTCTAAGACCTCCCGTACCAACTGCTTTATCGCCACATCCACAGCAGAAGAACCGGGTGCGTGCCTTCCCCAGGTCCCACCACTGACGTGCTGAGGGAAAGGCAGGCCGTTGCCCTCGCCAGGCCAGCCAGTACTCCCAGAAGGACGCCACGAAGTTCACATCCTCTAACAAGCTGTTGTTGAAATGCCAATAGGCCAGCCCCAGCCTCTCCACACAGAGAGAGGCCGTCACAGTGGCTAGATGATGATCAGGGAACGGGGCCAGCCGGATGCTGGAGGAGTGGGCCTGTGAAAGGTGGAAGCATGATAAATAGATGCGATCCAACTGGGAGTGGTGTGACCAATGGGCCTCCACCCGGACAAAGGTGAACGTCGAGATATCGTCTGGGTGGTGGTCGCGCCAGACGTCCACTAGGGAGTGATGTTTGACTGTCTCTCAGAGGACGTCCGCGGCGGCCGGGCACTGCTCGGTCCCCGAGCGGTCCCACTCCTCGAGGGTGGTGTTAAAGTCCCTGCCCAAGACCAGGCACTCGTGAAGATCCAAGGTGCCGAGGAACGTGGATGCCTGTTGATAGAGATGCAGCTGCTCCGGGCCCGATGTTGGGGCATAGACATTAACAAGGTTGACCACAAGCCCCTCCATACGGATCCGGAGGTACAGCAGGCGGCCCAGCACAGCCTCGGCGACCCTCAGCACCGCGGGCCGTAGGTTGGAGGAGAACAGGTTCACCACTCCAGCCGTACGAACTGTGAGATGACTAAAGTAGACCCTGTCCCCCCATTCCAGCTGCCAGGTGTCTTCGGCGGCCGGATCCGTATGGGTCTCCTGCAGGAAAACCACAGAGTACCCCCCTCCTGAAGGAAGGAGAGCACCTGGGACCTGCGGAGACCCATCCTACAGCTCCGGCTGTTCAATGTTGTGATGAAGATAGGTGCCACGAGGAGGGCTGGGGGGGGAGCCTCGCTGGCAGGGTTGCTCACGGCCCCCTTCAGGCCATGCAACAAACTGTGACCTACCCCATAGGCGAGTAAGGAATCACGGAAGAGGCGGACCCGCTGGTAGGCTGTGGCGCCCTGCTTCCCGGTCCTTTTACCCTCCCCCATGAGGGTCCTCGCGGCCTAGAGGATTTGATGAAAATTCCCCCATCGCTGGAGAGCGAGCTGCACCTTATGATGGGAGCCGCAGACATCTTCAAGGAATTCCCGCAGCTCTTCTCACAGTGTATGGGGAGCCATGGTTACTGGCCCCCGGCTATCCTCTGGAGGGGCCTCTGACACAGCCCCGTGGCCCACTGAGACGGGCAGACAAGGGGCGGACCCCCAACGTGGCCCCCGATGGGCCAGCGCCACGCGGCACGCCTCAAACCCCAGCTCAGTTGGGGGCAGTGGAGGGAAGATAGCAGCCTCTGGTGGGTCGGTACAGAGAAATACAGAGGCCGCTCCCTGGGGGTTATCCTCTGGGAACGAGGAGGTGACGGCCCTAGGGGCGGCAATGGCATCACGGGAGGTGGACAGGATAAGGACGAAGTTGGCATCAGGAGCAGGGCAGGGATCAAGAGTAGAGGCAGGGCAGGGGTCAGGAGTAGGGGTAGGGAGAGGGACAAAGGCAGGATCCTGGGTCCCAGTAGCTGGGCCACTGGGAGGCTGCCCCTCTTGGTCACGCTCAGGGATCTTGGAAGGGGGGGAAGGAGACCCCCAATGTTGCCGGGCTCTGGCTCCATGGATGGTGTGGAGCCACAGCATCGGAAGGTGGACGGTCTGCAGTGGGGTCCCCGCCTGCGAAGAAGGTCAGTTGCCCCACACCTATGAGGGATACCCCATGGGACTCGGGTCCCAGCCACATGGCACCGGCCGTTGCCTCAGTAGGCTCAGCAGCCTTCAGCGGTGTGCCACCTGTGGCCGGGCAGATGGAGGAGCCCAGGGGACCCTCGGAGGCGGGAGCAGAAGCAGCGGTCAAGGGGAGGGAGCATGAGGAAAGGGGGACCGGGGTGAGGTCGCTTAGGTTAAGGTCTGCTGGCAGAGCATTGTCCTCCACCTGGGTGACCGGGGTCAGACCCAGGGCCTCGATCTCCTAGTAAATGGAGGGGAGATTGCCTTCTGTCACCCCGGGGTTCTCCCAACAGGCACCCAAAGCGACGGCCACCTCAGGGCTCACAGGGGCTTCACATGGTAACGGGGAAGGAGGGGCTCTATCAGGGGCCTCGAAGGGAAGGGACTCCCATGGAGGGGCAATACTACACTCCAGTGCTGCCATGTCTTCCCCAGCCGGTGCTGGTGGATGGAACGCACCTGTGAGCAAGGCAGAAGTGCCCCCCTTCTTGGTCTTCTGGGGGGCCTCTACATTGGATGGAAAGAGCAGAGCTTGAGCCTTCCCACTTCCCCTGTACTAGGGCCCAGCCCTCCATGGCATCATCTGGGGGCTGGTTAGCAGAGGTCAGGTCAGTGGGCAGGGGCAATGGCTCAGGGACATGGGGAGGTAATGGTGGGGCAATGCAAGGGAGGGAAGATTCCCCCTGGGGTGGGCCCTCTCCTATGCCCAACGGTATCCCTGCCGCACCCTCCTCCACAGGTTCCTCCAGATTGCATGCAGCGGAGGCAGGGCTCTCCGGCTTGTCTGGGCTTAGTGGGGGAGGTGCCCTTTGGGCCTGAGCAGGAGCAGTGGTGGGCTGGGAAGGAGGAGGGGTGGCTTCAGGCGCCAGGCAGCCAGGGGCACCGGCGATGACAGGGTCGGCACCCTGCCAGGGCTTGGGGGTCCCGGATGCCCCTCCTTGCCAGGCCAAGAGGCAGACCCTCTGGACGTGCGCCATCACACGGCAGAGGTAGCACCAGCCTCCCCCATAGAATAATGCACCTGGTAATGGGCCCCCTGGTAAGGGACCAGGAATGACCCCTTGAGCACCTCTCCATCGCGCGCTGCCGGCGACAGTTGAAGCTGCACCTGTCGGGGGAATGAGAGGACGTGATGGAGGGCGGGGTCTTTGCTGCCCAGTGGGAGAGGGCTAACAACAGAAATGGGTTTCCCCAGGGTAGAGAGGATGGGTAACAGGGCAAAATTGGGAAGAAAGGGAGGGACAGAGGTCAGGACTAGTCGGACGCCCAGGTCCTCTAGCAGCTCTAGGATGAACATCCCCCACCACCACCAGGCCCTTCTCCACCGCCTCCTGGGTGGTGGCCTCCGATGCTAAAAAGAAGACAACCTTTCCATACATTTTGGAGGCTGCCACAATGGCCATGGGCCCCACCACCCTCGCCAATGCCTGCATGTAGGTCTCCACGTGGGGCGAGGTGGGCACCAGGATGCAACGGACACCGTGCTTCCTGGTCAAGGTGGGGAAGGGGTGCCGGCTGCTACAGATGGTAGCAGAGGTGGTGGGAGGGAGAGATGATGTAGTGGCAGGCGGGGGGGCTGCCGCCACCTGGGCGTATGCCCTGGGGGTCAGGGGAGGGGCCCCCGCAGAGCTGGTGAAGGAAACAGCTGGTGGAGGGTCTATTTCAATATACAGTTCTTCCTTTTGGACTGCATGGGGCACCTGCCACCTTCCAGCATCTTATGGACAAGCTCCTATGGCCCCATACCAGTCATGCAGTGGCATACCTGGATGATGTGATTATTCACACCCCCGACTGGGAAATCCACTTAGAAAAGGTGGAAGTGGTTCTAGACATGCTAAGTCGGGCTGGCCTCACAGCCAACCCAGCCAAGTGTGCTATAGGGCTAGCCGAGGCTAAATACCTTGGCTACATTGTAGGAAGGGGCATGGGCAAGCCCCAGCTAAACAAACTAGAGGCTATCCAAAATTGGCCCTGGCCAAATTGGAAAAAGCAAGTCCGGGCATTCCTGGGTGTGGTGGGGTACTACCGACGATCTATTCCCCATTTTGTTACCAGAGCGAGTCCCCTGACAGGCCTGATAAAAGCCTGGGGTCCAGACATGGTGAAGTGGACAGATGCTGCAGAGAAAGCATTCATGGATCTATGGACAGCCCTCTGCAGTAACCCCAGGCTTATAGCCACAGACTTCAACAAAGAATTCATTTTACAAACAGATGCATCTGAAGTAGGATTGGGAGCTGTCCTATCGCAGATGGTTGGAGATGAAGAACATCCAATCCTCTACCTCAGCAGGAAACTCCTCCCAAGAGAGTAGAAGTATGCCATGGTTGAAAGAGAGTGCCTAGCTGTGAAATGGGCCATGGAAACACTACGTTATTACCTTCTGGGATGACGGTTTACCCTTGTGACAGACCATGCACCCCTCCAGTGGATGCAGCGAAATAAAGAGAAGAACACAAGGGTGACCAGATGGTTCCTGTCCCTACAACCTTTATAATTCACCATACAACACCGGGCTGGAAGCCACCATGGCAATGCAGATGGCTTGTCACGAATACACTGCCTGACGTCCCAAGTTGCCCAACCCCATGGTGTTGAGCAGAGGGCGGGGGGGATATATGACAGAGGGTCGGGCCAGATGGCTACAGGAGAGTGATAGAAGGCAGATATATTAGCCCCAGGTTGAGTAGGTCCCTTTTCCCTGGGTAAGGCTACAGGGAAGGTTCCAGAACAATCAGGAACTTTCTGGAAAGAATTAAGACAGACAGGCTGATTAGAACACCTGCAGCCAATCAAGAAGCTGCTAGAATCAATTAAGGCTGGCTAATCAGGGCACCTGAATTTAAAAAGGACCTCACTTCAGTTTGTGGCATGCATGTGAGGAGCTGGGAGCAAGAGGCACTAGCAGCTGAGAGTGAGAATGCTTACTGTTGGAGGTCTGAGTAGTACAAGCATTATCAGACAACAGGAGGAAGGTCCTATGGTGAGGATAAAGAAGTTGTTGGGAGGAGGCCATGGGGAAGTAGCCCAGGGAGTTGTAGCTGTCGCACAGCTGTTCCAGGAGGCACTCTAGACAGCTGCATTCCACAGGGCCCTGGGCTGGAACCCGGAGTAGAGGGCGGGCCCGGGTTCCCCCCAAACCTCCCAACTCCTGGTCAGACACAGGAGGAGCTGATCTGGACTGTGGGTTCACGAAAACGGCCAGACTGAGGGCTGCCGTGAAGCTCCAAGGCGAACAAATCCGCCAATAAGCGCAAGACCCACCAAAGTAGAGGAGGAACTTTGTCACAATATTTATAACCAAAATAATTCCAAATAAGTGATCACATCTTACAATACCATTACTGGATGAAGAAGATCCAGGGATAAGCCATTCTTCAGACCACAATACAACTTGACCTTATATTGTTTAGGATAGGGATGGGAAAACTCCACTTCATAAGAAGATTTATTCATTGCAAGCCTTTTTCCATTGGCTAGCAACTATGATTCTGTATCACATGATCTCATGCTTCCTAGCAACAGTTCAAGCTAGTTCTTTGCATGGCTTGCAAAGAACATAAGTATGAACAGGGATGGCAGTCTGATAGACCTGAAAGACTCTTCTCCAATTTCTTCAAGAGCAATGTGCTTTTCAGTCAACCTCAGGAGATTTTTGCTTTTCAACATGAACTCCATCAATATTAATGTTTCTTTGCAAATATTAATAATGTCAGAGTTCTGATTTTTCAAAAAGTGAGGAGTGCAACTACATGCGCAAAAATGCCTGGGCATTTTGTGACTAATTTGTGCTCAATCACTACAACCATAAATTCTCGTTTATGGGCATGCGAATGGCCATAAAAAAATTAGGCATGCATATGTGTATGCAAACACGGACCTTCTGAAAAAATTCAGACTTTAAACATGTGTGGTAATTTGAGGTCTTCCAAAAGTGCAATCACATACAAAACCTAGGGTGGAGCTATGTGTGAGAATGATTAGTCTTGCAGCAGGGTTGATGGGGCAGCAACAGGACAACAAAAATGTTGTTGCTTGGGGGGGGAATTTAGACTAAAACATAGCCAACTATTGATGATGCCTTTCAGTCATGTTATGCTAATCTGATTGACCCAGCACAAATGAAAAACAACCTTTTTGCTAGCCAAGACAGGGTTGAAAACTCTTATATGCAGAAACAATCATAAATAGCCATGTCAGTATTCTGTTTACTCTGTAAGTTATTTGTTGATGTAAGCTACATTAAAAGTGACTCAGTCATCACTGAAATACTCTAGTTAGTAACACTGTCATAGTGAGAAAGATGTCAGAGGAGGGATCACTCAGCATTTGGGGGGTGGGGTATGTCATTCAACCTTTTTTATCCTGTTGATGCCCCTCATAACATGCCTCCAAGTCATATGCATTCACACATCTTATTCCCCTAATGTTTGATGTATGATTCCACCTTTGGAACAGTGTAAGATATTGTAGGATTGATGGGAGCTAGGTTCTACTCCTGGATCTGATGCAAACTTCCTGTGAAATCCTGGGCAAGACATTTAGTCCCCAGTCCTGCAAACACAAGCTTAACTTTATGCATGCAAGTTGCACCACTGAAGTGAATACTACTCCTATGCATAAAATTAAGTGCATTTCCAAGTGTTTGCAGGATCAGGGGCTCAGTATCTGTGCCCAGCTGTGCCTTTCTGTTAAAGCACTGCTGTAAGGATGCATTTATTAATGTTTGTGAGGCACAGAGACACTACAGTCAGGTGCACCATACACAATCTGATTCCTCCCCTCACCACCAGTGAAAACAGCCCAGAGACATCGGGCCTTATCATTAAACACCACACGTTGAAGAAAGAGCCATTGTTCTCTGTTGCCCTGGACCCAAGGATTGTTGTACATCTTCTGGCCCTCTAGGGATTTCTCCAGGGCCTCTTTCACAGTTCTTTAGATGAGGACCAGGGGCGTCCACAGGCAGGGCTGGGTGGGCCGTGGCCCACTCACTTAGCATCCAGGTCCACCCAAATCTGAGGAGGGGTGCAGTGCTACCACAGCAGCCCAGAGTGTCACTTGGGCACCTAAAATCCAGGACAGAGCTATGCGCCTATCCTTCAGAAAGCTACGCTCCAGCTGCTCTGCCTTGCCATTTTCTGAGCCGCCCCAGGCACATGCCCAGCTCAGCAGGTGAAGCCCTGTGTCTGGAGGCACCAGGGCTAGAAAGCGGGCATGGCGTCGGCGGGGAGAAGCTCAGCTAGCACAGTCTGTCCACCCGAAAGTTGGGGCCCACTCGTAGCTATGCCACTGTTGAGGACTAACCTGCAACCTATCCTCATCCCCTTAAAAACACTGAAAAGAGGATAGGCGTGAAGGGGACAGCAGGAGAGAGAAATGAAGATGAAAGTCACTGACTATTTGGCGGAAAAAATTATAGAGAGTCATGTATGAGCCACTGGGCCACCAGCAGCCCCTTCATCCCACCAAGAATTAAAAATACTGTTGAGATGGGGAAAAGACAACAGCAAAGACATTTGGACTGCATTAAATGTTCAGTGGGAGGGAATTTTAAAACAAAATGTTTCTTGCCAAAGACTGCATGTTTGGCTGCTTTTAAAAAACCCATGGTTGTCATAAAGCTTAATGTTATGATGTTTTCAATTAGTTTAAAAGCTTTTTTTATTGTTCATTTTTATTATAATTTAGTTATTTTGTAACTTTTATTTGGAATAAGTCTAGTTTTATTTAAAGGGTTTTGAAAAAATACTGTACACACAGTTTTTTTTCAAGTAATATAAATAGTGTGTGGAATTGGTTTGATGTATATAGTTTAAGTTTGGAAAATCTATTTATAATTTGGTATTATAAAAATTCATCTACATTCATTATTCAGATAGGACCTGATCTTGCAAGATGTTGAGTAGTAATTGACTTCAGTGGGAATTGAGGGCATTCAGCACCTGCAGGATTTGATCAGTTGATTTCTGTCTGAGATTCAACAAATTCAACAAATTTCAGAGAAGCTTTATGCAGTGTATTTCAAACTTGGATGGTTGGGTTTTATAATGTGAATGGATTTCTGTACTTTTCATTATTAAATTAAAAAAAACTTGATCCTGTTGAAAGAAAGAAAGAAAGAAAGAAAGAAAGAAAGAAACATGAGTTTCTGTATATATACACAAACATGAGTGTTGGAGAAGTGGGAAGGAAGATAGGAGTAGGGAAGTGGATAAAAGGAACAGGGTGGAAGAGGTGGCTGAGGATGCAGCTGAGGATGGAAGAAGTGGGGACAGAGTGTCCATATTTGGGGATAATTTACCTGGCAGGATGAATGAGGATTGTCACATTAATTTATAAGAATTATGCTCAGGGAACTGAAATATGCCACTTGTCCTAGGTGTCCAACCAAAACCAATCAGCCCATCTCAAATTCTAAATGCTGAATGGCAGATACTCACACTGAACATTTTGTAAATGATCTACCGCCCAAGGATTATTTATACCAATTATGCACCAGATAGTACATTCAAGAAAATTATAAGCTTCCTGTGGACAATTCCCAAGTGGAAAAAGAAGCAAAACTGAATGAAAACTACTTGCATAATTCTACAATTGTTCTGTTTCATGAAAAAATAAAGTGGGAGGATAAATTGGTTTTGTTTTAGATTCAAGGGCATAAGAAGATAGGGAATTTCACGCTTCCACCGCTGCACAAACATATTCCTCTTTCCCTGTCCCACAAATAATATTTAGTCTGCTTTTAGTAATATAGGGAATTTAAAAAAACCCACGTCTTTAACTGACCAAGATTACATACATGAAAACACTCTGAAACCAGCACCTCACCATAGCAAAGCTACATTCCAGGGTTTACAGCAGAACAGCCTCAATGCTGGAAAAATACAGTAATAAATCCAGGGATGAGGAAACAAAAGATTCAGAGTTCGGTTTATCTAAAGCATCCAAAAATGTTGATGCCTATTCAAGCTCATGGCCCTCCATCTCCAAACATTCCCCCCTCCACAAAAGCCATTGTGAAAGATTTTGCCCCCCAACATCCCTCAGTTCTCCCCTACCTGGTGTTGTCTTCTTGATCCTATCCCTGTCCAGAATATGTGGCACTCTGTCATCTTTTGAGGGCATATTCCCCTTTCCACATAGGCTTGAAATAACAAGACTATAAATGGTTTTTGCTGGCCCTTCTGAACACATGGAGTGGGCTCAAGTAATCAGGAAACTGGAAGAAATATGACTTTGACCGTGAGATGAAACCCAACCATCCAAGTTTGAAACACACTGCACAAAGCTTCTCTGAAAATTTTGCTGACATCCAGAAATGGTGGTGGTGCAGTTTTCAGAAAGGAAGGGGAAAACGTTGCATCCATCTTTTGACATTTTAGGTAACATGAAAAATTTGGCATGAATCACAGCTTTTTGATGGAAGATCTGCAAACTCAACAGGGACATATTTGAAGTGTGTTTATATTTTTGAAATATATTTCCCACAACTCTACTAGCTTTGCATATAACCAAGAAAGAAGTGGGAATATTACTAAAAGTGAAGGGGTGGGATTAGTTTAAGAATTCAAGTTTGCTAAAACAGAAAGAAAGATTTCAGCAGCACTGTGAGTTTGAAGCAAGGAAACTAAGCTTTTAACTTCAGAGAGTCCTCATTTCTGATTGAATTCTTTAGCACTCCGATTTCCTTTCCCAGAATATGAAATCAGATCATAGAAGGAAAAAAAAAGATCCCAGAGAGAGGGAGAGAGAGAGAGACCATTACTGACGGAAGCCATGTGTCATTAATTCAGTTATAAATTATTAGCTGAAAGCAGCCTCTCAGCATTTGTATTTGATGAACAAAAATTGATTGCTTCAAGGGCATTTCAATCCTTTTGATGTTACCATCTTTTAGTCCACCACGAATCTGAATCCTTAACAGAATGATTATAGCATTATAGTAATCCTAAGAGCCAATACTAAAGGATTTGGAAGAGCACCAGAGATCAATAGTTTGAAAAAAGAATGTCTTTTCGAGTTGACAGAGCTGTCTAGTCTGATAGTGAACCTGAAAAAAATAAGTGGGAACTAAGTACACAAGCAATCATGCAGACTGAGCTAAGCTGAGATGATGAGCCATTTTTCTGAACTGTTGAATACACCATGGAGCGCTGAATATTTCCAAAGGATTTAAACAAAACTAATGGCAACCAAAAGGATATTTTGCCAACAATAAAAAAAAAGTTTTAGAAATATGTTGGGAGTGTTTTCAAAGTGTTGTGGGTTATTCTGGAGGTTGGGATGTTCTGCCGGGTCGACATTTGTGTTTTGCATAGACTTTGAGATTATTTGAACTGGGATTTGAGGGAACATTGTCTTCCTTTTAGCTGCTTTGAAATCCAGAATCTGGGCCATATTCCAACACAGAGATGAAAGTTCAGTTCTCTCAACAATTGGATCGTGAGATCGTGGACAGAAGAACCATACATCCTTATTCTGTAATGTTTATCAAATTCAAAGAAGTGTTTAAACCATGCAAGCAATAGGTAATGTCTATACGATATCCAAGTTGTAAGTAACTAAGTTTTTTCTTAGTTGTTGTGCTAGCAAACCAATTGAAAGCTAATGCCCTCCTCAGCAGCTCAAGGATTAGCATAAAATTATACTTTGAAGGAGGAAAAGTACAGCAATGCAACAGTGGGGTATTGTTAAAGATCATCATTGAAATGGAGAGAAGAAAGAGCACCAAAAAAAGAAAAAGCTTCACAGCAGATCACTGCAGACCCATATGATGTTTAGTAGATATTCAGCAATACTTTTGGTGAGCTAAACAACAGATTAACTTGATAGCACTCAAGTGAAAAATTCAGAGAACTTCATACGCCACACATCTGGAGAGCATCCCATGGCAAATCGTGAATGGCTAAGTAATATATTTCAATAGAAAGACATGTAGTGATAATTTATTGTTTGTAACAAGGGCTGTGAACCAGCCATTAATTTAATGTGAAAACTTCTAAAAATATTATTTGAAGGATAAATACAGGACTCCCTGAAATCACACTTCTATGGTGAGACATATACCAAAGACACATACCCTATCAGTAAAATACACAGTTATAAACACTGTTTTTAAAAGGTTTTTAAAAATTCTACGTGATACTGCAAAAGAGGACTAAGGGGGAAAAATGCACAGTGTACCTTTTAAGCTACTGCAGATGATTCCCTTTATGGGCCATAGCTTTATAACTTGGCTCGTGTTTTCACATTTCTTACATCTGAAAGAGTGGCACAAATTAAATGCACATTAAAAACACAATTTCTAAACATTGGGTTGGAACAGACTTAACCCATTTATCCTGAAGCTGTGCTTGATAACATGTGATCTTTATGCTTAACCCTTACCTCAAGCTGTTTAAAATGTTTTGTAGCTGTTCTTGTCTAAATGAATAAAAAGGAGGATAAGCAGGGACTGGCATAAATAATAGCTGCCTTAGAGCAGGCAGAGAAATTGATAGAACTACAAATGGTAACCACCTGTATCAGGAAACTAAAAGAAAAAGTATTCATTGGAGAAGAATGACAGGAAAGCTGACAGAAAGAACAGAAATGGCAATGGGAGGTATCTTCAAAAAAGCTTTTCTTTAATTATCAAGTGCCACCTTAGAACTATGAATGAAAGCTTTATAATACAAATAGTGGGCCACATGCTGCACCCAGCCAAGGTATACCTGACTTCAGTGGGTTTGCAAGGTGTAATTGAGGGCAGAATTTGGCCCAATGCATAAGTTATATCTGTCATACCTGATTTTTCAGTATGTGTTCCTTTGCACCACAAAGCTGTGGTCCACCTCAGACATGTAACTTACATTTGAATAAAAGGAGTACTTGTGGCACCTTAGAGACTAACCAATTTATTTGAGCATAAGCTTTCGTGAGCTACAGCTCGCTTCATCGGATGAAGTGAGCTGTAGCTCACGAAAGCTTATGCTCAAATAAATTGGTTAGTCTCTAAGGTGCCACAAGTCCTCCTTTTCTTTTTGCGAATACAGACTAACATGGCTGCTACTCTGAAACCTTACATTTGAATAGGAGTTATGAGCAGAGCCTGAGATCATTGCAACAGTTCTCGGGGCATCCAGGACTGAGAGTCACCTATTACCCATGCCTCCAGAAAGAGGGAATCTTTCCTGTGGTAATTGGGTGTCAACTCCCTAACACCACCAGCCTTTCAAGCACTTTCCTCTGGGCTACGCCAGCCCTAATTTAGCCTTGCAGGGTAACAGTAGGTGCACCACAATCCCTGAGCCCCTTTGAATAGTCCCCCTCTGATATCCGGTCCACTAAACTGGCTACTCACAAGTATTCCAGCTCCTCTGCACCCAAATACCTCAACTAACCTTAAACCACCACTCCTGTACACCACACAGCACTTATAATAAAACAAAAGTAGATACATTTAAAAAAGAATAAAGATTTAACTAGAAGTGAGAGAAAGTGATGGGAACAACTGGTTTCAGAGTAGCAGCCGTTATGCATTCGATGAAGTGAGCTATAGCTCACGAAAGCTTATGCTCAAATAAATTGGTTAGTCTCTAAGGTGCCACAAGTACTCCTTTTCTTTTTGGGAACAACTGGTTACAGTTCAGAACAAAATCATAAAATGCAAACCTGGGTCTATACTTACCAATAGTGATCTTTCCTGTATAATAAATGGGCTTTGCCTCCAAAGTCTAGTTGGTTTCAGAGCTGGCTGGTCACAAGAACCAGGATCCAAACATTCCTGAAAGAAGCCCCCTGCTGCTAAAGGGGTTTCCCTCAATGAATGGATATAAAGTGTTTCTCCCGCCTCAAGCTTTTGTTTCTGTTCACAGACAGTGTGAACCTTTGTCTGTTGTAATGTTCCTTTTTCAGCTCCAAGTGGTTTCTATTGTTTGTAATTGCCTCAGATGGTTTTCCATTGATAGTCTTGGGAGGGAGCAAGACTAGATAATCGAACCTCGCAGTATCTCACTGGCTAAACAAGGCAGGGTAACAAATGCCCCCTCCCATCCAAATGGGCCATCATTGTGACACACTACCTCTGGTGCCTAATTTTTACTCCAAGTCCATAAAGCATACTTGCACTATAAATATGCTATTCCATAAATATTACTTCTACATACATCTCATAATGATTATGCGTCTTTCTGTAAATACCTTACATGTTACTCTTTATGGATAAATATCCTGTAAGACATGGGTTTGGTGAGCTTGTCCGGTCCAAGGTGAGAGATGTTTGCAAAGAACATGAGCCCCTTGGCCAAGGAGCTACTGTGTCACAAAGACTACACCCACACATCCTTGAGGAGGGCTTATGGAGGACCAGCATGCATCGTGAACCTCCAAAGAGGTAGTGAGAGTTCAGCTGACTGTAGATAATGGGGAAAGCATAGGTTGATTGGGCAAAGAGGAGTATGCTGAATTACCAAGTCCTGGGGAGGGAAGGCGAGGATGTTGATGCTGAATGCAAAGACAGGAAGCCATGCTATACACTGATAGGGTGATGGGGCACAGGAATAAGGTACTGTGAATAGCTGCAATGGAACTGGCCCTTCTAATGCTGTGGGAGGGCACGGGTAAGAGGGCAAGCCATATGTTATCCTGTGTTAGGGCTACTGAGACTTACAGTTGTAGCACAGCAGCATCTCACTTTAAGGTCACATAGTAGTCAACAAGTCCCCTCTCCTCCTAGCCCCCTGCTCTCTCTCGCTTGCTCTCTCTCTCTCTCTCTCTCACCTACACACACACACAAAGTGAACCAGAATGCACTCTATACTGTTCCTCAACAAAAGCAGCGCTCTAGATGGTGTGAATTGATAAGCGACCTTCTCCTCTCCAGTTATAAGGTATCAAATCGTGCAGCCCAGACTCAGAGCCAAGCAAAACTCTCACTGCCATCGAAAGGTGCTTACCCTAATTTGGCCTATGTAGTTTTCCTCCCTTCCATGAATGGTTCCTGTAGTATTTTGCCATATGTTACTCATAGCAGCAGCTGCTGCAACTACTACATACTCCTTGGCGTATATAGTTCTCACCTTGCTCCCTTCCCAACTTGTCCTTCCATTCAGACAGACAGAAAATGCTACTCCTTAGCAAAAGCAGCATGGCACCAGACCATGAGAGATGCACAGAAACTTCCCTCCACACATTTTCTGCAAATTAACACCTTTCTGTCGCACGGTCTGGCACTACACCATTTTGCCTTTACCTGACCTCTACAGTATAATGAGTAGCTCTTAGTAAAATTCTGCAGAATGCTGCTGGGCGGGTCTACAGCCCCATATGATTTTATTATGAGTCCCTTTGAACCCTCTTTTAATACTGTGACTGATATAATACAGATATAATACATATTTTTAAATAGTCTTTTATGTGTACATAAGCTAGGTTTGCATTCTGGCCAGGACAGTTTCTCTTCCAAAAAATCTATACCATGTCCACTGTATCTGTTTAAACTGTTCCTCATGGACAGTCATATATTCCAGAATTTACTTATACTGCCTGCAGTGGGAGCTTATGTAATTTGTTTTATAAATGAAGGAAGAGCAAGGAAAATAAAACAGCTATAAAACAAGAAAAATGGATTACTGGCAACTTAATTTATCCCAAGACATTGATGCAATATTATTTTAATAATTCCTATAATTAAAGACACTCCATGCCCCAAGGAACTTACCATTTTAATATTTGAGGGTTTTTTAAAGATTACTTCCCTAATATGTCTTGAAATAGCCATTCTGCAGGACTGTTTAGTTATACAATATTTATTCCTGAGAAAATGGTAACACTCATGTTATATGTAAATCTATGTATTTGGTTATCACTGATTCTTGGAAAGGAAACATTAGAAACTTGTAAATGTAACCCTCTGCCAGGTGGAGTCAGCAACCACCAGGGCTGGGTTCAATATCTAGGGGTTCCTTTTCATCGATACAACACAGAACCGGCTCGAGCCCTGACCCAGTAACCTGGTAAATTTACATGCCACCCCAAGGTACCTCTCAAAGGCAATACTTCCCCACTCGCAAGCACAAAGTCTGAGTGTAGAAAAGAAACTTTTAATAAAAGGAGGGAAGTAATTTGGCATTAATTTGGGAAAATACCACAAACAGGGTTCATAAATATAAACCATGAGAAAAAGACCCACCCTCAAGTAGGTTGGGCAGTGTCCTTTTCCCCTCAGGTTCTTAAATTCAGCAACCCAAAAGGCCCTTTCACGTGCCCGACCCTTCTCTGCAGCCCACTCACAGTTGCTGTCCTTGGTCAATGCAGACCCAGAGTTCAGAAGTGCATCTGCAGAGTTCACCTCCTCCCCCCCCCCGCACCCCCCAGGTGGGGTAAAGAGGCACCTTACTCACTCCACTGCTCGGGCACTCACTCACTGGCTGCCTCACCATGCCTCTCCACCAGCCACCCTGCTGGCCACTCATTGCGCCTCTCAACCTCACCAGCCGCTCATTCACCAGCTGTCAGTCACCTTCTGTTACCACCTGCCTCTCTGGTGTGACCTTTGCACAACAGTCTCTTCGTGATTTTAGCTCTGTGCAGGCTGGGAAGAAACACAGTCCTGCGACAAGTGATTTCAAGCTCTGGGCAGGCAAGGCAGAAACACAGTCCTACCACAACCTGTTTCAGTGCTGATTGAGCAATTAAAATAACAAAGAGGCTCATAATGAAGCCTATTTAGCTCTATTCTTTTAATATGGGGAGGAACAGGTTAAACCAGTCTAGAAAAGACCTTTACTGAGCTGTGCAGCCTCCTGGCTAGGATATCTGTCCCTACACCTCTTACTTTCACAGGGCTCTTACATTCGAGCCCCTGGCTTAATGAGGTTCTTTCCACTGAGGGTGGCCCCCCTCATTTGGGACAGGTTAAGCACAATCCTACTTTCCTGTATTCTAACAATAATTACAACATTGGTAACCATATGTCACTATCCCTGCATTCAGTACTAAGGTTATTTTCCCCAACACCAGCCAAAGTTGATCACTTTGACACTGCTGTATCTGCTGAATATGTAAGCAGAGCAGGAGCAAACTGTATTTACATAAACACACCCAAAGTCTCTCCCCATCCCAGCTAGCTGTCAGCGAAGCATTAATTCACACCCTGCTTACATAAAGGAAATGCAGAACTTATATATGTACATATTTAGGATCCCAGCCTTATGTGTGCATAACGCCTGTGAAAGTCAATCATGCGTGCAGACAACCACAGTAGGATCAGTCCCATGCTAGGTATGCATTAAAACATACTCCTCCAGCAATGTCTTTGAAGGATGAACCCAGCAAGATTTCTTCACCACTTTGAGTTTGTACCATCACCCACTGTGTCATACACAGACAACCATTAAAAGTCAACATTAACGCGCAAACAGCACACAGTGGTATCTCAGATACATCAGTTATTCCTTATAGTATGCATACTTTTCGTTAACTCGTGGTCACTAGATCAGGGTTGTACTTTAATATTTTACCTACTTCTCCGAGATGCTGTGTGTGTCATAATATTTAGACTTTACTTTGAGATTTCCAGCTGAAAGGAGTTATGTTTTATATGCAAAAAGTATTATTAAACACTAATGTACACCATACAATCCAACGCAACATGAGATGCAGAAAATGTTTTCCCACAGGACAGCCACTCATCTTCAGAAATATGTATCAAGTGCTTTTGAACCAACATTTCCTGAGAGCTTCACATAGGTTTTTGTTGGTGGGAATTAGGAGAGTCACAAGTATTTATTTTGCTGAAAAAGGATGTTTCTTCCTCCAATTTTTGTTCACTAGGAGTTAAAGAACATTAAGCTATGTTCAATAAAGTCTTAGTGGTTGATCCACCAACAAGAAAAAAAACAAAAATTGTCTGCAAGATGGAAAAAGCTTTAAAGTCTGGAAGGGATATAAAATCATAATAATGAAAAATAAAGTGTTTCAGCTGTGAGATATTGACTTGGTGCCAGCTCTGATTAACTCAATAAGGCTCCACAGGGAGAAAAATCAGAGTTTCTGAATCAGGGGTTAAAAATAAAATAGAATTTTCATGTACCACATTCTTTTTAGGTACTGCCAGGTTTTTGAAGTGAGGGTCAATTAAAGGATTTTGGAGAATCTACTCTGGTACTGTTTTATTTGGAATAAAGGGGAAATTCTGCACATAATATATACTTCAGTCAGATCAAGTGTAGCATATTTCTTTCTACCAATATTACATTGGGCCCTTGTATCCATTATTTAAGAAAAAGTGCAGCTAGTCTCTCTCTCTCTGTGTGTGTATTTATATAGATATATAGATACACACATATAAAGAACATACATTAAAGTTGCAAAGTCAAGCACTGAAATGTTAGGATATGCCAGAATTATGGCTGCCTGTGCAACCTTAATTCAGCCCCCTTATATATCTGCATTATAATACCATCTTTAATTATATGATTTCATACTATTATTTCCATAAAATCCCTCCCATTGAGTGTACAGGCGGGACAATGTTCACTGAATGTGTAGCCATACAATATTTATTTTTATCCCCATCATTCAATGTGCAGCCCCTATGCCCTAACAACTGCACACAAGCAAAATTCTGCTCAGAACTTATTTATTCATTAACTTCTGTGCTTTTGTATGGTGTTCATCACATTAGTTATGAGTGCTTTCCAAACATGTAATTTATCTTTACAACATCCCTGCGAAGTGTGGGAGGGGGCGGTATTATTGCCATTTTACAGATGGGAAACTGAGATATAGAAAGAACATGGCCAAAATTGTCCAAAGTATTCACTAGTTTTGGGTGCCAAATTTGAGATGCCTATGTCCTGATTTTTCAGAGTACTTGGTATTTTTATAGGATTTTATATGTTGAAAGCACAGCTCCAATTGACTTCAGTTGCAGTTTTGACTGCTCTGCACTTCGCCAAGGCAAGCTTTCAGTGTCTCAAGTTCAGCAGAAAATGAGGAACACACAATTGGTGACCACCTGAAGAAACATTAATTTAATTTACCTGACTACAGGAATTCGGTAGCAGAGACAGGGATAGAATCCAGTTCTCCAATTTGACATGCAATTATCATAAACACCAGACCATCTTTTCTCTTCCAGCAGTCCTCTGCCTCCTTCACTCCCCACCTTCCAAATTTCTGCCACACATAAGGCAGGGGATATAACAGACAACAGCATCATTCACGACACAATCTCGATTCATTCCCTGTGTACTGTCCGTCCACTGAACTGAATGAGGTGAGGGTCCTCTAGCAAATGTAGCATGTGATCATGTAATTAAAGATGATTTCATTATGTGTATGCACAAGGTGGCTGAATTAATGCTGCACAGGCAACCTTATGGCATTTCCTAATTTTTGAATAGTTAACTTTGCAACCTATTGTTCCTTTCATGTATTTTTTGTACATAATTTCTTCTGATTTTTTTAAAAAGCAAACTAAAAAAACGAAACAGAAATTCCATTCTATGGAACAATATTGACATCCAGCGAGGTCATCAGTAGGGCTGGAACATTTAGATGTGCCACACAGACCTCTGCCACTTGAGCTAATGAAGTAACTAATAGCACCAGTAGATTGTCATCCTCTCTATTTACCAGCACTAGAGGGGACCCACACACTTGGTCAGTAGGTTTCACAAGTATTTGCTATTCAGAAGAGGAATACTGGGACTCAGGAATCTTGGATTCTGTTCCAGGTTCTGGAGGGGAATGTGTCCTAGTGGTCTCTCTTTCTGTCTCTGGCCCCCTAGCATGCCCCCTTCTGTCCCTGTCTCTTAGCATGCCCCTTCCACTTTACTCTTTTTGTCCCTGATCCCCATGCTCCTATTTCACCTCTGCTGTGTCACCCCCAGTGTACAACCCTCAGTCTTCTTTATCCCTCTTTGCTCCTCACCTTCTGCATTCCACTGCTATCCCTTCACCTCCACACTGCTTGGGTCCCAGCAAGGGGACAATTGAGAGAAGAGGAGGGACAATCTCCCCGCTCTCAGTTTCAGTGCCCAGCCCCACAATAGTGGTGGAGGAGTGAAGCAATTGCACAGAAAGTCCTGCTCAGTCCCAGCAGCCTGAGTTAGAGCATGCCCGGTGCAGAGAGAATAGCAGGAGATTTTACTGTCAGCCTCTACCACCACCTACTAAGTATGTGTGAAAGGGGATTTTTCAGAGGCTTTTTTGCTTAGTCAAAGTTGCAAGTATTTTCACCAGGACAGCAAAAAGCAAATCTTTGACATCAGGGCAACATCCCTGCCAACTTCCACGTCTTTTCTCCAAAACATAGGGGCACTAAGGCGCCAACAAAACAGCTGTAAGAATTATTTCTAACATGGGTAAAACAATATATTTTTCCTTAATCTCATTCTCTAAAACGGCTGAACTATTTTTGCTGGACTTTAAAAAATATTCAGTCTGAGGCAGATGGAAAATAAAAACAGTCTTATAATGCAAAGTATCCAGGAACCTTAGATGTAGGCATTTCTACCCTGCATCACTGCCACGGCAATGCCTAGAGTACAGGATCAGGCTTTATAGTCTAGACACATCCCGAAAGCCCTGCCTCTCCCAGAGCCTTTCCTCTACCTGTTCTGGCTGGGAGGAGCCTGCCTTTAGCTGTGTCTGAGCTCCTGCTGCTGCAGAAACTAAAGAGCTGAAATCTCCTAATCTGAAGTGCTGAGAAGACACTCTTGGATGTCTCTCTGTGGCTGGGGTGCTCTCATTGGGATCTCTATGGTTAGAGTCCATGCAGCGAGACCCAGCTAGGAGCATTCTAGTCAGACAGACAGAAAGTCCATAGAGCAAAGTCCTCCAACCCACTCACCCATAAACTTGGACCTATGGCTAGAGCAATACCAGACAGCATCCAGAGCAACCCCCAGCACGAGGGTAACAGGCAGGAGCACCCAGCTCTGGGCTAGCAGCTCAGCCAGATCATCTGCCAGCTGATGGCAAAAAGCAGCCAGATGCCCATCCCGTCCCAAAGCATGCAGCAGGCAGTGCCAGAGGCTAAACACGCAGCCACAATCCTACACCAGGGAATAGCTTCAAGGAGCCACCAGAATTACCTGGACAGCCACCTAGGAGAATGCCACTAGTAGCATACAAATCCCTGTGTTCGTAACCCTTGCAGCAGCCTTATCAGTTTTACATTCGATTAATCAGGATATTTGCTGTCATTTACATACATAAGATGATGCATGTTCATCAAATATGCAAATTAGAACATTAAGCTATTTGCATAAAAATCCAGATTTCTGAACCTTCAGTCTTAATAGGCGTGCTACACATAGGGCTCTACCAAATTCATGGCCATGAAAAACATGTCACGGAGCATGAAATCTGGTCTCCCCCTGTGAAATCTGGTCTTTTGGCTGCTTTTACCCTATACTATACAGATTTCACAGGGGAGACCAGCGTTTCTCAAACTGGGGGTCCTGACCCAAAAGGGTTGCAGGGGGGGGGGCTGTGAGGTTTTTTTAGGGGGGTTGCGGTATTGCCACCCTTACTTCTGCGTTGCTGCCTTCAGAGCTGGGCAGCTGGAGAGTGGTGGCTGTTGGCTGGGCGCCCAGCTCTGAAGGCGACGCCCTGCTAGAAGCAGTGCAAAAGTCAGGGTGGCAACACCATCCCATGTCATCCTTCCTTCTGCACGGCTGCCTTCAGAGCTGGGCAGCCAGAGAGTGGCGGCTGCTGACTGAGGGCCCAGGTCTGCAGGCAGCAGCGCAGAAGTCAGGGTGGCAATACCATACCATGTCATCCTTATTTCTGTGCGGTTGCTGGCAGCGGCTCTGCCTTCAGAGCTGGGCTCCCAGCCAGCAGCCGCTCCTCTCCAGACACCCAGCAGTGCAGAAGTAAGGATAGCCGTACCGCACCCCTCCTAAAATAACTTTGCGATCCCCACCCCACACACATACAATTCCTTTTGGGGTCATGATGACTACAATTACAACACCATGGAAATTCAGATTTAAATATCTGAAATCATGACATTTACAATTTTTAAAATCTTATAACCGTGAAATTGACCAAAATGGACCATGAATTTGGTAGGACCCTAGCTATACACTCTGATCTATGCAAGGAAACCATACAATGTCAACAGAGGCATCGGGATATGGACTGAGGGCAGAGTATGCCTTTCTAGATTGTCTAAGCTGCTCTGAGCTTCAATTGCTTTTATAGCTGTAAGGCACATGACCCCTTGTCATCAATTTTACATTCTGAGTCAGAATCTCAGCTGGTATAAATTGGAGTAGGCCCCCCGTTGTCTATGGAGATGCATCAATTTACTGTTGCTGAGAATCCCAGAATGTTAAATTAGTGGAAAGGAGTCCTGCACCTAATACATTTTTTAAAAGATTTGTCTAGGTCCTGAATAACAGCATTGGATTGATTTGGGGCAGGGCAGCACTTGTGAGGTACAATGTTCTGGAGGAAATTACTCCATCTGGAAAGAAACCCCTAGAATGTTAATTTCAATTAACTGAAAGTTAAGTGTATATGTTGAAGAGTGGCAATAAAGGGACAGAGTTGCTATCATCTTAGCAGATCATGAACTGTGCCACAGATATTGAAATAGTATTTTTCATTTTCCATTTTTAACCTTCTAACCATGCAAATGGAACCAGTTAATTTGCATTAGAATTCAGCATTGCACCCTGTGAAATATATTTCCAATGGATAAAAGTAGTGACATGAGTCCTTTGTTACAAATGAGGGGATAGAATCAGATGTAATATAGTCACCTGGTCTTTATCCAGTGAACATCAGTTTATTCACTTGTCCAAGGTCTACTCTGATTTTTACAAAGTTGTAAGTGATGCCAGAATTTGTTACAGGCCAGATTTTGTTCATAGCTAAGCAGTAAAATCTGCAAATTTCCACTCACAGTGTTTGCAACAAATCATTCTAGCAATGTAAGGGACAAACTGCGTGACCAAGCATTGCCACAGGAACATGAGAACTACATGGAACCTATGGAAACACCGCCCTGCGTTAGCAGTTGTGGGCCATACACCAGCAGATTGAATACTCAGACACTGAGATACCTAGCTGTACAGATAGCATAAGGACAGGCAGCAGAGACCACATCAGTTGCTGAAGCTAGTAAAGCAGAAACATGAAAGTGCAGAGACCTGCGGAAGCTACTGAAGCCGTTACTACTTTGAATGCTAATTAGCAATGCAGTTCTTAATGATTTGCTGAGGGAGATGCTTGCATACAGCAGCTTTCTCCCAGCTTCACCATCTTGCAGTTCAGCCCCACCTTTAAAATCTCCTCTTTGGGGCATGATCACATTTCAGCGCCACTTCCCTCCCTCTGAAAGGCCATTTTACTGGGGTGCATTCTCATTTCTTCTCTTCTGTGCCAAAAATTAGAGGGAACGATGTATGGTCCTTCATGCTTCCCCGCTTGACAATATGTATCAACAAGAAGCAGACATGCCAATGATATATAGGAACACCAAACCAAGACCCAAACCATAAGCTTACTCAGCTTTTATATTATCTGATGGTTGTTATCTTCTTCCTAGGATTAGAAGAGTTACCATTTTTTTGCAACTAACTATTACCATTTCCCCCTATGCTTTGGGGGATTGGCTCCAAATATCAAATTTAATCTGTTGTTATTCTCTAGTTACCATTGAAAAACATGATCTTCCTCAGGCAGTTTTTTTTGGTATGTTTGCCATCTGTCATTAAAAAGAATAATATTATGATGTTATCAATTTTATTTTGCATAAATCTTTTGACCTCATGGGTCTGATTCTCATTTACGCTTTAAGAACTTATTATGGTGCCAAAGCAGTATGAAGTAGCCTTAATATAAATAAGAATCAGGTCCAGTAAATTCATCAATCCCATTTAACACTTCCTGTTTTGATATGGTGTGTCACATTGGAAAATCTAGGTTAGTACTATCATTGTAAGAAAGAGATATTTTTTTCTGGGATCGTCTTATGTTTTGGTGATAAATCAATGATCTCTGGGCAAAATGATTGAATCAAATATAATAATTTGTAAATACATATTGTACAATAATGTTTAATATTACACTTTTTGTACTCAAATTGTCTCACTCTTCTTTCTGAAGTAATTACAACACAAAAAGTTGCATTAATATGGAGTTAAGGCTGCTAATGTCTGTTCCTAACCAATACAAACACTACCAATACAAAAAGAATTTTGAGTTAAGCTTCATTCATAAACTAGAAAGCACTCATTTTTTCATTAGTAATGTCTCAAACAATACAATCCTGGAAACAGGAATAAGTATTCAACATTCAGAATCCAGAGCTTTCAAACAGAAACTTGAATTTTTGGGGGTGTAACTCAAAGAGGGAAGTTGGCAAAGCATGCCATGGAATTCCTAACTTCTCTTGGAGAACCACAAGAAATGGACAGCATTTTTGATTTGATGTCTCAGCTAAAGAGCGAAATGGAAACTTCAGCAGTAGTCATTGAACATCCTTCTTTTGCAAAACAAATATGACATCCTTTTGTTTATGGTACCATTCCCACAACAGATGCAATGTAATCAATAGACATTAATATCCTGCTTAATAATTATGCTGTGTTACAGAAGACATTAAGGAAAAAAGGTGAACTGGTGCAGTGCAAATGATTAAACAGCATGTTAAGCACTTTCATTTTAAGGGCTTTTCTCATTATTCATTGGGGAAATTGGGTTAAATATCATTCATCTGCAACAGTCAGATTGGTTGGCAAAGAGTGAGGCAAATATTTGAGTGCTGTGTACATTGAGGACTCAGTGATGGGATTGTTCCACACCATGCTGTGATTTTGTGCAATCCATTAGCATGAACAGTGGGCCTGGCCAAATATTATTAATCTGTGAGCACATTTTTGGAAAATGTTATTATTCATCAAATAAATGAGCTAAATAATTTTTCTAGTATTCAGCCTGATCCAGCCAAACAGTTTCCCCTTTAACATCACTGAATAAAGGAACAGTCTTGAAGCAACTGAGCATTCAGAATACATTCAGTGCTTGTAGTACCCCATTCAAGCAAACAGGCCATAATAAAACAGACAAGCCATCTATTTATTCATTTACAGATGTATTTGGTGCCCATCATCATAGGGATGGGTTCTTCATAAATCAATTGTTCAGTTAGAATCAAGTGCATAACATACCCTATGAGTTCCTCCAATATTTGTGTACCTCTGAATTTTGGTGTGCATACTGTCATCCCATGATGCTACTGGGAGGGGTACCGTACTAATAGATGTTATTACATAAGTTGTCCTCATCTCTTTAGCAGTCAATGGAAGGAGTTATTTTCATTACTAAGACTTAATGAGTTTGTTAAGGAACCATACTTTAATAAACTTGTCTGTTATTGATTTCTAGATTTTTTCCATTTAAAATTGCTTATACGGCCAGAAAAGTGACTGTGCAAAAATATCATTATACTTAACAGATAAATGCCCTGTATGTATTTGTTCTGAAACCAATTTGCTTACTTTTTGATAAAACACTTAAGTTACCTCTACAATGCCAATAAAGCCAAAAGAAAGGGAGCTGGATTCTATTCTTGTTTGAATGTCTTCAAAATAATTCTTAACTAATTGTAGAATCTTTATTACTGGTGATGATATGAGATACAGAAACAACACAACTTGGTTTTCAGATCTTGGGTGAATTTTAAACATAGTGAATTTGATATAGAATCACTGAGGCACAATAAACATGAAACCCCACTTTAAATTGCAGCCAGCTTCTATTAGATTGCTTGCATTGTTTATGTACGGTTGACCAGTATATACACCATGAAAAGTTATATATTGAAAAAAGAGCTATTCCTTTTTACTATCTAACACACTTTTAATAGATCTGCTGCAGGAAGGGAACTAGTAATTTTCATTAGTTTATCTACAAAGAGGAAAAATGTTTCTTTAAAGTTACCTTTGCATTTGTTTCACAGATCTGCACAGAAGCTACCTTATGTCTTCAGATGAAGTCCTTTGAAGCAGACCTAAAGCTACATGTGCCTTTCTGTACAACAGAAAAATTTAGTCCATTTGCTTGGATTTAGTATAAGGGCAGTGAGACTAGATCTGACTGAGTCTGTAACTAGGGCTGGGTGAACCTGAAAATCATCTAAAATTTAAAAAAATTTAAATAAACCCACAAATACAGTTAGGGTAATTAGCCACTGGAACATCTTACCCAAGGAATGTAGTAGATTCCCTATCCCTTGGAGTCTTTAAATCAATACTGGATATTTTTCAGAAAATATACTTTACTTCAACCACAAGTTACTGAGCCCAGTGGAGAAATTAGTAAGTGAAGTTCTATGGCCTGTTTATGGAGGAGATCAGGTTAGATTATTATAATAATCCCTTCTGGCCTTAATATTCTATGGAAAACATTTAGATCCTTATCCAAACTGAATTCTTTTATTTTCTATCTTGCTGTCTCACTAGTCCCATTCACACATGGCAATGTTTAATGCTTGCTTCCAAAACTCACCCATGCTCTGCTTCTCATACCGATGATCCCTGTGAAAATATACCATATCTTCAGGAGTAAGAGAAAAATTCTAACTAGCTGGAAGAGAAAGAGATGCACCCTAAAGCACTCAGATGGCAGATACACTACTACTGCTTGTCGACAGAAAACACGATGAGAAAGGCTCCTATTAGAGAGTGAACTCTTAAGCCTAGTGGTGGGAAACTATTCAGAGATAAAGTAGCTCCTAGTAAAGGGACTAAGTTCCCGCCATTCTGAGGCCCAATGATCTGTGTAAAAAGCATCCTGGAGCATGGCAAGCCTGAGCTACACAAGTCCTTTTGTTTTACTTGGATATTGTTTTTAATCTAGTTGCCTTTTGAATTTATGCTGCTTCCTATGCTTACAGTTAACCACCATCTTCCACTGTTAGGGGGCTTATTCCTTCACCCACTTACTTCCCTGGTCCTTCTCGCATGAACAGAGAGCAACGATACCCGAAGTCCAAAGGTGCAAACAATTCGATGTTTATTGGGGTAAACTTCCAGCAAGCATGATTCCAGTTTCCTTCCTTAGTATCCTCCTTCCCAGCTCTGACACTACAGAGCCTTACACCTGTGTCCCTGTTCCCATTCCTGCCCTTAGCCAAACATTATTCCAATTTCCTTACCCCCATTCCCTGTTCCATCTCCCCCACCCACACACACACCCCCTCCCACCCACACCCACTCACTTCCTCATTGACTACAGATTATATAGTAAAACTTGAGTTCTGCTTAGCTATACCTTAACCAATCATTTTCCTGAAATTTAACTAACCAATCCTAACATATTGTAACGTGATTATGTAACCAATTATATCCCACCACCTTAATTAGTTTACACCCAGCAAAATTAATTATACAGCAGACAGGAACAATCACAGAACCAGACAGAGATTACACAGACAAACAATAGCAAAGTGGGAACTATAATGACAAGACAATACAGAAGTGAGGATTTCACATCCCAGCTATTGATAAGTGAGTTCTTGCCAGACAGGATGCTATCAAACTAAGTTTCCTTTTACATTTTCTAGGCACTTCCCTTTCTCTGGGGGTGACAGGAATACAATCCTGTCCTGATAGTGCCTGACAGCCCAATAGCACCTTATTTCAATGTGACTAGTGTGGAATGTGAGGATGTGACCGTTCGCTTCCTAGCTTATGGCTGCCTCTGCTGCTTAGCCAAAGGCCTTAGCCTAAGCACAGGGCCACAAACTGTCACAGTAAGAGAAGGCCCTTACACCGGCAGACAGTGATTTTGATTCTTTCTTTTATACCTCTAGAACTAGCCAAGTGATAAGAATACCCCTAAATTCTTAAAGTACAGGCCTTTGCAGACAGGCCTGAATATCTATATCCTAACATCCACTTCTTAATATCTGTTCTTTGATCAGTCACTCTGCTTTCCCTAACCTAGAAGTGCTTCCCCAGAATAGATAACAGCCTGATGACCTTACGTGGTCTCCCAGCTAGTTACTGTGAAAGACCTAACTTGCTAGTGTCCTCTCATCAGTCCCATATTGCCCTGGAGAGTCCCCAAACAAAGAACATGTGTTTCAGGGCACATTCATACTAGAAACACTATAACAGAACAGGTGCAACACTGCAGCTCCACTGCTCTAGCACAGACATTCACTACAGTGAGAGAAGGGGCTCTTCATCGCTGTAGTAAATCCACCTGTCCAAGAAGCAGTAGCTAGGTGGACAGAAGCATCTGTCCATCAACCTAGCGCTATCTGCACTGGAGCTTAGGTCAGCGTAACTATGTCGTTCAGGGGTGTGCGCTAGATCAGTCTAAGTTTTAATTGTAGACTAGGCCTCAGATTCCTCCCCTTGGAAACAATGTTTTTGTGCCAATGGGTCCCTGGTCTCTCTCAAGGGGCAATCAGAAGACACAATACTTTCTGCGGTGGTTACTTGAACCTTGTTGGGAGAGGTGAAACTAACTAATCAGCTTTTGATCCTTTTTCAGTTGACAACCAATGAAATCCCCACTTTTTAGTGACATTGGACTTCTGGGTGGGGAGAATCAGAGTGGGGAGTATGAATGCTGTTGTTGCCAAAAGTCTATGGTACAGATGAAGAGATTTATTTTTGAATATGGTCATTGTCTTCCATCTTCAGCTGGAACAGATTACTTCCAACATTTCTGAAAGGTCATTTGGTGTGTATTTGTGTCAGCATTGTCAAGGAGTTATGGACAGCAAGAAAAGATCAATAATGCACACAAAATGGCTTGCCAAAATGAGTTGTGGTCCACTAGTGGGTTGTTGTTCTACAGAGCTCCACTGAACTGTGCATAACATACAGAAAACTCACTTATTAAATTGTTACTACACTGGGCCAAAGAGTGTTTTCCCACTAAAATATAACATAGCAAAACAAGATTAAAATGTAAATGGCAAATACATTAAAGTATATTATCCCCATGATGCAAATTTGTTTCACATGACCCACCCATGTTAAAGTATGGGATTCAGCTAATTTTCTAGATTTCTGTAGATATATATATTAGTATAAAACATTAGCATATAAGTATACTTGATGTGACAGGGCAATGTCCAGCTCCTGTCTTCTGCTCTGCCAACACAGACTTGGGGACCTTCACATGTTAAACACCCCAGTGCAGTTTAATTTACATTTGCTTTTCCCACCACCTTACTGATTCATATACCATATTATTTACAGTTTCTTCTAAGTCCTCCACTAAGACGAAGAGAGGGAAGGGATCTCTCTACCCAGAGAGTCTTCCTGTTTCTGGCTCTGCTAGCATCTCTCTCTCCTACACTTCCTTCCTGTGCCTTCTTATACCTCCTCTGTCAATGGACCAATTGGTTCATGAATATCCCCCCAGTCCATTCTTATCCACTCTTTCGGCCCCATCAGGTTCACTCTGTGGGGAATTAATTGGTGTTTAAGTGACCCGAATGTTGGCTCATGCGTTGTTACACTTCACCATGAGATTTCTTGTAGCCCTCTCATAAAATATTGCAGTTTATCATAAGATCAGTCTCATGTTACAATAGAAATTTGGGGACAGAACCTAAACAACATGGAAGTAAGTGGAGCTCTGACAATTTACCAATAAGAGGATCTGCCTCTTAGGGTCTGCTTCTGCTGTTACTCACACTGTTGTTACATTGCTGTAGTGCCATAATTCACCCACAGTAATCAAGAGCAGAATCAGGGCCTTACTTTTTAGGGTCAACCATTCTTGGTTCTCAATTTGCCTTATTCATGTCTTGTGTAACCATCCCAAAGAAACAAAAGAAAAACAAGCATAAGTAACTGGAGCCCTATGATTCTATTTGCATGTGTTTTTCAAATATTACTTGTACTATTTTTACAGTGTTTATTGTTTCTTGATAAACCAGAATGAAGAAATGCGTATTATGGAGATGTATGCACTTCATAATGATTCTTCAGTGCCTCATCTAAATGTTAAGCAACTCTTGGAGGTTCAGTTTGGTCCAGGTAACCATCAAAGTTATGCTATGAAATTAATGCAAAAATTATTTAGAAGTTGGAGAATGTTTTCCAGTTGCTGGTATTTCCTGATTCTGTGTGGTTAATACTGAAAAAACAGCCCTTCTTGTGGTATTTTGATATTTCTTCTGGCCAATAGAAGTAGGAAGCAGGAAGAAGAAAGGCACCTATACAAAGAGAAAAAGAAATAACTATTTTGAACCTCAAAAAAGACTCACTTCAAGTTTTGGAAAAAGTTAGGTTTTGTTCTTATTTTACCCAAATGGATTTTCTTAGTCCTAGTTCAAATGTATCTGCTTTAATTAAGGCTCTGAGTCCACAAAGTACTTAGACATGTGCTTAACATTGACTTCATTGGGGCTTAAGTGTATACTTAAAGGTAAGGACATACTTATGTGTTTAAATGCCTGTAGCAGACCATTGATCAAGGCCCTCAACAAGCTGGCCAAAAAGACTGACCTAGGAAATAGTTTATTTTGATTTAGACAAGGATGTCCATGTTCACTAAGGATTTAACACCCAAGGCCTGTTTCTGAAACCTCTATTCTTACTGAATAGTACCTTACTGCAAGAGTAGTGGGATTACTTATAGAGTAAAGTGCTATCCAAAATGAGTAAGAGGATCAGAGTCTGGCCCATAAGTTAAAAAGCTCTCTCGCCCCCTTTCTTATAATAGCTTTGTAGAAGGTCTTATCCAGTCTGGCTTCAGACCTTGTTGCTGTTCTTCCTCAAGGAAAGGAACTTCATATTGTTGGCATTTTCTCAATATCTCTCCCCTTTTCTGAAATCTGGTTCATTCATATCAAGTTCAAAACCCCACCAAAAACTTCAGCCCAACCTTTCTAGCTGGCTCACAACCCCTAGTCCTGTCCCTACTCAAGCTTTCCTCCAGCAGTCACATCCCTTTGTATAAAACAACTCACATAGCCCTGACTCAAGTCTCTACCTGAACTCTCTCTCATAGCTCTCAAGCTGCCCTTTATATCTCCCAGAAGACCTGGTTCTGAATCACATGCTCCCATCATGTAGACTTACTGCTTTCACCTGGGCTAAGCCTGACACAGGTGCAGCTGAGCCTCAACCCCCTTTAAAGGGCCAGCTCCCCCTCCTCCCTCCTCATGACAACCTTATTTATAGATTCTCTGTCTGCTACATTATTAATGCAATCCCTGGTTCACTGTCTGTCTTTTTCGCGTGCTCTCTTGTGGAATATAAGTAATTAAATAACCAATTGTAAGAGAAAATGTTTGGAACATATTATTAATATACATCTGTGTTTCCCTTTTAGAGATTGGTATAAGAACTGAGAGAATTATTCCTTTCTATTATTATAAAGGAGCACTACACATCTTATGGAGAATATGTGAACTGACCTTTTTGGAGTTTTTTTTTTTGTTTGTTTGTTTCACCTTTGAGCCAGAAAGCTCTGCATAGCCAGGCAATGCAGGAAGAAGTCATGTTTCCACTTTCAGAACTGAAGACAGAATGCTTTGTACATTTCTAAGAAAAGCCATCAGTCTAACTTGGCCACAATACTTGCCTCAGATCTACCCGTGACAGCTTAAAAATTAGTAAGGATAATTTGATCAATTAAAACCAGCTGTGGTTTGATTTACAATGACTGCACAACATCTCAAAATTAGTGTGCACAGTGGGTGTTGTTGTCAAAGGCTGGTTTTACAGTCCTTGTGCAAGCATTACACACATTGGATCTGAGTTACTTTTTTCTTACGAGCTTAAATCAGGAGTAATTCAATTAAAGTCAATGGAGTTACACTGGAATAAAACCAGTCTCAGAGGTGAATCAGTTCATAAGTGTACCTAGGAGGATGAATTCTGAAATCAGTGGAGCTAGTCCAGATTTACATTAGTGTAACTGAGATCAAATGAAGTCTCATTTCCTCTGTCATCTGATAAGGAATGGCATTGTTTTAAATCATCTCTGCTGATTGCTGTCAGCTCAGTGCTATGTCCCTTAGCCCTCCAAATATTAACCATGGATCAGTGAGGAGATGCTAACAGCAGCTGGAGCTAAGAAAAAAAGCGAGGCTATAATTTGAGTCTTCAAAGACACATTTGTGGAGAGCAAAAGCAAAGACACAATTGGTTCGACTCAGAAATGTCATCAAGTTATTGTGTAAGAAAAATAAGGCATTCTGGTGGTTGACTCAGACAGCCAGTTTAGAACATATTGCAGCCAGGCACTATTTCTACAGCCTTTGTTCAACTTTGTGGAGTCTGTAGTAGAATGTAGCACCAGTTTGTCCAGTTTAGAATTGGGGTGGCAGTATTAGACAGAATCTGTAAGATCAGTTGTATTGATGGTCCACTCTTCTTCTTGAAGTTGGGTGGGAAGTTCCAGTAGGGCCACCTTCCCTCAGCCACAGAGCGATCCAGATTACAGTACATAAACTGAAGTCTCCGGCAGCACGTGGGATATATAACATCATCCCTGAGTTGCTGAAGACAGGTAAGAGTATTTTTGTACCATGCCTACATAGGTTCATCCAGACCATCTGGTACACTAATACCCTTCCCAGTGACTGGGAAAGGGTGTTATTTTGCCTCTGTTCAAAAAAGGTTATTACAAATTCATAGATTCTAAGGCCAGAAGGGACCATTGTGATCATCTGGTCTGATCTCCTGTACAACACCAGCCAAAATGATTACTAGAGCAAATCTTTTAGAAAAACATCCAATCTTGATTTTAAAATGGTCATTGATGGAGAATATACCACTAACCTTAGTAAAGTGTCCCATTGTTTTTTTTTTACTCTAACTGCTAAAAATGTATGCTTTATTTGTTTAACTTCAACTTCCACCCATTCGATCATATTATACTTTTCTCTGTTAAATTTGAAAGCCCACTATTAAATATTTTCCCCATATACATACATTTAGACTGTAAAAGCTGAATGTAGCAACTTTAGAAGTATCACGCTGTTGCTGGTCCTAGAGAAAATCTTTGCTTCTGCGTTAATGTCTTGAATCAGGGATGCACTTCATAGCAAAAGGCTGGGATATGCAATGTAGTCCTGGTTGTTCTACTACTGACCAGATCTTCACCTTGGGACAGCTTTTTGAGAAGGTGACTGAAAATGTAAAAAGCTGTGTGCAACACTTTTATAGACTTCCTTCAGGCCTTTGCATCTAACAAGCTGATGTGATCTGATGAGGCAACTTGGCAATCCTGGAAAGATAATGTCACTGATAGAAGAGTTCTGTAATGAAACAAAAAGTTGTGTATGAGTCAATGGCAGATACATTGCAGGATTTCCTATTTCCACAGGAGTTCAACAAGGTTGCATGCTGCCACCATCATTGTTCAATATTGGCATTGATTGGTTGATGGATAAACTTGAGGAGGCAGCCATCGATGGCATTCAGTCGAACACCATTTTGCTTTGAGATCTCAAATATGCCAATGACACTGCTTTGTTGGCTCAGTTTGGTGAATCGCTCCAGCTGATGGTTGGGCAAGAAGGGCTGGTTGATCTGGTTGGGCAAGAAGGAGCGCACATTGGTTTCATTACCAATCTGGTTAAAACTAAGTTCTTGGCCATTACCATCAAGCAGCCTCCAACACTAGATAACAAACAGCTCAGAAATAACCTGTCTACATGGGATTTTGAAAAGGTGACAACTGTCAAAGACTTGGGAAGTGTCACAGACAGCACTGGAGGATGTTCTAAAGATATGATGTTCACAGAGCAGCAGTTGCTCCATGTTCTGGGCCCTTCAGTGGCTTCTGTGGAGATGCTGGGACATCAAGCTTTCTGAAAAGCTATAGTGCTATAGAACCACAGTTATATCAACTGTGATGCTTGTTATCATCAGCTGCTCATCAGCTTGTCCTGTTAAGTGGCAGGACAAGATCAGCAATGAGGATATTCATGGTTAAACTCAGCAACTACCTCCATCAGCACTGGTTTACTTCTTGCAGCTTTCTTGATGCTGACATGTTATTAGGATGGAAGACCAATGAATGACAAAGCTTGTTTACCAAGGGATGCTGCTACATGGGCGGTGATCATATGGTCACCAAAAGCTTCAGTCATGTGAGAAGATCACCAATGATGGACATAGACTGACTACCCAGCCAGACCGTCTTAAGAACCTACCTAGAGATCGATCCAGGTGGCGCTCAGTCTACAAGCTGGCTATGTCCCTTTTCCTTGATGATGATGATGATGATGATGAACTGAGCACTGAAGACAGTGAAACTGGGCTTTAACCATGCACTGGGCACACAGACAAGTTTAGCAGCATTAGCCATTTCTGCCTTGACTGCTCACTTTGCTCTATGGTAATCATAAGGCCATCATTTAAAAAATATTTGACAATAATGTCATCACCTATCACATGAGAAAGGTTACAAAAATATAAAGAATTTGAAGGGCACCCTTCTTTCTAGATCATTTGGGAGTAAACCTGTCTTACTGAAACCTGAATGAAATGCTTAACCACCTCTGACAGAACCTGTGAGATACATTATGACTGAAACAGGAATTATTTAATATTTTCTTAGCCCGTCAGACTTGGCTGTATAGTGCCTTTATGTTGAGAGAAAGGCCATTTCGTTCCATGTGGCACATTTTCTTTTCTCTTCATTAAGGGCTTGATCCAGTACTTCTTACTCAGGCAAAACTCCTGCTGGAGTTAATGGAGGTTTTATGAGTAAGGATTGTGGAACTGTGCAGGTTTATTATAATATCGTAAATGAATCAGTAGCTTGGAGTATAATGATTCAACCAAAATCAAACAAACAAAAAATCCTGTCTTGGTCCTGCTCTTGAACATTTCTTTTTAAAATCTGAAAAAGTTTAAATGCCTAACTTCCTTCCCAGCTTCCTTTTTTGTCCCTCCCTCCACTTGTCTCAAAGTTGTATCAGTCAATCTCCAACCTGATCTATAAATACAATTATTCTCTGCTTCCCCTTACCTCTGTATATTCCTTTCCAACATCCAAATGACTCCTAGCTTAGTCAATATACTTTTATCTCCCTATTAAGCACTCTATGTTCTAGAAGTATCTACTGGACCAACGCCAACTTGTATGCAAATTTGTGCAGTTTGTGGCTTCTTCGTGTCAGAGCTGAGAAATTCATCCTAGGGGTCTCTTGATTTGAGGAAGCCCTAAAGATTGCAAGGTTAGAATATAGGAGCAAAGTCAGATAAGCAAAATACTGCCAGATCTGCTGAGAACCTGATAATTCATGACAAGAATATCAGCAAGGAAAGTAAACCTCTTGGAAACTGAGAAGAAACAATCAGGATCTAGGGACCAGGCAAGCAGAAGAAAAAAAAAACACGTTAGGAAAGAATTACAAAAGTTGTCAAATACAGTTACGCTATGAGAAAGAGCTGAATGTGAGAAAGTGTTTGGGATTAGGTTGGGGAAGAAAGAATAAGTGAAGAATTGAACTGGAGTGGAAGGACAGAGAGGGGATAATGTTGGGAGCAGAGAAGAAGCATAAGGAAAAGATGAGAGACAGCAAAGGATGGAGAAGGTTAAAGATCTTAAAGAACTCAGATATATTCATGCAATCTCCCCCAAAATGGAGGGTGGGATTTTCAGATGTGCTCAACATTTGTCTAATTCTGCTCCCATTGAATTCAACAATAAAACTCCCATTGACTTCAGTGGGAGCAGAAGTAGAGCATCATTGAGCACTTTTGAAAATCCCACCCCTAAAATTTATCTCAACCAAAATGAATCTTTTGGGGTCAGTTCATCACCAGTTTTGGAGACTGCCTTTTATATCATTTCACTTGAGTCAGATATCAGTAAATTCCTGTTTCCTCTAGTGTATGCAATACATCATAATTTATAGTGTCATGCAGATGCTAAATTATTTGAATCTCCATTCTGTTGCACATAATTTACATTGTCTGTAACAAATAAAAAGATAAGTGCAATCCATATTGCAAATGCATTATACCATGATGAATTTGCAGCCTCTTTTCCTGATTCTGTTTCACCTCATGGAATTTATATTGCCATTGTAATAATGTCTGGTATATACAATGAATATCTTCTTGCTAATTACAATTGGATTTTAAATTGGTCTGCTTCTGAAGACAGTATTATGGCATTCTTGATTATACCCCTAAATAAATCCTTAAATATACAGCTTCCTTACAATTAGTGAAAATCAACTAAAGGATTACAGTAAAATAAGGCCATTGCAACAAAACACACATAAAATCTTCTCCTATTTAGCTCGTATCAAGCAACACATCCTAAGTCATGTAACAATAAATTTTTAAAAAATCAATTGAACTGAAATGCAATAATCCACAAACAAATGTGTCTTAAACCTAGCCTCAAACAAAATCACAAATCCAATAAAGGGAAGCTTAGGATCAGTGGCTACCAATACTTAGCAGTCTGAGACCCAATGGAGTTGGGCTAGATTCTGATATTAATTTCACTGGCATACATCCAGCATAACTCCTCTGAAATTGGTTTCACATTCAATACTGATGTAAATAGTGATGTAAAATGTACATTGTGTCAGATTCTCAGTTTTGCTCCTGCTATTTTGCAGATTCTGGTACTTCAAATGGTTCACGAAGTCAGTTTGACCAATTAGCTGAGAATCCCCCCCCAGCATGGAAGACTAACAGCCTCAGCAAGGCTCAGCCACATAAAATGATCTGCCATCCTGCTTTAGGCTTCGATAAAACAGGTATCACCAAGATAGCTTCAGATATTTAGGACCAGATCTTCAGATGATGTCAGCTGGCATATCTTCATTTATATCAATGGCATTATGCCAACTAACAATAATTAAAAATGGACACAGGAAACCCCACAACACACTGTGAAGCCCTAGACTGGTCAAATTGTACCAAGGGTTCTTTCTCTTTTTACACTTCCTTGTCAGACTAATAAGCTATTACTGAATTTGAATGAGTTCCTGATACCTTCATAAAGTAAAAAGGAAGGAGTACTTGTGGCACCTGAGAGACTAACAAATTTATTTGAGCATAAGCTTTTGTGAGCTACAGCTCACTTCATTGGATGCATTCAGTGGAAATTTTGTCATGTCACGGTTCCTTCCCCACTCTGAACTCTAGGGTACAGATGTGGGGACCTGCATGAAAACCCCCTAAGCTTATTTTTACAGGCTTAGGTTAAAACTTCCCCAAGGTACAAACTATTTTCCTTTTTCCTTTGGACTTTATTGCTGCCACCACCAAGCGTCTAACAGATATATAACCGGGAAAGAGCCTGCTTGGAAACGTCTTTCCCCCCAAAATCCTCCCCAAACCCTACACCCCCTTTCCTGGGGAATGCTTGATAAAAATCCTCACCAATTTGCACAGGTGAACACAGATCTAAACCCTTGGATCTTAAGAACAATGAAAAAAGCAATCAGATTCTTAAAAGAAGAATTTTAACTGAAGAAAAAAAATAAAAGAATCACCTCTGTAAAATCAGGATGGTGAATACCTTACAGGGTAATCAGATTCAAAACACAGAGAATCCCTCTAGGCAAAACCTTAAGTTACAAAAAGACACAAAAACAGGAATCTACATTCCATTCAGCACAACTTATTTTATCAGCCATTTAAACAAAACAGAATCTAACGCATATCTAGCTAGGTTACTTACTAAGTTCTAAGACTCCATTCCTGTTCTGTTCCCGTCAAAATTCAGTTTTCTACTGAATGCATCTGATGAAGTGAGCTGTAGCTCACAAAAGCTTATGCTCAAATAAATGTGTTTGTCTCTAAGGTGCCACTAGTACTCCTTTTCTTTTTGTGAATACAGACTAATACGGCTGCTACTCTGAAACCCTTCATAAAGCAAGTAAATTTAAAATGAATGTCATGAATAGTGCCAAAAATGTAATCACTGTGAAAATAGTTGGTGTTAAGGGTCTCAAAGTACCATGAATTCATTTTGGACTAAACAGGAAACTAATTATCTCCTTCCCACCTGCCCGCCCTTGACTTCTGAAATAGTTTTAAAACATCGAGTTGTTGGATGTCAGTACAGAAACACTGATGGCATTCTTTAAAAATTAAAGCTCATGTTATTTATTTTTTCTATACACTGCTCAATCTTAATCATGATAATTAAATTAACTATCAATGCTATTTAAAGAAATTTCAAATTATGTGAGAGCAACTGTATTTTACCACTCCCCAGGAAGCTGTTACCAATCGCAATGCTACATTATACAAAAAGAAATCATTCCTTGTGCCTGGAAGTAAATTGGAAACATTAACTGAGGTCTGTCCAAAAGATAAATTACAACTTCTTAAAACAGACACTCCCAAGTGAAGGAATATGTTCTAAGAAAAGCAGCTGGAATATGTAGCAGGATCCAAGCCCTTTATAGTGTTCTCCAGAAAAATAATCTCTTCAGTTCATTTTGTGCAGTATATTAATTGAACTTTATTCATTAAGGGCTAAAGCCTGTGAGGTGCTGAGGGGCTCTGCAGTTCACAGCATTATATACCCTTAAACTACAGAAGGCTTTTTAAGCCTACCCATCCCCCTCTGTATAATCTCAGGTAGAATTGTTAAATGTATGCTCAGCCATCAAATACAACAAGTCACTTAAGCAAACAGTGAAGCACCTTGGTGAAGGCAATTGCATGGTCTGAATACCATCAACTGACACTTCTGTTCAGTGACCCTTTCAGGTCTTAGAAATGGTCTTTTCAAATTCCAGGTCTTGCTGTATTGATTTTAATCAGCAGCTTTTTCCTCAGAGCCTCATTTCAAAAATAGCCCTGTCAGAATTTGGATAGCTACTGTCTATCCAAAGTTTTATCATGGGCTTTTTATTCATATTTGAAACCATTCAGCTAAATGACATGGGGGGGGGAGTAGGGTTGGATATGTGTTTATTTCTTCTTCCACACATTTTTTTTAATTCTGTTTGTTTGAAGCCTGAGTAGATCTCTCGCCATTTATTCAGACTTTGGTTTGTTCTGTTCTATTTTGGAGTACACTGTCTCAGGAGACTACTTCCCAAAACTTTACTCGTCATGTGTGAAAGCCTGGCTCCACTGAAGCCAAGGTGAGTTTTGCCATTGACTTCAGTAAGGCCAGGATTTCACCCCGACCTTTAAAGGCAGAGGGGTACACTAAAGTGGACTTTCAAACCAAGCAAAATTCTGTAAACTCTTTAACTGGTCCAGTTAACTAAACATTAGTGAAGCTATAGCACTCCTTTGGCAGCATTCCCTTAATGAGCAGATTAGAGGCCAAATTGTGCCCAGCTCTGTGTGGGTGCTCAAGAGAAGGGTAAAGAGCGGGATTAAGAAGCCACACCCACCAAACACATTCATGTCTCTAAAACACACTGGGCTAGACTTTCTTCTACACCCTTCAGAAATTACAGCACAGAAAGTGCAGCTTGGCAGCAAAGGTAGCTTAAACCACCTGCACACTTCTTGGGGTCTACAGCCCTTGACATGAGTTAGAGCTTTCTTTTTACATTCCTAAGTGAACCCTATAAAAAAGTTTTAAGTGGTGTTTTGTTTGCAGGTTGCTTTAATAACTAAATTAAAGAAAGTTACCAGAGAATCCTCACTGGAAACAGAATGGTTTCCTGATGCCTGGATGGATTTTGCTAAGAACCATTTTAAGGTTTCCTTTCAATAAGATCAAATCAGGTTGCCAGATGGAATTACTCCATGTAGAAAGTCTGACCTACAGCAAAAACTGAACAAAGCTCAGATTATTTACTATACTCCTAAACCATTGGCTGTTTTGCATCTCTGCCACATGAGATCTAATTCTATCAGTAAATACCACACATATTAAGTTCTAAAGCACAGTTATAAAAAGGCCAAGGCCAAGGTTGGCTATTTTGATGACACACAAAACAAAGCAGAACCGTCGTGCCATATTTGCGCTCAGGCAGTCTCAAAACTTGCTGGCACCTGCAGTTTAGCATATTTACTGCTGCGACCAGGAAGATTGATCACAGGAAGCCAAAGCTTCAGTTCAGCTAGAAAAATAAGAATCAGCTGTTTTCTATGAGCAGTTTGTCTGATAACCAACTTGACTAAACTGCGGGCATTTTCTCTTGAGTGAAGGACATTTTCATACTGGGGAGGATACAGTAATCACTCTAATACTTTTCAATTGTATTGGCAGATTAGACAGAAAGGGGTACACTGAAAAATACCTCTGATTTTGTGGGTAAAAATGACAGAAATCAGACAGCTAAATACATGATTATGCCCTTAACTCAGGTAGTTGTATGCATTAATACTCTTTTTCACCCACATCTGATGACATTGAAGGTAAAAGCTCCATGGAGAAAGAACACTTTAAAAATTTGTGTTAAACATCTGCTACTAAAAACAATTGCAGTTATCCCAGCTAGACTCATCACCATAGTGTCAAGGTGCTAGATTATTTTTGTAAAATAATTGACAACATATCTAGTATCTGGAAATGGGATTAGGATATTTTCCTTTGGTATGGGTGCAATACTTGTTATATTTATATTAATTAATTAAATCTAGTTAGGGATTGATTGTGGCTTCAAAGCACTGCCCCACAGGGAGCATGCACCCTTTACTACACACGTCAAGAGGGTGCAGTGTGCACTACCTGCTTCAATCAGTCTGTTCTGCTGGCCAATGTTGGAGGTGAAGGGAACATGGATTGATACTCTTCCTGCTCCTGCCCACCCTTTTTTGGGTAGTGAGGCTAATAGGTTTAAAGATGCATGAATGCAATGTAAATTGTTCTGTCCTTACAAACAGACAATATTTAAATTAAAAAGTCACATTATTATTTTTAAAAAATAAGGGCTGGATCCTGACCTTTATTTCATCCCCTTTGCACTACTTTCAGCTTCCCATTCTTGGCCTCCCTGCAGTCAGAGGGGACATACTAGGGCAAGAAAAGGCATGCCTGGAACACATGGCATTTCACTGACACAGAACCAGCTGAATAGGGTGACCAGATGTCCTGATTTTATAGGGACAGTCCCAATTTTGGGGGCTTTTCCTTATATTGGCACCTATTACCCCCCCACCCTCCACCATCCCAATTTTTTACACTTACTATCTGGTCACCCTACAGCTGAAGGACACCTGAGGGGCCATTATAGCTAGTAAAATTAGAGCAGCCTCAAGGTTGCTCTAATTTGTGCCAGGGACAAACTGGTCCTTTGCTGCTGCCAGGATCAGAGAGAGGGAGAGGTGGCAGAAGGCTACCTATGCCTCCCCCACTTGCAAGTACATCTAGTGACCTGAGCCTCTAGCCCTAAATTTTGAGGGGCCATTTGAACTTATATACCTGATTTTAAAAGGAGCCTTAACCTAGCCTTCCCTTTTGCACCTACAATTTCACTATGGTCACAAATAAATGTGGATGCAAGTGTTGTCTACCTGTTTGGATCTGAAAATTGTTCCTGTTGCATCCACATTTTTTTCACTTCCTCTTTCGTACTTATTATTTGTATCAGCAAAATGATGAGTACAAAATGGGAAGACTTTTCTAAAAAATAAGGCCCTAGAAATACTGAGCAGCAAGTGCTGACATCCTTCAAGCACTCAGCTGCCTATAGCATTCCCTCATTTGGGATCCAACCAATCAGCAGGTATATCTGCTAATAGGAGCCACCTTTTATTGCTGCCAGATTCCTAGAAACAGGTGAGATGGTGCTTCTGGGAATTACATGAGAACACTGGATAATAGTGCTATGATATACTCATTCCCTGAAGTACAAGCCCTGGTTACCATAGAATAGCAACACTGTCTAATGGTAGGTGTCATGTAACTTACAGAAGTTCTATACCACCTTTCAGACCATCTAAAAATGATTAAGAAAGTAAAATGTGGCTCTTACCACAGATGCACCAACAAGCAGGCTGGATGCTGCAGAGTTGCCCCTGAGTGTTGTAATATTTCTAAAATACCTATAGTGGGATTTTTTTTCAGAAGCACTCAATGTTGACGTAACTCTGCTCTCATTGAAGCCACTGGGTTTTGTCTACACAGCATAGTAAGCCTGTATCTGTGTGACCCCCCTCCCGCCCCTGCAGAATCTGTGTTTCCAAGCCCAGGCGTGAGCTGCACTGGAAACCAAGGTTTAACAACCATGTGGGTGTGTCCATACTGCACTATGCAGCCCCAAGGCAGAACTTCAGCTTCTGTAGGCATATACCATCATATCTCAGAATTCCTAGAGCCCTTGCCACCTCTAGCTGATTTAGGGCTTGGTTCATGGTGGGTTGTGTGAGACCTTGTCTGTCTATTCCTCAGGAGTCAACCGGAAGTGTTTCGAGTGGTTTTTAACTCACCAACATATCCAGCCAAGCCATTTTGTGTCCACACACTCCCAGCAGCTAGAGCCATCAACACAAATCCCTACCGGGTGGAAAAACTTCTCCATCTCATGTTGTCAGTCCTAGTTCTGGAATCAGTCAAAGCATCTGCAAGACACTGGTGGACATTTCAGTGGCTGGTTTTGACCTGCCACAGGAAACTTTCAGCGTGGAATGCTGCCTTGCCAACTGCGATCCAACTGCTCATGATTGTTATCTTAGCTGCATGTTCTCCCTACTAGATTTGTGCTTCTGCAGCAGGGCCACAAATAAAGACTGGTGGGCTCATGTAATCATGAGGAACTGTACTGACCAGCAGTTGGTCCAGAACTTTCACATAAAGAAGCAGACATTCCTAGAGGTTTGTGGTCAACTTGCCCTAACCCACATGCCTCTAATGCCATGAAATCCACATGAGGGAGGCCATGCTGGGCCAGAAGCAAGTCAATATAGCTATCTGGCAGCTGACTACCTTAAACTGCTACAGGTCTGTAACTAACCAGTTTGGAGTTGGCAAATCAACTGTGGGGAGTTGTGCAGAGGTTTATGAGGCACTCAGAACTGTGATGTACCCAAATAGGGTTGCCAACTTTCTAATCACAAAGAAACTGAACACTCTTGCCCCGCCCCTTGCCCCCACCCCTTCACCATGCCCCGCTCCATCACTGAGGCCCCGCCCCCATTCACGCCATGCCCCCCCCACTCTCACTCACTTTCACCAGGCTGGGGATGGGGGTACAGGCTCTGGGGTGGGGCTGGGGATGAGGGCTTTGTGTACGGGAGGGAACTGTGGCCTGAGGCAGGAGGTTGCGATGAGGGAGGGTGAGGACTCAGGCTGAGGGTGGGGCCGGGGATGAGGGGTTTGGGGTGCAGGAGGGGGCTCCGGGTTGGGCCAGGGAGGTGAGGTGCAGGGAGATGAGGGCTCCAGCTGGGGGTGGGGCTGGGGATGAGAGGTTTGGGGCACAGGAGGGGGCTGCTAGCTGGGGCAGGAGGTTTGAGGGCGGGGGTGAGGGCTCTGGCTGGGGCTGTGGGCTCTGGGGTGGGGGGGGTAGGATGAGAGGTTTGGGGTGCAGGAAGGGACTTTGGGCTGGGGTGCAGGAGGGGGCGTGGGGTCCCAGTGGTGCTTACTGAGGCTCTGAGGAAGTGGCCACCTGGTCCCTGCGGCCTCTAGGCACATAGGCAGCCAGCTCTGCACGGTATGGGCTGCCTTCGCACCTGCAGGCGCCACCCCCCACAGCTCCCATTGGTCATGGTTCCCAGCCAATGGGAGCTGCAGAGCTGGCTCTACGGGTGGGGGCAGGGTGTGGAGCCTCCCAGTCCTTGGCCACCCCAGGGCCTAGGAGCCGCACGGACCTGGCAGCCACTTCCGGGGGCAGTGCAGAGCCAGGACAGGTAGGGAGCCTGCCTTAGTCCTGAGCCCCCGCTGCACTGCTGACCGGACTTTTAACAGCCCAGTCAGCAGTGTTGACCGGAGCCGTCAGGGTCCCTTTTTGACTGGGCATTCTGATTGAAAACCAGACACCTGGCCACCCTATACCCAAAGCTGGTGGGCATTACAAAAGTTCCTGAAAGAATTTGCTGGTTTTGAGAAAATGGGCTTTCCAAACTGCTGGGGACAATGATGGGATTCATGTGCCTATTTTTTGCCCACCACCAGAACTACATGAGTACATATACCTCAAAGGGTACTACTCCATCATTACGCAGACCCTGGTCATCCACAGGGGCAGATTCATGGACACTGGATGCACTAGCAGGATTCATGATGCCAGGATATTCTGGAGATTGGGACTTTACCTTCGTGGAGTAGCTGGAACATTCCCAGCAAATGGCGTTGTCATAAATAGGGGACTATACTCAACAGTGCAACCAAACAATGTGCCTTTCATGACTGATGCCGGACTCACAAACACAATGGAAATCAGGGATGCTTTGTGCTCCCACATAGGGGGTTTGCATGCTCCTATGGATGAGGGGGAATAAAATGGTATTTGAAGTTGTGCTGTTTATGCGTTGGAGGTGGCTGTGGGATTTTTTAAAATATGTTGGTGCTATGTATTATTAATTTTGTAAATACTGGCCATGTACTTCAACTCACACTTTATGAATTACTGTGATGACAATTATTACATTTTTATTATGAAATTTATTGAGCATAGGTAGGGGATGGCATTAGAGTTTGTGCCACCTTTAACATTTATTAACATTTAACATTACTTTAACATTTATTATTAATAAAACTAGCTATTGGAGTTTTGTTAGCAAATTCAATGCTTTATTTTACATTTGTATTTACATACCAGTCTGAGAATCAGAAAGGCTGACCAGCTGCAATCAAAATGTACAACACAATAACCAAACTCAGTGCCAAAACAATGAAAGGTGCATGTTGCCAAATGACATGGACAACTATTTCTCAGTGGCCTCGGTCTTTCTGTTCTCCTTGGAGTTTCTGGTACATTTTACAAGTGTGGGCCATGACTGAACTAGAGTGGATGAATGTTCAGGGTACATTTCTCCATTCTATGTGCTACTATTCATTGCCTCTGACACAATCCAGACAATCCCCGAATTGTCCAAAGACTGCATAGTCTGCAGGACACAAGAGTGTGGAAGGGACTCAGGGCATGGGGCAGGAGCTGAAGTTGGCTGTGGAGCCTGCAGTCTGGTAGCCATAAGCTCAAGTAATTGCTCAAATAGCTCCTTCTGCTGTACAATGTTGTCCTCCCTCAATCTGTAGTCATGCTCCATGAATCTCTCCGCCAACCTCTGCTTGCGCTAGGCAGCATCTCTCTCTCTTTCCACCCTTCTTGCATCTTTTGCCTTCTGATACTCAATCTGCTCCTTCTGCAACTCAATCTGCTGATTTGTTTTATCTACAATCTCTCCCATCAGCTCATCTTGGACTCTTTTTCTCCTTGTCTGCACTAAGTGAGTCTGCTCCCCCAGACTCCTGGTGCTGGGTGTTTTCCCTGTGGAGGTGGAAAGGCCTTGAAAGGAAAATGAAGGAGCCCATTATTGTCTCACCTTGAGACAAAACTACATTTTCCACTCTATCAAAGGGGCTGGTTTAATTCACAGTCAAAATATGATATTTTTTATCCAAGGGCTTTATTTTATTCACACAAAAAAACATCAACCACTTCAGATGTCTTTTGGAGCAGCACTGAAAGCCATCACACACTGTGGTAAGATATACATACAAAATTCAATTGAAATGATTTCTCCTTCCCCTTTATTTATTTTTTTTCTGGAGTGGAGTGGAAGGGGAGCGGGGGGATGGACTTACAAAGGATTTAATCACTGACTATGGCTTTTTAATCCTTTCAGGCTGGGCAAGCTCTGGAGAACATTGACCTTCTGGATGTCCCCAAGTGGAATCATCAGAGAACCACTATCGGTCTATGCTAAGGAGATATTTAGGTAACTAGTGACTGACGACCAGCATATCGCAGAATGGAGGAGGCTCATGAGTTACAGAACTGGCCCTAATAAGTATTCCCTGCTCTTGGAATTCCTACTTTGTGAGAAGTTTCTTTCATCACCAGGCAGCAAGGGTGAAAATTCATGGTAAAATCAAAAAGATACTGATTTAGCATGGAGACACAGTACAGCCTCCTTACTAGCACCCTGAGTTCAGGCATAGACCCAACTGACAATCTAGTGACTGCTAACACAGCCAGACAGCCAACTTCCACTGTAATTTGGACTCATATATTTAAGCAACCTAGGGACCAAATACACACTTCATTTTTGTTTGGACTCATAACCTACAGATTTTGGGGACTGGTTTATTGGCTGCCTGGGACAGTGCAGGCATTGGTGATTTATAAAGTGTGCTGTATTAGATAGGAGGGGAATGCGAGGCTGTTAATTGAGGAGTTATACTTATTGAGGAGTTACACCACCTACTTATAACAAACAGCCATTAACTAGTAAAAAAATTCAGAACTGCTTGTTTAACTGTTTTCCTCATTTCACAGTGTCCATTTTAAATCCCATATGGTGTCGGGTGGAACGTGAGGGAAATGGTGTGGGCTCCAGCCTGAATAGAAGCACACCAAACCCTATGGCTTGTGTTCATAACTTAATAGGGCCACAAGCTGGAAATCTCTCCCATCCACATATTAACAACAAACAGGGTGGCAGAAACTGATCAAGCTTCAGCTCTGACTCTGGTTCCAGTGCTTGCCCTGATGCCAGTTCAATGCAAGCATTGACAGACACTCCAGACCGGATTCTGGTGACCCAGACTTGTGCTGCATCCACACTGCAAAAATGTCTGGACTTTGACCCACATCACTGTGGGACTCGTACTCCAACCCACTCCCCTAACAGGATCCAGTGGACCAAGTCTAGAGGAGTTCCAGGCCCAAGTCAGACTGATTTCTGTGTGGAGGGAAGTGGGAGCTTGGGCTTATACCCGAGTCACAGCCAGGGCTTAGTGTTCCATATAGACATACTTTGGGAGTTTTACCATGGACTTCAATGGGAGCAGAGTTTGGGCAATGATGAGCACGTCAGAAAACCCAACACTTACTGTTTAAAAAAAATGAACATCTACAAAGAGAACTAAGGGTTGTTTGTGGAAAGTTTACACTTAAGGTTGTTTCCTCTCTTTGCATGTAGAACCAGCTACATTTTTTTAGATTTCAGAGAGCCAAACTGTGGCAAATACCAGCTGGTCCAAGTAGCAGGTGGTACTGAGTCTCAATACCAAATGGTGAGTTGTATAAGGTCTGGTATAGTCTTTAGGATGGTGCCACTGTAGTTGGTCTATTCCATTGGCTGTTGTGCAGAGCCCCACTTCTCCACCTGCCTCTGCTCCCTTTGGGGTGCTCTTTGACCCCCATACCATGCTAACAAAGTAGTCCTTGTGCTCCACAAACCATAGGGACTGCAGTTGTGACAGATCTTTGCATGGGCCACACAAAAAGGCAGGGGCATTTGCAGGCTTGAGGGTGCTGCCAGTGATTGGAAAAGCCACATTAAAGGACAAACCACAGAAAATTAATTGCTCTCCTATTAAAATAAATCAATATTTAGGTTTTAACAGGACAGTTGTAACTGCTCGAGCCACTTTGCTGAGGTGATTTTGCAGCTTTAAAGTACCCCCTCAATTCACAGCCAGAGGTAAGAATATGGCAGTAAAAGGTCACAGAGTTCTCACAACTTTTGTTATTTGACTGTCTCATAATGTAGTAACCTAAAAAAAAAGTGCCCAAAATAACTAATGGGGCTACAGGAACTAAAAGCCCCACTTCCTCCTTACCAGCAGCCCTCACTCTCATGTCTCCTACTTTTCTAATGCAAGCAGATTTTCAACATTAAAAAATTGGGGGATGTCATAAATATAAGGGGAAGGGTAAACCCCTTTGAAATTCCTCCTGGCCAGGGGAAAGCTCCTCTCACCTGTAAAGGGTTAAGAAGCTAAAGGTAACCTCGCTGGCACCTGACCAAAATGACCAATGAGGAGACAAGATACTTTCAAAAGCTGGGAGGAGGGAGAGAAACAAAGGGTCTGTGTCTGTCTGTGTGCTGCTTTTGCCAGGGACAGAACAGGAATGGAGTCTTAGAACTTTTAGTAAGTAATCTAGCTAGGTATGTGTTAGGTTATGATTTCTTTAAATGGCTGAGAAAAGAATTGTGCTGAATAGAATAACTATTTCTGTCTGTGTATCTTTTTTGTAACTTAAGGTTTTGCCTAGAGGGGTTCTCTATGTTTTCTAATCTAATTACCCTGTAAGATATCTACCATCCTGATTTTACAGGGGGGATTTCTTCATTTCTATTTACTTCTATTTTCTATTAAAAGTCTTCTTGTAAAAGACTGAATGCTTTTTCATTGTTCTCAGATCCAAGGGTTTGGGTCTGTGGTCACCTATGCAAATTGGTGAGGCTTTTTATCCAACATTTCCCAGGAAAGGGGGGGTGCAAGTGTTGGGAGGATTGTTCATTGTTCTTAAGATCCAAGGGTCTGGGTCTGTAGTCACCTAGGTAAATTGGTGAGGCTTTTTACCAAACCTTGTCCAGGAAGTGGGGTGCAGGGTTTTGGGAAGTATTTTGGGGGGAAAGACGCGTCCAAACAGCTCTTCCCCAGTAACCAGTATTAGTTTGGTGGTGGTAGCGGCCATTCCAAGGACCACGGGTGGAATACTTTGTACCTTGGGGAAGTTTTGACCTAAGCTGGTAAAGATAAGCTTAGGAGGTTTTTCATGCAGGTCCCCACATCTGTACCCTAGAGTTCAGAGTGGGGGAGGAACCTTGACAGGGGACCAGGGAGAGGTGTCCTGGAAAAGGATTTTGGTGAGGGATGAGAGAAGCTAATGGGGACAATGGAGGAAAAGAGCCCTCCTTCTTTCCCCAGCTCCTTAACTCCCCACCCCTCTTTCCACACTGAAAAGTTGTGACATTTTACAGTAAGAACAGGAGTGGATGAAACAGTGTCCACTCTCTATGACTGTCAGTTTTCTTCCAATTCCAGCATCTAACTTCTCTCTCACCCACTCCAAGGTAGCTCCTATCCTACCAGCTTCCACTCACCCACGTCCCTTCAGCCACACATACCACCATTCACCCAAACTCAACCCATCACCTCCTCCCAGCTACACAGTCCCTTAAATCTTCTAGACTACCTCCAACACAACACTCACTGCTCAAAACACCTCAACCAACCACACCCAACATTTAGCTCCTCCCTCATACCCTACCTTAGAATATCCACCTTTCCTTCCCAACTTTATCATAGTTCAGAACCCTTCTCCCCAGCTCTTAAGTCCCCCCACAGCACCATACTTCAGGACACCGTCCTCTTCCCACCCTCCCCAAACTCACAACTCCTCCCATCTCATGCTCAGAAACCCCTCTTCCCCACCCTCAGGTTCTTTATCCTTCCACTCCAACCTTCTGGCTCAGAATCCTTCTTCCTCCTACTTGATACCCAGCAAATAAACCATTATAGAATAATTGAATCATAGAAGATTAGGGTTGGAAGAGACCTCAGGAGGTCATCTAGTCCAACCCCCTGCTCAAAGCAGGATCAACCCCAACTAAATCATCCCATCCAGGGCTTTGTCAAGCTGGGCCTTAAAAACCTCTACAGATGGAGATTGCACCACCTCCCTAGGTAACCAATTCCAGTGCTTCACCACCCTCCTAGGAGAAATAGTTTTTCCTAATATCCAACCTAGACCTCCCCCAGTGCAACTTGAAGATCATTGCTCCTTGTTCTGTCATCTGCCACCACCTTGAACAGCCTAGCTCTATCCTCTTTGGAACCCCCCTTCAGGTAGTTGAAGGCTGACATCAAATCCCCCCTCATTCTTCTCTTCTGTAGACTGAATAAACCCAGTTCCCTCAGCATCTCCTCGTAAGTCATGTTCCCCAGCCCCCAATCATTTTCATTGCCCTCCGCTGGACTCTCTCCAATTTGTCCACATCCTTTCTGTAGTGGGGGTCCCAAACTGGACACTATATTCCAGATGTGGCCTCACCAGTGCCAAATAGAGGGGAATAATCACTTCCCTCAATCTTCTGGCAATGCTCCTATTAATGCAGTCCAGTATGCTGTTAGCCTTCCTGGCGACAAGGGGACACTGCTGACTCATATCCAGCTTCTCATTCACTGTAATCCCCAGGTCCTTTTCTGCAGAACTGCCGTTCTCCAGAACAACCATTGCTGGGCTTGAAGAAGCAGAGGTAGCATGTGGAGATTGTAGCTGCAGGAAGCATGTGTCCCTAGATACTGTGCAACTAATCTTAATTACCCCCACAAAGGTTTGCAATAGTGCTTTCCCTTTGCAGCCTGCAGTCAACGTGCTGTAGGGACTCCAGGTAAGGTGAGACAGGTGGACTGCAGCCACCAAAGCTTCCAGGGAGAGGGGAAGACCCAATCATACCAGGAATTGGGCATTGGCAGTGGATGGAACTTCAGTACAGCAGCCATAATACAAATGCTAAACAGTGTGTATAATATTGCTAATAACTGGCGAGTTACTGATATGTCTCAGCCTCACCATATCCTAGCATCCAGTGGTCCTTGGTTTTGGTATTTTAAGTGGATTATAAACTGCAAATTATAAATGAAGAATAAATGTAACTATGCTTCATTTAGATTCACTGAATTTCAAAGGCACGTGCCAACAGTGCTATATACCATTTCAATAAACTTTGTTCAAATATAAAGCCAATGGAATCCAATTAAGTAATTTCTCCTGTACATCCTTTAAATTCTTAGGTATTCATAAGCTGATTAAAATTCGTTCTTGAAAATGTTTCCATGTAAAGGATTGTCCTTTGCTTAAAAACTCATGAAACCAGACAAAAACTGCATATTGGTAACTATATTTTAAACCAAAAAAATCTTCACATAATAAATACATCTTATGCACATTAACTTCAAATTTACTTCAGAAAGCTATTTACAATATAAATAATTATAAATGGGAACACTTTGCAAGATATTGTTAACATAGCTAAATTGTGTTTCCTACATTACATTCCAAAGGAAAACTTCAATTACAGATGTTATGCTACAATGTCACTAGAACCTATACATTGCAAGGCATGGCATTTGAAATGTTGGCAATCTTTGTATTTTTTCATAAATATAATCCATGGGGTTTGGAGAGCCGGGGTTTGTTTGGGTTTTTTAAATATGCTGGTCAAAACAAATATGAACATGTCATTATTTCTGAAGTGCCTTTTTCTAGTTTTATGTGCTGAAATACTTACCATAGGGGAAAAAATTACAGTGCTTTAAAAGAACTTTTCCCCATTGACTTTGTTTATTTAGAAATGGGACTGCTGTACTGTTTTATGTGTTAATGAGATTATTTTGTGTGTTTCCAAACTTCCTACTTTTTTAGAGTCTAAGAGCAAAATCACATGCAGTCAAAATTTCAATAAATAAAAATGTTAAAAAATTGAATTTTAAATCCTAGAATCCTATGTTTACCATTTGAAAGGAGAGGTTAAGTAGTGGATACAACCAGCCAAAAAACCTTTGTTTCTTCCTATAATGCCTATATGTTTGATCTTTCCTTTCAAGTATAGTCTCATGGCAGGAGCCATAAATTAACCTTCTTTCAGAAAGGGGTGCATTCTTACCAGTTGGAGCCAAGATTTATCCACACAACCATTGTGTGAATGCACTGAACACCATAGTTAAATTTCCTCGCATGTAATTTTTCACTGTCAGACACTCCAAGGATGCTTTTGGGGAAAGGGAGCTGCACTGTCACTCATCATTCTGCAGAAAATTCTACTTAATTTTCCTTGTTCAAAATAATAATTCCCTTTGGAGCATTGAGCAGTAAAAATATTTTGCTAACCCATGAGCTCCGGGTGCCTTATTCACAAAAAACTGAATGATGTATATGGTACCAGAGTAATAGTACAGCACTGTTGGGGTTATTTTTAAGTGCAGACACTCAGATTACTTAATAGCCATTTTTAATAAAACAATATATAAAATAGATGTTCTAGTTACCTGAATAGCACAGTCTGGATTATTTTGGGGCTAACCAGCATGCGGATGTGTGTGGAAATAAATTCCTCAACCCTGTCCTTACCAAAGTCAATAGCAAAACTTCCATTTCCTTCAATAGGAACAGGACACAACCCTATGCTGCTATGTGTACATTTAAGAGAATTCCATGATAAACCTGAATTGAAATACTTTTGCTACCAGACAATAACCATAACTGCCTCCAAAATACCCACAACTGGGTCTGATCCTAGAATTGTTTGGTGAACAGGAACTCCAATTGAAGCCAAAGGGAACTTTCACGTGGAAGGTCTGAAGCCACATTCTGAGAGCCAGGAGTTAGTTGGACTTTGGCGGTACAATTAAAAGTTGGTGTTTCTGCAGCAGACAGTCAGCTTTTCCAGTGCATCCATGCCTTTGGCAGAAATACCACACAAGGCCATTTCCTGAACATTTTGGGGGCTTCTCAATACCTTTCGGATAAATTGTGGTTCAGGTAATCCTGAAAATTATTGAATAAGTGCTTCATGCCAGGAGAGATACAACTGAACTTCAGATAAGAGGAGGGCTTTGTGGAGTAAATAGTGTTGGATAAATAGGATTTTAAATGTACTACACTGAGTGGTAATACTTGTGGGAACATCATCAAAAAAATAAGTTGGCTACTCCCCAGAAGTAGCCAACCGCAAAATGTCCTTGGGCTTTGGCACCCGCCAATGTTCACCGCTGCCCACATTTTTCTAAACGTATTCAAAGCATGTATAGAAAAAACAATCTGCATTAGTAGTACATGCCATTTGGGGGGCATTTCCCTTTACAGTTTTCATAGTTACATCTTCCAGGTGCACAAAAAAACTAGAGCCAAATCACTAGGAGCCAGATTCTGCTAGACTAGCACCTTACTCCACAAATATATCCATTGAAATCAATAGGACTGCTTGAGGAGTAAGGTTTCTTACTCTAAGTTACGAATTTGTATAAGCTGTGGCCTTAAACTTGTACACTATGCCCACTGAGTGCAACTGTATATAAATGAGAGACAGTTCCATTCTTTTCTTAACATCAAATAAAGACAGAGAAGGCCTAATCCACAGCCCACTGAATTCAATGAAAAGACTCCCATTGGATTCAACAAGCTTTTGATAAGGGTCATAAGCAGTTTGCAGTTTTATTAGCATATTCACTTGGTGTTATGTTTGTTGACATAATGCTATTATGATATAAAATGCTAGCATACTACAGTGCAATCAGTATAGCATTAGATGCACTTGTGGAACTGAAATATACCCTAAAATGTCTCAGATATAAAGTGATACCAATGACCTAATATGATACATTTGAAAAATATCAAAGCAAGTACTGTATCTTGTATTTTCAAATTTTCCAAAATTGCTCATCTCTTTTTTTTAAACATACATTCCTTGAAGGATGTTGAGGATTTTTACATTTTATCACTGAGGTTAAGGGGGAGTTGAACTAAATATGAAGTTCATTAAAGTATGTCATACAATAAGCACTGATGTCATGAACAAGTGTAAGCTTTGTGCCCTACAGGAAAGTACATGTTATACCACTTGCAGTAATGAATGCTACAGTTAAGGTTGCAAACTGACTTTCATTTAGTATCAAGCAGGATATAGTGTGCTGCAGGTCCCTATGCTTACATAATAATTATACTTACAATTAATTTGTAATACTTTTTCAAAATCACATTAAAAGCTCCTTGCCAGCTTTGAAGTAAAGAGAAAATTGTTCCCTCCAAGCTGGCCCTTTAAGGGAGCAGAATGGCCAACCAGATAGCCCGTAACAGGCAAGTGCCTCCAGTCAATGACAATGATACACTAAGGAGGAACAATAGTTGCTTCCATCTTGCATGGGGAATGAGCAAGTGTTCGTCTTACTTGTCTTACAACATGGCTGCAGGTGAAGGGCACCAGATCACTGTATTGATATTTTAAATATTATATTTATTACATTGCACCTTCCTGCATTTGCCATTTTAGTGAAATGAAACTATGGAAAATCTCAGCATAGGAGAAATTTAATTTAACAATAGTTGTTTGGAAACTTTTATTCTATATGGGATCACAGTAAATAGTAACAGAGAATCTTTATTGCATAGCTTACTTGCTTTTTTTAAAATGAAGAATATATATAAACAAACTGTTAGAAGTACAGTCATTTATGAAGGTGCCTTTCATACTGTAATCTAGTATAATATTCATATTTACTTAGAGTCACTTTTGTAATGTACTGCAGTATGCCAAGGGACATATGATAGCATGTATTTCTATTCTGTTTTACTCAGCAAGTCACACTTTAATACTGTACAATGAGTCTCCAAATAAAAAGTTAATACTATTCATAGGTGTAAACTAAATAAAGATGTACCCAAAACTAGACTTATCAAAAATACCCTCTCATTCCTAACTTTTTAGGAACATATAAAATCGTTGGGCTGAATGAAATCCATTTTGGTCCATCCACCCCTTTCAGTTAGCAGTTGTTAGCATTTTCCCCAACAGCATTAAATATTTGCCTTGTTTTTTATCTTTTTTAAAAATTATTTATACTAGCTGCTTCTGTTTATGACCTTTATAGTTCATTCAACTTATTAGGTTTCATTTAATATAATTCTCTCCAAATTTGTTTTGTTCTCATTTTTCCTTGGCTAACATTTAATGCCCTTTGGCTCTTATATCTGCTACTAATTCAAATAACCTTATACTGTTATCTCACCTCTCTTCTATGCAGAACTTTGCGCACATCAGTGACATTCCCTCTAAATCTTTCCTTTTCCAAAGATAACCCAGTTTATTTAAATACTTATTAGATCTCTTTCATTCTCTTTATCTTTCCGCTTTGTGTTCTGCTCTACCTTTTTTATTATGAGCTTTAGATAATAAAGGCCAAATTGTAACATCTTTCTCTTCTGGAAGAGCACAGTATCTTTCACTATGAATGATCACACTGAAGTCAAATGGGATTGCTTGTGATGTAAGAGTATCACAATCTGCCTCAAAGTGATCAGAACTGTATACATCAGTATTCCAAATTGGCTATGTGATTTTTTTGGTTTTCAAGTAAATCTCTACTTGGTGACCCAGATTATTATTATTTTGCTACTGATTAGCCCTGCTTTGGAGATTGATACTTTTGTAATCTATCCAAACTCTCCGAGCAACCTTCTACTTGGTGGACTGTGTTTTATGACCATTGAAAGTAAACTTCCATACATCTATCTTCTTTACATTACAAATTAAGCCATTCTGCAGTGCTCATCTCATTTTTATAACATCCCCCCTCCCCCTGGCCATACTCTAGGTTGGTATAATCAGGAGGGGCCTGGTCCAGCTCCCACTGAAATCATTTGAAGAAGGATTGTGCCAATGACTGTTACTATGATCTTCCCTAGCTGCCCTTTTAAGTGCAGGTGTTATATTAGCTCATCTCCAGTCAACAGTATCTCCCTGATCATGAAGTTTTTAAAATATATTTACTTACCTCATTTGACACATCTCTTAATCTAGGGCAGGTCCATGCAGGCCCAGATGCTGTAGTCAGTCATCAGACACTGGGGTTTCTTATTCCCCATATTCTCTCAAGACCCTGATTTTTCCTGTAGTATCTTTTCTCTCTTCCCCTGGTTACTATATGACTGTTTCTGACATCTCTTCCCTATTTTCCTTTGTGAACAAGACAAGAATGTATGCTTTTTTTCAAAATCACACCCATCACTTCAGTCAACAGGTTACCTCTTCCAACTTTGAGTCCTTACAATCTCCTTCACTTTCTCAATGAGCCCAAAGATTTTCTCTGAATTTATCACAGTCACCCTGCAGTCTTCACTTTATCTGTCTTTGTCTCTTATATGATTCCATTAATATAGTTGTGTTTTATAGTCCTTACAGCCAAATTTCCAGTAATTTTATGCAATTCCTCCTATGGTTCTAACTCACTCCTGATTAGCTCAGCCACTTGGAACTCACAGCATATTTATTGTTACATGGTATACATCACTATATGAGATTAAACTAATTCATCTTGGACCACTCTCTATTTCAGCTCCTTTCCCCCCTTTCCCTTCACTAATTTGCTTCCCTTTCACTTTACCAGACATCTCATGCACTCATTCAGAATGTGATCACAGTTCAAAGTATCTTCCCATTACAATCATATATTCTCAAAACCAGGCTGAGAAATCCTCCCTTTCTGATTCCTTCTTTTAAATATTGCATGAGCAAGCAGTCCAGTGGCCAGTCATAACTATGTTGCTCAATTTATGTCGTTCAAGTCCAGCAAGTGTGTAAGTATGCGTGTGGCTATTCAAGAAAGTAATAATTCTGAAGATCTCTCTCTCTCTTTTCCTTTTGGCTAGTCCTGGACACTTTACATCACTAATCAACATAACATGGCTAGAGTTTAACGAATAAACAAATCAGTTAATGTACCCATTTTATGTGTATTTTGAAAAGATATATGATCCACATTTTTGCATGTAAAGAATGCATAGCTGTTTTGGTGACTAAGACCTGTGGGGCACATGCAATTCAGAGAGTCGGCCCTTGGCAGTATTTTCATCAACTGACTCCAACACAATATGCATGAATTGCTCAGCCGGCCTGCCACAATGTGCTCCCAACACAGACCTCCTCTATCTTCTTTTCTGTATAATGTGGCAGCAACTTTGACTTTAGCTCCATTCACTATAACCCTGAATGCCAATTCCTTTTTTTTTTTTTTTTTTTTACAGTAACTCACTCATCCCCAGTACTTTAGGTTATTCTCTCTAGTGCAGTGTGGTATATCAAATGCTGGTAACAACAAGGGCATTAAAACTTATATATCTTCCAATTATATTTCAAAGATTTTTTTAGAGCACAAAATATTTTAGAAAAAACATCAGCTTCCATTGGTTATTATAACAGATGTCCCTTTGTGTCCTTGTGCTGGATCTTGCTGCATCCTTAAGTGAGAAGTCACATCAAAGTGTGATCCATTACAGCCCAAGGAATAGTTTCTAATGGTTTCACTGTCATATAGATGCTCCAGAGCATATCCAGTTAACGTATAAGCATGCTTGTCAAAGTACTGCCTGTGTGAGGTGTAATAATTTGGAGAAGCTGCTGGATGGTCCCCTGTGGCTTGATGAGGGGACATGTCTGAATGCAGGTAGTCTTTAGCTAGTATCAAACTAGATTTAGAAATGCGGTCGGAATTTGGGCTGCTTATCCTAGACAATGTTGTGGGGCTGTTGTCATAGTCATTTTCATGTGGGCTCATAAGCTTTCCATCTCGTTGCTGGACGTGTTCACAAGGAGAGGTGTTGGCAACTGTAGGAACACGGCAGACATCCCCTGTCAACTGTTGTGGCTGGTAGTTTGCAAAACAAATAGAGTGCTTTTTCCCTGCTCCATTAATGGAGACCAGCTGATCAGGGGTTGTTTTCTGTAACTGAAGCCTGTTTTCTTCCTCTTTAATCATTTGTTGGGTAGCTCTTATTAGCGTTTCAATTTTGCTGGGCTCATGTGGACTACTTTGATACTGCTCAGTACGGTATCGGTCTCCTGATTCACTAGCAGAACCAGGATCTGGGGAGCTAACAACACTGTCCTCATCCCAGTGTCCTCTCCCTGCAGAACAGATAAAGAAAGGGAACAAGTCATCAGTTTTGGTTTGTATGTGGATCTCAGAAAGAAGGTAAACAATCTAAAGTCCTCTTTTTAATGCAATGATGGATTGTGTTGGTCTTTCTGGTTATTGTTTGCTTTACAGTATCACCTGGAGACCCAAACTGAGATAAGTGCCCCATTGTGTATAAAAGACAGTCAGTCCCTGACACAAAAAATAGACAAGAGTCAATGTAAGTACTATTATCTCCATTTTTCAGATGGGGAACAGAAGCAAAGGTTAAGTGGCTTCCCCGAGGTCACAAAAGAAGCCCAGAGAAGAGCCAGGAATTCAAAACAGGTCCCTGAAACCCAGTCAAGTGCTTTAACCTCAAGACCATTCTTCCTACCACATAAGTGTTGTTCTCAAAATAGGCCAATTGAGCTAATTGACCCAAATATATGTGCTTGAGCTCTTAATGCAATATTTCTTCTGCAAAGGATATAAAAAATCAGTTGGGCACAAAACTGCAATTCAGACTTTCTGAGTTCTAGTCCTGGGTCTAACGCCACTAGCCTTGATTTGCCCAATGTACATTTACCACCTTCACCTGTAATATGCAGGTAATGCTACTTCTTCAGAGGGGTGATCTGAGGAGAAAGTCTGTTTGATCAGATTTTGAACCTAAAGGCCTGATTTTCAATGATGGTCTGTAATTTTGGGGTGTAATTAGCACCTCCAGTGAATGACAAGTACAGCTGGCAGCACTTGGCTGTCTAAGTACCTCTTTGCATCGTGAAAATCAGAAAGTGGATTGAGGCTCATCTGAAAATCAGGCCCACAAAAGGCTATATACATTTTTATTCTTCTTCTTATTATTATTAGACTTTTCCCTTTTAACCCCTTCTGTGCTTTAAGATGTCGGTAAAGTATATTATGAATCCAGACACTGGGTTTTTGTGTGGTCTTACATACCACATTATACATGCTGCCTGGCAATAAAAAAGAGAAACAACAAAACAGTTGCCTTTGTGTTCATAGATATAGCAGTTAACGCTGTACTTAGTTTTGTAATGCAAGAATATTTGTTGTCTCAAACCTTTAGAATAGGAAATTTAACAGTGCTTACCTGAAGTTTCCCTTTCTTCAAGTAATAAGGCCCACAGATCTGCTACAGGGAGCATTCAAGTCAGCATGCAATAGAGTGGGTGGAACCAGACCCATCCATCACTGGCAGGAGGGGAGTAACCCTACCCCTGAAGAACCTAACAACTGAAAGAATTTCCATAGCCACGGAGGATAATACCCAACTACAGAGACAATATAATAATGGAACTGGTAAAACACCTGCTAATATGCATGTCCATTGCAGAGCCCAAGGAGGACTTCTGCAAATTACTGAATGCTATGTTTTGCCTCAGCTTATATAAACAATATTGTCTGGTTGGGAGGGCAGGATCTGTGGACCTTTATTACTCAAAGAAAGAAAATTTTCAGGTAAACACAGATAAATTTTTCTATTCTTCTTTGTATTAAGGTCCACATATCTGTAAGAATGGGATGTCATCACCAGTGTGCCTCTAGCATGGGTGATAAAGTTAATAACTGTGGGCAAATATTATATACACTCCACTCTCAGCGCATAGCTGGGATACTGTGCTGTGGAGCACTGCTGAAGGCAACATCAGTTAGCTGTATGCCCATCACCATAGTATCCAAGCACCTCACAAATATTAATTTATCCTTAATATACACTTCTGAAACAGGGAATTATTATTTATCTGTACTGCAGCAGCACTCAGAGGACCCAGTCAGGATTAGGACTCCATTATGCTGGTCACTGTACAAAGAATAAAGAGAAGATAGTCCTATCTCAAAGTTCTTAACATTAATATCCCCATTTTATAGATGGGGAACTGAAATTTAGCAAAATTACCGACCAGATTCTGAGCAGCCCCTTATCTCCCAAATGGGCCCATTGGCTTCACGTGGATGCTTATGGAGAAAGCCTTCAATGTGAGTGAAGGTATCAGAATTTGTCCCAAACGGATTATTTGTGTAAGTGTTCATCCTCAAGGGTAAGTGGCTCAAAATCTAGCCCTAAGTAACTTGCCCGAAGTCACACAAGATGTCTGAGAGTTTTTCTCTGCCCAAGACGACAGTACCTTTGCCTTTTCTGGTTCTTACTTGTTTAGAAAAGACTTGGTGGATATACTATCTGTCATGGCCAATATACGCCCATTGTTCATGGAGAGAATCAGTTGCCTATGTCCATAACAAATAGTTCTGAGCTCTCATGCTGTACATCTTCTGTCAGGGCCATGTTCCCTGGATTGTCTGTGACCCCTCAAAGAAGTGCCCTATTCTTCCAGGCTGGCAGCATTGTCATAATTGTGTCTGATTTATGAAGCACTTTTCCCACTTTCACTGATGGGTGGGATAATTTGGAATATGGAAGGGACTGAAGAAAATTCTGGAGAGTTCTCAGTTTGTCTGTGGTCCACTGTAGTGTATCTATGCACAATGCTATCATGCCCAGGAGGAACATGAATGACTGTACTAGAGGCACTGTAGTACAACTGACTTCCAGTATGAGTGTTTACAGTTTGTCTTGCCACTCCTCCAAGAATATCACCCTATGCTTATTTGGAATCCAAATCTTACACTGAGCATCTAGGATCACTTTAGCTCTGGATGGGACCGTGAGGAAGGGATAAATATGGTTCCCTTCTTGTTTGAGAGCTATTATTAGGACCATTAGTGTCTTTGCACACTATCCAAAAGGTAAGGACTTGTGTTGGAAGTGATGTTATCCTTTGACATAGCATGATAACTTTCTGTGGGATGGTAATGGTAGAATATGGACTTATATACCTTTCGGCTACAAGCAACAGAAAATTATTGCTGATTATTGCTAGGATGAATTTCAGAGTCTCCATCTTGAATTTCCATTATTTTTAAATGTGTTCAAATGTTTAAAATCCAGCACTTCGCTGCTTCTGCCCAATCTCTTTATAACTCTTTGTGAACAGGATGGAGCATAGGTCTTTGCCCTCCTCGTAAGAGGAGACTGATTCTATAGCCCCTTATCTATACGGAGAAGGTGTAAATAGCTTTTTCCTCTCCCATTTCTTTCCTGGAAAGGTTGAGTTAGAGTAGAAAATGAATCGGTGTCTAGGTCTCTTATGAAATTCTAATGAGTATCTCTTCTGGAGAGGTCCAGGACATGTTTATCCAATATGAACAGTGGCCATTGTTCTGCACACTGGAAAGGATATGATATTAAGGAGGCTGGATATTGTCTGATAAACTACAACTTCCTCCAATCTGTTCTTTCTCTCTCTACTGTACTGGTTTTCCCTCTAGTTGTACAAAGAAAGGCTTTTTAATATTTGAAATGTGGCTTTTTCTCTCTTCTTTACTGCCTGCCAAAGGCTAATGTTCTTTTGTCTTCTCCAAATACTCTACTCCCCCACCCCACCCCACCCCGGGAGTTTGTCAGTTCTCCAAAATGCATTCTGAGAGAGTATTTTGAAACACATGAGAGATGTTCTCTTGCACTTGTGCTTTCTACAAGGGAAACCAGAAGCAGAACATTGTATTGTAACCTATTGTTCTTGCTGAGAAATGTAGTGCATCAAGTGATGCATCTAAAACCAATTCTGTCACCAAGAAGATTTTTCAGACAAAGGGCCCTAGACCACAAGTTTCGTTGGTCTTGAGGAGAATGAGATGCTAAAACATCTGTCCATGAAAAGGTAGAGCAGGCAAAATATTTGGAGGCAGTTGAAGCCCTCAAGGTTGGCCAAACTGGCCTCATAATTTCTTCTAAGGCATGAATCAACTGTCCAGTCCACAGAACCCTTGGAAGAAAATCCCCCTTTGTGGGGATCGCTGTGTCCTTTACAAGAAAGAAAAGAGCTGAGTTCATTTGGGGGAGAAACACCACATTTTATGTAGACAAAGGTACTTTTTAGAACCTTTTGTCTTGTTTGTTTTAACCTTTCTTGGCTTTGGAGGAGACACCCATTTCTCCTTAGTGACATCCTCCAGGGCTTCATGAAGAGGGATGTATGGTTCCAGTTTAGATCCAGATGAGAAATATTGTGTAGTCTTTTCTGAGGAGATACAAGAGGTTGATTCCAGTAGTTTGGAAGTATCTTTCCTTGACTCCTTCCGTGCTCTGATCTTCTGATGCTGATCTTTGTGGGGAAAAGATGTGGAGTTGCCACTTGCTATTTCTCCAGCATGGCCTGCCCTGGCACAAGAGGCCTAGGTGACTCCTGCCTGGAATGAACCATTACTGAGGGGCCTGCCCACAAAAAGAGGGGAGAAGTGTAGAAGGCACATTAATTTTGCTTTCCCCTTCTTGCTTTGACCACCATTATTAGCTTGTTATGGGTGACAATGCACTGTCACCACTCAAGTACACCTCAGAAAGAGAGAAGAGAAAAATCACATTCTTACCCAAAGAAGCAGCTCTGGAAGCAAAGTTCAAATGTTTTAAGTCCAGTCAGTTCAAAGGGGGGTTGTTTGGGGAAAGACTGATGCTCTGTAGTAGTGTGGTTTGGAACTGCCTGTCTGCAACTGTGGAGGCAGAATGAAACTGGTAGGTTCTTCAGAACATGGGGCATTCCCTTCCTGATAGTGACGGAGAGGTCTGGTTCTGCCCCCAAAGCTACATGCAGGCTGAAGATCCACTGTAATAGATCTGTGGAGCTTCATACAATGAGGAATTGGCTCCATGTCTAGTTGGCAGCCGGTGTCAAGTGGAGTGCCCCAGGGGTCGGTCCTGGGGCCGGTTTTGTTCAATATCTTCATAAATGATCTGGAGGATGGTGTGGATTGCACTCTCAGCAAATTTGCGGATGATACTAAACTGGGAGGAGTGGTAGATACGCTGGAGGGCAGGGATAGGATACAGAGGGACCTAGACAAATTGGAGGATTGGGCCAAAAGAAATCGGATGAGGTTCAATAAGGGTAAGTGCAGGGTCCTGCACTTAGGACGGAAGAACCCAATGCACAGCTACAGACTAGGGACCGAATGGCTAGGCAGCAGTTCTGCGGAAAAGGACCTAGGGGTGACAGTGGACAAGAAGCTGGATATGAGTCAGCAGTGTGCCCTTGTTGCCAAGAAGGCCAATGACATTTTGGGATGTATAAGTAGGGGCATAGCGAGCAGATCGAGGGACGTGATTGTCCCCCCTATTCGACATTGGTGAGGCCTCATCTGGAGTACTGTGTCCAGTTTTGGGCCCCACACTACAAGAAGGATGTGGATAAATTGGAAAGAGTCCAGCGAAGGGCAACAAAAATGATTAGGGGTCTGGAACACATGACTTATGAGGAGAGGCTGAGGGAACTGGGATTGTTTAGTCTGCGGAAGAGAAGAATGAGGGGGGATTTGATAGCTGCTTTCAACTACCTGAGAGGTGATTCCAGAGAGGATGGTTCTAGACTATTCTCGGTGATGGAAGAGGACAGGACAAGGAGTAATGGTCTCAAGTTGCAGTGGGGGAGGTTTAGGTTGGATATTAGGAAAAACTTTTTCACTAGGAGGGTGGTGAAACACTGGAATGCGTTGCCTAGGGAGGTGGTGGAATCTCCTTCCTTAGAAGTTTTTAAGGTCAGGCTTGACAAAGCCCTGACTGGGATGATTTAATTGGGGATGGGTCCTGCTTTTGAGCAGGGGGTTGGACTAGATGACCTCCTGAGGTCCCTTCCAACCCTGATATTCTATGATTCTATGAATTATCTGAAGCATCTGGAATAAAAGTTAAACTAACAAACAAATCAAAACCAAGCTCTATTTTCAGCTTTTTTTGATTGTCTGTGGTAAAAAAGTGATAAATATATTTTTATCATATCTGTAAGAACTACACTATATCCATAAATAATATTTTACATTACACCATGAGCATGATCACCAACAATTATAACATGAGAAATTGATTTTATATATATATATATATATGTCTGTAGCTACTGTGAAATCAACTCACACATCTCTGTTCTCATATTAGGAAGAAAAAGCTAGCTGAACTCATGAATATCAGCATTAGGGAGCAGAATACAAGGAAGTGCCATAGCTTATCACAAAGAGAAAGCTGCAGAACAGTACTAACCAAAGCAAATTAGAGACCTCTATTCTTCCTTCTCTTTCTTTCAGACTGTATTTCCTTGAATCTGCTATTTCATTTTCTCTCTCCGCATAATTTTTTTCTTATTGGAATGAAACAGTACCTTTTCTTTCTGAACTTATAATGCCAGATGCTAAAAGTCAATGGAGCTATGCCAATTTACAAAAGCTGAAGATTTGGCCCTATATAAAGTGCTATGATGGGTTCTTTAGGTAATACCTAGTGGTGCAATCCAGTTCTTTTTTCAATATGCACAATTACTGCAACAATGGACTGCCACAAATAGTCTATAATTATCTCTATGCTTCTCATGGCTTTTTTTTTTTTTCGCTAATTTGTATATGAAACATCTGCAGCACAAGGTAGGTTGTGATGGATAACCCTCAAAAAGTTTGGAAGTACAATTTGGTTTGGATAAGCACCTGGTATTCTGAGTGTTTATGTGAATTTTATCTAAACCTCTTGACTCTATCAAATCAAGATCAGGGTTTCTTTTGAAGTTTCCAATACTCCTTGCCCTTACTCTGGCTGGAATTACTTGGAAGAAACTCTTCCTTGGGTTTTTTATCCAGCATATTTACTTCTAGTCCAAGACAGGACCAGTGGAAAGGATCAAAACTTTAAAAAGTAAAAAAAAGAGGGGGAAAAAATATCTCCAATTTTTTTCAAACTTCAAAACATATTAAATTTAGGTTTGGTTCTGGATAAAAGTTTGGGTTAGTTCTTATTCTATCCAAACTTGCACAGCCTTCACTCAAGGTAATAAAATACATATGCTAAGAGCACTTCTTCACATGTTTGCTATGATTTCACTTATTATGTGTTCCTAACTAAATTTCACATTTAAAAAAATATGGAACAAATAGAATATTTTATTATTTAGGCGAGATCATCAAAAGCCAGACTTGCACCTTTACAACTCCGAGTTCATACACATGGACCCTGACATGAGCACACACATCAGGAATCACATGTATACAAGTCGGGCATGTTCAAGTCAGTCGTTTGAAATTCTGCCTCTATACTGCAATACCATCATTTCAGCAATTATCTCTTACCATGTATTCTGTGAACTGAAGTGATGTGGGGCATGCTGTTTTCATATGCTTCTCTGCTTTCAGGGGAAGTTTTTGTCAGGGGCAATGCTGAACGAGAACCCCACCAAGTATCCCTTCCAGGCTGTGGTGTGCCCAGGAAATATCTACCAGCCTCACACCTGCCTCCTTCACAGGCCTGAGTATGGAAATGTCTATCATCGGTCAACCTGGAATGGTCAAGTGCAAAACCATAGCAGAGAGAGCTGCGGTCTGAGTACTGTCTATAGGCACAGGAGACGTCATGGTGTTGAGAGCTTGGCCTTTCAGCAGGTTCCATTAATTGTGGAGAGGCAGTATCAGTTAGTGGACTTCCACCCCATTGGCTCTCATGGTCAGATTCAGATCTTTCTGTGTGAAATCCAGAATACTGTAACACAAAAGGAAAGGCAGAGGCATAACTAAACCAGAACAAGACAACATAAGCAACTAGACTGGGGGAAAAGGTTGCTCTTCTTCTGATGGGGACACATCTCACAGTCTTTTCCTGTACAGCATTCTGTGATGAGCCCATACCCAACAAGGCAGACATTAGAAAAGTCTGAAAACATTCCCCTCTCCCCTTTAAAAAGCCCTCTTATGACTTGTAAAGTCTAGCTCACCAAATTCAACACTGATGTTCAATAGTTCAATACTTCAGCTCCCTTCTTGCATTCAAAAGCAGTTTTAAAATGGATTGAAATAACCTCTTGCCCTGGACATGCGCTCATCTCCAAACCAAAATTGAACCTGTTTTGAAATTCCTATTTCATGATCCCTATCCCTTCCACATATCTCGCTTTCTCACCTGTGGTGGCAGGTCTTCTCAGAGTTTCCTTTCTCACCCACTGCTGATGGAAAGGAAGGTTCCGGGGCACTCAGGGATTTCAAAATACTGTGGAGAAAAGCTCCAGAGTGCTCCTAAATTTTAAAGCAGTGGATCAGCAGGACCCCAAAGGGTTACACTGCCCTCCTGCATGAAAGCAAGGAAACAAACTACTGGAGACTATTTACCAGAAGCGGAGACTATTTACCAGAACAGGGGAAGAGGGTTATCTGGTCACCCCCACTTGAGAATAGTACTGAATCGTGGGGGAGGAGAGCACAAAAGGCAGACAGAATCAGGACCTGTCAAGGAGGAGCAAGATATATGGGGCCAGTTGGAGCAAGGCTTGTGCTTAGCGAGAATTAAAGGTAATGCTACATTTAAGATAAGCATATGAATTTCTGGATGCTTTTCTGAAAAAGTAATGCTTATTATAGCTTATGAATATTTCTATTAATTTGTGCCATCAAAATATATGGATCATTTTCTTACATCAGCTATACCCAAGATCATGGAGTGGGATGGGACCAAACATGCAACTCTCATCTCTCTAGTACTGCATATCAATGCCACAAATTGTAAGTTTAAAAAGAAAAAAAAAGAGGGAAAAAAAGATCTCCAATTTTTTTCAAACTACAAAACATATTAAATTTAGGTTTGGTTCTGGATAAAAGTTTGGGTTAGTTCTTATTCAATATGCTTAAAAGAACCTGTAATTCTCAACTCCTCTCACTCCCCCGGTAAATACCCAGTAACCTTTTCTTTTGGTACAAATCAAATCTCTTTCCTAAAAACATAAGCTACCATCTCTTTCATTAAACTGAGTTGCTATGAAACTCTTCATTATCAAACAGAATCAAGGTCAATGCACTTACCAATCAAAACTACTGACCATATGTTTAACTTCAGGAAAGTTAAACCATCTGTGCAACTCCAGCAGTGGAACTATTTGGGTAGGAAGGGGGGCAGGGTTGTGTGTGTGTTTTTAATTGCTTATTTCTGCAGCATTTTGAGTTGTGAACTTTGTTTGCTGACAAAAAAGGCTAATATGAGTCTAACCGAGAAATGGTAGCAGCTTTGCATAGGCCAATCATGTTTTGTTATTTGTTCACAAAAGAAAATTCAATGCAAAAAGACCTACATACAGACTTACGGGCAGAAGATATGCGGGGTAGAGTAAAGACTAACAGTCCAGTACAACCCTATTTATCTCTCAGTCTTAGGGGACACCAGACCCTTTCAGATATATAGGGTTTTAGATGAAGGTGAGGGAACAAGAGGCAACAAATTAGTCTCTTTAAAACCAGTCTGGAAAACCATCCAACATTCTGAGCCTGGGATATAGGCTTCTCGGCCTTTGTTGGCTGCCCTTAGCTGGGATATAATATCATGATATTATATCTTACTCTAGCTTAGCTCACATAAATGGACTTCAGTTAGCTGTGAATTTTTGTTAATTGGTGTAGCATTGTGTGCCAAACTAGTAAATAAACTCTTCTCTGCTCTTCCTAGCACAAACGTCCTCAAACTTTTCTGTGACAAGGACATAGAGTTTGTTTTGAAATTTTTTCATAAAAAAATTAATTGGCAAAAATACGGCTTTTCAACTAAAACAAAAGTTTTAAAACACAAAAATTTATTTTGGTCACTTTTTTTAAAAAATTTTCCACACAAAAATGGAAACCAAAAAAATGAAAATGCTCCAGTAAAAGTTTTCACTAAAAATAAAAAATGCTTTTTGGTTCAGTTTTTAGATTGCAGTTTTCAAAAACTGAAATTTTTTACCAAAAATAGAATGGTTTCAGTGTTTTATTTTAAAAAAAGATGTTTTTTTTTTTTCCCAAAAAAAGTAAGATTTCACATGAAAAATAACTGGCATTAAACTGGTTGGGAATTTTTTGTCAAAATGAATTTCCAATGGAAAACTGAAATTTTCCATAGAAAGGGGCAGTAGGGGCACCAGGTTTCCAAACCACTACTCCCATGAGGCAATGCTCCACAATGGGGAAAATGCAGTTTAATGATGTACTGACTAGAAATGAAGTGTTTTGACATTCCCAGATCAGAATGTTTAATTTCAATCAAAAATGTCAAAATGTTACATTTCAATATTTCCGAATAGCAATTTTTCAGAATTTCAGTTCTAAAAAAGTTTTTGAAATTTCAACTTTTCATTCCAATTTGGAATAACAACAAAATGTTGAAATGTTAGAATTTCTCACAGGAAAATTCCAAATTTTGCTCAGCTTTCATGGGTATTTTTTTCTCCTGGCTCTATTATGCAGCTATATTGCTACCAACATGGAAAGAGTTTTTGTCACTAATATATATATTTAGGTTGCAGTGACAATTTGTTTGACTTCTGTGGGGATCTTCTTCACATAGGTAAAAATAAGAGTGAATTCAACAGGTCTTACACATTTATCTCACAGAGCAGGGAACTATTCCAAAGGGCACATATCCAATGTGTGAGAAATGCACCAGGTAATGGGCGATATAGCCATGTAACCAAAAACAGCAAGACTTTGTACTTGATGTAAAGGGTTGTTATCTGAGATCTGATCTGGTGCAGCTGCTAGGCCCTGGGCCAAATTAAATTAACACAATGAGTTTTTGTGGCCCACATGGTCTAGAAAGCCTGCCTGTATATGACAGCATATCCTCAGTCCACAGCACAGGCAGACATAACCTAAAACATTTTCTTTTAAAGCTTCTCCACTTGGCATTGTCAGGCTGTCTCTACTGCTGCCTTCCCACCCTTATGTCTTCTGGGAACATGATGTTCACAGGTGGGGATCACTTAGGTGGGTAAGGGTGACTTTCCTCAGTGGTAGTTGGAGTAGGGTTGTAAAGCAGCAGCTCCAAGCTCTGCTGAAACAGAAATGAAAATGGCACCTCTCAAATTAAAATTAGGCTCAATTAGCCCAAGTGATGAAAGGGCACAGAAAACTGAATTTGGTTTCAATAGCAATCTGGCCAATCAGAAGCACTGAAACCATTGTTTTCTGTAAAGAAACTGCTCCTGCATAATTGAAAGTGTGCTGCTTTGCTCATTTTTCTCCGTGTCTGCTCTCAGGCAGTACTTTTTAGACATGTGGCTTGTCTAATCAAATTAGGAGATAAAGGTTGGGACAAGATGAAGGACTTCTTTGGCCTGAGGCAACACCTGAAATCAATCACACCTTCCAAAGCTAAAAATATAGTTGGCAGAAAAGGAACAACTACAAATTCAAATGATCTATTTCAGACCACTTCCAGTCCTCCAACGGCTTCCTGCTGGGCTGCCAGCTCCTGATAGACTGACCTGGCACTTCCAGACACTGGAGCTGTCTTCCAAAGCACTAGTTCAGTGTGCCAGCCTGATGAGAAGTGATCAGAGGATTTGCATCGACCCAGCAAGGGATCTTTTGGACTCACTGATGCTCCTTTTATCCCAGGAGAATTTTCGGGAGGGTTTTATTTTGGGGGATAGAAAGAGGAAGAAATCAATCCTCCCATGGCTATCTAAAGCTTAGTTTAAGAGAGGCCATAAAAATGTAGTAGGCTACAATATTTTTGTCACTTTCCCCCATCAGACACATACCTGATCTCTCATGCCATAATACCGAATACAAGTGTCTCTCTGGCATCAGCCCCCATCCTTCCATAGATAGCAACAGCAGCCAGCTTCACACACAATGCCAGATGTTCATGCAATGGATGTTACAGTTACCTAATTTCCTGGCAGCCTGCTCAGGTTTTTATCATTATAAACTGTTAAATATATAGTGAAATCCTCTCAGAGTGGAGTCCTCTTTTCCATGAAAAACTTTCACTAGATGCGGCATTAGCAGCTTTTCCTCTTGATTTGTGTCTTAGCCATGAGAAAAAACATCACAGATGCGGGCTGCATTGTACTAAGAACATATGCATGCTTTTAAATCACTTTTATCTTACTTTTTACTAATGTAACCCTGAAATGTAAAATATGTTCTTTTTGTATTCACTATTATAGGCAGAACAGATGGTGAAAGGCTTAGATTAAAGTAATACAGCATGTCCATTAAAATAACCCCCACTGCTGGTAAGTCTTCACCAGATCAGGAGTTATGTTTACTATAAAAAAGGGTTTTGCTTTGCTGTTTGGAATACATTGATAGTTGCCAAAGCTTTAGGCTACAGCAAGAAACAGTAAACAAATAAGAGGCTGTCCAGCAGGGGCCCAATCCAAATGTCCTTACATAGCCCTTTAAAACAGTGGGTGATTTGGCTGAGTGAGAATGAGTAAGGGCTGCAGAATGAATCCCGACCATTCCTTTTTAGTGGAAGTAGAGCAAAATTGGCATCAACATCAATTGCATGGCAACTTAGCAATAATTAATGTGCACTTATAGGGTATTGTTATTGCTACAGTAAAAAAAGTATATGGTCTAATAATTACTAAAAACCCAACAGCTATTGAATATATCTTCGCCAAAGAGAACTAAGGAAGAGGTTTAGATGAAACAATAAAGGTTGATCAAAATCTGACCATAAAATGTTTCTATCAGAGGCTGAGAACTTTCAACTTTTCCTTTAAATGATCATTACTAATGGAAGATTAAACTCCAAAGCAATGGTTCAGACGATCACAATTAAAATGTTTTGCCAATCTTGTTGCTATTTCCTGTGTACAGAATAAATGAGGCCTAGGGCTAGCTCTTTGGGATATAGAATAAATGGAGGTCCAGAGCTAGATTTTGGGAGAACCCAAATAGATTTATAGTAATAGGGCAGAGGAGGAGGAAAGGGACATCCTTTAGCCAACTCAGTCATTCTTTTCTCTAATAACCCCATCAGTCTCTTATCCCTTCTCCTATATTTAATCAGGCTTCACAAGCAGAGTACTGATCAATGCATTCAGACAGCAGCAAACCCCACAATCACATAATGAATATTGGTCTGCCCTTCTCCCATCCTGAGGCAGGCTTTGCAGGTCCCTGTTCTGCTATAGTCAATTTGAATTAAACAAATTCTGACAAGAATTGAAATTCGACAAAGTCACTTTTAGTGAAAGAGAGTCTAGTAGAAGGATTCTGCTCTGCAAATACCCTAGTCCACCTTATTCAGCGATAACGTGAGGTTTGAGAAAAATTTTAACACTGTGTTAAGTGAGCCGAGCTCCTCTCCTCCTGCCCAAGTAATGACCATGCAACTGAGACTTATTAAAATCTGTTTTTCTTACAGTCCCCATCTCACGTAGCTGTCCTAGTGGTACACAGCTGGCAAAGGAGTAGATTCTCAGGCATCACTCAGTAAAGCATATTTTTCCCCGTTTTTCTTCTAAGAGTAAGGAAGCAAGGCAAAAAAAAGAAAAGTACACACATTTAAAAACCATCAAAAATACCCACTGACAGCTGGGTAACCCCAAGGGATCTCCATGTCCAATGGCACTAATTTTAGTAAGAATCTCCCCCCTCCAAAAAAAAAACAACAGGCTCTGTATGTGAGCCAAAACCCTTACCGTCATTTTATAACCATGCTTTTGAGTCACTCTCCAATTCTCCACAACTGAGTGACAGATTATGTGGGCTGGAAACTGATGGGCACAGGCAATACCACCTGCTGCAAGTTCTTTACAACAGCTTTGGTTGGTCTTTCAACAGTTTATTCAGTGACTGGAAGGGATGAGGTACAGACAAGCTGCCAGCATTGCTTGTGGCGGGGTGCTATAATATACAGTATGACTGTTTTTCAATAAATTGACAACCAGCACTGTTGCCGCTTTATGTATGACAAAACCTCTGGCTTTACTACCAGTTTAACTAGTGATAAGGATGTAAATTGAATTGGAGACTAGCCATTCAGGCAATAACCACTACTAAATTAAGGCCCAAATGCATGAGGGTTGCTAAAGGTGCTAACTAACGAAAAATGTTGGTGGCAAGGAAGAGGAATCTGTATGGATACTAATCTCACGTAAGAGAGATGAAACTAAGAGTAGTGAACACTATCAAGGGACAGTGCCAAACAATGGATGAGTTCAGATGTCCAAAAGATAAAACAGTTGAATATCTCATTGGGAATATTTTGTAGATACAATTTCTCAAAATTGTAAACACATTTTATTAGAACTGTTCATTGTGGAGCATTCAAGAGGAAAGGCTCTTCTGGAACAAGTCCTGAGTAACACACACAAGTGTAATGTGATCAAAATATGAAGTAACAGTAACTATAATGGCCATTTTCAAAACTGGCTTCACAAAGTTAGGAATCTGAGTTCACCCTGAGGTGCCCAAATAAGTATCCCCATTATCAAAATTGCTTGATACCCAGCAGCTCTCACTGCAGTAAGTTAAAACTGCTGGGTCCTTTTGAACTTTCGAAAAACAGGCCACTTATTTAAGCACCACAGTATGAACTCGAGATACTCACTTTAAGAACCCAGTTTTGCAAATATTTGTCTTGCAGGGGAATCATATCAAGAGGTAACACTATGAGCCAAATATTCAACTGGATTCCTTACAGGCATCCACAGTTATCTGACTGTGCACCGCGTATTCATGCAAGTATCTCCACTTGGGGCACTTGAGTAAGGCCCACAGGACTGGGCTCAATATTTGGTAGCCACAACAGTTTGTATGCTCAACAAACCATACCTTCCTGATCAAATATGGAGTTCTGTGCAGCCAAAGAGTTGTATGAACAGATTTTTGCAAACGTGTCTTTGGAGAGCCATTGGAAAATTGACCCCACACAATAGTCAGGAGATTTTTTTTAAATGTAAGCCTGAATATGAAAAAAAGGGAATTAATGTCTATTGAAACCTAACACCATCTGCCTGTGTTTCCTTTTTCCATTCACAACTTTGTGCCTGGAGGAACCTTCTTCCTCCAGTGCACCAAGCATCATCCTGACCCTTCCAAGAAACTCACTTCTTTTAGCAAACATTTCACCACTAGTCTCCACTCACGTGCTTCCTACTGCCTTTCCTTCTCCTGATAATTATAGGGCTAGAAAAATAGCTTATGAAAAAATAGGATCATACCATAACTGGATCATTCAAATGGGCACAATTCAAAGTCCCCAGATACCAAACAACAAAAATGCTACACCAAGAGCTTTTTCAACTCTCCAGTTGTCACTCACCTATGAAATCCCCACCATATATTATTGATGATGATGATTTATTGATGCTGCATCATACTGTACATGGTATTTTACAGACAATTAACAACACATCCCTACCCTCAAGATCTTATAGTCTAAGGACCCAATTCTGCCACCCTTTACTCATATTGAGGAGTACTTTCCTCAGCCCTTTCTAATTTCCTGCTTGAAAGTCAGTCAAAATCAAGTTATGCAGTAAAGAAAGCTTTGTAATATAAATATGTTGTTCAAAGACAGCTACCTGTGGATACGGTGATGTCCTTGATTTTGACTTTGTGCTTGAGAGCCGTGATTTGCTTCCCTTTCTATTGTCCGTTATGGTTGGAGTTGAATTTGCGTATGAGAATGATGGCTTGGTTGCTGTCACTTGATCCAGGGAGAGTTGTAGTCCTTTATATTCGGTATCCCTATTAAAGGCAGAAGTAGAAGACATAAACTCACTCAATATCTTAGTCAGACCCGTTTTCTTGTTTGATGGGGGATGGAAACAATTAGTATCTGGGGTGGGGACATCCAGGACAACTGTATAGCTTTAGTTTTTCTCTACAATATGTATAATTAGAAAAGCCTAAAAATGAAACTAATGTCTCATTCTATTATACAGAGAAATAGTGGACTCAGAAGTAGAGCTGGTCAGAGAAACTTTGACATAACCATATTCCATTGGAATATATGGTTCCTTTGAAATCAAAATGCTTCATAAGATTGGTTGGTTGGTCCCAGAATTTCATTTTGGAAGGAAAACAGGATAAAAGTTTTGCCAGTGTCAAAACAGACTGTTATGACATTTTTTAAACAAAATATTTCAATCACCCCAAAATGAATTTTTTTTCTGGAATTTTCCTTCACAGAGCATTTCAAAAATTTCAGGTTTCACTCAGATTCAGAGCCAAAAAAATCTTCACAAAACGGAACTCCTGTCTTTCGCACAGCATTACTCAAAAGATGTGCAGACAAGTAACAAACGCTCTGCTATGCAGTTATCAGAGAATAAAAGAATAAAAGAAGGGGCCAGATTCTCCAAAGTTGAATGATCGCACGTACACACTGTCAAAGCTGTTTCTTTGCTCAAAGTGAATGTTAAAATACACTTGTTTAATGTTTCATGATAAAATCATTCAGAACACTATGTTACTGGGAGGGAGGGGAGAGGAATCCTCCACTCCAAAAAATATGCATATTTCACGGTCTAGGTAGAAGCTGGCAGTAGCTATGGTGGCACACATTTAAAAAATGACTTTCCTATGATTATTTCATGACTCTAAAAAATGTCTACACAAAAAAAAGTGTCCCAGTTTTTTTATTTTGAAAATATGGTTACCTTATACACTGCATTCTCCCCATCTTGGAGCTCCACTTTCTTCAGTAATACAAAGCAGTGATGATGGGGACTTTTGAAAATATTACAAGGCAGTGAGTTTGTAGCTATGCAGTTAAAGGGGTGTGGATGGTGGATTTTGTTTTTTTTTTTAAAACTGACATATATACAACTACCAGTGACAGAACAGTAAATCAAGGGATTTGTGAATATTATTTTGGCAATCTCTGAATTCAGACTGCTGTGATTTGTGAGATCATGAATATTGATGAATATTTGTGAATATGTTTGCAAATCGTGAAACTTTCACAAAATATCCACCCAAAAATTTACTATTCATTATTCCCCCGTTTAAAGATCTTCAATAATACAATCAGGGAGAATTAAAAAAAAATACCATAAAACTTAAATGACGAATCACTGAGTAGCCAAAAATACCAGTTCACAAAGTCAGAAGGTTATTTACTCCAACTTTTTAGTGAATAGTGTATACAAATACATTCTAAGAAAATCAGCAATAGTTCATACTGAAAAAAGAAAAAGGAGTACTTGTGGCACCTTAGAGACTAACCAATTTATTTGAGCATAAGCTTTCGTGAGCTACAGCTCACCTCATCGGATTTGCTCACCAAAACGGGGATAAATTCTTAGGATAGAATTATGTCCTTGATCTATGTGACTCTGTGAGGAGAATAGGAAGTGAGCAGCCCCCATCTTTCTGCATGATCACGTAGAACCTACTCTGATCATGTCTGTGGAGAAGGAAGAAAGTAAGAAGCTGCATTCCTCATCCTGCCTCCCACAAACCAGCAGGGAAGTGGGAGGAGCCATGGCTCAGCCTCTCCTTTGTGCCAGTCAACAGAGCAAGAGTAGGACAGGGGAGGAATTGTGACTCACAATTCTTTTCTGGGGCAATGCAATTGCACATTGCCTCATACTCAGAACTGAATCTAAAGGTTCAGTCTAGCCCTTAATGAAAACTATTAACAACAAATCATTCAACAATCTCTACCTACCGTATCCTGAACCATAATCATACATACATTGATGTAAGCCATGCCAGTTAAAAATATACACGAACTGTGCCCCAGCCTCTGCATCTCTCTGCTTAGTACAATGAAACTCTTTCAAATAAATACCATGGCTGCAGGGACAAACCTGATAAATGACTGAAAGCTTCCATATATTCAAATGATTAAATATAATGAATCTCTGAATAGCTACACAAATAAACCTGCTGAACAGACAAATTAATTTATGGTCAATACATCTGTTTCCAGACTAAAACTTGTTTGTACCAGGTAATCAACAAACCTGTTAGTAGAACAGATTTCCTATTGAAGGCCTTGTCTCTCTGACAAGAAACATACCGTACAGTATAAATAAGCCACTGTAATTAGAGCAGTAGCTGGGTACAGTATCTCCCGTTTACAACAGACAGATGTTTCCACAGTGTATAATTAACTTTTTGTAATGCTTAGCTACTTCTTTGAGGAATTCATGTCTCCAAACTGTGCCATATTTGGATCTGTGTTTCAAATACCCCAAATATTGAGAGTGTTTGGATCCAGGATTTTGGTTTGTCTTATTAGAGAAGTAAACCCCAGAAACAAAATTTGGAGCTCTGTTTTTTATCCTCATTAATTTTGGGAGTGTTTGGATTCAGGGTTGTGGTGCAAGCCTATCTCTACGCACAAGGCATCTGTTTCTGCACAGTTGAGTACTACCAATTTTCTCTTCAATTGCATGAAAGGTCAAATGCAATATTAAAATGAAGGATGCTAACATTCTGTAGCTAGTCTTTACGTTTAATTATTAAAACATCCCAATGTATTATCAGTGGTCTTCAAAAAATGTTCATAACTTCCAACTATGACCGAACACCTTTCCAGTGGCAACAGGACAGCAGGGAAAATTAATATTAGGACAAAACTAAGGAGACAAGATGTTCACAACTTTACTGGTAAGCACCAGGGTTGTTTTCTTAGTGTCTCTGTCTTCTGCTCCCCCAGTATCTATATGATTTAAATGGCTAATACAACTTTGTTGGCTATCCACTCCTCCTACTACAACCTAGCCCTCTTAGTTCCATGTCCACCCTGGAACAGAAGCCTTCACAGGAATGCGAAGTACCCCTTCATTATAACAAAGAAGAAGATAAAAGGAGATGGGATGAAATGGCCCCCCATCACTACTTGCATCACAATCCACTACTCCAATACCATCCTCTGACAGCTGTGCCTGTTTAAGGACCAACATTTAAATCTTCCAAGCTACAATGCAGGACAACACTGCCAGGCCCTCAGGATCTGGGGAACTGTAACACCAGCACCTTAAAATGACCTTGAATTGCAATACCCCATCCCTTCCCTAATCTCCACTTATCACTGGGTTGAGAAGATGTCCCACAAGAACACCATACACTAGGATAAATCCTAAAGCTAACTGCTCAGTCAGTAACCTCAGTAAACAGAGGCGAAGAAGAAAATAAGAGCCTGAAGCTCCTGCAGCTGAATGCAAAGTCAGTGGTCACCGTCTATCATCTCATTTTGGATGGAGCACATGGCCCTGCTTACATCATTAAGACATGGTTCAATGCCACCTGCAACCCTACCCCACTAATCCCCACAGGATACTCTACATCACAACTCAAGACAGATTTCAGAATGCAACAGAAAAAAGACAAGACATTGAGTAGCAGTTCTGCTCCCCTCCAATCTCAGATGCAAAAGACAGTTCATCTAAGACACAACAACATCTGATTGAATCCATATGATCTGTGAGGCAAACGATAAAAGGAACATCAGACTGATAGTAAGGTACGTAACTGCAGCTGAAAACTCTGTCATCTTCATGGACGAACGTACAGAGCTGCTGCCCTCCATGGCATTGGAATCCCCCAGATGCCTTGTCTTCAATTACCTCAACCTTCAGATAGACTGTCTCAGTGATACAGTAGCACTTGATCTCATGGCCAATATGAAAACCATAGGATTCTCCCAGTCAGTCTCCAACCTACACATGCAGCCAGACATTATGTTAGATCCAGTATCCAGTGCTAGGCTGAAGATATCAACAACATACCACTGTCCTGGTCTGGTCACCATCTATCCAGGCAGAGGTCAGGGCTTTCCCTCCCTCCCACTAGGGTAGTGAGCAACCAAAGCGGATCTGCTCCTGAAAAACTCCAGAGCTTCCTCAATTTCCAACTCACCCCATTTGAACAAGCCACCCAAATACAAGGCCAATGCACCAATGAGTTAGTACAATACACAGTCACTTTTCTCCACTACTATTGATGCCTTGGCCCCAAGCTAGCCACTCACCCACAGTGATCAAGAAGATCACAGTGGTTCACAGATGAACTACAGCAGATTAAGCACACGGGCACAAAGTTAGAATGGCAGTGGTGCAAAAATACATTCTGACTCCCTCCACCTGCAGCACAAACACCCACAGGACAACTCCACTACTATAACGGAGGCACAACCAGCCTTCTACCCCTCCCCAATTAGCACTGCAGAATCATGGCCAGGCAAGTTATTTTGCATAGTGAGCTGGCTAGTCAGCCCAGACTGCATAGCCCCGACACCAGACCAAGCATTGACTGTTGTGAAGAGCTGTCTCCACTGATAAGATCAACCAAACACATATTGAGCTAACTGGGGAAAAACTCCACCCCAACCAGGTTGTATTATCCATCCCATTACCCCAACTAATTTTGGTCCCATCACACATGCCAAAGCTCAGGAAGCTCTGAAAAATACCAGAGCTACAGATGAAAATGCTCCACGCTCCTGTGAAAAAAATCCATTCCCCTCCTGGCTGGTAATAGCCAGTGAAGAACTATGCCTGCAACTAACAGAAGTAGTCAATGTCTCCTTTCGAGAAGCACAACTACCAAACTCCTTGTAAAATGCAATAGTTATCCCAGTCCTCAAGAATCCAACACCTGGAAGATCTCTCCAGCTAGTGTCCTGTCTCCAACCTCCCATTCCTGGGCAAAATAAGTGAGAATGTAATAATCACCAAATGCTAACATGTGACATCAGCCAACATCCAGGATACCTCACAATCAGGGGTCAGACCAGGGCACAACACAGAAATGGCTCTAGTGGCACCAAAAGACAATCTCCTCCTGGCCCTGGACACAAGTTAGACCTTCATGGTCATGCTGTTGGACCTCTTTGCAGCCTTTGACAGAGTGGACCACAAGGTGCTATTAATCCCCTGTGATGGGGCTCACCGACCCCCAACTAAGATTAAAGGTGGTGGAACTGTACTGGACCAAGAAGGCCCTGTCACTGAGCAGTTGCCAGGCATGCTCCCTATGGAGGACTTGCTTAAAAGCGAGCTCTAGCAGGCAAGCAGGGGGAGACTGGCTGCAAGAAGGCAGACAGACGGTAGGTGCTGAAGCAGAGTGATCTACAGGGGAAGGACTGAACCTGCGAGTAAGACTAGGCTGGGTTTTGACCCTGCTCCTTTTTCCCCTTCTCCCTGACCAGAGGGAGCAACTGGACTCTGAGAATGAGACAGGAAGCCTCCTTACTCCCCAGCTGAGGCTCTGAATTACTGAGCCTGTGCAAGGAAAAAGGCTGGAGCTGGGGATTACACACACCACTGGGAAGTAAGAGACCATGGCATGGTAGATAGGCAGTGTGCTGCAACCTGCAGTGACATAAGAAAAGGGAGATTCATGCAGAAAAATTATTGCCTATGAAATAAAAGAGTTCAGTGGATCCTCAAAACCCAGCCTTTTGCTGGACTCTTTCATGATTGGCCCTCCTTTTGCCTCATTTGAATGTGTTTCACCATGGTGATGAAAGCATCTCTGGGGACCATGAGTGCTCTGTCAGAAACAGAATATAGCCTAATAATTTATGCAGAAGACATATAAAAGTATTGGAACAAACTCTTGCTCACAAAAGTTAAAAAGGTTCTAACTCATCAACTCTTACCACCAGATACACATCTGTATTGATGCATCATAACCCTATACCATAGAGCATGGGAGTCTAACTTAACAGCAGTAACACCACACCGGTGATAGGAGCAAATTGTCATATCAGTACTTGCCAATCTGTGGCAGTGGCTTACCTCTCTATTGTGGTACTGTGGCTGCTGGCTCAGTTTCCTTCACTGGGTAATTTATCCATCCTGCTCAACCCATACTCCACCCATTCTGTAATACAACAGCAAGTCTTCTCACCTTTGCCACAGAGAACTGGAGGAAGAACTTTCTTCACCTTCTGCTAGAAGTTCTGGCATTGAGTCCCTGAAGGTGGTCACCAGAGTGACCAGGCCCAAATTCTATGCCCTCTACACCTCTTTACTACTTCCAGGCCCCTTACTAGAAAGGCCCAGAATTTTTCTCCTTCTACAGCCTCTTCTTGTTCTTCAGGAAAGGGAGATGTTTATATCATCTAGCACTTCCTCCTGTAACAGCTTCTAATTCCCATTAGTCCTGGGAACTACAACTCCCAGAATTTCTCTATCCTAAGACAAAGTAAGAAAAGAGCCCGTAGTTTATGTTAAAGGGTCAGTATGCCCTTTTACACAATCATATTCTAAGAGCAATGCCTTGAATTAGTGTTAATCCACTAACACACGTTGACTCAGTACAATGTGACTTTGGTATTATCTGAACATAAATGTGAGTGTAAGGGGCTATTTATACAATAGGGTTATGCACTGTAAATGTGGTTATGTAATGTTACTGAAGAGACATAGCAAGCATCTGTCCCCACAGCAGAAAGCGTGTTGTAGTTTTAATTGTTCAAGCTATTGAGCTATGGGTTGGATCCACTAATTACATATAGTCATCATTCCCTGTGCGTATACACAGGTATTGTATTGTTGTTTTAAAAATAACATATTTCTGCAACTGGCATTTATGTTGGTTAGTGATAATAAAGAGCTATTTCTGCCAATCTGACAGAAAATGGCATAGAAATGGGAATGTTAAACTGAAATAAGAAAGGAAACCCATACTGCTGGAAGTTCACTGTAATCCATACTCAGTCTGTTTCACTGAGTTCCTGCCATTTAGTTTAATTACGCCAGGATCGAGAAAGAAAGTCTAACTTTTCTTTGTGTCCGAGCACAGTTCTATAATAAATCATTTTTCTACTTTTGAAAAAATGTCCACTTGTATCATTGCTGCTTTCTACCCCCCTCTCAGTGTTGACAAAGCCTCATTCAGCTGATGAATAAAAGCCAAACAGATTCTCGCTCTTTGTTGTCTCCATTACTTTCCGAAGCAGCAGGCGGCACAACAGACTGGACAATTTTCTCATCTGTTATGCCTGGTACAGAGTATATCAGCAGTATAGGTGCTGAAAAAAGCCACAGTCTGCTTACGAGATACGTCAGGAGGGGGATTCATGTAACCTTCCTTAATGCTGTTAGTAGTGATTGGTGAACCACTGGAGATAAAATAAACACTTTTCCACTCTCTACTCCCTTCATTTTAAATGTAAAGCAAACTCTTTTTGAAATTCAAAAACATTTTGTGATGTTTCCTATCCACCTTCCCTTTAGTTTTCAGTTTAATACACCTCTGAACTTCCAAGTTCAAGCCAGGACCAGAAGCAGAAGTGCCAATATACAATGAGAAAGGCTGCTCTCTGTCATTTCTCACCTAACCAGAAGCAGGAAGTATCAAACATCTTGCAAGAGCTCAGCTCTTGTCAGATTTCCAAGCTAAGGGCCCAGTCCTGAACCCATTTATGCCAATGGCAAAAATCAATGAGATCAAGAGCAGACTTTCGTTTTGGATACTCAAGGAGTTTGTTTAATTTGAATAAGTATCCAAACTTTACAGTGCTTACCTGAACTGAAAAGAACCTCTGAACCTTTTGCAGTTCCCTCATCACCTGTTACCAGACTTCATTGGTGTTCTGTTGTGTGACCTTGGGCTAATCACCTCACCTCTCTGTGCCTCAGTTTCCTCATCTGTAAATTGGGATAATGATACTTACCCTCCTTTTTAAAACACTTTTTAGATGAAAAGCACCACACAGGCCTGATCCAAAGTCCATTGAAGTCAATGAAAAGGCTCCCGCTGACTCAGTGGGCTTTGGATCATTAGGCCCTTCAAGAGATTACTTACTATTATTGTTAATAATAAGACTAGTTTGGGCAGCTATAGTTCTGAGTTCCAGGCACTTCTTTCTTCACAAGTGGCATTCAAACAATTGCATTGGTAGCATACAGCTTGTGGAGTCACAGACATATCTTCTCCCATCATAAGAGTCCCACACTGCAAATCACATCAAACCTTCAAACACTGAACAATCTGCAAACTAAGGGCCTATCTACACGGTGCGGTAGTGTGCATTAGAAGAGTGTGAATTCTAGTGCACACCAATGTATCATACACTAGCTGGCCCATGTGGACCCTGCTTTGCACACTACAAACTCTTTACTGTGCGTTGATGTAGTGCTGTTTGAAACAGGTCAGCAGGGTCTACCTGGGCCAGTTACTGTGCAACACATTGGTGTGCATTAGAATTCCTCCACACACACACACACAGATGCATACTACCACACCCCGTTAACAAGCCCAAAGGGGCTGTATCAAATAAATGGTATTTTCAGGAAAACTCAGGCATGATGTTTCATATAAAGAAACATTTAGATGCCTGCAGATGTTTTCAAAAAGCTACTGCTGGGCAAGTTTTGTATTTTTCCTGCATGGTGTCTTCTCCCAGATTGTTAGTCACTCCTGCTGTCAGATTGGTCTGACAGTTAAATAAAAGAGAATTCTGGCCTCTAGATCATCATAGTACAGCTGCATTTCCAACAATTAGGAGATGCAGCTTGTCATTCCCAGCTACATGTATACACAGAAGTAGTATGATTGTCAGCCAAACCGCAACACTTTGTATGCTTGAATTCACAAGGTTTTGCCCAAGTGAAAATGTGTGTCAAAGATCTGTAATTGTTTTATAAATAAAATGCTTATGATAGCTTAGGATACAAAGATCATTTACGTCTGTACTCACATGTAACTTGGAAAAAATGTAGAATTCATAAAATAAATGTAACAAAATATGACACTAATTTCATTCTGTGATGTGAGTCTATAAAAAGTATATCTTTCAAATGTAAGGTGTCTCAGAACACAGTGGGCCAAAATCACATCTGGTATATATCCAGTGATTGTGTAAGTAAATGGAGCAATATGTATTTGTGTAGAGCTCTCAAAGGCTTTTGGATGTTAGAACCTGCTTGATAATGATAAAGTTGGCTAAGGGAAAAGCTGTCTGCTATACTTTTTGAAAAGTGCCATGAGAACTCTAACGTCTACTTGGACAGTCACCAAATACATAAAGAAAGGAGCTTAGTTCCACATTTCATTTGACAGCAACTCTAACAGTGAAGAACCTCACAGCACACCCCTACAAAGTCAGCACTGGATATGTTGTTGGATTGACTGACTTTTTTAACATTGTTTTCCATTACTTTAAATTTGTAATTTTTTTTAAAACACATTCTAGAACGAACTAAAACCCTGCTAAATGAGGGGTAAAATGGAATTTTCTTCTCTTTAAAAAATGCTTCCTTTGGAAATTGATCTTTGGCTACATTCTCACTTCAGTGTGTCATGATTTATGCATGCGCAGTAATTCCTATTAGTATTAATGGCACACTGGCACACAGATATAAATTCTCAGTATGAGAATATTCCCATTACTACAGGCATTTTACTGTTGCACAGGCTACACCTCTCACCTCAATCGTTATCAATGACATTTTTATATGCTGAAATTATTTTGTTTTAGTACCACTGACACTTTTAAGACACTGGACTGGGACCCTTGAAATCTGGGTTCAAGCCCCAGCTCTCCCATAGACTCCCTGTGTGACCTTTACCAAGTCTCAAAGTGGGAAATTTTTCAAAAGCACCCAGCATGGGCCTAACTCTGCCCCCACTGAAGTCAATGGGAGTTTTACCGATTAGTTCAATGGAAACAAAGTTAAGAGCCTTGGGAGCTCTGGAACATCCCACCTGTAATCTTTCTGTCTCAGCTCCCCATCTGTGAAAATGGGGATAATATTTCCTTTCTCTCATCCTCTGTCTCTCTTGTCTATTTAAAATATGAGCTCTGCAGGGCAGAGGTTGTCTCTTACTATCAGTATGAATAACATATAGCAAAACAGAGCCCTGATCTCATTTGTGGCCTCTATTTGCTGCTGTAGCACAAATAATAAGTCTTATGGGGCAGGGACTATCTTTTTGTTCTGTCTTTGTACAGTCTTTAGCACAATGGGATCCTGGTCCAGAACCCAGGGCTCGTTGGTGCTATAGTAATGCAAATTATTGTATTATTATTAGTAAGTGTATTTACAGAAAACAGTACCAAAGCCACTATTGATGCCAAGTGTTCCTTATTATTTGAGCATCTCCATATATTTAACCTAAATGTTTTTGATTCTGTCCTATACCGTTTATCCTTGATTAAACCTTTTCTAGATAGTTAATCATTAATGATTTATTTACAGTTGCTGTGCAAACAGTTCATTCACACCTATGACATATCAAATTTCAGAGACATGTTCTTTAATTGGATTCATTTATTTCTAATCTGCTTAAGCCCTCACTACTGTAATGCTTGACTAAATATACATTAAACTCTCCTATTTAAACTGCTAAAATAAATTTGAGATGTATTCTATGAATAAAAGTACTTGATTGAACACATGTATTACCACTGTTATTATGTACCTACCTGAGCAGAAATTATTAAAAATAACTCAATAGATAAGCACTTGCGATGCTTATGCAAAAAAAAGGCTTCAGAGTGGTTGCTTTAGACTTTTTGGTAAAGATTCCCAGAAATAGGAGGCTAAATTTATGCTCTTAAGTCCACAGCTAGGAACTTAAATAAATTGGTCTGATTTTCAAAAGTGCTGAGCAACCAGAAGCCTCCGTTGGCTTCAATAGGAGATGCTGCATGCTCAGTGCTTTCTATTTTAAAATCAACTCAATTATTCAGAGGTGAGATACTCACCCCCCAACTCTGGCTCCTTTACCCCTGGGCAGAAGCAGCGTAAAAAGTGCTAAAAGCCCCAGTTCGGGCTGCAGGAGGATTCACCTACCACAGGTAGTGCCTTCCCAGGACCTCTTTGAAAGCCCTGGATAAGGGTGAGGCTGGGGATGTGGCCAGGGGCAGGGCCACATCGCTGCAGAAGACCCTCAAAGCACTGTAGCCCACATTGCAGCCTGGGGAGGTTGCTGTAACTTTAACAGTCCCCCAGAGCTATCTAAGTTACTCCAGGGGCTTCTTCAGCACCAGAAGCAGCCAAAGATTGGGAGGGCACCAGAATGGCTTAAAGCCATGCTAGCCCCCCACCATTGGGCTGTGAGTTTTGTGCTGCATTTCTTAGAGGACAGTACAGACTCTCATCCTATGCACCTAAATACGGACTGAAGAGTCTAACTTCAGGCTCCTATTTTTGAAACTCTTGACCTTTGGCCCCTATCCAAGAGAGAAATGCTATCGTTTATAGTTTCTGCATTCACCACAGAGCAGTCTCCAGAAATTAAGAGCCACCACATGGCATTGAGGTCACTGATAATAAATTCTGGGCCTGGTATAAGCGGATGCAGCTCCCACAGAAGTCTACGAACCAAATTCAGATGTGGCATAAACAGTGTTGTAGGTTACACAGCATATGCAGATTGGTCAGGCGTAAGTGGTAAAATCATGTAACTTGCGCTGATTTTGACTGGACCTTCAATGGGCATGCAAAATGAGTGTAACATACATGCTAAGGGAACAGAAGAGAGATGTGGCAAAAAATGTAATGTAGCCTGTGAAATAAAGCAGGGTCTCCTGTTTTATTTACATCCTCCTACTAATTGCTGTTCCTGTTATACACCTTTTCTGTCTCCTCAGACTTAGAGCTGGTTGGGAATTTTCTAACTAAATTTTTTTTCATCTGAAAAGTTTCTCTGGGCCAGAATGCAATTTCTGGTCAACCCCTGAGAGAGATACCCTGATCCCAGAATAGTCAACAGCTCAGTAGTTAGGGCACTCATACAGGATGTGAAAAACCAATGTCAAGTCCCCACTCTCTCTGATTCAGTCTATCTCGTTCAAGGTTTTGGTTTTGTTCTGCATTGGAACAGAAATAAATGTTTAAACCCCAACAATTTTTGCTAAATGGAATTCTTGTTTTTAAACCAGCCATACTCGGACTATAAGTTACATTATTTTTGCACACCCACTGAATGTCAAAATTGGTGCAAGATACTTGGCTTTATTATTTGCACCCACTCACTTTTATGATCCACAGTGTAACTTTCACCACTGAATATATCACCACTGAAGCGGGCTCTTTATGCCTACAGCCAAACACAGAAAAACACAATTTTTTTTGCCAGCAATGGTTATTTTACAATTCACCTAATAAAATTAGTATTAAAAATAATACCAAGAATTTATATAGCTTCGCCAACATACACAGCACTTAAAACTTATGTTGAGACACCAAAAGTAAGTCTTCTGGAAGCTAAACAGGTGAAAAGGTACAGATACTGGGTAATAAAAAGTTTACAAGATAATAGGTATAGGGGCTATCCAGTGCACTTTTCCAAGCAAATAAATACAATTTAAAAAATCATGATAATGTCAAGCTACATTCTGTCCTTTTCAATTCAGTTCCAGTTTTCTAGTTAGAATGCTAAAGGCCCAATCTTACAAGGGAGTCGAGAGTGCTAAGCACCTGGCAGGATCAAGTCCTTCTCGAACACCACTTCATAGTTTGCAACTTTTTCTTTAACTCCTCTAACCTGATTTAATATCAACAGAATAATACTGGGAATATTATAACCCAAGTTGGATGAACAGTCTTTGAAGAGTCTGACTGACACATACAATACAAATTGTAGCTCTAGGATTCAGAAGTGTATATGTCAGGCTGCATGGTGGAATGTTCTATTACTGCAACTCTATGATCTAGCCCTCTACGAGCATTATTTCAAACTTTATTAGTAGCTGGTATTATTTCAAATGCAGAGACTCAGTCCTGAAGCCTTACCCAGCTCCTGATCCTGCATGCTTTACTCAGGCAAAAGATCTCCCTGATTTTAATGGCACTTTTCCCTGAATAAGGAGAGCTGGATCAACTTATTAGTCCTTACTCGCTCAAAACATCTGAGAACTACCCAAGGAAGGACTGAATAAGGACTATATTATTTTGTTCTGTATATACAACAGTAATTGGAAATAGAGTACAACATTGTCTGTGCAAAGCTTGTGGCTGGATTTTGGATAAATAGGGCTCTAGATCAGGGGTTCTCAAACTGGGGATGTGACCCCTCAGGGGGTCACGAGGTTATTACATGGGGCATCTCAAGCTGTCAGCCTCCAACCCAAACGCCACTTCACCTCCAGCATTTACAATAGTGCTAACTATAAAAAAAAAAGTGTTTTTAATTTATAGGGGAGGATCGCACTCAGAGGCTTGCTGTGAAAAAGGGGTCACCAGTACAAAAGTTTGAGAACCACTGCTCTAGATGGAGGAGAGAACCAGTCTGAGAGTTTTGAAATAGAAGCACTGCAGGCCCCCAACCCCAGAGCACAGTAAAGAGAGGATAGAAAGTCCCCTACCAGACGCTAGTTGTGAAAGGGCTGCAACTCTGGGCACAGCACAGATACAAAAATGATGGGTGGCTTTAAAGAACTTCACTCTGGGTTAACTCAAAGTGTCCACATAAGGCTAAGGGAAAAAGCTGAACATTGATTAACTAGACACTTCAATTACCAGAGCTGTACTGAAACTTCAGCAATACAATTTCAATATTGCTGGTAAAGTTGCCCCAAAGATTTACACACAGTGGGCTGAAGATAAAAACTATGGCTGTTCTTTGTTAGGCTTCAACAAAGCAAGACCATTCTTAAATTTACCCCTATTCAGCAACACTCCTAAGAATGTGCTTATCTTTAAGCATGTGCTTAAGTTTCATTGATTGCAAAATTGACATCATTGGAATTTAAGCACATGCTTAAATTAAAGTTAAGCTTAAATATGTTAAGAGCTGATTATATGCTCAAGTGCTTTGCCAAATTGAGGCCTGAACACTATATACTGTGTTATTTTACTCATGTTACTTAATTGTGCTAAATGGCTGATATCAAAAGGATACCAAGAGCAATTAATTAGGCATTTAACCAATTTTAAAATCATGTGATTGACATCTGACTATAGTCACCACAAAAGTTTTCAGAAAAGCCAGACGCTGTATCCTTGTTCACACAGCTTCCACATAAGAACGGCCATACTGGGTCAGACCAAAGGTCCGTCCAGCCCAGTATCCTGTCTACCGACAGTGGCCAATGCCAGCTGCCCCAGAGGAAGTGAACCTAACAGGTAATGATCTAGTGATCTCTCTCCTGCCACCCATCTCCAACCTCTGACAAACAGAGGCTAGGGACACCATTCCTTACCCATCCTGGCTAATAGCCACTAATGGACTTAACCTCCATGAATTTATCCAGTTCTTTTTTAAACCCTGTTATAGTCCTAGCCTTCACAACCTCCTCAGACAAGGAGTTCCACAGGTTGACTGGGTGCTGAGTGAAGAAGAACTTCCTTTTATTTCTTTTAAACCTGCTACCCATTAATTTCATTTGGTGGCCCCTAGTTCTCATATTATGGGAACAAGTAAATAACTTTTCCTTATTCACTTTCTCCACAGCACTCATGATTTTATATACCTCTATCACATCCCCCCTTAGTCTCCTCTTTTCCAAGCTGAAAAGTCCTAGCCTCTTTAATCTCTCCTCCTATGGAACCCGTTCCAAATCCCTGTTAATTTTAGTTGCCCTTTTCTGAACCTTTTCTAATGCCAGTATATCTTTTTTGAGATGAGGGGACCACATCTGTACACAGTATTCAAGATGTGGGTGTACCATGGATTTATATAAGGGCAACAAGATATTCTCTGTCTTATTCTCTATCCCTTTTTTAATGGTTCTGAACATCCCGTTTGCTTTTTTGACTGCCGCTGCACACTGAGTGGATGTCTTCAGAGAACTATCCACGATGACTTCAAGATCTTTCTCCTGATTAGTTGTAGCTAAATTAGCCCCCATCATATTGTATGTATAGTTGGGGTTATTTTTTCCAATGTGCATTACTTTACATTTATCCACATTAAATTTCATTTGGCATTTTGTTGCCCAGTCACTTAGTTTTGTGAGATCTTTTTGAAGTTCTTCACAGTCTGCTTTGTTCTTAACTATCTTAAGCAGTTTAGTACCCTGAAGTGAATGAAGCTACTTCTGGAGTAGTTTATTCAGTGTGAGTACTGGTGCCAGAATCTGGTTCGTGCTGAAAAGTTAAAACAGATCGCATTTGAAGCACGTACTTGCCATGGGTGAAAGGAGAAAAGAGACTAGTTACTTAGCACTTAATTTAGGGCATGTTTGTCAGGAAGCAGGGCCTGCAGCAGAGCCAATCTCCAGGCAATTTAATGTGTGCAGCTGGCCTGTAAGGGTACATCTGCGCAGCAAAGAAAAACCCATGGCTGACCCATGCCAGCCAGCTCAGGCTCGTGGGGCTCGAGCTGTGGGGCGGTTTCATTGCTGTGTAGACTTCTGGGCTTGGCTGGAGCCCGGGTTCTAACCCTGTGAAGTGGAATTCTACCTGGCAGTGAAACAGCCCTGTAGCCACAGCCCTGCAAGCCTGAGCTGGCTGGCACTGGCCAGCCGCAGAGTTTTCTTTGCTTTGTAGACATAGCCTAATAAGCTGCCTGATGGCTGCTACACTGCCTGATTTTGGGGAAGAGTTAGTAAACTGGCTCTTAAGCCCAGCAGCAGCAGTTTGATGGCTGCTTATACGACGATTTACCCAGGGCTGTGTGAGTGCCTGCCTTGCCTTTCTCCAGGTAACCCAATCCTGACCCTTGATTTCAATACTTGACTTCTGACCCTTGGCTCCGGGCCTGGCTTCTGACTCTGACCCTGGGCTCCAATTCCTGACTACTGACTCCTGCTCCAACCACGAGGCACAACCGCCCATATCTCAGTCACTGACAATGTTTATTTATATATATATATATATATTACACAGAGAGACAGTGCATGCCCTGAGGGAGACAGAAGAGCTGAGGCCTGAAATCAGAAGCAGAATAATAGTTTGTCTTTGAAAATAAATAAGCCACTAGTTTTGAATACCCAAAAGTGACCCATGGAAATTACAGTGAAACTACATACAAAACAAAGAAGTGGGAAATCTACTGAACCAAGATACACAGCAGAGTGAAGCATGAAGGAGACTAAGGAAATGGGAGAACCCAAACTAGTAAAATTGCTTCAGGAATACAGTGTTGCAGGTATCCATGAAGGAGCTATGGACCAATTGCCTTCCTCCTGCCACTTCTGCACAAACCCCAACAAACCTTGCACAAGAGATCAAGAAGAGGTTGGTCTGGAAGGAGTCTTCCAGCACTCAACTCAATCGATTGGCATAAAGATGCTGCACAGCCACTAATGCAAGCCATAGAATGTAGCAGCAGTTGGAGCCCAGCATGTGGTGGGGAAGATATATGGATAGTATATGGATAGTGGCAAATCCACTGGCTGCTCCTCCACCTGGCCTGCGGCCACCATCAAGCCCTTGCTGCATTGCCACAGAGAGAGGGTCCATTACACATAGCTCTGAGACATTCAGAGTTTGTACATTATGTCCTTTCCTGTTCCACCCAGGCAGCAGGACCACTGACATGCTCCTTAGGGTTTTCTATTCCTACCTGCCTGCAGAGACATGGGGGGATTATACCATTTGGCCCAGAAAGAGGAGTGATAAGGAGTAAGGATCTGAATGGAAGAGTAACAAGTAAGAAACCTTGCCTGACATGGCAGCACAATGCAAAGCAGTTGCAGCCTTCTCCAGACAACTTGGATGGAAGGTTCAAGTTTTATCATTTGATGAAATACAAGCTAACAAACTGCACTGAGGACAAGGCTTATACTGTACATGGAAGCATGAAGGAGAAATTCCAAAAGACCACCACTCTGGTCCCTTATTATACAGCTGGTGGAAGTATTATCATGAAGCATGACTGAATCTTTTCTGAACCTCTTGGCAATCTGTGTTTCCGTGATGGTCGAATTGACAGAAGTGCTTAGGGGATATTATTATTAGCATCAAAAAAAGATTCCCTTGGGAAGAAAGCCTGGGAGTGGATTTATTTTGCATATGACAATGGTCAAAAGCTCACAAAAAACGAAAGAAAGAGAAAAAATCCTCAGAAGTAAATGGGAGTTTTGTATGAGTAAGAGTTTCAGGACTTAGCCCATAGTTTTTAGTGTCTTGGCCATTAATGTCACCTGGTTTAAAGCCCAAGAAGTAATTTGGAGTGAATTAAAGAAAACAGTAGCTAAGAAAACCTGCATGCACAAAGAACTGAAGTAGCATGTTGTGGACATTGGGAAGCTAATGGTGGACAAACAAAATACTGAAGAGAGAAGCTCAACAATACCCTTATTAGATTTAATATTTTTATTTTTTTCTCTGCAGTATGTACCTGTAAACTGCTGTGGTTGAGTAAAGACCAGTATCCAGTTACGTGATTTCTTTATACTTCTAATCAAATCATCCGTTGAATGATAATGGGATCTTTTTACATCTATCAAATAATAAGAGTAAATAAAATGGGTAGGGAATGTGAGAATAGCAAAACTTCCAATGACTTTATTGGAGAACAGGTTTGGGCCATTCCTACTAAGGAATAGTAAGGTAAAGCAACAGTTTTTATGCTCAGCTTACCGTTTGTACATATTTGGGGGGCAAATACAGTGGCCACAGTTAAATCTATGTAACTGTGAGCCTACACTGCAAACACTTACTCACATCAGTAATTCCATAACTCAGTGGTATTATTCATAAATAAAGTAGTTCATATGTGTAAGTGAAGGAGTTAAGCCTGTTATCTGCAAGTAATTAACATTACTATTGTGTTCCTAAGGCCCTCCATTTTCAGTTTTTACTTATTTTTTTACCTGAAAATACTAAAGATATACACACATATGTATGTGTGTGTGCGTGTGTACAAACAGTTAATACACAATTAATGAAATAAACTACAGAATTAAATTGCTTTTACTTTCAATCTCTTACTTTTCATTATCTGTTTTTTTTCCTGTTCTCCCATTCTCCAGTGTTAACCCCTATATTTACCTAAACCGTGAAATTAATTTTTGCACAGATTTTCACTGTTTTCTGGTTTTGTAATAAACACTGAAATTCCCAGAAAATTTTAAACTGTATTTTAAAAGTCTTTATATATTCCCTATGCCATATACTCTTTCACATGGACACTTGATCGCTATAGGGAGTACACCGTGTTATGGGGAATATACATGTATGGTGGGGAGATGGACATTGCACCAGCTTCTAATACTTTAGTAGAGATGGGAACATTGAAGCAGGATGGTGAGCAACCACTGGGCCTGTGGTAATGTAAATCCAACTGATGGGAAATCCCAAATAGGAAGAGGCTAAAGTAAAGGTCATGGGGAGCTGTCTGCCCCCAGAGTTGTAGAAACGGATTTGTCACCCACTAACACTTAAAGCCCACTTATTCTGGCTTTTTATGGATTTCATTAATTTCACCGGTCATGCAAAGTGATAACTTATTTGATTATGTAATTATTTTTTAAAAATCTGATAAGACACACAACTATAAAATGTACTATGCACTAAAGTTAAAAGGCATATTTTATAGATGCAATTAACAGTTAATTTATCCTAAACTTCATTTAATCTATCATGAACTATTTTTTTTTGTTTATATGTTATTTTTGAAATGATCTTTTATACAAATTGCATACTTCAATTTGTGCTTCTAATCAGTCTGTTACATAATACAAGATAATTTGAAGGTGGCAAGTGGGACTTTTATGTACTGTATTATCATAACAGAGATTATGTGCAATTAAGCGTCTAATCCAATTTATCTGTATATGTTAGTGTTACAGCTGCTATTTTAAATGATAAAGAAAAAATTAAACATATACAGCAAAAGCTCTCCAACATTCTCTAGGGATAAATTATTATATTTGCTGCTCAAAAAGCTAAAAGATCTGCACTTTAAATTACCCATTTGTTTAAAAAGGGATTGTTTCAATTTAAATATAAACTAAAACTTCAGCAGTTGCAGTCTATATTAATTGAAACATACTTGAATTGTCTTTAAGCTAAACACGCACAGCTGATAAGAATATGAAAACTACATACACAGAACAAATAAGAAAAGAAACAAATATGTCTAGATTAGATCTTACTATGTCAACTGAAATACAAAAGAACAGTAAATCTGTATATTTTAAAATAAATCTCAAGTGCCCTATTTATTTTTGATATAGTCATTAAAAAAAGTCTTGTTTAAATGGTCCTGATTGTAGTATCCTTTGTAAATAGTTCTGTATTTACACTTATTAAAAATAGTTGTTCTTAATCCTAGAATGCACTCTTTCAAAGCTAGACATTTATGGACCATAGCAATTTTGGATTTTTTTTTTTTTAAATGGAGCAAACTGTTCTTTATCATCTCCATCAGTGGTTCTCAAACTGTGGGTCAGTACCCCAAAGTGGGTCGCAACCCACTTTAAATGGGGGTCACCAGGGCTGGCTTAGACTTGCTGGGGCCCAGGGCTGAAGCCTGAGCCCCACTGCCCAGGGATGAAGCCAAAGCCCGAGGGCTTCAGCTCTGGGTGGCAGGGCTAAGGTGGCAAGTTCCCTGCCCAGGGCTGAAGCCCTTGGAGTTCAGCTTTGCCCCCCCCCACATACACACACACACACACCCAGAGTGGTGGGGTTCAGGCTTTGCCCCCACCCCCACCTGGGGCAGTGGGGCTTGGGCAGACTCAGACTTCGATCCCTCGTCCTGGGATCGTGAAGTAATTTTTGTTGTTAAAAGGGGGTTGCGGTGCAGTGAAGTTTGAGAACTCCAATCTCCATGATCCCTACCTCTAGCTTTCTTCTTCTCTCATTTTTACACCACCTTAGGTATTCAGCCACAGCAAGTACTGGTTAGTGAAACAAATTGTCTATATTTGTTCTACCTTTTATTACACTGCTTGATTTTGACACTGCTTTGGTTTTCACAAGGATAACACTTCTGCAGGTCAATGACCCTTAGCCTAAAAACAGTAGGGCCAGACTGTGATACTTTTATTTGTGCTCAATAGTAGTACCTTACTCACTCAACATTCCCATTGAAACCAGTTGGTCCATTGCAGGCATAAAGTATTATTCAAAGTGTAAGGACAAAATAGTGTGAATTACCTTTCTGTAAAGCTGCGATCCCTCTTTGATTACTTTTTATCAAAATGCAGTGAGAAAGAGCGGCTAGAGTATTTCCAAAGTAACCTCTACGCTTGAAATTAACATATCACTCTGTAGTCCTAACCATGGTGCGTTATTATTTCGAGCCAAAAAATCAATTGGTTTGCATTTCTCATTATATTTTTGAGTTAAATGTACACCAATTTATTTGCAAAGAACAAGTCAAGAAACGTTCCTATTTCGCCTCTAAGCAGATCTCTCCTAACTGATTTTACACCATTATTCAACTGCATCTTGTGTGCGGTATGTCTCTGCCAAGAACTGCATCTGTACAAGTGATTTTCCATATATCAAATGCTATATAACAAAAGCATGAAAAGAACCCACACCAAACACACATAGCTCACAGCTGTTCTTGGTTTAGTGGAATAATCTAGTGTCATCCTTAAGGAAATTTAGTAGCTACAGAATTTATATTAGAATAAATAATATGAAAAAATCCATACTTTGAGAGCAACGGAAGAACCTTTATTCTGATTTCCTGAAAACAAGATCTATAATATGGATCAGATCCAAAGTCCATTGAAGTCAATAGAAGTCTGGTTCTCTTTCCCCTCTATTTTCAGTCCTGTGTTCCACATTAGAGTGATAAAACCCTGACAGGCAGGAGTAACTATGAATAGCTAATAGAGACAATTAACTGAACGCTACATAAGGTGAGTTCAGCAAACCCCCCTGACTCTTCTAAATGTGAACTTTCTTCTACAATAGCTTTCATCCACTTCTGTCTGATAGTCACAGTGTTATCTACTGTTTCTGAGGCTGGCTGTATCTCATTTCTAAAAAGCCACCCACTTATCTACCTGCAAAGTACTATGAAACAGAATATTGTCTGTTCTTATCACTTAGTTTCCAAACTGCTGGCTATCAGTAGACTAAAAAGGGCAATAAACGATGCGCGTGTCTTGGGAATCTGTTGTGGTTATTATTATTGTGGTAACTTTACTGCAGAAAAATATTACATGATTTCTTGTTCGACAGAGCACTAATGAAGAGGTGGTCAGACTTGACTGAAACTCGGGGACCTAGACATACCAAAACAAGGTTTTAATGTAGTCATAGTATCTTTGCATTGTGAATTTCAGCCTTCTACAGCACATGGCAGTTGTAGTAGCCAGTAACAGACATCACAGCATTTACCATCTGCCTTTGACATAAGCTGGTTTTTCTTTCTATTTCTGCACTTGAGACAATTAATTAAAGAGCAGGGAGAGAGTCTTAAATAGCTCGATACATCGTAAAGTTGTTACATAATCCATTGTTTTAGGGGAAACATCTGAGGGATTTTTAATAAATAATTTTCCAATAAATGGCAGCCTGGCTAAAAATATATCAAAATAGAAATGTACTTAAAATATATATTGTATATTGAGTGAAAAGGAAGACACCGCCTCATAAAAAATACCGAAACATTAATTGAAGCTAAAGAAATGGTATCGCTATTTTCATAACACACACACACCCCGTACTCAGGGGGCCCGATCTATTTCTACTGAAGACAACTGAAGTTTTTCCACTGAGTTCAAAAGGAGCAAGATCGGCCCCCTAGTGTTCTCCAACAGTCTGACAGTTTTGGAATATTTTAAGCCTCTGCTTCGAGGTCTGCTTAAACCACGGTTGGGTGTTCTCCCTTTGTGCCTCTGTATTTAAAGGTGTGTATTTGAACAGAACTCACTTATCACTCTATCACCTTAGAAAGAAGGGGCATACAGAATACATCTATGCTCAGATTCGCTGCTACCATGAAGAATCAATACAAATCTACTTAATTGGCTAAAGCAATGTAAATCAGCTCTTTGCAACCAGATGTAGGATGTCCACAGCAAACAAACTGCAACCTTTGACTGTGAAAAACAGACCCTGAACCACTCTATGGTATATTACCCACCGCCTTAGGCACATTGTTAGTGATCGAAGTATTTGTATACGGCTAAAGATACTGGAATTGCATATGGATTTAACAGTAGGTCCAATCTTGCTGTTCTTACGCAGCAGGCAATTATGCCCATTAAATCACTGGGAATTTTGCCTGAGAAAGGACGGCAAGATCGGTCCCAATGTGATTTACACCATTTTTGAAGCCTCTTTTTTCCTCTCTTCCCCGGTAAAGCAAGTAACTATTCTGGTGATTAAATGCTTTCCTTCACAATCGCTGTCCTGTTTACCCTGCACACTGGAATAGTTGTTAGGCAGAGCGAACAAGTGACAATCAATAGGAAAAGGCTGTCCAGTTATTCCCAAGCAAACAAAACAGCCTTTTCAAAATGACCAAAAGCAGAAATTAATTATCCAGTGGGAGGTTTCATTTCCATGCAGGTCATTTAAGGTAGGGCGGGGCTCTGGTTTTGGATAAAATATGACTGCCAACCACTGGCCCCCCACAGGAAAACAAGCCTAGTACTTGTGAAGCCTCTGACATACAAAGCACCTTAGTATGTTATTTTCTTTTTCTTTGAAAAATGGTTACAATACGCAGACACATTTCTTCGCTGCTCAACCTTCAGGTTTTACGAGTGTTTTAATCTGCGACATACATTTGGGCCTCTCACCTTGTGTTTAGCTGAAAAGTCTAACATTTGCGAAATACAGGCATTGATGGGACTTCGGCTTTGGGAGTGTAGAGATGGAAATGTATGGAAAGGCTGTAATGCGTGTGCTGGGTCAGTCTCCTCCTTCTCCAGTCTTGCCACTGCCGGGTAAGAGTGTTTACCCCTACTTTGCTTTGTTGTTGTTTTTAAGGCGAATCAAGAGGATTTTCCTAACTACCAGCTGTGAGTGTAGGAGTCCATCTACGAAGGAAAACAAGGGTTTTCCCCACACACAGGAAAGCTCACCCAAACCGAATTCGTAATTATTCCTCCATGAACACGGAACTCTCCAAATCGAATCAAGCACAGAATACATACTTTTATTGTCGAGTACAATTGCGAATGACCAGAGATTTAACTCTGCAATATTGGCACTCTTATTTATAAAGGAGCCTCCCCCATCCAATTAAGTGCACGCTCCTTAGAAAAGTACCATTCGCAAGACCATAGTCACTGTTTCCAAATAAACAACTTCCTTTTTATGTTTGCCTTAAAACACTAACTGCCAAAACGATAAAGTTACTGTGTGTACATTAAGCCCCCCCACCCCCCAAAGTAAGATAATTCTGCTTTAAGGCTGAAAATCTCGGCAGAATGTTCATCCATTGGGGGTGGGGGGGGGAGGAAGATTTAGCTTATCCATTTTCAATAGTTACATTTGATAGAAGAATGAAAAAATCCGCGTTGGACTACAAGTATGTACACGTGCAGGTACACTGCACTTTGAGTAACCACGAACGTTTTCTTCACTACCAAAACAAACACAACAGGCCACGGATTCGAATGACATATCACTTCTGCCAGCAGCAATCACTATTTCAATGAAAATAGTATTAATATCATCATAATAAATAAGTCCAGCCAACCTGCCGGAGGGAATTAGAACTCATTCATTGGACCTAGGTATTGCAGTTTATGCAGCAGGTACCATACAAGTCTGATACTCCTGCAATACCCAAGTACGATGGGATGAATTAAGAAGTACAGCCAAGATTTTCAGCATTAACTCTGAACCTTTTTGCCTTGGGGGAGGGGTAATGGGGGTAGGTTAAACTGAGAACCTTCTGGTCACTTTGTGGTTCAATATAAGGCTCACTCTCTCAGAACAAAAACGAAATCTCTGAGCTTTGATAGAGACTCTGGATGATATTAAGAACTTCAAACCCCAGATTTTTGAAAAGAAAAACAGATGTCCTGTTTGTTAAGTATAAATAACTCCGTACATTCAACCTCCCCCCCCCCTCTTTTTTTTTTCTGACGCTGCATTAAATTTTATTTAAAGCTGGGTACATTTAAACTGTAAAAAGAGAGCGAGAGGGAGCCGAATATGTGGGTGACAAACCACTAAATCTTTTCCCTAGCGAAAGGGGGGGGGGAGAAAAATCAGACAGGAACCTTTCATCGAGATGAAAGTGCTCCCTGGGTTTCCTCGCCAGCCCGGTGTGCGCGCCCTGGTCAGTTGCAGCACTGAGCGGATTTAGCAGACCTAGACCAAGAGGCAGGGAGAGACTATGGAGCTAGGTCTGTTCCAAGCAACGAGCTTCCCTGTGGTGGGGCAGGGCCCCTTTTTATCCATGCGTTTCCACAAGGCCTTTCCCCTCCCTCGCGCCTAGCTCTGCACAGTTTAGAGCAGCCCCTGGGCTCACTTACGTGAGGACGTAGTTGACGCTGACTATGCAGTGCGGCCGCGAGGACCTGCTGTTGTGCACGATGGTGGCGTAGCTCTGCACCCACACCCAGCCGCCGTGCTTGGCCAGGAAGCGGTAGTATTTGGTGGTCACCTGCCCTTTCACCAGCACTGCGGAAGATACAAAAGAAGGGAAGGGAGGGAAAGGACCTCAGCGGAGTACTGCTGCCCCTTGCAATCCTCCCCCCGGAGAAGGGTTACCCACTCACTGAAAAAGCCCCCGTTGCTTTTGTTAGCCAGAGCTCAGATAAAGGGCTACAGCTCCTTCTCAAGGAGGCTGGCTCAGGGCAAACGGGTGCTTTAGTAAAGGCAAAAATACAGATCCGAAGAGAGAGAGAGATCCTGCGCCCACTGAAGCTAATGAGGCAGCTCCCACTGACATCAAAGGTGCAGGCTTAGTGCAGATAAATTCACGTCCGGAAATTTCCGGATAACGGATCCCATCACTTATGTGTCTCCGGCCTAATCAATTCATGTCAGCACAGTTACAAAAACGCAACGTTCACGGAGTCTAAAGGAAGCTACATGCCACTAACTGTTTCACAATAATGAATAATAATGCACGGTCCACTACGGGGGGGAGGGGAGGGGGGAGGAATATTTTTTCTGATCTCTCGGTCATCAAGGTTTTTAAAAGATTATTTAAAATGGGTTTTGCCTCTACCTGTGCCCGTTACATTTTCTGTAAATTGGAAGAAATCTTACAGGAAACTAATATCTTTTTCATTTCCCCCTGGGTATTCATGTCAGCGTGATATTGAAATAAAAGTCGGATCTACGAATCGGAATACCACAGTTCCAAAGAAATGGTACATAGGAGTCGTGTGACAGTGTGGGGCCGGAGAAAGGGAGTCTGGCTTTTACTGGCACGCCGGTTTGGAGCTGAAAAAAGATTCCCGACTGAAATATCTGAGATTTGATCGGTTTCAGAGTAGCAGCCGTGTTAGTCTGTATCCGCCAAAAGAAAAGATTTGATCGTTTGAGTTCTTTCCTCATAACGGGTTGCTGGGGGAAAGCAGCGGTGAGTTAGAGACCCGCTGCAAGGACTCCTTGTGTATTACACTCCCGCCCCCGCCCCCCAGTCAGCCCCGATTTCGTCCTAGGTGCAAATCTAGTAAGTCCCGGTCTGGAGGGAGGAGGCGAACATCGGGCCTCAGAGGGGCTGCCGGGGCGGGGGGGGGAGGGTTACTCCCTGGTGCTTTAGGGAGCGGGACTCCTTACGCAAATGGTGAGCGCAGCGCAAGTGGAAGGTGTCACAGCCGTGGACGTGGTGGTAAAGGGTCTTCTCTATCAGGTCCTGCGGCTCGTAACCCGTCAGCTCGGCCACCCTGTGGGAGAGAGAGCCAGAGGCAGGCGCCAGTAAGTGCCCGGGCGGAGGGCGAAGCCTGACAGGAAAGCGCGGGGCTGGAGGCGGAGTTTCAAAAGCAGACCGGCTACCTGGAGTCTAAGAAGATGAGCTTCATGTCCAGGCTGGCCCGGAACATGAACATATTGCTGTGCAGCTTGATTTCCGTCACCGCGCTGGGCGGCAGCGAGTGGCCAACAGCGACCAAGCCGACGTTCTGGTAGCAGCCATCGAAGGGGGACATGTCCAGGCTGTACTGGCGGATCTTCAGGTAGCCGCTGCAATGAATGACCTGCCAGGCACAAGACAGGGACACGTCACGCCCTGCGTGCACCAAGGCAATAGCTCGCCTTTGAAAACACACCTAGGACACACGGGAGCGGGTGGGCACCTTAAAGGCAGCCGGAATATCTACCGCCTGCTGGAGAGTAGCGCTGGGTCACGGGAATTTGCCTGTTACCCTGGCCCTGGTGGAGGAACTGGACAGAGAGACGTTCTTTTCTCTACAGAACAATTCAGCGTTCAGCACCTGGTTCAAAGCCCATCCACGTCGGGGGGACGAGGGGGGTGTTCCAGGGATTTAAATGGGGATTGGGATCAAGGCCTAGCTATGCTTTTATCATCCCTCTAAACATTGCAACAGTCAGAAGGACGGAGAAGTGTCAGGTTGTTCACAACTGATATTGGTAATTTTATACACACAAGATGTATGTGAGTGCAGATTAGGGGCGTGTATATAGGTATATAAATATGTGTACGGCGTTCATTACATAGATGTGTATTAGACAGCATATATGTTATGGATATGTATGTACTATTACCTATATTTTGATGTTATAATCATGCTTTATTATAACGCCTTTTTTCTGCAGGAACTCAAAGCGGTGTATGTGCATTAATGAATTTAGTCTCACAATCATTATTCTTCCCCATTTTGCGGACAAGAAGGCTGACGCAAAGAAAGATGCTGGGAGGCAAACGTCACATAAGATGTCTGTGAGACACAGAACCCAGGAGTCCTGAGCAGAGTATATAAAACTAAGACTAGGAGGAGCTATGTAACAGGGCCTTAGTCTAGGAGAACTTCACCGAATTTGAAGAGTCTTTACAAACTTTTCTAAAAGTCCGGTCAAGTTCGCCCCAAGGTTTGCAATGGGTCAGCTTACCGTTTCCACAGCAACACGGGAACTTCCGTGGTTTTTGCTTGGTTTCTACTACAAACTCTGGCAAAACTTGGGGGGATTCGGCTGAGTTTGGCTTTGTGGCCTGTGCTCATTTATTTGCAACCCGAAGAGAAACTTCTGGGCCTGAACAGGAAACCCACACTTCAAAAAACGTCCTGCCAGCTGAAACCGCTCAAATGGGCTGAGGTCTCATTCTGACTGCTGGTCCCCTGCTTTCACACCGCAAAGACCCAGCAGCCTAGCCAAGCACAGACACATCCACATAGTCAGGGATTCTCTAGCATGCACTTCCCATCCTTCTGAGCAGGAACCGCTGGTGACTCCTGTCCATGTCCACGCACCTTGTAGCCCCCGCAGGTCAGCCCCGCGTTCCTTTTAGCCAAGACGCACTTCATCCTTAGGAAAAAGGAGCGCTCGATCTCGTATTCTAAGGGAAAAGGCAGAGGCACCGGTGAGAAAAGGGCAGGGGGGCCTGGTGGCACCTGATGGCTTCGCTTCCCCCGCAGAGCTCACACCCGCACAAGCGCGGAGGCCAAGCCGAGAGGGGGAATGTACTTTACCCTGCACGAAGTGAGAGTGGTAGGGCTGGTGAGCTGTGAGCACCGCGGTCATCTCGTCGTGATCAGCAGGGTGGATGTATTCGTAAATGCTATTTCCAGTCAGCTCTACCTGTGAAGGAAGAGGAGGGTTTCAACTTTCTCGCCATCGACATAGCGTGCGTGTGTAGCCGGCGCTGGATGTGGGGCCATCTGCTGCCGTGGTACAGCTCTATAAACACACAGACAATTACAGTGTCCTGGCTTTGTCTGGGTTCACACCACCTCTGGTTGAGGCAAATAGCTTAGAGGCAGCTGTACATCTCCTATGGAAAATACAGGGATATAGACAGGGGCATTATGCCCTATCACACGCACGCATAAGCCGCTAGTGGGTAACCTGTCCACTTACCTGTGATAAACCCAGATGAACGGAGGCCGTCTCTGAAATGTACATGATCTTGCCGTCTGGAGCCACAACAAATATGAAACCATCCAAGGTCTACAAGGGAAAGAAGACACCAGATATCTATGAACTACGTGTACCTGGGACTGATTTAGCAGATCGGGGATTCCAGCCTGGCTTTCATTACTAAAAGAGTTGGAGGATGGGAGGAAGCTGGAACATCCTTTCAGTAGATCCGCTTAAAAGGGGCAGGATATGAACATAACGCACCTCAAAACAGGGGACCTGTTTGAAATGGCTCTGTAACGAAGTGTGACAATGAATCAACCTAAGACTCCAAAGCAGCAAGAATAGAAGCTCCCAGCCTCTAGGGCTCCCAGCCTCGGCTTTGCTGACCGTTCCCCCTGGAGAAATACTGAACACTTGCACCCCCCACTTACGATTTCAGTAGAGATTTTAATTCTTACATATTTGATTAAGAGACTTCAGCGAGCAAGGGGCGATCTAAAACTCTCCACAATGTAAATAAAGTTTGAAACGGACAGAACTATTTAAAAGGCCTGTTAAGATTAGATAGATAGATGTTAATAAGTGTTATTTGTATGCACTGTGAGAAGAACAGGCCTCTGTTTATTAGAGGCTGGTATAAAATGCTACAAGACCCCACAGTACCACATGCCTGAATAGCTAAGATTATAAACACTAATATTCCTTTGTTAATCCTTTAGGCCACAGCGAGTTTTCAATTGTGTCCTAGCTGAATTAAGGTTTTCTGTGTCTTCAATTAATCAATGTTTATTCTAACTACCATGGGATCAAGGCTTTCTAAACTTTTATATGTGCTCCTCAAAATAGCCCCCTGAATCCCCTCTACGGTTTCTCCCACTTTTCTTTTCACCTTGCACCACTTTAAAGACGCGTCTTTGCGCTCACCAGATTGCTCAGAACAAGAAAACTACATTCACAAATCTCGTCAACCTGCTGACTGACAAGGCTGTTGAGATTAGGGACCAAATCAACCTACCACTTTCTACTTCGGACACGTAGAATGGCCACCAGCAAGTTGAGCCGCGCTGCGTAACCCACTGTACCGTGTGAGAAGCTAAGGATCGTGACAGATAAATTCCGCCACAGTTCTGGACTCTCCTTTTGTGAAGCACGTGAACAGTTAAAGATTAGACAAGGGAATAATTAAAAGCTCAGAATATGGTACGATCTCTTTAATCATTAATACCAAATGGCTTGCGTTTCCAGGCCAGTACCTGCAAAAGATGGGATCCCAGTTCCCGTCCAACATTATCCAAAGGGCTGGTTCGACTAGTGTGGCCCCAGGCTTCGCCAAGTCCTGTTTATTTAAGACACACAAAAATTAAGGTGAGACGACAAGATACAAATTCTCATTGGCCTGACAGGGCTGGTTGATTTGGTTTTCTTTGTTTTAGTTTCAAACACTTTAAAGCGTTTTCTAATAGCTGAATAAGCGCAAATAATTCCCTTGTTGATTGTTTTAAAATGTTATTTCCTGTTTGGGGGGATATCTATGCTGGAATTACCAGTAAAGTTCATTAATAAGAACTGAGTGAATTCAACTAAGCCAGGAACCGCTCCAGATAAAAACATTATTCGACCTGGACAATGGCTTCTAGAAAGTTGCTTCCTGGAACAAAAGGTAGTACAATATCTTTGCTTCTGACCTCACTGAAAAATGACAGAACAACACTGCCAGGTACCAAAATGAGACCAAAACAGAAGTATTTAATTTCAACAGAATGATGCGATTAACCGGACGTGAATACACTTCAGAATGATTTAAATGTTATAAAGCCAATGAAATACAGCATTGATGTTATTCAGTATTATTCGATTAGACAAAAGGATAACTCAGGTCTGTGAGTATTTTATTTAGTGTGTTTGCCGACTCTCCCAGAAACGAATGCTTTGTATTGTTTGCGCACAACCTCCCAAGAAATTAACAAACTGAATATGTAAACCAGGCTATATATTGAGAGGGCTTTAAAATGTAACCCTGGCCATCAAGATCACTTTCTGATTTGATCAGCGATCCGGTGTAAATCCCGAAGAAGGCCCCGATCCTTCATTCCTCACCTATTTATCGACTTCAATAGGAGCTTTTGGGTGCGCCGAGAATGCAAGATCGGACCCCTGCAGTGCATTTTATTAAAAAGTATTTCCACCTTAGCATATGCCAAGCCCACGAAAAGTAATCTACCTTTCCCGACGTCTTTCCGCAGCTGCAGTGTCACGACAGCACTAAGACACGCCAGGCAGTGCATAAATGTACTTCCGAAGCGGTCGGAGTTACTCACTAACCAAGGTACCAGCTCTCTCTTCCCAATCAAACCCTCTTCCCCACAACATACAAGGCCCTCTCTCTCCCACTGAAGGAATGACCTCTCTTCACCGTGAATGATCTGCTTCCAAATACTCTAGTTGGATTCGACAAGGAATCTCCCCGGACGTGGCTAATGTTTCAATTTGTGCTGGTTTTCCTATATGCAAAGGGCCGGATGGAACGGACTGTGCCGGAGTTAAAAGGCATTACCCATAAACAGTTTAACAATGCTGTTGCTGAAATAATTTCAACTTGGTGATTAAAGCCTTTTATGCTTACACCATTAAACAAGGCTTAGCGTGACCCCCCCAAAAAAGTGATTGATGGCAACGCAGAGCAAATCGCCACGAGGCGAACACGGGGTCCAAGCAGGGACAGCCTCCCGCAAAATTAGCCCTTCACAAACTCCTCGTGGCTTGTTTTTCGTTTATTCAGATGCACACAAACAAGGGATGGGAACGGAGGCGATGTGGAGCAGATAACTCCCCCTCCGTATTGACCGGGCTCACTTGGGTGTTTACACGTCTAAATAAAGCTAACGATTTCACCGCCGCTATTCAAACACTGAAGCGCCCACTCTAAGGCCGTGCATTCTCGGTCTCTCTCTCTCTCTCTCTCTCCAGCCATCCCTTCCTCCATTTCTCCTCTCCATCCCTGCTTCAACGGGCCAGAGCTATTAGCAGCCCCAGCCCCTCCTCGCTCACCATCTCTCTCCTACCCCTTTCTCAGTTCTCCACAAGGGTCTCTCTCCTTAAATTCCTGCTTCTTCCTCTTCTGTTTACATCCCTCCCCTCTTCAGCATGCCAGCATCTCTCTTCTCCTTTCTGCCTCTACGCTATTCTCTCCTCCTCTGCAAACGGGGTACTACCTCTCCTCTCCTCTCCTCAATTCTCCCTAGGCCAGGGGCCTCAATAGACTGCCTTCCCCCCTCCCTCCAATACGTACATCTCTGTCTCTATCCCTTGATCCTTCATCTCGCCAAATGCCGGCCGGCAGCAGAGTCCCTGGGATTAGTTCCTCCTGCTCAACAGCAGGTACCCAGTGACTTTCCACAGCCCCGGGGTAAAGGGCTATGGGAGAAGTCCGCACCTTGAGCGCTTCTGTAATAACTGACAATTGTGCTGCCCCCGAATGCAATCATCCCCTCTCCCCGTTAGACAGCAAGCGAGCCACAGACACAACTTAACTTCTAACCTTTGTGACTCCCCAAATGCCGTAGTACACGATTTCATTCATGAGACGGTGGCGGGGAAGATACTGTTTGAGAGCATACAAACTGCGGAAAGCGTGTGATCAAATTAACAGGCACCACATTCCCTCTTGAAATTAGCAAGCACTAACATCAAACCCTGCAAAGGCTGCATCGTTTCCAGAGAAAGACCGAAAATTCCTCTATGAAATTCTGATTCAGTACATGTTCAGGAGGTTTGGTGTGGTTGTGCTTAACAATAAAGCCCATTAAAGTGAGACAAAAAGCACCACTCCACATAAAATGCCCTACCCGGAGAACCAGGAAGACTAATTTCTGTATTTAATACAGCGGCTGAACTCCTTGCCTAAAGTTCTAAGTTGTTTATTAAGCCGAGTTAACGGATCTAATTATTCTGGTCCTAAAAGGGAAAATATCCCTATCCTTGCGGGTTAATGAATAGCCCATCTACATTACAGGTTAACTTTTTTTCAGGACACTTTTTTTTTTTTCCACGGAGCATTGCACTCCTTTTTTTATGTGTCAGGTGGAAACCTTTCGCTGTTCAGCTGTGTCTAAGTTAATGTTTTATAATTAAATGTTTTCACTCGTCTACCTGAATCGGCTTTTCGAAACCCTACCACATGAGACAGCTCTTTGTATTTTCCAGATGTTTCAGTGCTTTCAAGTTAGAGACTTTTTTTATTCACTGACAAATCCTTCCCGTCAGTCCCCCCCCCCCCCCCCCCCCATCGCTATCCTGATGCCCTTTAAAATTCTGTTTCTAAAAGGGTTGCGCAGAAAAAAATCTTCATTGATGTAACTTTTTTAAAAAAAAATAATCTGACTCTCTATTCGTTTTAACACCCAATTTCCTTTTAGCGAGGGGGGTAAACTGTGATTTCTTGCACTTGACCTACCGCAGAAAATTTTACAAATCCTTTGATTGTCTATTTAAAACAAAACAAGGAAATCAGTTTCCCTTTTGCTTCAGGATTACACTGGAAACAAGATCTAAAGATTCTCTTGTAATCTGGAGAGGCGAACAGAATAATAGGTTTGGAATAGAAACAAGCAGCTTTGTGAGGGGACGGATAACTAAAGCGTTTTTAGGCAAAGGATTTTCCCAGCTAAAGTGGCCGAAAACAAAGCAAAGCATAATCTATTTTGGACGATTTCCAAGATATGCCACATTAACCTTAGTAGATAAAATTTGCTTTCCTCCCCGAGCCCCCCACCTTTGTCAAAGTCTGGTTTATCATATTTGCATAAGTAGCCTTAGAAGGGATGTATCTATTATGGATCTAAGGCGCTAGCTGGCTCACATTTCATTTGAAAAATCTAGGCGAAGTTTTACTGTTGCTTTATACCTGATGCATTGTATTAAAATACCCCCTGACCCGTGGATTACCTCAATGGACTGGCTGCATGGGCTTTGTAATTTCCTGAAAATGAGATTTCGATTTATAAAACAAGAAACCAATTAGTAACCAAATGAGGCGAAGTAGATCCACTAAAATTGACCTAATCCCACAGGCACCATTTAAGCCAGTTCTTGGCGAATGAATGATGAGCCACAGTCTAGCGTGGGCTCAAGGCATCATCCAGCTGTGTTATTGCAAGCAGCAAAAATAAATTGATCGAGCTTTTCCTTCGGAATGAATTTTCTACTCTTGACAAAATATAGATTATATCCCCTACATAACAGCCTCCTCCACTCGAGGTTATTTCTTATAAGAATATAAACAATTTAGGCTACAAGGAAGTGTCCATCTTTAGGAGAGAGCAGAAGGCATTCTAGCCAGCCGGGAATGTTGCTTCGGCTATTAAACCAGTTTCAGCGCTTTGCAGGCATATATCATAGGACGCTACCATATTTGGGACTGAGGACGCTGATTCATTCTTTATTTTAATAACTTCTCTGTGGAAATGCATTTAACTTTCACACATTAAAGGCCACAGAAAACGTTTCTCTGCCTTTCCTGGTGTCAGTGTATTAGCCACATCAGATGAATCATAAGGGACCTTTCTGGGCTTTAAGAGGTTTCATTCCCATCCCCCAGACCTCTGGAGTTCACACGGACACCTCCTTCCTCAACGCTTTAAGAAACAACAGCTTTGATCTAACTATATTCATGCCCGCCATTCGATTGATTCAGTCCTTACTGCTAGCAACCAGGGGCAAAACTGGGCTGATAGATAGTTTCTGCCCAATGGCATTTTGGCTGCCATACCCGAGCGCTTATTTGCCATCCAAGGGCGAAGCCCCCAGGCAACGGTGGCAAAGGAATGGAAGAAGATATCCCTTCCAATTGTTTCTAATTTGATCTAGGAAAAAATAAAATCAACTAATTAAACCGGGAGAGGGGAAGGAAGAATGAGATTCCAAAAGGCACATCCATCTCTTTTGCTCTGGAAGATCTGCTAGGCCGGGAAGCTCTGAGCATCTGCAGCTCTGAAGCACCCACTACCCTCTTCCCCTTCCTTTGTTTGGGAGTAGTGACGAGGGGCTGGCTGGAGATGCAAGTCCTTATCTGCTTTGTTTTCACTTGCTGGCTTTGGAAATAATCATTTCCCCAATAAACTCTGGGTCAGACAATCCGTATTCAGCGGAGAGAAAACAAAACAACAACAAACTTCGCGCTCCAGTTCGGAATCACTCTCAGAAGTGCAGTAAATACAATGGTTAAGATGTGACTAGGGGTTGTGAATGCTTCAGTTTTGAAAGTTCCCATTCTCAGACACCTGAAAGGAGTTTTGTTTTCAGAGGAGTGGTGCTGGTCGCTACCGGAAAAATTAGACGCCTTTTTGCTATGCACTTTATCCTCGTTTACACTAAACTTTGTAAGAGTGTTTGGCCTTTGGTGGGGAATGCATTTCCAGGCTGCCCTCTAGAAGTCTATAACGTTGAATACAAAATTAAGCAATGCCAGCACAACCGTCCTCATGAAAAAAAAAAAAGTGCACTAAATATATGTTTAGTGAGGTGTGGGGGCCTACAGCCAGATAAATAAAGCAGCGATATGTTAAACCTATTTAAAATACGACCAAAATTACAATTCGAATAGAAATAACATCAGATTATTTTATAGCCTTGGGCCCCGATTCTGCTATCTTTAGTCAGGCAAAACTTTTCTTGAAATCAGCAGGCGCTTTTGCCTCAGTCAGGTCTTGATTCTGGTGCTCTGTACTGTCTACTGAATAAAATATATCCATCTACCCCTCCAACCCTGGACCAGATCTTGCACCGCCTACCCAACAAACGTCTCATGGAGTTAAATAGGGAGTTTTGCCTAAGTAAAGGCTACAGAATAGGACCCATCTATCTTGTGGTCCTTACTCCGGTAAAATATATAAAATCAATGGACTCGCCCCGACCTCAAAAGGATTGCTTTTTTCATAGAAGTGTAGGACTGGAAGGGACCTCAATAGGTCATTTTTGCCTGGGGAAGGACTGCAAAGCAAGCCCAACAAAGCGATATGATGTAATTAAATGAACATTTTAATAGGGAGGAGAGCACAGCACACCTGAATTCGATTTGTGCTGTTCTCTTTGGACACCTAATGTTCTTGCTTCGGATTTGTTTCCCTCTGCAAACCTGACGGGCACACGCACTCACGTACCCAGAGGAATGAAATGACACAGGCAGCCATTATAAGTGAAGCTCTAGTTCGAGGGTATTCCCAGTTGTCTGCTGCTTGGCAGACGGAGTCTCAGCGTCTTTGCAGTGGGACCCTACAAATGGCTGCGAAAGCCTGTGTGCGAAGAGGCACCAGGGAGGAGGAAGAAGGCTGCGCTAGGGGCCCGGAAGCCCAGGGACTGAGCAAAGTGCGTGGCCCACCCCTGTAAGCAGCAGCAGCAGCACCTGCCTTTCCCCATATGTTGCCTCCGTGCAGCCGGCCAGGTGAAGCCCCTCACAAAGCTGTATGAGTGCACAGGCATCTCACCCCATCGTCCGTACTCCGCTCCTAAAGCAGCACCTTTCGTCCTTCCTGATCGCCCCACGCGCAGGTGGTTACTTTCTTCTCTCTCTTACTGCAGTTTCTTTGGGGGAAGACCAGCTAACCAGAGGGTCATTTCTTCCACTCTCAAAGATCAAACCCCACCCGCCCTTGTCACTGCGAAACAAAAAAGGCACAGGGTGTTGCATGCGGGAATCAACCCGAGTCTATTAACCGTTTAATTGGTTTACTATCCGTGGCCTGTTTTGCTACCTCCTAGCACATAGCCCTGCCATGGATGATTTCTTAGTTAATCCTACAGCCACTAATCAACGGTAAATAAAATCCCAGACCTTTGAGACTGCGAGGAAGCATCAATTCCTCCTTGGAGGGTCCAGATGAAATGAAATAAAGTATTTTTTTTTAAAAAAAAAAATTACTGCTCATTTCAGAGTGTCTGCGGATGCCATTACCAAAGATTTCTAAAAATTTATTAGCCCGGTAAACCAAATGCATTCATTTGAAACAAAGATTTAGTTAAAAGAAAAAGGAGTACTTGTGGCACCTTAGAGACTAAACACATTTATTTGAGCATAAGCTTTTGTGGGCTAAAACCCACTTCATCAGATGCATTGGATGGAGTGAGCTGCAGCTCACAAAACCTTATGCTCAAATAAATGTGTTAGTCTATAAGGTGCCACAAGTCCTCCTGTTCTTTTTGCGGATACAGACTAACACGGCTGCTACTCTGAAAGATGTAGTTAATATCCATGTTTATTCCCTAAAGAAATATTGCCTACATACGCATCACTGCTACGGGAACGACAGAGAAATGCTGCCGGCGCTGCTTCACTACACAACAAAATACCAGCATTTTGCTTCTAACACACACAAGGCAATGTAATCCAGACTCTGCAATGCCAAACTAAAACGGCAGCCACAATTTTCGAATTTCATGAAGATCGGCATTATAAAATAATCCAAATCAAAATTTCCTCCTCTCCCCCCACAGGTAACTATCCTGACCACGATTGTACCAAGTCACTATTTCACATATGAATACTGAAAAGCATCCGCCAAGTTTTATTTCAAACCAATTTTTATTAGCAAAAGAGCGGGGCTGTTGCTGAAGAAAATATGATTTCACCATTGATCTGATATGCGCTTTCTGGCACATAAATCTGCTTTTGCAACTGTTATGCAAGAAGTTTAGTTCTGCACCTCACATTTTAAGTCCACATCAAAACTAGAATTAAACACAGACAGGCAGCGTGGAGAGTAAACTGCAGCTTAAAGGCTTTTAAATGAGAAAAACTTCTGTAAGAAAATAAACACTGAAACCTAATGCTCAATCATTTCCCCTAGCAGCAAGAAAAACAGCATTAAATCACCTATCCACGTGGGAAACGGATTTTTTTTCGGTTAGTCTTTTAGCCCCTAAAATAAAACAAGAGTAAGGATTTCAGTATTGAAATGCTAGCCATTATTATTCTGCAAAGCTTGATTTAAACAGTGCCCTTTGCTTGAGTCTGGGAATTTAAGCGCCTTTCCGTATAGGCTATCTACAAATGTATAGCAATTTTCGTGATCGTTTTCCTAAACTGTTTTCGCAACGAGACATTAGCATGGGCTTATCAAAATATGTTAAGCTACTAGTTGTCTTTCTACGCAATATATATGTAGCTACATACACCAGGGGGGAAAAAAATCAAGGAAATTTTTTGAGTTATTTGCCACACGGCGGGTGTTTGCTCCTTACAATTTTCTGAAGCTGTATTAGACTCGGCGTTTCAACTCTTTAATGGTAAATCGCGATTTCAGGGCCATATCTTGTCGTTGATTTGTTTTTAAAAGCAGAACTCCCTACTGAATTCAACATGGAGTTATGCTCAAAAATTGATGGCACGGTACGGCCCCTTAGTGATTTACCAGAAGTGCAGGCCTTCCAAAAGTTAGCTGGCCACTGAAAGCTCCTGTTTGTCTTCTCCATGGAGGTTTAACTCCCTGGACCAAAAGGATGCAAGTTGACCAAACCGCTGTTTTCAACTATAACAGAGTTCCCCCTTGAGAGGTTTAATTTACAGCAGACTTGTGAAGGGGAAAATGGGAAATGTTAAGTATTTTAACCGAGCTTTTTTTCCACTGGTACTGAAGAATTCACTTGGATCTTAAACATGAACCAAGGAGGATAATTATACAATTCATCTAAAAATCTTTGCTTACTGAAATGGAACGTTCGCTTTCTTTCTTACATTAGGGATGTTGAGTTGTATTCAATATACAATTATTCCTATTTTTCAAATATTTTTCAGACTGCACCAGGATCACTCTATCCTTATCCATCCACCCACTCCCTTTATTTTAGTCGTAAAACACAATTTCCTTCTTAAAATAATGAATCCAAAATGTCTCTGCATACTGATTATATAAAAGCTGTTTAAAAGGAATTATACCCAGAAAGGCGTTCACACACTATTTGTCTGTCTATGCACAGCTCTGTGCCTGAGCAAATAGTATCTATATCTTTCCTCATCTAACCACTTTACTCCGTTCACATATTATCACGGCCCAGATAGATTTGAATTCATTGTTTTAAGAGGGAAATTGTTTTAGTAGTTGCACAAGAGCTGTTAGTTAGATACAGGTAAAGTTATTCCAACCAGACACTTAAATAATAGGTTTGTGACGTAGAAAGCCTTGAGATGACACGTTATTTCGCAATCTTCCTGAGCCTCTTATCCGTAGACGTTAGTCAGTAACCTGTCTCGCTCCCAAAGGTTTGTATGCTTTCCCTTTCCGGGGAAAATATGACGAGAAGGTTCCCACCTTTAAATATACCCCCTCTCTGTACCTTTCCACCTCCTTCAGGAACTCCTTTGCTTCTGATACATACTTTATTTGCCTCCCTCTACCCACATCCCATCGTTAATTTCACACTCTTGTCTTTGCTGGCGACCCCCAGATTTCCCCCTAAACATAGAAAATGTCCTAAAATAGTCCCTCCGCTCCGCTCCGAATTTAGACGGACCCTTTCAGGCTGGGAAGGGTGGACCCACCGCTCCTCACTGATGGCCTGGCAGAACTCACCAGTGGCTTCGCTCTGCCCAAGGGCCGGTGAGTTTCGAGGTCATCAATAAATTGGGACATAAACGATGTACCCGGAGTCAGGGCCCCGCTTCTACACCTGCATAAACACACGTAGAGACGCGTGGAGTTGGAGGTAGGAGCAGACTCGATTCCGTATTCATCTCGCCAGAAACCAGCAGCGTTCAGTGCCACAGTGCCTGGGTGTGACTGCGTGCCTGCCCTTCTCGCTCCCTCGCACAGAGCCAGGAGAAAATGCGCAGGCAGGGCAATATATCCTGCGTGGCTCTGGCTGCAGAAACAAGCACCGCTACGACGACGCGCGCGTTTGTGCTGCTGTTTCGGTGGCTTTGTGTCTGCCCCACGCGGACAGAGGGGCAAATAGAGAGGGGCGGGGGGGGGGAACATATGCCTTGTGGCTCCGTCTACAACAATCAAGCCCTCGCAACGGGCGTGTGCTCGTTTCTGTCTCTCCCACACAATATCCGCGCTCTTCGAGAACTGCGCTGGAAAGAACTTCGGTCCCTGCTTCCTTATTGTAATTTTAACTTGCAGTTTGCCTTTAATTAGGCTCCGAGGGGTTTGCTACCTTAAAAGCCTCATTTAGCCTCCTCCCTGGTCTCTCTGCACAAATTGGCATATGTGTTGGACAGCAGCAGCTCTGGCTCTGGTGCACTTTGCCACACAATTCCCTAGTGCATTCAAACATTCGGCTTTGGCACTGAGGGACTGGGATCAGCTATTCTTCTCTTCCCATGATTACTCACAGCCTACAAGAAACACCATATGCTTCTTCTGATCAAACAACCAGCTACAGAGGCACCAATAATTGACGAGACCTGCTCGAAATCACGCAGAAAGGTAGCCTACTGAGACTGCAGGAGTTGACAAATCATTGCTAATAATCCTTTTAGGAACATCACGGCCATCAGAGTTTGCAATAGCTTTGTTTTTATAAAGTACGCGTTGACAGTATAAAGGACAACTCGATCACTTTTTAAACAGAAGGCAGCCTCGTCTAATGATATGCAAGCCGGCAAATCACAGCCACAATAGGAATGTGCAGTTTCATTTATTTTGTTACCTTTCAGGTGCTACAGCTTTGATTCATCTCCTCGCTTGCTTTCAAGTTATTAGGAGATGGATTTTATTGTTTAAGGAAATTACTTCAAGATGCAATAGATTAGAAGTTACTGTCAAGGCTGTTCTCCCACCTCCCCGCCCCCTTCAAAAAAGCAGTTATAAACAATCTGACAGAAAGAAAAACCTTTTAAAATCTTCCCGTATCCAAATATAGATATCACCCGTCACGTATTTATACTAAAAGTATAAATTTAATAACTCACTACTTCAATCAGACTTTTAAAAATGCAAAGACTAATCTATTGCCCTACTTTTCCCATCATCTGATAGAAACATAGACTCGATCAAATAGCTAGTCTTCCTTTGTAAAACACAATATCCTGGGAGCTGTTCAAGCTGTATATGGGATTCATGTTATTTATTCGATTGGAAGAATTTCCCGTTTCATAGTTTTCTCTTCCACATACAGGATACTCCATTCAGGCGACTCCACATAAAATATTCTTACAGGCTTTTGCACTTATTTTTCTCTCACATTAAAAGAAATAGATTCAAGATACAAGGGAACTTTGTATAGTCCCTCTTTACCGATGAATAGTCCCTCTTAACTTTCCCTGGTGTTTGTTTTGCTTGGCAGTGGATCTTGACATTTTCAACGTTAACTTTAAATCCTAGATTTGGTTAACGGCAAGACTTTTAAAAGTATATAAGAATTCCGAACCCTGTTTTTACTAGACAGATCCTTCTTCCATTGATATCAACGTAAAGTTTGCCATTGACTTCAATGGGAATAGGATCAGGCCCAAACTTGGACCCTATTTTGATAGTGTTACAGGGATTTTCAATTCTACTGAGGGTAGAACTTCTATTAAACATTTCGGAGACCATTTAACCTCACCCAAACCGTCCTAATGACTTTCAGACCAGGAGACACCACATTCATAATGCAATCAAGGTTTGTTTGGATTTGTTATTTATTTGTATAGCGTTGTACCTGTAAACTGTGGTTCAGTTCTTGAACTAAGGCTTTAGGATTTAGCATAGACTTATGTAAATATTTACCCATATATTAACTCCCCTTCATATAGCTATAAAATATGGGTAGATTGCCCTTTTTTGTTATACACGTGCTTCGCAAGGGATGCAGATCTTACATAGTAGAAAAGAAAAAGTCATGTTTGTTTTAGTAGAATACGCAGCTGAGCTCAGTATCTTGAAGTGTTGACAAAAGCACTGCTGGTCCCAACCAAACATGTCCCATATGTACTGAAGTGAAGTGAAAGTATTTACGGCAGAGAAAAGGGACAACACAGGACACCTTCCTTCAGGAATTATACACTGCCAGATGAAATTAACATAAGAGTAAACGATCATCTGGACAGGTATTAGAATGGAGGCAAATATTCATTTTCAGTAAAGTCACCTACCTTCAGGAAAAACCACCCTCATTTTTAAATAGCTGGTGGTGAGTCTGATTATTGAGGCTTTATCCAGCTGAGAGGTGATAGCGGAGGGCAAGGGCAGTAATTTAGCCAGTTCATAAAATTCACTGTTTTCTTTCTCCCGTCTAGTCCGGGCAGCATTTTTGGACTTCTCTTTCATTGTGTTTTTTCCCCCCTTCTTTCTTACAATTTAAGCTCCCCAGATTCATCCAAAGAGGGGGAAAGCTTTCAATTACAATTCATCTTCCAGAAGCATCAAACATTGTTTTTGAATGCAGCGGGTTATTCTTCTAAATCTTTAAATGTTATCAAAAAAGATTCAAGACCAGGAGTGATAATTTTAAAAAAATATTCACTTAAAAATAACATTAACAATGCAAATGGATAGAAAAAGGTCCAATGCAGCTCAGAGAATCCCAGTAACTGCGGAGAGAACTAAATGCCTGCACCACACAGCAAGCAAATCAAGGTATTCTGTCCTTTTCTTCTACTCAATGCTGCAAACATAGCTTCTCGAAAAAGAGACATAATCCTCTCTTTTTTTCCCTGCTGTCAATCCGGTGCCCGAAATGATTGGCCTGCGGCTCCTTCAGTGGGTAACAGGTACCGGTTACTTCCCTCGTGCCACTGTGAAGACAACAGCATTCCTGGGATGAGAGATCTGTTACACAATGCCACACGTAATCATGTTATTACACCTTAAATAAATCATCAAGAACCAGCCTCTTACGAGTTGCACCATTTTCTCAACTGGGCCCACAATGGAAAGTGTATTTTTGCATCTCTGGGTGAGTGGCGGCTGAGAATGAGTAGAAAAAAATAAATGTTCGTCTATTCTCCACCCACATTTCGGCTGCACGGACAAACATTTTATGACCAAAATGAAGTTACAGGTTTTTATTTAAAGAATAGGGAAATTCTGCCCACTTTTCATGGCAAACTAAACTAGATTGTTTCCTTCTTCCTCTTTAAATGTTAGTGTCCGGAATGCAGAACAGAAGCCCTTAATACATTGCACGTTTCAATGAGTGTAGTAAACAGTTCAAATCCCAACGCATTTGTACTTTTTCCATGTGTTCTCTCAATTCATCTTTGTATGAGCCGGAGTCTAATTTCTAAATCAACCCTATAACCAGTGAATTAAAGTTACATTTTTAGATTTTCTGGACGCCTGCTATCCCCCCGTCCTGCCTAGGAATTGAGGTAACAACAGCATATTAAACAAAGAGCGACACAGTGTCCAACGAAACCCGGCGCACAGTCAGAACTAGCCAAAAAGCAATCACACAAGGGGGAAGCAAAGCAAAATTAGACAGACCCGAATGATTTCTCCCTTGCACAGGTAACATTGCCAGTGGTCTGTGAGGCTGATCTTCTTTTACCTACCTTCAGTCCCTGCACCCGGCAGTCTGCGGAAAGCTCTCTCACGGTGAGGAGCCCAACTCTTTAATTGAAATCATTAATAGCAGCAGAGGGAAAGTTGGCTTCTCTCACGGCTTCTCACGCCGATGGGTAGACAGATACTGCTTCCTTCCCGTCCCCTTTATGTGGTTTCAGACTCTCCCTTTCCAGTCATGGCTCTGAAGCTGATATTAATGAAGAAGCCCTAATTTGAGGCTGGGAAATGCCTAATAACTTCTTTATGGCTAAACGGCTTTTAGCACAACTTCATTTCTCTCCTTGCCTCGGCCGAGCCCACCCCGAGTGCCACTCATCGGCCCACCTCGCCTCCTATTGGTCCCAGTCTCCCAAAGGTCGGTCTCCCACTGGCTGAGAGGCAGGGTGACGCCGCCGCGTTCCGGACACACCCCCCTTTCCCCTTGTGCCGGGCTGGGTCTGCAGCGTCCGCCCTCTGACCTCCCGGCTCCTGGCGCCCCTAAGGAGCGGGTGCTGGGAAAGGCTGAGACACCGGCCGGCGGCGGGGACGGCGTGCTCGGGACAGGATGTTTCGCTGCGGCTCCCAGCCTGTGCGGTCCAGCCCGGGGCGAGGCGATGCTCCAGTCCTAGGGCTGGAGCAGTCACCGCTGGCCACCTCCACGGCAAGCTGGAGCTCTCTCAGCAGCAGCCCGTAGGAAAGGAGCACACCGGCTCCAGCGGCTTGGTTCCTATTGTGTATGATGCGGATCAGTGTTTCAAACCACTTTGCTTCTCGCGAGCAGCCGTGTTTGGTGGGAGAGGGAAATAAGTGCAGCGGTCATGTTATCTTTTCACCGCCCAAAATGAGACCCAGTAGAGCCCAGAGCTGTCAGGCTCGGTGGCACCATGCACTGAGGCTGGGGGAGAAGCACCGCTGAGGGAGGGCTCCTCGATACACCCCCTGCAGAATCCCTCATCACGAGGATGAGACACTTTAAAACTACCTGAAAGTGAATTCACATCATGGGGGCGTCCCCTCCTAGTGAGTGAAAACTGGGAGAACTTGGTAACTTCTTTGAAAAAGCCGGGCAGCTCTCGCTGTTCATTCCTGGGGGAGGGGAGAGTCATGGGGGATTTGGATATCGTTCGTTCAAACCACACGCATGTGAAAACTCTTTAAAACAAAAAATAAACGCTAAAGATCAGTCAAGGAATTTAATGAAGACAATTATTTCTTTTAAATTAAATTACAGCGAACAATTTGCTGTTTACGCAAACCATTTCCAAAAAGAAACGATTATGTTTTCGAACGAACGAAAGTGTTTGCAAAATACCCCCCAGAATACATAAACCACTTCAAGTCTGCACAGTGCCTTTTCGTCTTCTAGGTGCTGACTACTGCTCGCTGCTGAACGCATTAAACCTCCCTTTGACGAAAAGCTTTCCCTCTATCCATTTTGGTAAATAAAGTGGACATAATAGCAGAAAGAAAAAGAACAGACTCTCATTTGAGTAGCTAGACGTTTTCTTCCATCAAAGAAATGTACCCTCTTAGTTTCCATTTTTCTTTTGAAAAAAAAAATTTTTTTGGAGGGGGGGGGTCTATTACAGCAACACATTGCTAAACGAACACAAACTCAATACGCCCAGTGCAGGTTGAGATCTGACAAACAGACGCACGTTTTAAAGGGCTAGCTGCTGGGGGGTGGGAGGAGGGAGAAAATGCCAGATTTTAAACATTTACCTCCCCTGTTGCTATGACCGAGCGTTCAAATGTTTGTTAAAAAATACTGACATCTGCCTCCAGGTTTCCATTTGAGGGCAATAAACTTGCAGAATGACACTGACATTTCTTGGAGGCTATTTAGACATCTGGGCAACAACTGGATTAGCATTGCCAGGTATCCCGTGAGTTATGTCAGCTTGAACAGCATAAAGCTCCTTTCATGCCACCTCTGGTTCTGAAAAAGATTCTGTTGGTCACAGTTTTGCAGATTTAAACGGGGAAATCACGGGAAACCCATCCTAGACAATTGCAGATAGCATCAGCGTTTACAGTAACGTACACATACATTAGTTTACCAAAGTACACAGGACCCAGTCTCTTATTTACAATGGCTGTCGATGTGGGTGTGTGGGTGTGTGTGTGGGGGGGAATTTGATAAAAGCCCAAGTACTGAGAGTAGATGAGTCCTAAACCTGCTCATTCTTGTTTCTTTTTAAAAAATCTTTTAAAAAATAAATGCTATGGTAGATAAAGTATAAGTTAGAAAAAGGAGCAGCATATAAAGGATATTTATTCAGCTGTCAGAGTACAGTAACAGGACCCGCAGTAGACAAGAACAACATTTCTAATAATTTTTTCTAACAGATTTCAGTCAGTCACCTAATTGTTTGAAAAAATTTGGGCTATTTTTACATAAATATTTTGATTAAAAATAAGCTGTGCCCTAAGTGACTTTTTTCTGTTGACACCAGTGCCTGTAGGGGTGGTAGACAGAGAAATCCAATACTTCGTCTACAATTACAAAATTAGCATGTAGGTCTGCAAATCAATCGAAAGCCCGATGTCATCATGGTGGGCTAAGCAAGGCGGTTCTAGTGTCCCAGTGAAGCTGATTTGTCCAAGAAGGGAGCGGGTTATTTTGTTTCATAAACAGAGTGAATGCATCGCTGTGCCATAGTAAATCCTCAGCATGCAACTCCTTGGGACACAGTTTGCAAAAGGGAGAGGGCATGAACACTTGAAGACACACCTGTGAGCCTAAGTTTCGAAGCCCGAGAAAAGGGAAAGAGACAGGTTATTAAACACATCCAGCGGTCTTTCCGGTTCCCCGGCAGCCTCGCCACCCATCCCTGTGTACTGCCCTGGGAGGGCAGGCGCGCTGTACATTGGCAGCAAGCGTGGTCATGGGCAGTTGTAAAAGCGGGGCTCCGGTACAGCCTGCTCTTGCCGTCAGTTCCTGCGCAGACACCAGGGGGTAAAATGATTGCTGGGCAAACTCCACAGCGGAGCCTACCCTGGGAAATTAGCCAGCGAGGGGAAAGTTGAACGAGCAGGTTGTGGGTCCTAGTTTGCGGGTCAATGCGGCGGTCGCTGTGAAAGGGAACATTTTAAGAGGGGCTTGCGGGAAACGAACAGGCTCGTTTCCCAATCAGGCTTTTACGCGTATGCAGGCAAAAACTTGTGCACCCAGGCATCACAACGCGCAGTGTACCCTGCATCACCGTAGATACAATGCCACAGAAATCAGAGCTGGACGTGAGCCTGTAGGGCAGGACTGTTCCATAACCAGCCGCTTCTCTAGTGCTTGGATTGGTTTGTGAATTAGGGAAGCGTGTTGCAGCGCCAAAAGGACCAAGAAGGCACTTTTTAATGCAAAGAAAAAGTCTTTTAAACGTTCTGAAATGGCTGGTATGTTTTGTTTGTTTCTGGCGACTCACAGGCATAGGGATTTTGAGGGAACCGCTCTGGCCAGTCCCAGGGTTGCTTAAAGAAATAGCCTCTGGTACCTGTGGCCGAATTCTGAGCTCCCAAAACGCTGGTCAAGGAATGCGGAACTCGCCCTTGCCTGGTCCTAGAGCATTGAAAGCATTGCCCTGCATCGACGCTGTTTTTAATGAGATAAGGACACGTTTCCTTTCTCTGAGCGGCATCACCTCAGGGACCCTTGTACAAGTGCGCTTGTCTGAAAACCTCGGCACATATGGCAATGGAAAGTCCAGTTTTATGAGACCCATAATTTACACACGATGCATGCTCCAGAACTAACAGATACCCTTAGGAACGCCTTATATTATGTGTGTTTTCATACATGTCTCATTCAAGACTGTACTGAAATAAATATACCTAGTGAATGCACTTTGATCCGCTCAGTAGCAATTAACGTCTTTAACCGATCTGGGCTTTTTTCCCCTTCTGGTCTAGGTACTTATCCCTCCTTTTCAGCTGCTGGTAGCTTGTCCAGCCAAGTAGGAAAGCGAGAAAGCGGATTCTCTTTAACAACACAGGTAACAGTTGATAGACACTAGAAAGCTAGCCTGTAGCGCTAGGTGATTCTGCAAGTATCACTTAAAATAATTACAGGACTATTGTGGAATTAGATTAACTACTATAAACATGGTCCGGCATTTTTGTCACCTTATTAAATAACATTTAGGCTATATATGCCCTTCAAAAAAACAATCAACCAAACAAAAACTCCCGCTACGCCTTTATGGGGTATTTCTCTTAACCGTGTTAAGCCCCTGGCTTTTGTTTCTTCTTTAGCATCAACGTAACAAGATTGTTTACATTCATGTTTCCCCCGAGTCAATTATTCTTAGCGCTAATCTGTTTAATCCACTATTGGTAATCAAATTCTATACATTTGATTGTTGTACTGGGTAAGGGCGGTAACAGAAAATCTATTTTATGTTAGTACAAATTACACGCACTTTCATCTCTCCGTGTTTACACTTACATCTCTGTCTGTTTGACTCTAAGACCAAGGCAGAAGCTGAAACACTCCTAGTAGAGAGTACTTGAATAAAGTTACTGCTACAAACCTTCTAGACAGTATCCCCTTCCCCTCTCTATCTCACACTCCAGACATTTTGTTGCATTACATACACTTCTGCGTTTTGTACCAATTTGTGGACATTCTCTCTCTCTCTGTCGAACAGATGCCCAAACTAGAAGGTGAGGACATTTAAAGTAATGTTTCACTGCCTAATACTGCAGTCAGATTCTTGTGTGTACACTCAGAGAAAGTCTGTAGCCGGAGGTGATTGTTTGGTCCCGAGAGTTCTTGTCTTCCTTACATAGAGTGAGATTCTTCAGTTAAATACTAGATAATTCTTGCGTGGGTGGATTTTAGGAATTAAACCAAGTTATATGTATAGATACACACACGTGAGAAATCCACCTCTCTTCAGTGTACATTCCCTTTATTTAGATTACCAATGACCTCTCCCCTTTAGCCCTTCCTGGCGCTATTTAGCTCTCCTTGTAGAGGTGTTTATTTCCGGATGGCCAATGGCTTGTGTCCTTCTTTGCGATTTATGTCCCTCTTCCTAAAAATGAACTAGCCCGGGATGCTGAGCAACGGGTCTGATGACCAGTTCGCTCTCTCTCCTTTAAAATTAAAACAAACAAACAAAGACTGCCTTGCGATTATTCTTCATGAACATTTCGAGATCCCGTTCCAGAGCCTTCCAATGAGCATGATGCCGAATTCCTATACCATGTGCTGTCTGCACAGCGTACTCTACATGTAAAGAAAACACGATTCCCCAAAGCTGCTATAGAGAACAGTTGACGGATCCCCTGAAGTATTTAGAGGGAGTGGTTGGGAGAAGCGACATTTAAAGGCACGTGCAGAAATCCAGGGGCTGTATACTTTTTCTGAGCATGCAAAATTCCCCAAAGTTAGTACCGGCCGAGCCACGCGCATACCCTTATTTTTACATTGTAAACACATAGATACGATGTATATGATTTCCCTGCACTGTGTTCCCTCGACTGAAGCGCAGAGCAGATAAAGGACACACAGGTGCCTTTTGTGCCGCGAGCTTCTCTCCAACAGTGACAGCGACCGCTCCCTGCACACACACAAACGCGTCACTTTCATAAACTCCGGGTTGCGGTCCCAGCTAGCGCTCCTCTCACCTGGAGAGCGGCTGGGAGGACGCTAACGAGGTGGGAAGAGTGGCCTGCACTGCTTTCACTTTTGGTAAAATGGGATTTTGGTGCTAATTAGCCGGCAGCCAAGGGAGGACCAGGAGAAATCAGATCTGGTGGGGGGAGCAGCGCTTGCCGGAAGACTGGACTCCACATTTCCACGGAGAGAGAGAGTCAACTAAATGGAGAAAGGGGAACAAAATGAACGCGGAGTAAATAGGATAATTACTCCTCTGGCGACGCCTGATTGATGTTAATAGCGTGTAATTTTGAGCCACTTGGAAGCAAAATATTTTAATCACATGCGACAGGGTCAAAGCTGCAAGGGAGCTGCCGCGTGACAAGTGCCCCCCAAAACCCAGCTGTGGCTGCTGTTTTCTTGGGGAGCAGATATTAGAATCAATTTGTGATTGGGGACAGATACTGTTACAGCGCTTACAAAATGATACTACTGGCAAGGAGGGCGGGACTGGGTTTTTGGGGTGTTGGGGGGGGATATATAGCCAGAAAAGGGATACCCCTGCGAGGAACAGGACCTTTTTCCCTTCCTTGCCACTGGACTCTGTCTAGAGCAGAAGTGGCCGACCTGTGTGTCTTCAGAGGTTAATATGCAGCTCCTTGCATAGGTGCTGACTCTGGGGCTGGAGCTGTAGACACCAACTTTCCAATGTGCCAGGGGGTGCTCACTGCTCACCCCCAGCTCTGCCACAGGCCCTGCCCCCACTCCACGCCTTCCCCCAAAGCCCCTGCCCCTTCCCTGAAGGTCCTGTGCCCTCCTCCCCCTAGCCCCCAGAGCCTTCTGCTCATGCAAAATAGCTGATCATAGCAGGCCAGAGGCATAGGGGGGAGGGGGAAGGTGCTGAGGGCTGGGGGGGCGGGCAGCTGATGTATTACTGTGGCTCTTTGGCAATGTGTATTGGTAAATTCTGGCTCCTTCTCAGGCTCAGGTTGGCCACCCCTAGGCTAGAGGCTCCATTTCCATATACAATCCCTGCTGCCAATCTTTCCTTGTAGCTGCCTTCTCATCTCAGTTCTCTTGGGAAGGCCCCTACTTTCATCCCAAGCCAAATTCTACTGGAGGCCTCATTTGGCTGCCCTCAAGGTGGCCATGCTGGTAGGACAGAGGGCACTGGCCTTTAGGCAGGGCAGCACAGCTGTTTGTAGCTGTCCTCTCAAGAAGAGGAGACAACCCAGATCACATGACCACTTCGGGGCTGGGCCTTGCTGTTTGGCACATGCCCAAACTGAATGAATACAGCTGCTAGCTTCAGAGACCTGACTCGTCTCACTTATTGCCCATGAACATTACAGGGAGAAGGAACAAGTCACTTTGCTGGGGAAAGTGTTTCCCTCCAGGCCTTGGCTCCTTACCAAGCTCTGATCCAGATCCAATTGCCCTCTAGAGCAAGCTCCTTTCATTCATATGTATCAGTACAACTGCGGCCATACATCAGCTTTGCTCCTGGGCCTGGCCTTTCCCTATCACTGAAATCTCCTTTCCCAGGGCCTGACTCTCATTAGCAAATAAATGATTACATTAGCTGGGGACTCTGGAGGGAGGGAATCAGTCAGCAGAAGTCTGTGTAAATTTCAGCACCCCAAAGAGTAATGTGTAAAAGCAGACACAGCTCCAGAGGCGGTTCTTGTGATACAGCCGATAATTAGAGTTCACCAATAGTTACATTATGCTAGAGTATTTCCATATTCCAACAAATAAGAGCAGTCTACATGGAATGGGGGCAAGTATAAACACATGCCATTTTAGATTAATTCAGTAACACCAAGTACACCTTCTCCCCCACCCTGCCCCAGAAAATCCCTTCTTCCAAAATCACCACCTCAGAAAAACAAATCTTGTACAAAAGGTTGTCAAGTGAGGTGTCTATGAAAAGGTTATGATTTGCTGGTTATGATTATGCTATCTGTATGCATGTATCATTTTTGTATTCGAAGTTATGAATATTGGCTCTATACCTGGATTTCAAATGTTTGCTCCTGGGGTAACGCCCATGAAGTAATTAGTCAGCACATCTTGGAGGGACTATTCAAACTGAGTGGCCCATCAAAAGAACATTTAATTCACAATGGACCATGGGAGATGCCCATGTACACTTAATGGAATTTCCTGCTGTGACTGAGTGAAATTGACCATGAACATGTGACTTGCCTATGTGACTCCAAACACTATCTGGTCGCCTGTGATTCTCCACTGTTGAGGTTTTTGTTTGAAACAATGGGTTTCCCTCCACATGGCAGAGGATATAAAAGGCCCTGGAAACCCCTCCATTTTGCCTCTATCCTGTTCCAGCCTTTTTTTTGCCCAAGCCTCTGGACTATGAACTTATACTAATGGGAGCATTCTAACCAAGGAAGTAATAGAATCATAGAAGATTAGGGTTGGAAGAGACCTTAGGAGGTCACCTAGTCCAACCTCCTGCTCAAAGTAGGACCAACACCAACTAAATCATCCCAGCCAGGGGGCTTTGTCAAGGTGAGCCTTAAAAACTTAGAAGGATGGAGATTCCACCACCTCCCTAGATAACCCATTCCAGTGCTTCATCACCCTCCCAGTGAAATAGTGTTTCCTATTGAGGACCTTCTAATGATTTAGAAGCAACCAGAGACTTATCAAGCCAGCAGTTTATTCCATCACTGCTACAAGCCTGAACCAAGAACTTTGCAATTACTGTATGTATTTTCTCTCTCACCTTTCTCTTTCTCTCTATGAACAAACCTTTAGATTTTAGATACTAAAGGATTGGCATCAGAGTGATTTTTGGGTAAGATCTAAGTTATATATTGACTTGGGTGTGTGGATGGTCCTTTGGGATCAGAAGAACTTTTGTTTGATGAGACTGGTTGTAAAAAACCACTCACTTTTAAATCCAGTGTTTTCAGTGGTAATACGAGGACTGGAATGCCCAAGGAAACTGCTTTTATGACTTCTTCTTGTTAGGCAGTGTGGTAAAACAGACATTTACTTTTGTTGCTGGTTTGGTATATCTTACGGAAGAATAACCACCAGTTTTGGGTTTTGTTTGCCCCCTTTCTCAGCAGTTTGTCCTGAGTTTGGCATTCTCAGTTTTGACCCACTGAGGCACAGTTCTAAGACCTAATTAAGATCAGAGTCCCCATGTGCTAAGTACTATAGAGAGCAGCCACTTTGTCTTTGGCTGTGCTGTTTGTGACTGAGTAGCCCCATTTTATAGGTAGCCCACTGTTTCAATGTGTTATGCATTCTCTGCTAAAGTCTGGTTCACAGGGGCAACAGCTTACTCTACAGCCAGCTAATGTAGTTAATCCAGTAGCTCAAGTGATAGCGTGTGGTGCTGAGGGTTCAGGATTCTGACCCTGTTGAGGATACATTATTAGGGTAGAGGGGTATATTACAATTGCACAGAATATAATTGATCTTTCCTTTAAACCCCGCCATGGAAATTACACTTAACTGCCCCCCCCCCAACGCACACACACACTAAAACAATGTTATTTGGGTTGCACAGCCAAATAAGGAAATATCCAGTATTAAGCTTGCTCATGCAATTATGCAGTAGGCTACAGTGTGTAACTACATGATAACATACTACCTTTTTTGCCCCCCACAGGACCCCTGCCCCATTCAGTACCCAGGATGGCTGGTGCTCAGGCAATGAGGCAGCTGTTCAATACTTCTGTTCATTCGCATCATTCAGCGTGTGGCTTTATGCCTTATTTAGTGGAGGGACTGCTGCTGAGCAGCTGCACGAGGGCCAGTCACTTGTGGGAAGGTTATTGTAGGAGACCTGCTGCCGGGGGCTGAAGAGTACCAGAGCAACGAGGAAAGGAAATATCTACCCCAGACAGCTGCAGGTTTCATAGGAACTTTGTGGTCCCTTCTCCTTGAATCTGAGGATTTCATAGGAAACTGGGTTCATGTGGGTAGACAATGGAACTCTGCTCAAGTACAGATGTCTACTTACACAGATCCATTTGCAGGAATGGTGCCTTGGAGTGCTGTGACAGATGTGTAGTCACATTGTGTAATACACTGCTGGAAGGTGCTCAGATACTACAGTGATCAGTGCAGTACAGAAAACGACACAGAATAGAATCTCATTGAATCAGGGACTCTGTCTACCTCTATACAGTACTTGGCATAATGGGACTCTGGTCCTGATTAGGGCTTCTTGGCACTATCATAGTAAACATGTTAAATAATAAGCAATAATGTAAACAAATAATGTTAGCACCCCAGACAACACTACAGTAAAATCAATTACTTTCCGATATTTTCTTTCGTCTCATCATGATTAATTTCGTTGACGTTATTTTCTCCAAGTAAACTGAAACCTAGTGATTATCATATTGGGAGTTTACAGAGGTGACGACACCTATTTCTAAAATCCACTAGTCAAAACATTGAATCTTAACTAACAACATGAGGGCCTTAGTCTAACCAATCATAGTTTGGCATGAACATAAACATCCCATTCACCATGAGATCAAGAAAAGAGGACATATGGTAATTAGGCTAGTGTTGCACATAATTAGTATTAAAATACTTAAGTATTTAATACTAAGTTAAGCAAAATAAAAATATACAGGAGAATGTAGAGGAGAAATGTACCTAATAGGCAGGCATCTGATATGACATTTATTGTCACTGACAAAAAGATATCTGAAAACTCATTTGTGAAGATAAATGTTGTATCAGACCTGAGTCATCATTTATTCTTTCTGTATTAGCAGGTGTTTCTGAAAAGACTCCTTGACCACAAGTTCATTCTTCTGATCACTCTAAACCAGAGCTGAAACATAGTTTTATATTTAGATTTTAATTTCCTGTCTGAGGAAACTGTCTGAGCATAGCAAGTTTCCCCCTAAAGTAACATGTCTTGTGCAGACAGCTCCTTTTGTGCTACAGAAAGAAATAATAATGAGAAAGTATTCCAGCAGGAGGAGCTGGTTTAGAAACAAATGGATTCCATGGCAACTCCTGACTCTTCATGACACCTAATAACTAGCATTTATGTTAGAGATTGTCTGTGTTATCTTCAGTTCTTTATATGGGGTTTTCCTCATTTTAAATCACAGAAATTGAGCTTTTATCTATAGTATAAATTCATGATTATGCACAAATGAAGGTGTGTGTGTCTACTTTAAACATGTGCCCAGGCAAGCTATTTTCAGGTGGGTCTGGTTCATATTTTTGGATCCATCTCAAAGATGAAATATTTACTGAGAAATGTACTGACTTGTCTGGAAAAGTACTGCATTGGATCAAAACCCTGGTATTGTATATAGGCATGGTAGAAGACAGAAAAGAGGCACAGGTTCCGACTGGTTTACACAGTTACCTTCAGCTCTATTTGACGCAGTTACAATACAGGAATAACCATATCAAATCAGACCAGTGTCATGACTCCAACAGTAGCAAATACATCAGAGATGCCTTGGAATGATCAATAATAAACCAATTTGCCCATCGGGGAGTTATATCCTAATCCCCATCAGGCATGACCTGAAGCATGAGGGTATATTCTTATATATTTTTATCCTACCTAGTGTGACTGTGGACTTCCTCCTTAGCCATCTGATTGTCTAATCCCTTTGTGATTCCATACAGATCAACCTGAGCTAGCCACTACTGTATTTCAAGGGGGGAATACGTGCTCTTGTTTATAAACAAATGAAAAGGCAATTGTATCACCCTACCTTACATAGGTATGAGCTGAGCAATCTTTGTACTCAATAATTTCTGCAGTACTGTTTTAACTTTGGACAAAAAGATATAGTTGAAATTAAGCCTATACAACAGCAGAGGTTCCATGAAGAGACTTCCTGCAGTCACATCATTGCACCCTTGCTATTTCCCCTCTGAAGCTGTTTGACATTATCCCATTGCTTCTTCCTCCCCTGAGAAATATTGACAGTGTTTATATTGCTGTACCACACTATAGGTATACCACATTATTCCCAACCACATAGGAAGACACTGTCCTTGGCTTGGATAGTTCATATGCTACCAGAAGGCATGATGCAACACACAAGAGCTACAACCTTTGGTAGGGAAAACAGAAGCATGGACAGATGGAATTTACAAGCTAAAGGTCACATAATCTTGTTATAAAAACATATTCTCCATTATTTACAAAATCCTCCTCTACTCCCACTAACTCACTAAAATTCCCTTGCAGGGCTAAGTGCCCACTTATCCAGAAGATGGTAGGAGGGGGGCTCCTGCTTCATGTCATGCCAGTTGGGTCCACTTGGCCTTTCTGCTTTCTGGCTGCATGAGGAGGTCATTACAGGTGACCAGGAATAAAACCACAAGGTGCCAGGTTCTAGCAGAGTGATAGAACCTGCAGGCTATAAAGGTCTGGTTCTCTCAAGATCAAACCTTTCTTCTTCTGCCTCTATCAGAGAGTCTCTAAGCTGAAGGTCAGTCCAGACTCCTGGATTCAGCCTAGCACTAAAGATCACACTTCCTTCCTCACATATGGGGCTCTGGTTTCTCAATGAGAAAAGCTCTTTTACATGCTATGCTAATGATATATGGCACTAACCTGATTTACTAACGCTCCTGTTGGAGCAAAGTTCGGTTATATCCCTTGGGAATTGCCCAGTCTTCTCAGCATTTCCCAGCCCAAAAGGTAGTGCTGGTCAACATTACTGATTGCTGTCTTTAAATAGGCTGCACTAATTGCAGTGCAGAACCTTTGAACCCACTAGTCACTGCAGAGTGGGGTTGTCTCCTCAACAGGTGTGCATGGGATTGTTGTGGTGTATTAATTTAGATGAAATAAATGGGCCCAAAGTGCTAAAGGTGTTAACATAACCAAGTCCTTGCTCAACTTTAAACAGTATTAAACAGGATCCGGGGCTTGGTGTACAGAGACCTCAGCCTGCTTAGTTCCATGGCGAACCCCATTCAAAATCCTTATAACCTTTAATTAAAAGAAAGGAAAACAGTGACCGTGTAAAGTGATGTGTTCGTTGCCACAACAACCCTTGTTCCCTTTCTCTTCAGCTGGAGAGAGTTTTTAAAAGAAATAAACCCCTTTACAGCCAGGTAAAATGGATTAAAGATGGAAATAACTGTCCTTTTTGGGAAAAGATAAGTTAGTTAAGATGAACTGTACCTATCACTACTAAGTCTGATGCCATTTCTTAGAAGATAAACACCCGCCCCCACCCACACACACACACGCGCGAAAGGAAAGAGGAAAAAGCAGCAAAGAGAGGAAATGTAGCAGCTCATTCCGGTTTGACTCCCACTTCCAACCTCACTGTGTGAAAAAAATCAGGTATTGCACATGGTCTCATAAAGTCACTCTGAGACTTGGCAAACTCGTTCCAGCATTGAGCTGCTTAGGGCCCTGCTTTTCACTACCTCTCTGGTCAAAGGCTCCCAGTGGTGTTGAAGAGTATATACCATCTTGGCCGGCGAACCCCGATTCTTATCAGACAGAAGGAAACAGGTGAGAGAGAGAGGAAAGAGAAGAAATAAGTTGGGAAGGAAAAGGACTCATGTGGGGTACAGAGACACAATGTCTCACATCCCCAGTGGTATTCAGGATTCAGCTGGAGCCAGTGGTGTCATCTAGGTCCCTCTCTTTGGCCTGGTCTGGCCAGGGCACCTCTTAGGATGAGGACAAGGAAGCTCAGGGTGCCAGGAAATGGTGGATGGGGCAACCATTGGCGCAGCTCGCTCCTTCTCCTTTCAGTCAACGAGCATCTCGGAAACCAGCTTCCCCCTCAGCGTCTCTTTCAGAGGATCCCAAGAGGGGTGTGATGGGCGGAGCGGCCAATCCTCATCATTTTGCCCACCAATTAGACCTAGTTTCTGACGCACCGATTTTGGTTCTCTGATTTCCAGTTCCACACTTATCAAGCTTGATCTTAATAGAGTCCTTGAATTCTATCAGTCAGACTTTTTGTTTGGACAGTTTCAGACTGCCTCGTGTTTGCACCTTTTCCCATCAACTTTTGTTGTTATAGATTATTGAGACACTTTATAAACATTCATTCACTTTTTATAGCTGAACTCCCAGTTAGGGTAAATTTGTTAATATCACAACAGTGGCTAACTCCTCCTGGTGCAGGTGGAGTGGGGACCCAGGCTTTTCAAAGCCTTCCAGCTGGCTGCCCTCTTTTGACTAAATCTTAGTCACCTTCAGTCACTCAGAATGATCCCCTGTGTGTTTCACTGACCCAGCTAGCAAAGTGTCAGCATCTCTTGGGACTTTTTGCTCTATACACTGAATCCAGTGCTCCAAGTAAAGAACCTCTCAGTCCATCTTCTGTGCCCAGACTTCTTTCTCACCAGAGGCCAGAATTTTGTTTTTTTCATCTTCCAGACTGGAGTACTATGACTGCCCCCCAGATTAACATTACCCTAAAAAAAAAAACAACCACCACCAAAGTTGGCTGCCCCCAATTTCTGTTATGCTGGTCCAAGCACAATATTTTCCTGAAGTCGTCACTCCCCCCAGGGTTGTAAGAAAGGAAGGATGGTCTGATGGTTAAGGCAGTGGACTGGCACTCAGGAGACCAGATTCAATGCTTGTCTCTGCCAGTGGCTTCCTGTGTGACCTTGGGCAAGTCACTTGTTCTCCCTGTACGTTAGCACTTCATGTGTAAAAAGGACGTGATAATACTTCCTTTCTTCTACTCTCAGCCTGTTTTGTCTATTCATTGGTAAGCTGTTTGGGAGCAAAGAACTGTCCCCTGCTTTGTATAATAGGGCCCTAAGTTAATTGACGGCCTCTAGGCATCTCCATTTACAAATCAATAATAAAACAATACAATAAATAATAATATTCAGGATTCCTAAGAATCAGGAGCAGCCACTTGTGATGATTACAATGGGTCCAACCCCCAAACAACTGTTAAGAACATCATCCCTGCTGCAATGAAAGCAGCCAGGACTCCTTTTAAAGGGGCCATTGCCCTACAGCATTCTTGGGTTGAATCCAAACTTCCGCCCTTTTGGTGCTTGTTCTATTGTTAACAGAGGGGGTTTTTGCATCCACTTGGTTTATAAACTTATTTTTGTAAAGCAGTTTTTTCTTGGCCTGACTTTCCTGGTGGCAATTTTCCTTTAACGGCAATGATTGTCAGGTATGAAATAATTTTAAAACATTAGCAAGCTGTCTAATTTAAGAAAATCTTATTGATCATAAATAAGACATATTAGAAAATAAATCTGCAGCTTTTAATCTGAGTGGTTGGTCTGAGCGAGTAATGCGATGTTTAGATTAATGATGTTGTCTATTAGCCAAATCCTTTGAAAGTGATATTAGAAACTGAATTTGATCCACCAACAACATGTGTTGAGAATGCATTTCATCTTCTGGCCCCTCAAGTTTTAGCAAAGGGTAATGCATCAAAATGAGCTTTGCCATATTCTTTAAATTACTTTTCGGTAGGTGGTGATGGAGAGAAAATTTTAGAGCCAGATCCTGCAAACTGCTTTGTATACATGGACTCATACTTCTAGATGGAGCCCCATTGACTCACTCACTAAATTACTGCAGCTGTCCCTTAAGACTTTCCCATACATGGCTTGGTACTGTACTGTTGTTTTTTTAATTAAAAAACAAAGTATTTGGATTGCCCTTTAGTGTCTGCTTGGCAAGTGAGCTTTCTTTTCATTTGTTCAGCTGTACTGAACTGATTTCTGAAGTACCCCATTTGGACCCTTCCATTATTTCTCGGGAAGACTAAAACAAACTCCTTTTTCTTTAAAGTTTAACGTGGCAGGAAAATGGAAGAATTGCCACAAGACTTTTCAAAGTAGCTCATCCCTTTTGTTGGTGTGGAAACACTTCAATATGAAATATTTGGAGCAGCTCTATCCCATCCCGGGATTCTGAGGGTCTCCTCTGAGCCGCTGCGGCTTTTTACATCTCCCAGGATTTGGTGCATAGGGCCTGATCCAAAGCCCAGTGACGCTAATGGGTGAATCTTTCCATTGACACCAATAGGCTTTGGCTCAGACCATTGGAGAGTAGACCTCCTGCTAAAGAACTTAACAAACATGTTAAAAAAGATTAGTCACGGGCAGAGTGGGGGGCAGTTGGTCTGGTTTCTTATTTAGTTAGTTAGTTATTTTGGAATGAAGTGCAAAAAAGAAAACATTTTATACAAGGTGAAACCCCCTGCCCTATTTTTAGAATTAAACTGTTCAGGGTTTTATGTAGAGGATTGTTGCCCAGATTTTCTAATATTGTACAGCCACTTTGCTATCCCACTGCCTGCGGTCTGTCATCTCAAACCCAGCAATACACGGCCAGAATGGTCAAGGCTTTCAACATCCATCTATCCTATTTGTGAGTCACAGGCATAGTTCCTCATTAAAGCTGGTCTTGCAGCTTTTTTCAGACAACAAGCAAAAGTTGTCTGGTGGCAACAGCAGCTTGTCATGAAGGAAACCAATAGGCAATGTACTTACAACAAGAACAGGATGCTCCTGAATACAAATACCTTCCCCACACCCTTTAAAGTAAAACTACAGAAATAGAAGACTAATGACTAAGGTCCTGCTCCTGCATACATTTATGCACACACTTAACTTTACTAACTTGTGTGGTCCCACTGAAATCACTGGGACTGCTCACAACAGCACAGTTAAGCATGTGCACGAGTGTTCCCAGGATCAGGGCTTAAGTATCAATCCTTGGGAAATTTTGCTTTTCCGTTGGCTTCCCTGGGCTTTGGAGCAGGCCCTAGGAGTGGAATCCTTGTGCAAAAGATCCATTTACATTTTTCAACATTAATAATTAATAAAAGGATGAGCTATTCTTGGAACGTTTTTGTGACAATTCTCCCATTTTTCAACCAGCTCTGTCTTAATGCCAAGGATATCATGGAAGTCTGCCATTTCCATCACAAACTGAATATATGTAAAGACAATTTTCTCCACATCAGAATTAATTTGAGTTTGCTAATGATTTTCTAAAGTGATGTTACAGTCACATTGCATTCAGCTTGCATAACCACAAATATTTTCTCTTACTACTGTAAGCACTTTTGAATATCATTGTTTTATATCTCATTTCTTTATTGAATGGACAAACCTAATCCCAAGAAATCTGTAACATTTCTTGCCTCTTTGGGGCTGGATTAAGGGAATTATTGATTTATTGTAGTTCACTAATATTTCAGGTCCTTTCTCAAACAAAAATTCTTTCAATCATCATTTACTTTTTTAAAATGACTCACTAGAGCTTTCTCTTACCTGAACCATGGGTTTTAAATAAGGATAATAAATTCATATATTCATTTGGCATACCATGAGATGGATGGTTTATAGTGCGGATTGGTTAATTCTAGAGATGCTTTGAACAGGAAAGTCAAGGAATTTCATCCAGATGGCTGGATGATGCCACTCTAACCCAGTCAACTTTCCCCAAAGGACATGCAATGTTCATCCTACACAAGCCTTTGTTCAATTTAAACAGTTGTCTCAGCGTACAACCTAGAATATATTTTTCCTCCTTTTCTCCAACTTTAAACTGCCAGCGTCATTACCTCTTTCTCTTCCTCTGTGGGTAGCTGCTGTAAAATGATACCCACTGGAAAATTAAGTGCTCTGCAAATTGAATCTCTAAGTCAAGTCTTCAAGGTTCCTCTGATATTTCTTCTTTTACCTCCTGCTTCCCCCTCACAGAGACAGTGTGATAGGACCAGAAAATGCGTTGTAAAAGCAAACTCTCACCAATTCTCAGAGGTCCTTGGATTATAGTATGAGAATGCAGTAATCAGCTAATGAATACAGCTGAGAGAGCCTAGAAAAACCCACCTGTTGAGCAAGCTCTCTCATTTTTCCTTCAAGTTTTAAGTTCATGACCAGTGTAGCAATAAGCCTCAATGGGGTGCACGTTAGAAAGCTATTACCGCATGTATCAGGTACATCAGGCAGTATGATGCCAAAGCCAGAGTGCCTACAACCACCTCAGACGTGCAACAATCATGTGCTAATGCACCCTCAGGTGTAAGTTATTGCTATTAGAGTGCGGCTCAATTTAAAGAAAAAAAAACGTTATGAAAGCTGAGTGATTCATGAGCGAGTGGGAGGGTGTGCAGAGGCGTAGGGTTAAGCAACTTATCATTCCGCTCTGAAAAATAATCCTTAATAGAAGGCTAACACAATAAGCAAACCGTTCTGTACACCCTCACCCAAGTGTAATTTATTTTTAATTATTGGATAACATTTCAGAATATAGCCCTCTATAGACTGTAATGTGCCTTGCAAAAATAATACATGAGGGCACTACAAACCCGCTGCTAATAAACTTTTGAGAAGTGGGGAGAGACTGACTTTTTTGGTACAAATTGGATAGTGTGCAGATTAATGAGGTTCTGCTTTGCGTAGGCGGCTGTGTTGTTTCCATTTCTGCAGGGATTAGAGCTGTGTTCTGAAAGAGGAGGTTTGTACATGAATCAGCTAGAAATGCATGAGCTACAATTACTGTGGGTGGGGCTTTGGTGAGACTGAATCTGTGGTGCCCCATTTAACCCTGGTCTACACTACAGGGTTAGGTCGAATTTAGCCGTGTTAGGTTGATTTTAAAATGAACGCGTCTACACAACCAACCCCGTTCTGTCGACCTAAAGGGCTCTTAAAATCAACTTCTCTACTGCACCCCGCGAGGGGAGTAGTGCTAAAATCGACCTTGCTGGGTCGAATTTGGGGTAGTGCAGACGCAATTCGACGGTATTGGCTTCCGGGAGCTATCCCAGAGTGCTCCAATGTGACCGCTCTGGACAGCGCTTTGAACTCCGATGCACGAGCCAGGTACACAGGAAAAGCCCCGGGAACTTTTGAATTTCATTTCCTGTTTGGTCAGCGTGGCAAGCTCAGCAGCACAGGTGACCATGCAGTCCCCCCAGAATCGCAGACGAGAGACACTGGATCGGATTGCTGCATGGGGAGAAGAATCTGTGCAGGCCAAACTCCGATTCAAAAGAAATGCTAATATATATGCCAAAATCGCACAGGGCATTGGAAGAGAGGCTACAACAGGGACACACAACAGTGCCGGGTGAACATTAAGGAGCTGAGGCAAGCCTACCAAAAGACAAAGAAGGCAAACGGCTGCTCCGGGTCAGAGCCCCATACATGCCGCTTCTGTGTTCAGCTGCATGGCATTCCAGGAGGGGACTCTGCCACTACCCCACCACTGTCCATGGACACCTGCAAGGGGGGAGTCTCACGCAACAGGGAGGAGGATTTTGTGGATGAGGAAGAGGAAGAGGAGCAGAGTGCGCAGCAGGCAAGCAGCGAATCTGTTCTCCCCTGCAGCCAGGTCCTTTTTGTCCCCCTGGAGCCAATTCCCTCCCAAGGCGGGATCCCCGACCCTGAAGCTGGAGAAGGCAGGTCTGGTGAGTGCCCATTTGTTACTACAGTACAGGGTTTAAAAGCAATCATGTTTAATGTTTGATTTGCCCTGAAGAATTGGGATGCATTCGCAGCCAGTACAGCTACTGGAAAAGTCTGTTAACGTGTCTGGGGATGGAGCGGGAATCCTGCAGGGACATTGCCATGAAGCTCTCCTGGAGGTACTCTGAAAGCCTTTGCAGAAGGTTTCTGGGGAGGGCTGCCTTATTTCATCCTCCATGGTAGGACACTTTACCATGCCAAGCCAGTAGCAAGTGGTCTGGAATCATTGCAGCACAAAGCATGGCAGCGAATGGTCCTGGGTTTCGGTCACATTCATGCAACATTCAGTCTTTATCTTTCTGTGTTATCCTCAGGAGAGTGATATCATTCATGGTCACCTGGTTGAAATAGGGGAATTTTTGTAAGGGAACAGTAAAAGGACCCTGTTCATGTTGGGTTGTTTGCGCTTGGCTAGAAGGGATCATTCTGGAGAGTAGCTGTGTGGTGTGGGGAGGGGCAAAGGGGTCATCCCAGAGAATAGCCATGCGGTGGTGTGGGGGAGGTGTGTGCTGCACGCCCACCCGAAAACCGCAGCCCCTCCTTTTAAATGTGAAACCCAACAGGCATTGCTTGCTATGGGAAAGTATGGCACTGCAGTTTGAAACTATTCCCATATGTTATAAAGGTGGAAGAAGCCAACCCCGTGTACCAAAAGGCTTACCATGGCTGCCCGGAAACCAAATTCTGTTGCCCAGCCATGTGTGATGTGTCACCATACTGGCAGGCACTCAGTATAAAAGACAAAATGCGACCTTGTACCTAAAGCACATGTGCTGTCTGCTGTGAATTGCTTGCTTCACTGTGAAAGAGTCTCCCTTTTGTTCTCAGAAATGTATCATCTTAAATTTTACTCTCCCTTTTTATCCCCCCCAGGTGAAAGTGTTTCTAGGCTCCCCCTATCATCTCCATCCCTGAGGTTATCGCAGATTAGAAGGCGAAAAAGGCACTTGTGATGACATGTTTTCCGAGCTCATGCAGTCCTCCTGCACTGACAGGGCACAGCTGAATGCATGGAGGCATTCAGTGTTAGAGGCTAGGAAAGCATGAAGTGAGCACAAAGAGCGGAGGCAGGACACGATGCTGAGGCTAATGGGGGGAGCAAATGGACATGATGAGGCGTCTGATGGAGCTTCAGGAAAGCCAACAAGAGCACAGACCCCCGCTTCATCCCTTGTATGACCGCCTGCCCTCCTCCCCAAGTTCCATATCCACCTCACCCAGACACCCAAGAATGCGGGGGTGGGGGGAGGCAAGGCGAGGCTCTGGGCACCCAGCCACTCCACTCCAGAGGATGGCCCAAGCAACAGAAGGCTGTCATTCAAACAGTTCTGATTTGTAGTGTGGCTACAATAAGCAATGTGGCCTTGTCCTTCCCTCCTCCCACATGCCACCCCACCCGGGCTACCTTGTCAGTTATCTCACTTTTATTTTTAATTAATACAGAAAGAATGCATGGTTTCAAAACAATAGTCACTTTATTTCCTTTGCCAGCTGTGGTAGAAGTGGGGAGGGTGGTTGGCTTACAGGGAATTAAAATCAACAAAGGTGGCGGGTTTGCATCAAGGAGAAACACACACAACTGTCGCACTGTAGCCTGGCCAGTCATGAAACTGGTTTTCAAAGCCTCTCTGATGCGCAGCATGCCTAGCTGTGCTCTTCTAAATGCCCTGGTGTCTGGCTGCTCAAAATCGGATGCCAGGCGATTTGTCTCAACCTCCCACCCCGCCATAAACGTCTCCCCCTTACTCACAGATATTATGGAGCACACAGCAAGCAGCAATAACAATGGGAATGTTGGTTGCACTGAGGTCTAACCTAGTCAGCAAACAGCACTGGCGAGCTTTTAAATGTCCAAAGGCACATTCTACCACCATTCTGCACTTGCTCAGCCTATAGTTGAACTGCTCCTTACTTGAAGGCTGCCTGTGTACAACTTCATGAGTCATGGGAGCAAGGGGTAGGCTGGGTCCCCAAGGATAACTATCAGCATTTCAACATCCCCTAAGGTAATTTTCTGGTCTCGGAAGTAAGTCCCTTCTTGCAACTGCTTGAACAGCCTGGAGTTCCTAAAGATGCGAGCGTCATGCACCTTTCCCGGCCATTCCATGTTGATGTCGGTGAACCGTCCCTTGTGATCCACCAGTACTTGCAGCACCATTGAGAAGTACCCCTTGCGGTTTATGTACTGGCTGCCAAGGTGGTCCGGTGCGAAGATAGGGATATGCATTCCGTCTATTACCCCACCACAGTTAGGGAACCCCACTGCAGCAAAGCCATCCACTATGATCTGCACATTTCCCAGAGTCACTACCCTTGATAGCAGAATGTCAGTGATTGCATTGGCTACTTGGATCACAGCAGTCCCCACAGTAGACTTGCCCACTCCAAATTGATTCCCGACTGACTGGTAGCTGTCTGGCGTTGCAAGCTTCCACAGGGCTATTGCCACTCACTTCTCAACTGTCAGGGCAGCTCTCATCTTGGTATTCCTGAGCTTCAGGGCAGGGGAAAGCAACTCACAGAGTTCCAGGAAAGTGGCCTCACACATGCGAAAGTTTCGCAGTCACTGTGAATCATCCCATACCTGGTACGCTATGTGGTCCCACCAGTTTGTGCTTGTTTTCCGGGCCCAGAATCAGTGTTCCACTGTATCAACCAGCCCCACTGCTACAGCCCATGCTTTCAGGAATGTCTGTGTCCATGTCCTCACCACAATCATCCTCATGCTGGCATCTCTAAGCCCGGTTCTGCACATACTCCAGGATAATGCACAAGGTGTTTACAATGCTCACAATAGCAGCAGCAAGCTGAGCAGGCTCCATGCTTGCCGTGGTTTGGCGTCTGCACGGTTAACCCAGGAAAAATGGAGTGAAACATTGCTTTCACGGAGGGAGGGGCGACTGACGACATGTACCCAAAACCACCCTCGACAATGTTTTTGCCCCATCAGGCATTGGGAGCTTAACCCAGAATTCCAATGGGCAGCGGAGACTGCGGGAACTGTGGGATAGCTACCCAGAGTGCACCGCTCCGTAAGTCGATGCTAGCCACGGTATTGAGGACACACTCCGCCAACTTAATGTGCTTAGTGGGGACATACACAATCGACTGTATAAAATCGATTTCTAAAAATTGACTTCTATAAAATCGACCTAATTTTGTAGTGTAGAGATACCTTTAGTGTTAATCCACCACTGGCTGCAGTTTTAATACATTGTTCAATTCTGGGCACTTTAGTATCAGAGAAGGAATTCAGAGAAGAGTGACACACAGTGATTTGGAGGCTGGAGGGACTGATTAATTAATGAGGATGTACAGTGTAGCTCGGCTAAGCAACGAATCAAGGCGTGATCCAAAGTCCATTGAAGTAATGGGGGTTTTTCCATTGAGTTCAGTGCTTTGGAGCAGGGCCTGTACAGTGTGCATGTTTGGGGGAATGATAAGCCTCTACAAACACTTGAAGAGGGTAAATATCAGGGTGAAAAGCAGTATTTCAGGTGGTGAAAGGGGTATATCTAGATGCAATGGGATCAAATTACAATGACTGTTTGGAAAAACTGCGTGATGGTAAGCTCTTTTAGACTGTCGAAGTCTCCAATGGTTGGGGTGGAAACCTATGGTAAAGGGCACTTTACAATTGATAGGACAAAGCATTACAAAATGTACATTAGGAAAATATCCTGCCTTCGGCTTGATGAATACGAAGGTCTTTTCTTTCTCTAGACGTCAGGGTCCTCTCACTGTTCTCCAAGTTCCTACTTCAAAATCATTTACGAAAATAAAATAAGGCTTAATTGTGGAATCCTCACAATGACAAAGATGAAAATTTATCAGAGTCTGATTTTGCTGCAATATTACATATAATTAGGCCCTAATGAGCTGGATTTGCTGTCAGATAAACTGAGTTGTGTGAAGGGAACTTGCCATGTGTTATTGGCATCAGAAACAAGTTGAACCCGTGAACTGGGGGAAAGCATCTCTGGGAACTAAATGAGAAAGCACACAATTCTCCCCACCTTAGCAAGATATGCCAGCTAATGAGTTATTTCAATTCCAAGGTCCTAAATTGCTAGTGGGTGAAGAATGCTGTTTAAAACTATGGCTTAAAATGTGGTTAGGAAAAAAAAAATTCAGTGCTTCATGTTACCCTGTTGAAGACCCACCTCTCTACTGTGCCACCTACAAGTAACTATAATGGCATGGCTGTAAGATAACTTAGGATCATAGTCTCCATCTCTCTCTCTCTCCATACATATATATATATATATATATATAGAGAGAGAGAGAGAGAGAGAGAGAGAGAGAGAGGGGCAGACCATGGGATTCTCAAAAGAGCTCCGTATCAGCCTAACTGTGTTGCTATTAAAGTCAATGGGAGTTTTGCCATTACTTCTGTGGAAGCAGCTACAACATTGCCGAGTGCTTTTGAAAATCCCACCATAAAATGTACAAACAACAAACCCAAAACTTTGACCACATTCTGAGAAAACAGAGATAAGTCCCTCTCTGACCAATGCACTTATTTGCTGTTCCCCTCCCTCCTGCTCTTCAGCTCTCTTTTTGCAGAACATAAACCCTTCAGGGCAGGGGCTGGATTTTCTTTAGTAGTTTCACAGTGCCGAGTATATCATGAGCACCATTAAAAACAAAGGGTAGGTACGTACACTGCTGATTTATAGCATTAATATCAACCAGGTTTTCTGTATGCAGCCTCACTGGCTTTGGGCTGATCTGCACACAGTTTTTCTACCAATACGGAGTTTCTGAAAAAACGACACTGATATAAGCGCTTTATATTGGTATAACTATGTCCACACAGCTGGCTATGTCCGTTTCTAATATATAAACCAGTAGAGTTACATTGACACAAAAACTGGGGGTTGCCCAGCACTTGGGGTTTATCGAAGAATCCGGCGGCTTTGGAAAGTGGCTATTTGGAAAAGTGGCTTCAATAGCAAAAAAATGTCACTTGTGGGGACTGCTCCCTTTGACAACATTGTGCATACAGTGGCCAGTATACCTGTGCGTCACTCAGAGTCTTCAAAAAGAATCTTACAGGTTCAGACAGCTCTGTCCAGTTCCCATTTCAGGTTTTAGCCAGCGACTGGCAGAAAGCATCAGACTGCCACTGAGTTTAAAAGGATTGCTGTTATTGACACTTCGCAAATAAACTGCACTGCTGGTGAAATGCTGGGGTGCTATGCCCCCCAGCTCCTATTGAATCTAATGGTAGCTGTTCTGCATCTCTCAAGCTGACCTCCTTTGTTATTTTTACTTTTAAAAACATTTGCAATCCTTCCCGTTAAGGGTACGAGAAAATTCTCCCCATTATCCAAGCCTGCTCTCATCTCCCCTTTCTAGGCATCCTCCTTTTTTTTTTGTAGTCTCTTATTCTCTTGTGTCTTGGGCTGGGGCAAGGGCATGGTAGCCCCGTGGTTAAGTCAATATGGCTGCCCTTAGCCTCAGAGCTGCGTGGTCTTATGACCAGAATCAATATAGGACTACCCCAAGCTGCAGGGCAGTGAGGCCTCATGGCTGGAGTCAATAGGACTACCCTCAGCTGCAGTGCGGTGTGAACCAAAGTCAATAGGGCTCCTCTTGGTGGCAGGGAAGTGCGGCCCAATGGCCAGAGTCAAGAGGACTCCCCTTGCCTGCAGGGGAGTGCAGCCCAAAGACCAGAGTCAATAGGAGGGGGCTTGGTGGGTCACCCGCCCAAAGGGGGGCAGCTGTGTAGGGGGACCTAGGTTCTCCCTGCTCTACCAGGTCTCAGTCCGAGGCTCTGGTAGTGGTGAATGGGTTCACCACTAAGTCGGCAGGGAATTTGCCCGAAACATGCTGACTGCTGCAGGGACTAGTCCTTCCCTGGGCTACTTCCTACTGTGACTCCTGCAGTTGAAGTCTGGGCATCCTCCAAGTCTCCAGGCCCCTTGGGCAGCCCTGCTTCTGGCAATTACAATCTCCCGGGGGTGGGGTGGGGGGGTGGGCCTGCAGGTACCTGGGTCTCAGCATCTTCCACTCCAGTCCCATCGCCTGGGATTCTGGCTGCTCCTCAGCTAGCGCTGGACAGATGTGTCCTTCCTCCTCGGCGGTCAGCCCAGACTGAGCTGTGACACTCCCTTTTATACTGCAGTAGTTAGAGCATGCCCAGCAGGGGCGAAGGGACATGCTTCCACTGCCAAGAGTGCTGGCTTAACCCCTTCCTCTCCAGTGCAGGACACACAGACCCAGTCACGACTTGCTCTTCTTTTCTGTTCTCCTTTCTCTCAGTTTGTCTTAGAGGGACTGATCCTGTGTGGGGCTGAGAACTTTCCTCCTTTCACTGGCTTCATCTCATAGAATCTGGGCCCTGATCTGGGCACTTATACTTGAAAGAAGTCTGGTAGGGCTGGCCTACAGTACTGCTTAAGTCAACATAACTTACATCGCTCAGGGGTGTGAAAACAACAACCCCCTGAGCACCGTAAGTGACATCGACTTAAAGCACTGTCCACACGGTGCTATGTCAGCGAGAGATGCTCTCCCATCAGCGTAGTGCGTCTTGACCAGACATGCTACAGCAGTGCAGCTGCGTTGGTACAGCAGCTCCAATGTAGCACAGTAGTGTAGACATGCCCATAGAAGTTCACATGCTTAAACTTATGCACATGCTTAAATATGCTGTTGTAGAGTGGCCTTGACTCTTCAATCCATACCCATCTGCTTTCTCTCATAACTCCTAACCTGCCAAGCACAAAATGTCTGAAGATGGCCCCAAAGACTAACACACATGGAAAGCACATACCGGAACTCAAGCAAGTTTCATTTCTTTAACACATTCCATTGTCTCACTTTCATGATTCAGCATTTCAGTAATATAACTAATGAACAGCAAGAACAAGTCTGAGCTGGAGAGAAATCAACCTGAGTGTGAAAATGGAAGCTGTACCTTGTAATCAACTACAATGAAGAGTTAGGCTTCTCCCCTTCCTGGCCTTATACGCCTTCCAGAGTCAGACAGCTTGAATATTTTAATGAAGCTCTGGTAGTGACTCAGCAAAAGAATACCTGCACAGGTTTTTCAACTAAATGTGGCCACCCTTTGGCTGAAGTGGCCTATCAGGTGTTGGGGAGCAATAAGAGAATCCACACAGTGATGGCCCAGTTGAGACAGCGATGATTTCCATTCCCCACCAAAGCCCAGCCTCCTGTATCCAAAACCTTCACTTGCGCACATTCTGCACTCCTCCCCATCCAGCGCTCCCACTGTGCAGTGGAACCTCACCAGTTCTGCTGCCTAGGGAGCTTCCACCACACTGAAAGCAGGGATGGACGTGGCCCTAACCGAGGGAAGAAGTGGGCCTTACATTTTATTCAGTATTTTATATTCCAAATCTTTCCATAGAACAAGCTTTGAGCTAAGGAGAGACAAGAAATTGTGAGGGTATAAAAATATCAGAGTAGCGAAGTCTGCTGCATACTCTCAATTAGGGTTTAAACGCCATCAGTGTATTCTAGGTTTATTAAGAGAAATTTTATTTAGCTCTTCTTTCTGAGTGCATAACAGAGTAGAATCTTGACAAAATAATTTATTCATACTTCTGGTCTATATTTAGTTTGTGGGTAGGAGATAATTTGATTTCTTAAATAGAAAAATGATTAGACAATATAAGATTGTAGGAAAAGGGTTGATCTCAGTTTTAAAACAGCCAGAGCAGGGAAGATTGTGGTTTTCCAGCTCTATAAAATCAGAAGAAAGGGTTTATTAGGCAGACTCATTAACTTTGAGAGTACTGGATTCAAATTACATTGAGGAACTATGGAACTCATTATGAGATTTGAGGGCAAGACTCTTGTAAACATATTTAATTGCTGTGAGATATAATCACGATGGAGAATCCTTCCTCTATAGAGATTGTTACTTCTCTCTAGATTGAATCCTCTATAGGAAATATTTACACAGAGATTTAACTGGTAGAAAACACTACAGTTTCTTCCAAAAGTTGTTCTTGGAATAAAAGTTCAAAGACACAGATGTTTAACTTCACACTGCCACCCGTATGTGACATTAATAATAATAATGCATCTTTCATCCCCAAATGTCCCAAAGTACTTCACCAAACTGTGGGGCCAAAGTCTCTGTTTGTGTAACTTTACTGATGTCAAAGGCATTATTACAGCAGTAGAGAATTTGGTGCTATATCTGTGCAGCACCCATGCAATCCAATAGTCTCTGGGCTAAGGACTATGAGTAAGATCAGATCTTTAAAAAAAGATACATTAACTTATTAAACCTGAATATTAGACAGACAGGAGCAGAGTCATAGGTAGCTGACAGACTGGACATTAGTGTGCAGGACTGGAAGATGAATGTCATGAGGGCTAGTCTCAGTAAAGGTGCTGCTTAGCCTACTACTGCAGCACAAAAAGCCTTTCTGTGCAACCTATCGGCATTCAAGCCAATTTATCTTTCCCCTCCATTACATTAGTTTATCATCTTGCTTTGTCATCCACCATTCAACAGGAGAGATATTTTGCCCAATATACCACAAATTATCCAATCACTTACCTAGTCATAAGCTTTCTTTCCTCCCCCCATACCCTTGCAAATTCTTACTTAGTACCTATTGGCTGGAATAGTCAGCTGCTGCCTCTCGCTGGGACTCTATTCTATCTAGGTTATTATACCACACTCATCACTGTAATATCTGAATGACCTTCCAGTAATACATAACGCAATATGACTACTGAGCTGTCACATGTTGCTTGTTCTCTCCTCCTCTCACCCGAGGGAGAAGCATGTGCGGTGTCTTGTTTTGTTAGTAGTTTTGCTGTTATATAAATATACCTGTTGCTCTGTGTTTACGTTCACGAAGGCAAGATCAAAGAAATGTGCTTTGCACTTGGAGCAGAAAGTGGAGAGGTTTATGGACATCCTTACTTCTTGGGGGAGTTCATTCCATCCTCTTGGACTGCCCTGGAGAAGGTTCTGTCTCCCACACAGACAAGCTGTACTACTATTATTGAGAGTTTTATTGTGCCAAAGGAGCATAGTTGTCAATCATGGTCTTTGTCTTGGAGCTTTGGATGGTCTTTCAGATACCCCGTGTGACAGCTATGACAATATCCTAGATAAACCTTGTTGAATTAAGTTTACATATTTTAGGAGTTTTCATTGTAATAAAAATGCAAATGCTTATGTACAATTGAGGGATTGTTTATATTTCCATGGTGGAGGGGAAACGCAGCCTTCCAGGAACTAAGAACAGTAGGGTGTTGTCATAAATATAAAGGGAAGGGTAAACCCCTTTGAAATCCCTCCTGGCCAGGGGAAAGCTCCTCTCACCTGTAAAGGGTTAAGAAGCTAAAGGTAACCTCGCTGGCACCTGAGCAAAATGACCAATGAGGAGACAAGATACTTTCAAAAGCTGGGAGGAGGGAGAGAAACAAAGGGTCTGTGGGTCTGTATGCTGGTCTTTGCCAGGGATAGACCAGGAATGGAGTCTTAGAACTTTTAGTAAGTAATCCAGCTAGGTATGTGTTAGATTATGATTTCTTTAAATGTCTGAGAAAAGAATTGTGCTGAATAGAATAACTATTTCTGTCTGTGTATCTTTTTTGTAACTTAAGGTTTTGCCTAGAGGGGTTCTCTATGTTTTTGAATCTAATTACCCTGTAAGATATCTACCATCCTGATTTTACAGGGGGGATTTCTTTATTTCTATTTACTTCTATTTTTATTAAAAGTCTTCTTGTAAAAAACTGAATGCTTTTTCATTGTTCTCAGATCCAAGGGTTTGGGTCTGTGGTCACCTATGCAAATTGGTGAGGCTTTTTATCCAACATTTCCCAGGAAAGGGGGGGTGCAAGTGTTGGGAGGATTGTTCATTGTTCTTAAGATCCAAGGGTCTGGGTCTGTAGTCACCTAGGCAAATTGGTGAGGCTTTTTACCAAACCTTGTCCAGGAAGTGGGGTGCAGGGTTTTGGGAAGTATTTTGGGGGGAAAGACGCGTCCAAACAGCTCTTCCCCAGTAACCAGTATTAGTTTGGTGGTGGTAGCGGCCAGTCCAAGGACAACGGGTGGAATATTTTGTACCTTGGGGAAGTTTTGACCTAAGCTGGTAAAGATAAGCTTAGGAGGTTTTTCATGCAGGTCCCCACATCTGTACCCTAGAGTTCAGAGTGGGGGAGGAACCTTGACAGGTGTATTTAGGCAAATTCACTCAGGTTGTAACATCTTTAGAGAGCTACCACCATTTGGAGACAGGTTAAATATATACTGGTTCAAACTAGATTTTCCAGGCACCAACAGACAAATAAAAGATTTTTGGTTAAATAGCCTGCATTGAAACTGATTCAGGGCCTTCTTTCTGATCCAGCAAACAGACAGGGCCTCCAGTCCAAAGGAGGCCCCAATACTTAGGGAAGGGTTGGAAGGTTTTTGGCCCACTGAGGCCCCATAGTTCCTCATATTCCCTGGCCCCACTGAGGGCTAGTTCTGAACAACAGATGTTCTGAACTGGTGACACCAAGAAAAACCTTTGTGTGGGGTATGAAGGACTAATCACCCAACAGAGCATTAGGAGTTAGGGGGTGATTTCTGGTACGCTTATTAATATATGCGTAGGTACTTTTATTGTTTTTAATATGTATACTCCATAATGCTTTCACCCTAGATATAAATGGGCTTGCATAGAAAGAGCTGTGTTGTAACTGTGACTGCTGGCAACTACAGCTGGAGAAAAAGCAAAGTGCAGATGCTGGCTAGTCTGGCTGGCTGGGAATATCAGTATAGTCAGGGAACTGTAAAGCCTGGAAAAAATCCTGTCCGGAGGGAGATATGTATCTCCATTCAAGAGAGGTGACAGCTGAGGAGCTTAGAGTGGGTGCCCTTGCTGGACCGTAAAGGGGAAATATAGGTGTATTATCCTGAACTGACACACCCTGGGCCCCTGCCATGAAGGATTTGAACATAAGGACTAAGGCCTTGACTTTGTTTCGAAATTCTATGGGAAACCAGTGCAGAGAGAAGAGGACAGATGTGTTGTGATTGTGGTAGCCTGTGTTGCTGAAGGCTTCATGCCCAGATATATTGCATTGCTGTAATCCAGTTGAGAGATGACAAAAGCATGCATAAGATCTGTGTCTGATAGGCTAGGATGGAGACTCCTAGCCAAACAGAGATGGTATAAACTGTTACTAGCAGATACTGCTATGTGAGAACTCAGCATCAGCAAGAAATCCAAGCACACTCGACTATGCACTGAACTGACCAATTATGGGAGTGTATCTTCAACCAATGGAGACTGCACGGTGGTTGCAGGCTCTTCAGCATACTTTCTTCTACCCATCAGCATAACCTCTGTCTTGTTTGGGTTCATCCAAGAACTGATCTCATTTAAGCACTGGACTATCTTGGTGGTAGTGGTGTGGTTGTACATGGAGAAGGATAGGTAGAGCTGTGTATAAGCTGCATATTGCTGGCACCAGAGTCCATGTCATCTGACCAGTTCACCTCATGGTTGCATGTAGATGTTGAAAAGGACTGGAAAGAGAATTAATCCTTCTGGAACTACACAAGCGAAGGCAAGCGAAGGGTCTAGTGGTAGAGGTGCAGTTTCTCATCACTCCATATGGGAGTTTTGGCCCACTTGATTCATGTAGGTGCATATTCCCTGGCTCCATCTCCAAATTGCCCCTGCTCACTGGTATATTCAGAGCTGGCACAGGATTCCCTTCTACAGCACGGAGGAGGTGCTGAAGCACTTGTGATCTTTCTGTACAGCCCCAATGCAGGGTTTAAGTGATGTAGTGGGCCATATACCACCTTTCCACCTCAGAGTGAGTTTCTTTCAATCAGAGTTCATATTTTGAAGGCTTCCTCTCCACTGCAGGGTGCTGATAATTTTTTTGGAAAGCTTTATAATATATGTCCTCTTCAATTTTGGTTTAATCTGGCAGTAGAATGCCAGTTAGGTATAAAATGATGATCCCCCAATGAAACCAAGTTTGAAGTTTTAGGTAAGCTTTTTATATAAGTAGTCATTCCTAGGAATTTCTAAAGAATGGATAGAAATTAATTTGCCTTCTTTCTACACTGCATTTAAATGACAGTACTTTAAAATAATGACACTTGGCAGTACCCTGGGATTTCCTGTTTAATAAAGAATTTATAATTTCTCTCTTTGCGTCTATCCTTGTGGAGTCTTGGCTCTATGTCATCCGCAATGGATAGGTTGTCATTTTTAGGAACTTCTGACCTTCCAACCTAATTACCATCCTTGGTGTCATTTGCACATGCTCCTGATCCTCATCTTCTATCCCAAGACATCCAAGCTTTGTTTAGACAAACTCCCCTTCCCCATCATTTTATAAAAATGGATGCAATTATAACTGACATTTTCTTCCCTTTGTCTCTATGTCCCTCACTTTTCTTCTTAGTGGGAATAATCCTTTTATCCCTTATCTGCTCTGGCTGCCCAGCTTGTGGATTACTACTATTACTGCAGCTCTTTGGGGTGTTCTCAGAGTCCCCCTTTCCTTTTTAGCTTGTCAATTATTTGATTAAAATGATGTAGTTTTAAACTACCTGTCCAATTTTCTTACACAACCTCATTAAGTGCGATAGGTGAGGTGCAATACCAATATGCATGAATGGGTAAATTCTCTTCAGGTCAGTTAGGCAGCCAGGTTGGATGCAGGATTGTCATGCCAAGTTCTTCCTCCTTGCAGCCTGCTTTCAGGTTTCCCCCCACCAAGACTTTCCAAAGCTGGAAACAAATTATGTTTGCTTACACTACCCTGGATGCTTTGCCTGAGTCCAGTGACCCACTGGGCATCCTTGAACAGTGGCTGCACTGGTTTTGCCATATCATGGAAAACAATTAGTGAGGTAAAGATTTGTTTTATTTTTCTGTGATGTGGCTGTCACCAGTATGATGAATTTGTCTAACCAGGAGTGACCATACCCAGGCAGGGACAGAGTAACTGCGGGAAACCTAAGTGGGAGTTCAGCTAAAGTGACAGTAGGGAAGAAACTAGGGAAAGGCGATGTCTGAGCCTGTTGCAGCAAGTGGACCTCTTCCCAAAGCAGTAGCTTCCCACGAGTGAATTCAGCCAGCAGTTTTGCCATGGTAGGAACTGAGCACCAATTAGCAGTGTAGCACAGCTTGTCCACTAAGACTTTCCCACACTTGGGTATTGTGGTCACTGGTTCGGTAAAGTGTCTTTGAAATTTCTCTGGGCATGGGGAGGCCTGTAAGGGTATGAGAGTGCAGGATTTAGCCACAGATGCTGTAGGAAGAGATGTACCTGGATACATTCTCCTTTTTGTGAGGCTGTAATAGGATCCTCAATGGGCTGCGAGGCCTAGCTCCACTCAGTCGTGGAGCAGTTGTAGGGAAGACCGGGCCTACCGACTCCACCAGCTCGGACCCAGGGCCCTAGAGGGGTTGGCAACACTTGACCTCTGGGGAGGATCCTCTGAGTTACCGTCCTTGGGTCACTTTCTTCCATTGCTTCCAGTCCCAGATAAGGAAAAAGGAAAAGGAAACCCAAATCATCAGCCCCAATTGGGCTTAGCATACAGTCTTGGTACTTCAAGAAAGTCTCTCTAGCCCCTTTTGGCAGGAGCCTTCAGGGTAGGTCTCTACTCTTCCCCAGCCTCCAGCCTTCTGAGCTGAGTTGCTCCCTTTTAAATCCTGTCTCCAGTTGGAGCATGCTCTGCAGGTTTGGAGGGGCATGGCTAGCTGGGCTGAGTACTGTCCTTTAACCTCTTCCATCTCAGTGTGGGGTTTGTGTACTCCATCAAACAGGCCCTTCAGACAGTACAGAAACCTGGAATTGTAGAAAGATTCATGTCAGGGAAGGAAGACTCATGGCATTTGATGCACGTCCAGGGACCTCAAGTCTGGCCTTGGGATTGGGACAGAACTTATGGAACAAGATCTCCTGATTAAGATGGAAGGGCAGAGACCATCTCTGTGAGAAAACTAAGGTACATTCAGAACTATTTTATGGAAAATGAGGTACAGGGGATTGCAAATCAGGGGTGCAAGTGCCTCAGTTCTCTTGGCAGAGGTGGTGGGCCTGAAAAGACTACATTCAATGCAGGAAAAGACTGGAACAGCAAAGGTCATCTCAAAGTAGACTGCATTTATCAGCAGGCACAGGTTCCAAGTTGGAACAAGAGATTTACTAAAGAACCTAAGATATGAGACTGCCTTAAGGAAACTGGTTAAGAAGAGATGGGAACTCCTGTGGGGCCTCTGAAGGCACTTAGGGTATGTCTACACAGCAAAGAAAAACCCACGGCTAGTCCGTGCCAGCTAACTTAAGCTCACAGGGCCTGAACTATTTCATTGTTGTGTTGACTTCTGGGCTCAGGCTTAGCCTGAGCTCTGGGACCCTCCCACTCCACTGAGTCCTAGAGACTGGGTTCCAGCCCAAACCTGGAAGTCTATACAGCAATGACACAACCATGCAGCCTGAGCCCTACAAGCCCGAGTTGGTTGTCACAGGCCAGCTGTTGGCTTTTGCTGTGGAGACATACCCTCTGAGGCTGCTGAAGCAGAGTTGGTTCAGAGCCTCTCCTATCCCTACACAGGCCTGGTTACAATGGTGCCACACAAGGCTACAGCAGAGCAAGATGGGAAGGACTGGCCCAATTGGTGGTAATTTTTGGTGGTTGTTCCCTGGCTTTTTCTGGGAGGAAATTCTCTTTGTCCTTTTCTGTCCTATGTCATTCTGGGGCCAGGAAGAAAGACGGAACTTCAGCAGAGAGGCACCAACTGCAGCTATTTTCAGAAAAGAACAACAATTGGGAAGCCTGCCTACAAATTGGAACAAGAAACTGGGCATTAAAATCTTGCATCTGGATTGGTGATCACCTGCCTGCCTGCCTAGGACAACTCACAGTAGTGGCAGCCACATCACAGAACAGTATAGGTAATTTGTATTTGTTTTCTGTTCCTTTTTGTCTGATTTTCACATTCTTGTTAAAACAAGTCACTGCTGCTCTCACTTTTCACTCTTAGATATCATTGGCTTGACTATATTGATTGTTCCTTCTGAGCACCTGTTTTAAATACTGCATAATTTCCTCTAGTAGATTTTTTAGATAAAAGCTGATTCCAATCAATTTGCTTCAGTTCATATTGCATTACTTCAGACTCTTGTCCTTACAAATCCAATATTTTTCCAATGAATTCTCAAGAGTGTTTCAAATATAGTATTTAGAGACAGACTGAACTATCCATAAACAAACAGAGTAGGCAATCACAACTAAAGGATGAAACTGAAATCCAAATTGTACAACTGAATTCCAGCATGAAAAACTCCAATCAGTTCAGACAGAAGATTGAAGATCTTATGAAAAAGACATATAACACAGGTGCAGAACACACTTTTGTGACATGCAGTTTACAAAGTTTGCAAGATCCAAGATCATCACCATGGTATATTATGTGATTATGGCAGAGCTGTACTTCTTCTAATTAACTAGAACTGTTGACGGAAAATGTTGTTTGCTGTAATCCAAGGATTTCCTTTAAGAACTGTGTCTCAGTTCCTCTGAAAGTCACATGCAGAGTAATGTGGTTTTCATGGAAATACATTTTTCTAAAGTATTTGGTGAATGAGTGAAGCTTTGCCTAAGTATTTCATTTTCCCAAAATTACACAGGATGTAGTCTTACCTTAAAGGTGAAGCAGGCTAGAACAGATGCTGACAAACTCCTCATTGCATTACTGGATTTCCTGTCATAATGATGTCGCCATCGCTCTGATTGAGGTCTTATGCAATAAAGTTGCATTGGATGAGTGAAACATACAGTTACATTTCATTTAACATCATACCTAAAAATACTCAAATATAAACGGAAATAGTCATGCTTTCTTGAACAATTTAAATTTAATGTTTAGTTGTAACCTGAATATAGAAGAGGCCCATTTATCTGAAGGTCTTTGAACCACTGGATATGAATCTTTTTTCCACCCCCACTCCGTTAAATTTTGGAGGATGCCATTTGGCTTTGCAAGAACAGCTGGCCTTCTCTTTAGTGCACTGCAGGCACAGTCTCATGCCTAAAGCACGGCCTCATGCCTAAAGCACAGCCTGCATCATTTTCTGCAGGAAGCTGGCAGGCAGCAGCTTTCCCCTGCATTGCATTCACTGCATTTTGGGCATGTGAAATACAATGAAGGTGACAGCAAATCCACAGGGGATACCACTTACTTTTCGCTAAAAGGGAGGGCTGACATTTTCAAACTTGAGTGCCTAACGTTAGGCTCCCCCATCTATATTCAGGCGCCTAAATAGAAGTGGGTGTGATGTTTTAAAGGTGTTGACTCCAAGTGGGGGTAGCTCAATATCTTTGAAAATCAGGCTACTTCTAATAAATATGGGATTTAGAACCCTAACCTCAGGGACACAGGTTTGAAAATTTTGGCCACGAGGTTTAGTTAAATGGATTGTGCTATAACACATACAAAACATTAGAAAAAGAAGAGGCATTACAGCTCCCAAATATTTATAAAACCAGTGCAGCAAAGTTCCTAATGAAGAGTGAAACAGCAAAACTCTTCATTCAAGGTGACAAGCAAACCAAAAGAGAAACAAGGAAGGATTACATATCAGTTGTATTGCAGCACCCTCCAATATGCAAGGTGTAATACAAACACACAGGACAGTCTCTGGTCCAAAGAGCTTACAATCTAAATACAAGACAAAGTACCATTCAGACAATGTCTAAGCAAAACATCAAAGGTAGGTATATTGTGTGAGTGTTCAGACATTCACGTGCACGTGTTTTTAAAGGTATAGAATTTTTGTAACAAAAGTCTAATATTGGCTTTTGTGTGTTAGCTAGGCTTTCTTGAGCCACTCTCAGTCTTAACGCTTTTTAAAAGTATTTTGTTTACAAACCTATATAAGATTCTATTCACTTTTGGGGCTATTGTGTCCTTAATTTATTTTTGTGAGCTGCATTGACTGCTTTACACTAGATTGGCAAAATAAAGTAACTAATGAGCAGCTCAGCGACTCATTCTTCATTCAGAAAAACATTAACATTTAGGAAATTGGTATACTAATGTGAAAAGAGAAATTTGTGTCTATAAGCACTGTATTTGTATATTTGTTCATTTTGAAATCAACAGCTTGATTATTTGGCATGATTTTACAACCAGATTTATTAAATGTACAATGAACATAAGTTTTTGAAAATGTTCATCGCCGCAAAACACAGGGTATGCTTAAGAGTTGAGTTTTATCACTACATATCCCAGGGGTCGACAGCCTTTGGCACAAGGCCCATCAGGGTAATCCGCTGACGGGCTGCAAGACATTTTGTTTATGTTAACAATCCACAGGCCTGGCCCTCCCAGAGCTCCCGGTGGCTGGGGTTCACTGTTCCTGGCCAATGGGTGCTGAGGGAAGCGGCGTGGGATGCAGGGATGTGCTGGTCACCGCTTCCTGCAGCTCCCATTGGCCAGGAACAGCAAACCACGGCCACTGGGAGCTGTGGGGGGCCATCAGCTGTGGATGATCAACGTAAACAAAATGTCTTGCGGCCCACCGGTGGATTACCCTGATATGCCGTGTACCAAAGACTGCTGACCCCCCTGATATATCTTATACATTTTACATTGAAAAATCTAGTGTAGCAAATTTCGTACAGATATGTCTTATTATACACTATTATATATCAGCAATGCTTTCTCTCTGTTCTCAGCTCATGTTTTGAATTCTCTTCATAAATTAAGAAAAAAAGACCATTTAAACAATACCAACAGAGTGGCCACAGATTAATCATTTTCAAATGAAGACTATAGCACTAAATGTATACAAATTAAAATAGCTACTATTTTCTTATTTTGATCTGCCAACATACAATTATGGCATTTACAGATCCGTTTTACATTTCAAGAATCGTACAAAGCTGAAACAATAAAAGGTAGCACTTTGTAAAAGACTAAGGCCACTGTGGCTAACTCTGTGTTACTAGAGTCAATACAGCAGTCACTTTCAATTTCCTAGGTGTCTTGAGGTTAGAAGTTGATTCGACTAAGGCAAACATAATTTCTCTCTTGTCCAGAATGACTGAACATCCAGGTTTCAAGACCACTTCCTTCAAATGGATTGTTCAGGTAACGTTACTTCAGAGTCAAGTGACTCACAGCTTCAGAGACCTCAGTGCTGATCTGTGCTGAGATGCTGGGTGGTTTGATATTCAGATAAATGTCATACTGTTGGTCCATGCCAAGATAACTGTCACTCATGAGATACAATGTGTAGATATACCTAAAACATAATAGCAGCAGCATCAGTTTCTTTTTCAAAGACGTCAACATTTAATTTTAAACATCTGGATAATTTTAAGTCAAAGCTCATCTTACTTTCCAGGAGTTTCCGGAGTATAAAAAGCAACTGAGACAGCATTTCGATATCTGACATATCCAACTCTTTTCAGGGCAATGAGTTCTTTTTTATCCACTTCCCCCAATATCAAAAACCACCCTTCATCTTTGGCTTTGGGGAATCGAGGAGCAACTGCTTTACTGTCTTGCCTTCCCTGTTAGGCAGAAAATACAAGTTAACACAACTGGGAATCTCCCAGTCAAACCATCATTTGTCTTTGTAGGGTAACCACACCATAAAGGACAAGATGATACATTTTTACAGAAAACTAGAACTGAATTAGAACTAGAACATTTTTATCATTTTTCTAGAGAAAGCCTTTTGAAAAAAATGTGAGCCAGAACAGAAAACAATATATTATTCCAAATATTGTTGCATAGGTAGCTCTCTGTTTTCTAAGCAAATCAAATCATGAATGAAAAATCTGTTCCTTTTGATAATTTAATCTAAAACACAGTGAACGCTATTTTCTCAAGAATGGCTAATTGTATTCCTAGTATCTTTAAATAATATTAATCAACATTGTTCCAGATTAATATAAAGACAATGACAGTACTTGAAGTCTTTATTTTACGTTGATGTAGCAAAATGGAAGAATATTTCAGTGATTCTTTAAAACAGTGACTTTATTGCTGAAAGTTGCATGTACTAATAATGAGGCACACTCAATCAGAATTCATTTAGTGTACTGTAGATAGAAAGGTTTTACTAAAGATCCACAGGAGAAAAAAAAAAAAAAAGCACTAACAGAGCAATGAAGCTTCATGCAGAGTCTGATCGTGTTGCCATTGCAGTCAGGGTTATTGTTTGGAAAAGAAAGGTATTTTTTGGATGTCGTTCTTGCATGAATGAAAGTTAACTTCTAATACTATTATAAGTCCAGCCTCTGTTATTCTTGTTTTACACTTAAGGTTACAAGAACAAAGTTGTCTCAAATTTTCCTAAAGGAGGAATTAAGGACTATTTTGCTCATACACTGTGAACAATAATTTTGCTGATAATTTTAACTTACAATGGCATTATTTCCCCCCAAAAATAATTAGCAAAAGAAAACTAGAATGAAATCCTGGCCCCATTTAAGTCAACGGGAGTTTTGCCATCAACTTCAGTGGCGCTAGGATTTCGTCCCTGGTGTCCAACTATTTGGCATTTACTTAAGAAATTCCTTGATAGTCTGAAGGTTCAGGCTCTCCTAGATGTTGAACTCACTGATCGTACATGGATGAATGCAGATATTCTACAACTGAGAAGTGAATCATGATGAAAGGGCTACAGCACCACTTAATCTTCTGCTGTGCTTTTGGGTATGAGATCTAAAGCCAAAAGAAAATGGCTTGTATTTTCAAAAGTGATGAATGATTTTGATACCTCAATTGCTGTGTGTTAAACTTCAGAGTAGTTAAAAGGACCTGATTTTCAAAGAATGCGGAACGCTTTAGTAAATGCAGAATGTATGAGTAAGAGAGTAAAAAGGAAGGGGCAAAGCCTAATGACATCATTGTATGTTATGGACAGAGGAAGATCACAAGGAGAATACAAGGTAGGGACTAAAATGGAAAGAAAGTTAAATTTTTATTGAGCATGTTACAGAAAAACAGTGAAGTACTTAGCAGAGGATCATAATGCTTTAAAAACGCAACTAAATACTGTTATTATGACCCTAGGAAATCAAGTTACTAATCCAAATGTCAGAAAAAAGTAGAAAATATTGATTCATTTAGGATTTTCAACCAATTAGCAAGGCAAAAACAAATAAATGAAATATTCAAGCCATTATCCTACAGTACTGGAAAAATTACCAGCCTCACTACTAGCATTTCCTGTCTTTGAGCCAGTCTGCCAAAGAAACTACCACAGAACTAATGATTTATATGAAAGCATTAATAGTCCAACAGAAACTTACTGTATGGCACACTACACTTCAGTAACTGAGTATCAGAATCTGGTGTATTACAGAATGAAAATTATGAATACCCTACCTTGTGATGCCTCATCTGGACTCTCTGCAAATTTATCTGGAGGACATATTCGTGATCAGCATGTAACTTGATCCACTTTTTGTCATCCCACATATCTGTTGCCAAAGTAGGGATAGGAAGTTCATTCTGCTCCTGAGATGAGTCATCCCATGATCCTTTAATGCTCAAACTAACATCTATAACTGGCAAATGGGACAAGAAATTCCAAGCCTGTGGCAGAAGAGATCATGCACAAAATGACAAAGTTCAGTTTCAGCTACAACACAAACCTCTAAAATGCATTCTGCTGTCATAACCGTAAAAATGTCATGATGTATTCTACACATTCATGTACATTTTGAACTTATTATTATTATGTTCTTAACAAGTCTGATGTATTTACATGATATAACTCAAGATCATTCCTAGAAAATGCTTTCTCCCTCAAGTGTACTATACATGCTTCACCAAGATTATGGTATTCCTGAACAAAAGGAAAAATCCTTGCTACTGCTGATTATTTTTTTCTATAAGCTACTAAAAACTAGTATAATTAAGGTCTGAATTAAACTTCCTCAACATAATCCATAATGAGTGAGTCAGTGCAGTGCTAATTAGTGACAGGCAAACCTCAGAGAGTTCAGAGGATCAGTTCAGATAATTATTCAAAAGTTCAAATGCTTATCCAAACTTAGCCATACTTAAGGTTTTCTTGCATCCATCCCCATGAAGCTTCCTTGTCCTTACAATCATCCTAAAGACACTCAAGTCTTCCTCTTATCACTTTATGAATCTGCAACAGTCTCTCAGTTTTCTCTCCCCCAGCATCCCACTACTTTGAACTGGTACTAGGGACATGCAAATTGTGTGGGTGAACAAAGTGCTCCTTCAGCCCCACATGTGATGGCTTTCTGCTTTTTTTTTTATTTGTAGAAACATTTTATACCTACTGAGCTAGATCCTCAGCTGGGGTAAATCAGCATAGCTCCATTGTCTTCAGTGAAGATATGCTGACACATACTAACTGAGCATCTGACCATTTAATTACACATGAAGTCTCATTTACATGTTAAAACAACTGTGTCCAAGGACCTCATTACAATATGGTTAAAAAAAGGTTTCCAGCTCAATCCAAATGATTCTGCAGAAACCTTGTTTTAACTGTGTTACTGCCTGAAACTTTGCAGAGCTGTATTATGGTTCAAGAACATAGATTGATTGTGTGACCCGACCATGTTTTTGATTGTGTCAGAGGCTACTGTATGGTAATCTAGTTCCACAGTTTTTACTGTGCAGATGGGAGCAGAGTGTAACAAAGCAGCACTGAGTGAAAAACTGAACTAACTACAATGTAGATTTAGTACAATCCATCTCCAGGCCTAAAGACCGATTTTGCTTTCTGAAGTTTTGACCTGTGGTATGGTTTTGAAAATTCTATCTTCTAGTCAAGATTAGCAACTAGATCTTGAGATAACAACTGTGGCATGCCATCTGTTTCAGTCATGTGATGTGGAGAGATTCAAATAATGCTCTTCATTAAATAATGCTCAAGAAAAATATCAAGTGGTGGTTGCTAAAAAGTGGGGACAGGGCCATAATAAAATAAATTCCAGAGTGAAGGTAGCTAATACTAGGTTGTGGAGCAGATACTTTTGATATGAATTGAGAAATCACTTGCTTTTCTATCTCTCTCATATGGTGTTAATATGGCAACTCTTTTGTCTGGTGGACTTTCATTTTTCATTAGAAAAAATATTTTGGGCATTAGCTAACATTCAGACTTATTCTGTACAGCTAATAGGTCCCATTTTCAAAAGCGTCTAACTGAAATGTAAGTCCCATTTTCAAAAGAGATTTAGGCACTTAGGACTTTCAGTGGAACTCAGGATCTTAAGGGTGTAAATCACTTTTCAAAATGGAACTTAGGCTCCTAAATTACTCATATGCTTTTGAAAATTGTACTCTGTCTTTTGCTGTACAAAATTACACACACTTTTACACATATATTATATATACATATGAAGAACGTGTATATTTGTGTGGGTATATATACATGTACAGTACCTGCACCCACTAACACATGGACTTACCCCATATAGGATAGTGATAACCACATAAAAAATTGTACAGCATTTTTTCATGAATCTTTGATGTCATCACTGGCACTTTTACTAATAATCCTTATCTCTAGGATTTATTCTAGCATTTCAAATCCAGCTTCAAGAGCTGCCATTTAAAAATTATCAATCTTTTCCCCAGATGTAGGGTTTTCTTCCTCTTCCCTCCCCCCAAAATTTCACTCATCTAAGCTCAGGCTGGTCACTATTTGGTTCTGCATTAATGGCAGGTTCAAGTGCTATTCTGAACTCACAATCTGTCATGGCTAGAAGCAAGAGCTTTGTACCATTGGAAAGGGAATATTCTAGGCTTCCCCATGGGACACTTATCACTTGCTTTGAACCCTGGATGGTTCCAAGATATCAGCCTTTACATTTGTCATATTTTTATGTACAGAAAACAATTTTTTGGTCTTTTTAAGAAGTGTTGTATATTTAATATTTTTTCTTTTCTTTGGCCCCATGCATAACTAGGACACTTGACTTTACAGATGGAGTGCCAAAAATAATCCCAATAGAATTAAGAAACCCCCAAAATCTCTAAACCATTTCTGAAATAGTTGCTTTGTGAAAGATGTGTAGCATGTACAGAATACATAATGATCACCAAACTCAGGTGATTGAAACTTTTCCTTTGCACTGTAATACATCATATATATCCCCTCTCTACATGTATCTACATTTACATCGCCTTCCCCACACACTCGGTGTGTATACATCACATACACACACGCTATTTTTGAAGAAACTGCTAAGACATTTCAATACCAGCCAAACATATTTATCTGAGGATTAATCTTCATCTATTGAATCAGATGAGAACACTGCCATGCATACAATTATTTAATTAGCAGCCAAATCCTCTGCCAGTCAGCAGCCGTTCCAGGCATACTGATGGGGCAGTAGATGCAAATCTCACAGTAGTACTGCTTTTTCTCATTACTACTGCAATTAGCACTTAAATTGATGCTTTAAACATACTAATTTCTGGAATAATTCAGGATTTGTATGTTACCTGGGATCGCCTCACTGCAGAGACGACACCAGATTGCTACGCAAATTGAAGCACTTTTGAGCCAAATAACCATCATCATATCAGACAGAGCCAATTTGCATTTGCTTTTAAAGATAACAGAATGGCAATTTATGCAAATAAATTAAGTAAGTTTACTTCTGAGTTCTCCCTGAACTAATTATGACAATGTTCTAATTTTTCATCACATCTAAAACTTGGACTGAAATCAATGTGTATTATGTTAGAAATCTGTTGTTGTTAAAAGAGGCCTTGTTTTGATTTAAATAACTTTCCTTTATTCAAAATTTTGATGGTAATTTAGTTAGAAATGCAGATGTCTGTTATGGATATTTAAATACTTTCCTTTTTGTTTGCATGCCAGTGTTAGATTTAACAAAATCTGAACAGTCAAGTTCAGTATTTCACTTTCAATTATGAAGAATTTTTTAAAAAAATCCAGAAAACTAATTTTTGATGTTTTCTTCCTTTCTATGTGTATTTGCAATCATACACTCATGTGATGAATACTATGGTATACTGCTATGCTTTAGACTGGAAACAGCTTAAAAAGATTACAGTCAAATAAAAGGCAATAATATCTTAAATACTTTGAGACTATAGTTTTTTTTCCTCTGAGAAGAGGGGAAAACTGATATGCTTTTTCTCTTCCAAACAGAAACTGAACATTGGATCTTCTACCAACTATATTCCCCAAAAATATTCTGTTTGAAAGAATATTTTAGGAACCAGCTACAATGATATTTGTAATGCATGTAATCTTAGTGCATAGCTGACTACAAAAAAGGTGGATAACTCTCAGATTGAATATTCTAGGCAAATACCTCAAACAGGCTAAGGAGCAGCATTAACATCAGCTATGAACCTTATTGGTGTTGCTGGATAATAGGGAAGGGGGGAAAATAACTAGAAAAGAAAGCGGGGGGGAGAAACCCTTGTAAAAGTAGGTCTTTCTTTGAATTAGAGTAACAATGTGTTGCAGTTTTTACATACTTTCTGCAGAAAATAATGTGATATTTGCTGAAAGGATATAAAAAGACTCTTTCTCCCTTCTACTTTTCCTTCCCAATCACATTTACAATGAACTCTGAAATCACTACAGGAAGCATTACCTGTGTAATGTGTACAGCTTGCAAGTCACGGTCTACAATGGAAGCAAAAACGTTTTCTTTTCCTTCAGAGACAGCGATCAATTCAGGAAGACACTCAATAGGTCCTTGGTAACCTCCACACAAGCGCTTCCTTTTTCCTTGGTTCCACTTCCTGATAAAGACAACAAAACGTATTTCCAGTGAGGATTAAAAAATTATTATACAGAGAGAGATTTGTAACGGGTGGTAAGAAGGAAAGAAAGAAAGAGAAGGTAGAAATTACATAAAAGTGCTTGACCCCCTTTGCTCAGATTATTGTCTTGAAAGTTTCCATGATGAGAATGAAGCATCTTTCTTCTTCATTAGTTATAAATACTAGAATCTGAAAGTCTGATTAAGACTGTTGGAGCTGCCGCTGGACACAATATTTAAAAATGGCATCAACTGTGACACTAATTGTGTAGTAGTTTAGGGTCAAAGAGCACTAAGCAGTTGCCATTCTTCTTTAAAACCAGTTTAATAATCCGAAAAGAGATATTCCCCATTCAATAAAATCTTTAACGTTAATAATTTCAGTTTACACTTTACATAGAGGAAATCCCCAATCTGAGTAAAACAGGAGCAGCAGTCTTATCAGTATGATAAGCAGTCTCAACTGGTACAGAAGACTCAAATTCTCATTCTTATAGGTATTTAGAAATTTTTTTTCTACAAAGAATATTCTTTGGAGATACTGAATATTTGTTTTCCGTATTTTGATATTAAGACTCAACACTGACCTCTGATACTAAATACCAGTAATTTCTTTTTGCATTGTGTTAATTACTACATTACCTGTGCATTACATCAGTTTGATATACAGTGCTGCATGGCCAAGTTGAGATAGGCCAATGTATGGGTATAATTTTACAGTGGACCAAAGTAAAGATGCAATATATAAACAGATTTCAGAGACAGAGTTAGATTTGGTGGAATTGGGAATCCTTCCAGAAATTCATCCCTTATTCCACTGTCTTAAATCACACTCCTTTAAAATACCATCCCGGGTTGCCTGAAATATTTAATGAACTCTGCAGAGGTGGGTGAACTTAGAAATAATTAAAACAAACAAATTGTTGGGAGAGAAATAGCAAAAGTGGGATGGGCTTAGCTTCTGCTATATTAACACATTCCAGGACACAATGACAATCAATATGAGAAAATGAAGAGTTGGAAAGAACTATAAACATTTTGAATAATTACATACCTAAAAAGGTGAAGATGGTGTTGTTCTACATTGGGCAAAGTAAGCAGGGAAGAGTCGTGTTTCCACCGGCCTTGGATAACCATCTGCACCAGACTGGTTATATTCAGAGCAGTCACTAACCAACCCTGGTTTGCTGCAACATCCAACATTGCCTAAACAAACAAGACATTAAATACAGGAATACAGTTGCAACTACCTCTCCTTTTGTGTTCCAGATACAAACTAACAACATTTCTTTAATGTTAAATGTACAGGGACTTACTGCACATAAAATGGGAGTTTGACTGTGGGTCTAACTCAGCTCCTATTGAAGTCAATTGAAGTCTTTCTACTGACCTTAATGAGAGTTGGATTAGGTCCTAAATCATCACTAAAACGTATCCCAAAATGTAACAGCAGTGGTCCATTTCAGAGTTTGCCTTTAAAAACAAATCACTGGTTTGGGACACTATAGCACCATAAAATGTGACTTAGAGTACAGTCCAAGCACTGCCTGTAAGGTGCACATCTAAGGATTTGCTTTAAAGGGATGAAAAGTTACAGCTAAATTCAAAATTGTTTTTGAAGGTTTCTGTATAAGAAAGAGTTTGCATACTTTCAGAATCATTGAAAACACTTCGAATTCAAATAAATTAAATGAATATTAAAAGTTTGTCCCCAAAATGAATATTTAATGATAGTTCATCGCATTAGCTACTAATATTAGTTCCATTTTATGGATGACGAAACTGAAGACCAGAGGTAAAATGACTTGCTAAGGCAAACAGAGCAAGTCAGTATCAGAACTGGGATTTAAGCTTAGAAGGTTCCTGACTCCTAACCTCCTATTCATTCAGACAACATTGACTCTCAACACTATAAATGGGCCATTACACTTTCCAGGCCCATTTCTAATTTTTATTCAGTTGATTTTTTTTAAATAGAAACTGGAAATCAAAATGTATGCTACGTAGCATGACTGAGGACCAATTTGGCAAAGATGGGTACTTGTGCTTAACTTTATGCACAGTGAGGAGCCCCACTCACTTCAATGAAACTGCTCACAACATGTAAATTAAGTGTATGTGTAAGTCTTTGTAACAGTGTGCCTAAGTTTTTTCTTGTTGAACCAAAAGAGAATCTGAGAACTTTTCAAAAGGACATGTTTAGTTTCAATATAACACTTTTATAGTGAATACAAATATTTAAATATATAATACAGGTTTCACACTGTGCACAGTACATTACAACAATTATTAGAATTTACTGGGACATTTCAGTTGGTAAGGGATTCTGCTAAAATACATTTATTGGTTTGCAAACTGCAGAAACACTTAAAACAACAATAAAATCAGATTCTTTGTACTAATTTCATGTAAAGATGTATTTTCAAAAGCAATAATTAGGTAAGAAATTTGAAATTTCATTAAAATTTTGGAAAATTGTTAAAAAAAAAGAAGCAAGAGTAGGAATGTTCAGTATCATTTCAGTCTGGAATGTTTGGGAGTACTGGACAGTCTCCATACATTTTTTTAATTTAGGTTCTTAGTTTTGGTACTAGAATCCTGTAGTCTCCTTTTAAAGAACATGCTTAAGACGTATTTGTGTTTTTTTCAAGACAAATGACATTGTTTGATGCTTCCTCAAGAATGTACAAACTTACAATACTTCTAGCTCATTTTACAGCCCACTAGTGGAATAATGAGGAGCTGTGTATATTAGCCTGTACATTTAATCAAATGTTTTACAGACAAACAAAAGACAGCATTTACTTAAGGCAAACTAAACAGTGAAATCTTCTTTAAACAAAGGAGTTGTTTACACATGCTGAGCTATTTCAATTAAATTACTCTGATTCCGGAGAAATGCTGACTTTAAAAACACACAAGTTGGTTTCAGTCATGGTCAGACACACATCTTACATTAGTAGATTACACTGCAATTTCAACAGGTTTTGTTCCAGACCAGCGTGATAGAATCACCGACATATAGAAAAATATTTAAAATGTTGTCCTGAATTGCATAGGTTTTGCCCCATTTCTCATGAAAGAAAGTGGGAAAGTGTCCTGCAGTTAATAATATTCTGCATGCAAGGAATCTTTTTGGGGAGTAAATCTGAAATGTTTCCATTTGCCCTATAAATAAACCTGTAAAGGCAAAACTATCAATGTTGACACTGTTATGATCTTCTCATAAGAACCTCCAAGCTGCTTTGCATTCTTTTGCTATAGAAAGTCTGATGATGCTGGAAACCAAATTTGAAAGGAGCAACCAGACAGCCTAAGAGCTTGTGTGTTTGTTCACACACAGATTTCTAGACATATGGAAGGAGGAGATACCCTCAGTATTTATCAAGGAGAAGACTGCCATTTCAAAAATCAACTTACTGGTAAATTAATTATTTTTCTGCTTGTAGATTGTACAAGGTATGTCTTAGCCCGTAAATCTCACTTACCAAAGAGTAGCTACATCAAACGCTCTCCCCAGACAGCCATACCTCTAATGGCCACTTCTCTTTTCCCACTCTTCTTCCTTCGTTCCCTTCTCTCCTTTCTTCTTGTTGCTACTCTTACTTAATCTTTACCTATGCACTTGCCTCATCCCGCAATTTGCAATAACTAACATACATGGGCAACAATGTGATACCTAATTACCTTGTCTATTGTGTCAACAGACCCCAACGGCGGAACAGGTGTATTCGAGGACCTGTCAATTCTCTGCGGTTGTGAAGGTGAATGAGGGCTGCAGCAGGACGGAGACCTCTGGTTTCACAGACTTCCTTTCTACCGGGTCCAGACCTCATTCCTGCTAAGTTTCATAAGGCTGCCACGGGCACACCAGTTCACTCACGTTAAAAGATTTCATATGCAGGCCTCTGCCAAGGGTGTTAACATCTCACACTAAAAGTCCTGTGGTGATGGGGACAGGAGTAGTAATCTCTGGGAGTCCCTAGTCACAAATCTGCATGGAAGCGGAGGCTGTGTGTTGGTCTTCTTGTACTTGGACTTGTGAGACAGATGCATAATTTGGCAGCTCTTTAGCACGCGGCGTCTTCATTCTAAAACTAAGATAATCAGGACTGTTATTACCAACCTTGAGTATGCTGATGACTGTGCCACCCTCACGCACATTGAGGCTGACTTGCAATTCACCGTAGATCTTTTCTCAGATGCTTATCATTTCCTTAACATTGGGAAGACTAAGGTGCTTTACCAGCCTGCCCCAGCACAAGCTGCACCCCTTTACCCCCAAATTGTCATTGGTGGTGAACCCCTGAAAAATGTTGAGTATTTCCCTTAACTTGGTAACCACCTCTCCCAGACAGCCAATCCTGCTGTGGAGATCGAACATAGGATCCGTTGTGCCAGTGCATCCTTTGGAAAATTGCTTTGTCATGACTTTATTGACAGAGATCCGCGGATGGAAACAAAGATGCTAGTATTCAATGCAGTAATCATCCCCACTCTTCTTTATGGGTGCGAGACATGGGTGACATAGCAAAGCCATCTTAATCGTCTGGAGTGATACTAACAGCGCTGCCTTATGAAGATTCTCCATATCAGATGGGAAGATTGTCACATCAATGCCAGTGTTCTCTTTGTAGCTAACACCACCACTGTTGAGGCAAAGATTATGAAATATCAGCTTCGCTGGGCTAGCCATTGTGTGCAGATGGCTGATACTCATTTTTTGAAGCAAGTTATCTTTTCTTAGTCATTGTAAGAGGACCTGTGGGGGACAGAGGAAACACTAAAAGGACACACTGAGAATATATTTTAAGAATGGAGGCATTGACCTCACGAACTGGGAGGAGCTGGCTGGCAATAGACTGCAGTGGCGTTGCATCATACATTAAGCCTTAGCACATTTTGAAGAGAATCGCCTTGCTCAAGATACTGAGAAATGGCAGAGGGAAAAGGAAAGAATACAGCATCCTGGCCAGCAGTTGTGCTCTCTCTAAGCAACCATCTGACACACATGTGGAAAATCCTGTCGAGCAAAGATTGGACTCCTCAGCCATCTTAAGTCTCAACAATAACTTTTCCCCATGGCAGACATCATGCTCGTATCGAAGGATAGCCACCAACTGTGTGAATAGAAGTTATTCTTTTGCTTATATGAGCATGACTTTCTTTATGCTTCCAGTATGTTGAGTTGGTTTTCTTTTTGTAATCTACTTTTGTTGAAAATTGTAAACATTTGTTTTTACCTAAAATAAACTAGATTTTTGTTGAGGGTTGGGGGGAGGGGAAGATGGGTAAAGAGAGAAAGAGTTCACAGAATGAATGGAAGGATCCTTTTTATAGAATATCTCATAGAAATGGACAGAGGCCAACTTACAGATATCCCCTATGGGGTACCAAAAACCTGTGTGTGGGGGACTGTATGTTCCAGATTATTACTAGGAACCCACATAGCAAGTCCTCTTTTCCTCTTTAATATTTTTCTCCTTCACCTATACAATTTATTCACAGCATCTCGGTCTTGAAGTGAAATACAAGACAGTGACATTGTGAAGGAGTAGGGACAATGGTAAAGTTTGCTTGTTTTATTTGCTATTTTGGAAACCTACATACATTTTCATTTGTAGCTAGTGTAAAACATACACATGCTTGATACTCAATGGAAATTGTAATTCCTGTGAATACTCAAGATAACAAATTGAGTCATTCAGTTTCCTCCAAATTGGCCATATATAAAACCTAGTAGCTAAACATTAGAAAAAAATTCAACAGATTTATTTCCAAGTATAATAATTATTACTACTACTTATTATTTGTGTAATCAGATCGCCTGTATCGTATGAATAAGGTTTATTCCTTCTCTCGTTTCCCATCATTTTCTCTTTTCTTTTCACCTCACTCAACACCAACTCATTATGAGTTATTAATATTTTGCAGAGATAAATGGTTGTTTATGTGCTCCAGAAAACAATTCTTCTCATTGACCTGGTCTTTTGTCCCATAAGTCATTTAAAATATTGTAACAGCCTGCCGAAATACATGGTACGTTATAATTTTAATTCTTGTAAGCCAAACCTTTAAGTAAGTAATTTTATAAATATCTTACAGCTGATAACAGGTTAGGCTACTTTAAGAATGTTGTTCCAGAGTGAAAAATTGCACATGGATAAATCTGTTTGCTATAGCATCTCATTTGAACTTCACAAAGATTTCATGATGAAGCTGGATATGTTAATTAAATTTATGAGATTTTAAAAAAAGATTAGCATGAGATGAAAGTGACACAGATCATGCAAGAAATTTTCTTGTAGTAGAGTAAAACAAAAGGTTTAAAGTAAACTAATAAGTACATGAAAGCATCTTTTGTTTTTTTTAATATGGAAGAGAAGATGAGCTGAATGGAGGGACCTGGGAGCACAGAGAATATGTATTATTCTTGATTTTGTTATAAAGAATGACAGAGAAATAAAGGAAGAAAGTAGAAAATGTGCATAATCATATATTGGCCCCAATCCTACACTATTTTGGCCCCAATCTGACACTGATATGGGCACTCACATGGCTCTTAATGCAGGATTAAGGCCTTAGCTTGTAAGCCTTTTAAGTGCTTCTTGTCTTAAAGTGCCATGTGCTCCAATGATGCTATATAAATAATCACAGTAACAGTTAAGGAGGTGTACTAAAGCACTGTTTTGGCCTTCATGTCACACAGCTTGACTAGAAAACATCAAAGGGACTGAAAGTTCATTTGCTATAAAGATCAACTGTAGGCGTTGGATAAATGGGAATTCTGGCTCACTCTGTAATGAAGCAGGTGCAGAGTAAGATAGTATCAGTCATTAGGGATGAGCAAATATTTGTATTAGGTTGATATTCAGATTTCAGAGTCCAAATATTTGAGTGATATTTTGATTCTGATATTGATTTTGACTATTTCGCTTTTCCCCAAGAACGTCTCCTGTATGAGAGCCTCAGTGCCCACTTCAGGTGACTCTGCTCCCGCTAAGGAATTTTCAAGGGGCAGTGGGTGGCTGCTTCTCAGTCAGTAGTTGGTGGGGGGGAGCCATATATAGATTCTGTCTTCTAATACCGATTTTTTTTTTGATAGGGTCCACTCTGTTGTCATCACTGGGGGTCTTCATTTTCCCTCCCTCCTTAAGTTCCTCTTTTCCTCTCTGACCAAGTGCGGCTTCCTCCCTTTCTCTCATACGTATCTTTATTTTGTGGTGCCTCCTATGTCCCAGATGCCCCCTTCTCCAGCTTGGTCTACTGATGTTGAAGGCAGATGGTGCAAGGCAACAGGGAGTTGTCTCTTCTCTTCCTGGCTCTCTGCCAACTCTTTCAGCTGCTCCTCCTCACTATGCTACATCAGAGACCAGTGATGTCCTATGTTTCCCACAGGGCTCCCCTGGCTCCTCTATGCTTAATGGTAGTAAAGATAGATAGAAATCTCTTGTAGAATGGAGTCTATGCAGGTGACAGGGACTCTTGTCTCTCACATTGAAAGTTAAGCTAATTATCAGTCTCAAACATCAGAGAAATTTGACAAGCTAGCTGTCACTTCCAGCAAGATCTGAAGGGAAAGGCAGTGAGAATCTAAATAGAATCTTCCATCACAGAGGTTTAGGTCAATCATCAAGAGGACACAACAAGCTGCCCTATTGTGCCTTCAAAGTCTGCTGGGTCCTGATGTGAATGGATACATTTGTTTCTCTCAGCCGCTCATACTAGGGATTCTGAACTCTAGCACCAACTGGCTGATTCACAGTCAGTTCTAATCTGGGGGATGGGAACTGAAAGTGTCAGCTTCTCTTCGTATGTGCCATGAATAGTGGTTTCCTCAAATGGACTGATGGCTTCCTGCTCAAATAGGAAACAGGAACTGTTCCACAGGGTCTGGCACCTTTCAGTGGTCAAAGTGGATGTTATCGTCTACCCCTGGGAATTTGGTCTAAAATATATATAGTCTTCTTTCCTTAGTAGTTTTTATATATAGAGAGATATAGAACTCCTCCTGACACTATTTTAATACATATATTCAAAAGAGGAAGTAATGTGACATGGGAAGAAATAGCAGTGGCAGAAGCTTCTACCCATGCGCTTTCGAGACAGTTTTAGAACATATGTTCAAATAAAGAATGTCATTTACATACTGAAAACATACGCACCCTTGTAAAACTGATCCAGTCATAGGAGCTATTACAATTACTTTGAAATCTGTCATTTTAGAAATGTTCTGGAGAGTTTTAAATTTTTTTGTGGTACTAGTTTTCATATCTTGCCACTTGTAATTCAAGTCCAACTGTACAGGCTTAGGTGGAAGACAAACTGCATAATTAATACAAGTTTAGGAGCTCTAAAATGACTTAAATGTTTTTACATGTGCCATTGAAGTATTAGGGTCCAATATCTTGGACCTTAGAGGGCAAGGCCTACTTCTCAAATGAATTTTGGGAATCTCTTATTTTCGCCATGGTTAAACTTTATAATACTGTGACTGTGAGGTACTGGTTGTGACTCCATAATTAAGGTTGAGTTCTGTTTTGCACTTAAAGCAGAGATTCAACCTCTTAGCTTAGTAGGAAGAATACAGCGTATCCGCTGAAAAAGTACAGCACTTACAAACAAGTAAATCAGTTAATTACTTTATGAGTGAACTGCAAATGGCAAAAGATTCGTCAAGGTACGAAGGCACCAGGCCAGGTTTATTGTCAGCGAAGCACGGTATTAGTATCCTACAGACTTTTCCAGACCACTAATACATGTTTGCCCTTAACAATGGACCAGCTCAGTGAATGGTGGGACTTTCTGTTCCTTTTTAGGCTAGACAAAGACAATTCCCTTGAGATACATTTTTATATCCTGATACAAACAAGTTACGTACCGCCCCACTGACATAGTTAGTTACTACCCCCTGACATTGCTAGTTATCACGTATCACCTTGTACATGTTGGTTTGAGTAAAACATTTTATTATGTACTGTTATTCTGACCTTATCTTTTAGGAGGGGTTAGTGGTTTCTGTTATTCTTGGGGAATGTTTTTGTACCATTTTTGATATTGGGATGTTTTGGTACTACTTGATATTGGGATGTGTCTGTGTGAGTACTCTGTGCCTAGCACTTCTTAGAAATGTGTTTTTTTGCAATATTAGCTCTGTTTTTGCCAGATTTTGTGAGCAGGTCCTGCCTTTTGCTCACAGCTAGTCTTTGCTTTGTATTAGAAAAGCTCTGACTACCACTTTAGCCCAGGCCTCAAACCAGGCCTCTGATACAATGGCTTACGTTTCAGGCTCTCTTCCTACTTATTCCCCTCATTTTTGTCTTTTTATGGGGAGGATGTTTACCCATAGTCCCGGAAAAGCATAATGCATAGACTGAAGATGGCCCAGTGGGCTTAAACACTGTTATGTAGCCACCTTAGTTTTTTATTTACACATTTATGCCCCATTTGTTCCTTATTTTACACATTCCCTCATATGACTGATGGACAGATTTTATTTTTTAATTGTTTTTAGTTTTTCATAGTGAACCTGGGAATGTTAGGCCTGGGACCATGACTGAGGTGTGAGGTGTAGAGTTGTGCTTTGATAACATGTGGGTGACATAAACAGACCTTTATGCTTAGTTGGTGGTCAATGAGATGGGCTTTGGTTAGGATTATAAGTGTATTGTGCTTATACCTTACAGAATATTATGGGTATATATACTAATATATATGAGGGATTACATGATTTGTTTGAATAATTAAATACCAGCTATATTTTTATAGAACTTGTGATAAATGATAATATATGGGTAATATTGGTATGCATAAATATATGTAAATGCATATGTAATAATATGCATATGTATATATGTTTGTACCTTAAACTTTTTTTATAGGACACATTTGGTTTAACACACCTCACCAAGTATTTAAGAATACAGATGTTTAACAGCCCTTACAAACTGTATAAGTACAAACATTTGCTTTTAAAACATTAATAAGCATTTGATTATTTTTAATAACGATTATTTATTACTACATCAGTGTTGGAACATAAGAACAGCCATACTGTGTCAGACCAAAGGTCCATCTAGCGCAGTATCCTGTCTTCCAACAGTGGCCAATGCCAGGTGCCCCAGAGGGAATGAATAGAACGGGTATGCCCTGTTGCCCATTCCCAGCTTCTGGCAAACAGAGGCTAGGGACACTATCCGTACCAATCCTGGCTAATAGCCATTGATGGACCTATCCTCCAAGAATTCATCTAGTTCTTTTTTGAACCCTGTTATAATCTTGGCCTTCACAACATCCTCTGGCAAAGAGTTCCATGGGTTGACTCTGGGTTGTGTGAAGAAATACTTTCTTTTCTTTGTTTTAAACCTGCTGCCTATTAATTTCATTTGGTGACCCCTTGTGTTATGAGAAGGAGTAAATAACACTTCCTTATTTACTTTCTCAGCACCAGTCATGATTTCATAGACCTTGATCATATGCCCCCTTAATAGTCTCTTTTCTGTGAATAAATTGAACAAATATTTTGTTAAGCTTGAACGGAATCAAGGTATTGCAAATGTTAGGCCTTAAACTTTCGTATACTTCAAAATGCCAGCCTTGCAAAAATAACGCTTAAGCTTGTGGTGAGGACGCGCTGCAACCAAATAACATTTTATGCTGATTCCTATGTACTTATCAACCCCAAATTACCCACATTCAAGATCCAATTGGCTACAAAAAAAATAAATAGGCCTAAGTTATACAAACAACTAACAACTGGACATAAAAATTAAATACGCATCAATTACACAACTAGGGCAACCACATAAACAATGTGGCCCACCCTAATTGGTTGGTCTGTTCTAAAACACGGCCGTCAAATCAGACAAAAAGGACGAAGGCACAGGACTGTGTGTGTGTGTGTGTTTCGGTCATAAGAAAACCTAACCCACACCCCCTAAACCGAAGGAATGTGCACTTCTCAACTGTCTGTACCTGGACAGTGAGAAAAGTGGCCAACTAAAGGGTAATGTATTTTCAGATGAATGCAGGGTAAGTCTACAAAGTAAAAAAGTCTGGTTGCTCAAGCCAAATTGATCATAGTTGTATCAATACTGTAGCATAAAATCAATAGTAGGTGGCTGATGCATAATAGCTTTGCATGTATTTATGTTGGTCTTTCAAGTAGGCTGAGAGAATGCATATAATGCTGTTGTTCATTAGCTCCTTATACGTATAGTTGTGTTTGCCTTACAGTATTTTGTCAACAGAAATATAAAACTGGTAAATAAAAGCTTTACTTATGCTTGTCTTCTGGGCTTTTATTATGACCTGCCAGAACCAGCATATGTAAAGTCACTGTTCAGAAACTCGCAAAATGGTCCACAATATTACATGTACTTGCGCTTGTCCTCAATATAATCTGCCTTTGTATTAATTCTTATTCAGTGCTGGTCTTTGGTCTTCCTTTTTTTGTTTTGTCTATGCTGTTATTACAGTCAAAAATCATTAAAAGCCTATCTTAAAAAATAATTAGTAGTTCTTACTTATTTTATATGAACTTCATTACATCTGTGTTGGGTGGTGGGAAGTAGCTAACACCCCAGGGTAAATTAGGGCCCCGAGGCATGCCTCCTTCTTCCTTTATCTCTGCATTTTCCAAGCTGAAAATTCCTAGTCTTATTACTCTTTCCTCATTTGGAAACTGTTGCATGCCCCTAATTTTTGTGGCCCTTTTCCAATATATCTTTTTTGAGGTGGGGTGACCACATTTGCACATTTGACTAAACTTTTATTGAAGCAGCACTAAGGCACACAGCCACCACCTCATCTGCCAACTCTGGGAGATGGAGAGAGCACTGAGATGCGCTACTTTCCTGCATTCACCATCCCCAGTCTGGGAGATGGGCAATGTTTCCCTGGCTTCTGGAGCTGGCAGGGAGGCAGAGTGGTGGGCTCTCTTTCTCTCCAGCAGGTGGGCTGGAAGGCTTTGTGCAATTGGCAAGAGCCTTCCCTGGAAACTGAAAAATTCTGTTTCAGTTTTCCTGAAATAGAATTTTTCCTGTGAAAATTTTCATAGTTTTTGATGTTTTGCCCTGTTTCAGGACAAAACTTTCTCAAGCATGAAAATTTTCACGGAAAGGGATTCTCTTTTTTCGGCCAGCTCTACTTCAGAGTACTGGGCCTAAGAAGATAACTTTTGAGAAAAAATGTAATAACTTTTGCTCTGCAAAAGTTAAATACATTTTTTTTTCAAATGCAGTTTTGGAATTGTATACCTGTATAGCTATAGTCTCAGAGGAAAAGATGGCTTACCTTATTTGCAGTTAATAGGAATGCAGCCAGTAGGGCAGATGGCACTCCTCTTACATTATTCTCTGTAACCCATCTCTTTCACACATTTTCGCCTCCCTCCTCCACCTGCTTTGCCACCCATTACTACACACGCTCTTTTCCATCCCCCACCTCCTTGAAAGTCTCTCTGATGCATGCCAACTAAGACCTTCCCAGATGCTTTATAAGACCCTCTATCTTGCTACTTCAGTCTCTAAAGTAATATTATCAATGTGATCTGAACTATGGAAGGCATTGATCATCTATTGCAGTGGTTCCCAAACTTGTTCCGCCGCTTGTGCAGGGAAAGTCCCTCGGCCTGCACCGCTTCCAGCAGCTCCCATTGGCCTGGACCAGCGAACCACGGCCACTGGGAGCCGCGATCGGCTGAACCTGTGGATGCAGCAGGTAAACAAACTGGCCTGGCCCGCCAGGGGGTTCCCCTGCACAAGCAGCGGAACAAGTTTGGGAACCACTGATCTATTGTATATATTTGGTTGACCACAACATTCTAAGTTTCTTACTGGTTTTGCTTTAAACAGTTTTACAGAGATAGATCCAGCCATGGATTGTGATACTGGGAACATGAACATTACAATATTTTATCCAATTGGTCAAAAATTTGTTAAGTTCCAGAAATCCAATTTATTCTTAAATTGTTATTAATTTATAAATTGATATACTGTACTATGCTGATCAACCCAACAGCACAATAAAGTACTTTTGAAAAATTCCCATGGCAATGAAAACCCACTCTCACCAATATAAACAAGCTCCAAGTTCTTAAAGATACCATTATATCCAATTTCAGAGCTTACACCAGCATACTGAGTGCAGCAAAAAGCTACAGTCATTTTCTCAAGATAAATATGCCCTTTTTAAAGGTTAAGGTCAATTTCCAAGTAATAGTACAATATTTTGTCAATAATTAAAATATTTTAAGTGCATTTACAAGAATTTTTTTTCAACAGCAGCAGTTGTTCACAGTAACTTTCTCCTGAACTTTTGGCCCCATAAGGTTAGCATTCAGGAAGCTCAGCTGCTGTCTAACAAACTTAATTAATCAAAAAGTCATTTCCGAGCAGTAAGTATGAGTAAAAGTGCTTCAAGTGTGCTAGCAAGCCTACAAGTTAATCAAAATGCTAATGCAGTACAAATTAAAGTTGTGATTAACATTTCACAGTAGCTGCTTAAGTGAATTGATCACACAAATGGGTTAAGCATTAGTCATTTCCTCCAGCCCCAACTGGGAAAAGGTTTGTTATGGGTGGGGGAGGGATTGTACATAAGCAGCACCATATCATCATTAAACTGTCACCAAGTGCTGCCATACAACAGTTTACAAGTTTATCTATGGTGTGCTCCCCTTCCCCCCAAACCAAAAACAAAAAAACAGGTAAAAAAAATATCATAGGCATACAAAATAAATTACCTCTCTAAAGAGAGCTGGCATGTAAGTTCCCCTGAACATCTTGTATGCAGAGGTACTCCCTCTACAGCACTACACATGTGTGTTTATTATCTGTAAATGAACACGATCAGTGCAGCACACATCCTAGGTGAAGGGTTTTCATTACTCTGTTGCTTCTGCCCTTCTGAGCTAGGATAATATCAGTCCAAACGTGGAAGCAGCTAGTATTACAATGATGACTGAATTCAGCTACCACCATCGGTGTGCTACACACATTCATACACAGTATATGTACTGGCTAAATGAATGTGTTTCAGAAATTTTGTCTATATTTTAAAGTTTATTTAATTTTTCTCCTCCTTTCCCTCCTTCAAAGGCCCTATTTATTTTTAGTAATACACACATCCATTAAAATGGAGCGACTATCCCTTGCTCCAGGCACTTCTCAACAATTCTTAAATATACAACCATAAAATAGACCGCTCCTGTAGCTGCCTCTCTTCATCCACTAATCACATTATCTACAGCAACCAGCAATAACACAGCAGCTATAAACATACTTAAGATCTTTAAGATCTCCCATCAGAGCCTTCCCACTTCTCCACAACTAAGGAAAACAAATGGACTTTGGAACATGCTTTAAAACTAGGGCTCTTAATGATGAAGGTAATGGGGTAAGCAAGCTCTAAAGTGGAGGGGCACAGTCTCTGTCTTATATGTGCAGGACTATGGTTCAGGCACCTCTGCTGATCACAAATGTGCTGACATGACAGCAACCTATCTTCCAGCTGAGGAGTGCTAGACATAGCTCCCTCTAAAGCACGCCACTGAATCCGGTGAGTCACAAGATACTTGTGAAAAGAAAAGGAGGACTTGTGGCACCTTAGAGACTAACCAATTTATTTGAGCATAAGCTTTTGTGAGCTACAGCTCACGTCATCGGATGTAGCTCACGAAAGCTCATGCTCAAATAAATTGGTTAGTCTCTAAGGTGCCACAAGTCCTCCTTTTCTTTTTGCGAATACAGACTAACACGGCTGTTACTCTGAAACCTGTCAAGATACTTGTGTGTACAAAGGTAGTGTATATGTTAAATTTAGTTAAATGGGGCAGAATACTTGTTTCTGTCATGTTTTTAAGGTGCTTTCTGAGACAGCTAATGCAAAAGATCCAAGGCAATTACCATAAACTTATTATTATTCATTATTTTACAGTACCCCAAAGTGTGCTAGGCCTCACAGTTCAAACAAGGAATTAAGGTCCCTGCCCTGAAGATCTTATACTCTAAGTTTGGACACGAGATAGCAAAGGGATAACAAAACAGCGATAAACAGTTTGGGTTACGGTACTACAATCCCATGGTTACTCAGTTAAGGGATGTGCATATTTCTCACTGCAAACTGTACTTCTGTCTACAATTCCAAATCTGACTTCTCTTCTGTCTTCTCTCAATGTACAGGTATCCTACTGAGATGTGCTTAACACATCCATAGGCAAACACTCTTCAAAGGTTAAGGCTGAGCTCCATGGCAGTCCTACTCCCTGGAAATACTAAAATGTTTTATCAACGATTACACTACAAGTGGAGGCTCGTAGCCAATCCAAATGCAAAGCCAGCTGCTGTCATATTATTTCTCAGTGAAAGTGACTGCCCTGCTGAATATAAGATGGATTGTATTACTATCTCAATTATCCATTTCAATTAATACAAATATAGTAGGTAGTTTCAGAACAGGAGAGTAAGAGCTGATCACCGAATACACAGCCAGAAAGTATAGGGCTTGATAAGAGAAGCAAAAAAGAGATTAGATTTATTCTATTTCACATATTATTAAATCAGGAACAGGAACAAAGATGGGGCATTGCTTTTAAAATAATAAGCAATACTACTACACTATCAAAATATTAGATGAATCATTTAGTTAGAATAAACACAAATTTTGTCTTCTACTATAATGGTCTTCATCACAATCCTTTGTTGTAGGCAGTGTAGTTGTAGTCATGTCGGTGTCCCAGGATATTAGTGACAAGGTGGGTGAGGTAATATAGTGGACCAACTTCTGTGGTGAGAAAGACAAGCTTATGAGCTTATACAGAGCTCTTCTTCAGGACCTGGCAGGCACAGAACCTGAAGAAGAGCTCGGTGTAAGCTCAAAAGCTTGTCTCTCTCACCAAGAGAAGTTGGTCCAATAGTTGATATTACCCTCACCATTGTCTTTCTGAAGAAATATCAAGTTATCATGCAACTGTTGGCATGTTCAGCACTATTCCACAGAGCCATATGTCCTCTTTTAGTGAAGCAGGATGGGAGTGGAGTATGGGACATATGAAGACCATGCAGAGATAATTTTAAAAACAATTATTTGTGTTATGGTAATGTCCAGAGACTTAGCTGAAATTAATTACTATTGTACTAGATGCTGTACATTACACTTAGCAAAAGACTGAGTTCTTTGGGTCAGGAACAATTTAAATAGAAAAGGCAGACAAAGAGTAGGAAAAATGGAGTAATATCCCCTTTTTACATCTGGGACACTGAGACAGAGAGCGATGAGGTGATTTACTCAAGATCAAACAAGACGTCTGTAGCAGTGCTGGAAACTGAACCCAGATCTCCCAGGCCTCAGTCCTATGCCTCAAGCCTAAATCCATCCTTCCTCTCACTGGAAGTGCCTTCATTAGTCCTCGTCTCTTACTTTTAAATGTGGGGCACAGCCTTTCATACAGAAAATTCCTGCAGCCCCATCAATGACCCCAAAGCCATTAACTGCCAAAGCTGTCATTCAGCTGCCAGGAAGACCACACAACAACATTCCCGGGATTTGTGCAGCAAATAGGAATGGACACCACATGCCCCTCGCCCAGTCCCAGGTAAGTATATGACAAATTTCACTGTAACAAACACCTTGTTACAATGAACTAAACCCAATGTCTAAATGATATCAATCATAGCAAGGCTATAGTGAAACATGTTTGTCCCCCTTTCTACGGCAACAATTGTATTTCTTTACTGGGACAGCAGTAAGACTGCTGGAACCAGATTATTTTTGGTGGGGAATAAGCTCTTTAACTGACATTTGAGCTTATGAATTTGTTTTCCATCTTGAGCATATTTCAACATAGAGCTGTAATATAAAAAACAAAACGTTTAAAGGGGCAGAGGAAATCTCTGTTTCAAGAAAAGCAATTTTATGATAAAGGCTGCAAGCACTTTGGATTGGGAAAGTGAAGGGTTTTAGACCTGTACCTAAATGAAAATAAGCTTGTTTGAACATATTTACCGTTGCTTACTCTGAAAGAGGCTTTTGTAACAGAAATTAAACTTTAAAAGAGATCAGGGGACATTCAGTCTTAAAAGAAATTATTCCAAGATGGAAGTGAACATTTGTTGGTCCCTGAAGGATCCAGGAAAACAGCAGACTCATGGGAATTGCAATATATATTTTTGGGGGAAGTTCCATTGCCTTTGGTATACAGAAGGTCAGACTAGATGATCACAGTGGTTCCTTCTGGCTTTAGAATCTATGGGTCTATATCATGACCACTAAATAAGATACCTTTGTTTAAAGACACCTGTCTTGAAAGAGGAGAAGGAAAACTTAGCCCTGGTCTACACTAGCGGGGGAAGAGGGGGTAAACCTCAGATACGCAACTTCAGCTATGCAAACAGCATAGCTAAAGTCGGCGTATTTTAGCTTGATTTACCTGGCCGTGAGGATGGCAGTGAATTGACTGCTGCCACTCCCCCGTCGACTCTGCTTCCGCCTCTTCCGAGCTGGAGTTCCGGAGTCGACGGGGAGCGCGTTCCGGGATCGATTTATCACGTCTAGATTAGATGCGATAAATCGATCCCCGATAGATCACTTGTCTTCACTACCGAGCTAAATCGATTTAGTGCGTTTGGTGAAGACACGCTACGTTGATGAAAGCATGCTCTCCAGTTGACGTAATTAATCCACCTCAATGAGAGATGGAAGCTATGTTGGCGAGAGTGTCTCCCCCACTTCCATAGCGTGGTGCAGACACTGTGTTAAGTCGATGTAAATTACGTCACTCGGGGGGTGGTTTTTTCACACCCCTGAGCAACGTAACTTACATTGACTTAAGCGGTAGTGTAGACAAGGCCTAAGAACTAAGGGGTAGGCTCAGAGACAGAAGGAATGATGGAGTGGGTGAGAAACATGTGGGAGACTTGAGTTTAAAGAGGCTTGTATGTGGGGGTGGAAACTAGGGATCTTCCATTCTGCAGTGGGCATGAGATGGGGTGGGAGTTCAGGGCCTCTCTGCTGAGACATAAGCATTTGAAATTCTCCTCCAATGGTGCTTCATTCGCTCCCTGGAGCACCAATGCAGCACTGCTGTGGGGAGCCCACTATAGCTCAGCAGTTTGAGCACTGGCCTGCTAAACCCAGGGTTGTGAGTTCAATCCTTGAGGGGGCCATTTAGGGATCTGGGGCAAAAATTGGGGATTGGTCCTGCTTTGAGCAGGGGGTTGGACTAGATGACCTCCTGAGGTCCCCTCCAACCGTGATATTCTATGATGTGCCCAATGGCAGGCTTCACTGCATCAGTTTACATTTTGTTCACATCTTGAAGGTTATCTGCACAAACTTGACAGCTGGAGTCTTTTTAAAAATAAGTAAATAAATAAAAGCTTAGCATCTTGAACACAAGAAGAAAGCCTCTAGGAAAAAATAATGGCTCACTGAGCTGTCACAATCTGACCAGTTTGACTCCTGATGTCGCCTCTGCCCCTCCCCACAGTGGTTTACACACACACACACACACACACACAGAGAGAGAGAAAGAAAGAACTATACACACACACACAAATTATCAACTGATCCTTCTCCGATCAGTTCCTTTCTCACAACTAAGATCTTTTTTCTCCACCCCCGTTGACCCAGAGTTCATCAACAGGTCAATGCTAGGGAAAAAGGTAACAACCAGTACGGAAAGTGTAACTCTGTCTATTGTTTAAGCTTTAGGAACTTTAACCTTCGTTTGGAAACCATGACTAATAAGATGAAGCAAATATTCTCCCAAGAGAGGTAAACCATGTGACAGTTTCAAAACACGAAAATGTTTTTCTCCCTTTTTTCTCGCTCTTTCTTTCCTGCCTCATATGGCTGTGTATATATCAATATCTATGGGTAGAGGACAAAGGCACAAACAGGTTCTGTTATAGTAAGATATTGTTCAGGAACTTTTTTTTCTGCTGAATGTAACTCCTGAATACTTCATTTTTAAAAAGTGACAACAGTTTTAAAAAATCCCTATCCTGTGATAGGAATTAGCACATTAGTACAAATATTTGTACTAAAAATAACTAAAAAGATCTTTAGTTCACTTTTTTTCCTAACTATTTCTATGTAGTAAAAACTCATGGATATGACAAAATATTATTTAAATGGATTACGTGCTTTATATGAAATTGAAGTGAAATTTCTGACCTAACTAATGATGTCTATCCTGTGGACTCCGTTCATAATCAAAGTTTAAAGAAAAAGAATTTCTCTTTAAAATAAATCTTCATCACCTTTGTTTTAGTAATTAGAAATATAGGGAGTGGGGTTCCTTTCAAAACCTGTTTGCCAAGTTTCTGGTTACAGAAATAAAAATATCTGTGATATGATTTGCTTATTACCCTTATCAGACAATGGCACACCTTCTTTGGGAGGAGTGTTGCCATGGGACCTCTCTCATGAACTGGTTTTACATTTTGGCAGCTTGGCACAGCCAATAAAATGACTCTTATTACTTATTTGTATTAGAACAGTGCCTAAAGGCACAATGAAGATCTGGACCTACTTATGCTAGATCAGTGGCGGGCAACCTGCGGCCCATTAGGGTAATCGGATTATGGGCTGCGAGACATTTTGCTGACATTGACCATCCGCAGGCATGGCCTCCCCGTAGCTCCCAATGGCTGCGGTTTGCCATTCCTGGCCAATGGGAGCAGCGGGAGGCCATGCCTGCGGACGGTCAACGTTAGCAAAATGTCTCGCGGCCTGCAATCAGATTACCAGTGCTATATGCTGTACATACAAATAGTAAGACCACCCTCAGGATCTTATAATCTAAGTAGACAAGACAAGAGAAATATTGCTATCCCTATGTTTCGCAGATGGGGAACTGAGCCAGAGACAGATTAAGAGGTTTGTCCAAGGTCACACAAGAACTGAATGCCAATCTCCTGAGTCCGAGTCCTGTATTTTAACCACAATACTTTTCTTCCTCTTTAGAAGTAGCAGGTAGAAGCTGGCCTATTTCTGCTTCAAACTACAGCTGCACTTTACCTGCCCCACAGAACTGTGTAAATATTCCTTTTACTCTATTCCAGATTTATACTGATGCTCTAAAATGTCCTTGATGGGGACAGTTGTGCATATGGTTGTGTGTTATGGGTTTTCTTTATGGTCAAATTAGAATGCCTGGGAGTATGGGCTTTTTGTGGAACTGCAAAAGTCACAAACCTGGAGAGTGGTTTAAAATCAGTTTGGATAGTGGCAACCTGCTCTTCCAGCCCTGTTGTAGTTGACAACTGGAGAATATAGCAACTGAAAATCTCATCTAAAATTAGATTGTTAACACCCACAGAGTCAGCACCTATGTACTCGGCATTAACAGTACTGAAAGTTAGTGTTGGTGGAAGTAGTGAAACCAGTGGCAACAACTGTCTCTTTCAAACCAGTACCAATATCTATTGCCATTCAGTTTTATCTTTATTTACGTTCAGTTCTGTAATGTTGTGGGCATTTGGTCACTTTCTAAATAAATATGTGTCTGAGGTGGTTCCAGTCCTCAACAAAATCATATTGCAATACATCTCCAGAAAACAATGTGGATTTTTCCTGGACCAAAAAAATATTCTAACACATTAATGCCAAAGAATTAAGCATCAGATAAAGTACGAAATGGATTACTGTACCTGACATATTCTTATAGATTGGTCCAACACTGTCTTGGTATCAGTAGCATAGTCTGGGCAAGGCAGCATGGCACGACTAAAATGGGCTTGCAGCAGAAGATGTGTTTTTGTGTGGGAACTGTCAAATGAATGAGGATTGACTTCAATGGGAAGATGTTTTGCCAACTCATTGTTCATCTGATCTTCATTGTGTCTCACTGGAAGATCTGCATACTCTTCAGCATCCTTAACAAAAAAAAATTAAAAAGGAGGCAAAATAGGTTTTTTAGTACATAAAATGCAAGAAAGCAATTGCAATTCAGTAGAACTATTTTGCACTGTGCTTCTTTTAGGACATTTATAACAAACTACATGGAAATCAAAGTATGTAATAAATAAAGTGGTGGGGTAGCTCCCTTTGATGGACACCCAGCCAGCCAGTTAGCTACAAAATCCTTCTTGGTAGCTTTTCTCTGCTTGCTTTACCTGTAAAGGGTTAAAGAAGTCCCCCAGGAAAAGAAAAGGAAGGCACCTGACCAAAAGAGCCAATGGGAAGGTAGAACTTTTTAAAATTGGGAAAGAAACTTTTCCTTTGTCTGTTGTTCTCTGGGCTGCAGGAAAATGTAGCAGCAATGCCATAAGCAAAAATGCTTTGTAAGGTTTGAACCAGGTATGAAAAAGTATCTTCCATACCTAGAAGAAATAATTTGGATAGGGAATGTTTAGTTAGATGCTATCAGGTTTATTTCTTATTTTGGCTTGTGGATCTCCTCTGTGCTAACCCCAGATGCTTTTGTTTTGCTTGTAACCTTTAAGCTGAACCTCAAGAAAGATATCTTGATACTTAATTTTTGTAATTGTTTCTTTTAAGATCGAGCAAAAAGCCTAAATTCAAAATGTATTTCCTTTCTTTTTGTTTTTAATAAATTTTACCTTTTTAAAGAACAGGATTGGATTTGTGTGTCCCTAAGAGGTTTGTGCATATGTTGTTTGATTAGCTGGTAGCCACAGCTAATTTCCTTTGTTTTCTTTCTCAGGTGGGGGTAGTGGGTGGGGTGAAAGGGCTTGAGGGTACCTGACAGAGAAAAATTCCCAAGTGCTCCTTCCTGGGTGGTGGCAGCATTTACCAAGCCAAGGTCAGAGAGAAGCTGTAACCTTGGGAGTTTAATACAAGCCTGGAGCAGCAAGTATTAATTTTTAGAATCCTTGTGGGCCCCCACCTTCTGCACTCCAAGTACCAGAGTGGGGATTCAGCCTTGACAGAGTATATAGCTGAGATTTTGCTAAAAACCACCATTTTGGCTAGTGATGTTTAAACATCCTTTTGCTTATTCCTTTATAAAATAAAAAAAAGATGCTAGTAAGAAAAAAAGTTTGTTAAAATATTCAGGAACCATTCAAGTGTTTGAAATACTCTTTATATATCTGATCTTTATGTTACAGCAGAATAGGGCAGATTTCACAGTAAGTACTGAAATATGCCCATTAGTCAAATACAGTATTTGAGATCTACTACATAACCTAATAGAGGTCATCTATCACCCTACATGGCCCATAAAGTGATGTAATGAAGCCCATCTTAGACTTAAAGCAAACAGTCAGTAATGCACATTTTCATTTTTCAAAGAATATCCAAATGTTTCTGCTTTTCTTTACACATTCAAGACACACAGTGGGTTTGAAATCAGTCTAACAACTCTAGTCTGTTTATTTTAAATATTACAAATATTTAATGTCCAAGCAATAGATGATCAATGTCTAAAAGATTCTTAAAACTGCAAACTAATTACTAGGGGTTAAACACTACCTCTCTTCTGTGCCTTGTAGAGGGGCACACATGCTGGCTATGCTTTGCAACTGATGTGTGTGCAAGGGCTTTCTGGAACCTGCACAGGGGGCCTGAGTAACAACAGGAGTTCCCTGTGTGTCTGCATGCAAGCTTTTGGGGATGAGCTAGGGACAGGCGGGGCTAGTAGCAACGGCAGGGCTGGTGAATCTTGTAGCGTACTAATCAACTGTCCCAAGTGGACTGGGAATCCAGCAGCAGGAATACTGCATCCTCCAAATTGAAGCTTTGGCCACTGCGTGGCTCTACTGTAGTTCTAGGACTTAGAATTGGGGAGGATTCCTTTTCTTCACTGTTCACATGCACCAAGCGCATCTACTCTGTTAGGTATGGGAAGGATTTCATAATTTCCTAAAAGTATGAAATTTTGCAAATCAAATAAATATGTGATGTCTTTTGTGCCTGTAATTAAAGCAAACAGATTCCTTTTAGCAACTGGGTCAAGGAACATTTTGGTAGTCTGAAAGACAATGCTGTAATAAAAGGAGAATGCCTTCATAACTGTGGATTCAGCAAAGAGACTGAAACTGAAGATAAAATATTCAGGGTTTTGTATCTATCTTGCACTACAGATTTGATACTATGGGCTTTAGTCTCCAATCAGACTTCCTGCAAATCCATACTAATTAAATGTTCACAACAGTAAATAATTCAGAGTGAGATATAGGAAAAAAAAATGCTCTTTTTAGTATACCTTGGTGGACTACCATAATTCGTAGTAGCTTAACACCTGATTTATGTCCCAGTTTATAGGACACCTTTGGAACTTCTATGATAAACGTTCTACTGTTAGCCTGTTTAATAATAAACACCACTAACATTATTTTCAAGTTACATTTATGGCACACTGAAATTACACTTACATACTGTAACGTAAATGTGAAAGACTGACTGAGTCTAGAAAGTTTAAGAATAATCAGAAATAAAAGCAGTGTTATTAATTTATTTCATACTTTGAGAACAGATTAAAAGTGAAGACTGACCAAAGACAACTGCTGCTTAATCCTTGATGTCTCTGCCAGATCTCTTGTGAAAACTGCGGTCATTTATTCTCTAAACCTAAGGTCACAATCTTTTAAAGCCCTATAGAACGTTGCATGTTTGCTCGGCTCTTTTATTTAGCTCACATCCCCTTCAAAGATATTTTAAAGAATATTTACCAAGGAGATTTTTTACTTAGTTTTGCCTAGCAGTTTCAAGCAGCAGCAGGAGACAGGAGCAGGATCAGCTGGGCGATTCCAGACTGACTGGTATTCCTAAAAATACGTTCTCACTGGTTTTTCCCCAGTACGATGTGTTTTATTTACTTCCAAAACAGTCATCTTATTTCAAACAACTTGCCCACTTAATTTCCTGTGTGTGATTGCTGACTGTAAGTAAGTGAGGTTCATTTTCTTATCTGCATCATGTAGGTAATTAAAGGAAATTGAGAATGGGTAGCGAAGCTTTTATGCAACTGGGAATAAAGCTGAATGGAGGGCACCAAGGTCAGCAGAGTCCATTATATTTTTATGTGAGAGGCCGGTATGTCTGCCCTGTCCTTGTTTGTTTAGTGTAGGCTGGACAGACTACTAACTGCAAATCTGTTTCTCTGATTTGCCCAGCTGTCCTTGAATAAAGACATCTTCCATTGCAAATGTTAAATGACAGTGATTGACAACCCTATGATGAACTCTGCTTGTAACCCTCTGCTACTGTTTTCAGATAGCACAAGAAAGAACAGAATAAAGAAACATCCTTCATAATCACCTCAAATGTGTCCTGCTATTCACTCAGTATTTTCCATTTTCGTTTCCCTTTTCATTACAAACCTCAATCTGTTCTGCAAATGCTATAGACTCAACTATTCCAAGCAATGTACAATATATATATATATTTTACTACATTTTATTTGAATACTGTACATAATTCAAGGTCTGATGAAATGGATTAAGTTGCATAACAATTTAATGTTATGACACTTCTTAGTTCAAACTTTACAATTAGACCAAAAAGCATTGCTATACATTTTTTTCCTTTCCTTGTTTTTCTCTGACGTTGCGTTAAATCAGTACTATTGTAGCTTACAGCTCACATGCCATATAATCTCTATCTATATGAACACCTGTTGTAAAGCATAACCTGCTTGGATGATAACCAGCAGTTGACTACAGATTTTAATTGTGTACATTACAATCATACATTTGTAGCCCTGTTGCACCTCCCACAGCCCTGCTGGAATGTTATGGGATTCACCCACAATATCTTCCTCTGGCCCCGGAGATGGCAAAGAATTTCAAGCAGCCAAGCTGCCTCCCTCTCTTCCTCTGCTCTTACTGGTCCCCTTGTGGGACCCACACAAGGTATCAGCCAGGAGGTTAAGGCGGCAGCTGCAGCCCACAATCAAAAGGAGGGGATACTGGGGAGATGGGAAGGTGGCAGGAACAGATGGGTTAGACAGCAAGGGGCAGGAGGTGTGGGAGGGGCTGAAGGGACAGCATGGGGAGGACAGTTTAGATCAGGGCCCGAAAAGGCAACACAGAAGGCATGGAACAATTTGAAAGGGGCAGAAAAGAGGGAAGGCTGCTCCAAGATCCCTTACCGAGGATGGCCCAAGATCGCCTAACTGCTCCCTGAACCCATAAACCCCAGGCTCACATCAGAAACACCCCCAACATCATTACCAACTTCAGGCTACTTCAACACTTCCTCTAGCTTCCCAATACCTGCCTGGGACTCTCCTAAACCCCTCCCCCACATCACCTCTATGGACCAATGGTCCTGGTTCCTGCAACTCCATGCTTGCTTCTGAGGGATTACAAATAGTGGCTTGTTCTCACTAGTGGGAAATGTCACATCTGAAACTGCACAAAACTTCACAGCCATGTTATACCCATAGACTATAAAGCCAAAAGGCACCACTGTGATAATCTAATTTGACCTCCTGCATAACATGGCCTATAGGACTTCCTTGAATTAATTCCTCTTTGAGCCAGAGCATGTCCTTTAGAAAAAACATCTAATCTTTATAAAAAAATTTCCAGTGATTGAGAATCCACCAAAGCCCTTAGTAAATTGTTCCAATGGTTAATTACCCTTACTGTTAAAAATGTGCCCCTTATTTCCAGTCTAAATATGTCTAGCTTTAACTTCCAGCCATTCACTTGTTATACCTTTTTCTGCTACATGTAAGAGCCCTCTTTTAACAAATTTCTCTTCCCCACGTAGAGGATTACAGACTACAATCAAATCACTCCTTAACCTTCTCTCTGATTCAAGACTGAGCTCCTTGAATTTCCCACTCTAAGGCATGTTTTCCAAACCTTTAATCTTTCTTGTGGCTCTTCTCTGAATCCTCTCCACAGCTCAGGAAGAATGTTGAAAAACTCAACACCAGAATTGAATACTAGTATTCCAGTAATAGTTTAACCAGTACCAGAGATAATATAACCTCCTTACTTCAGATTCTCCTGTTTATACATCCAAACATCCCATTAGCCTTTTTGGCCACAGTATTACATTGGGAGTTCATGATCAGCTGATTATCAACCAAGATTGCCCATTCCTTTTCACAGTCACTGCTTCCCAGGATAGAGTCACTAATCCTGTAAGTATTGTCTACATTTTGTTCCCCTAGTTGTATGATCTTACATTTGGCCATACTGAAAGCATATTGCTTGCTTTCGCCCAGTTTACCTCGTGATCCGTATCACTCTGTACTGGTGATCCGTCCTCTTCATTAATCATCACTCCCCCAATCTTTGTACCATGTGCAAACTTGATTGGTAATGATTTTATGTTTTATTCCAAGTCATTGATAAACACGTTAAATAGCATATTGCCAAGAACTAAGCATTGGGGAACCCCATTAGAAACACATCCACTCAATGACGATTCCCAATTTTCAACGACCTTTTGAGACCTGTTAGCCAGATTTTAATCCACTTGATGTGTGCCATGTTGATTTTGTTTCAAGCTAGTTTCTTAATCAAAATTTCATGTGGTACCAAGAGAATGCCTTACAAAACTCTAAGTATATTATGTCAACACAATTATCTTCATCAATGAAACTTGTAATCTCATCAAAAAAAGATATTAAGTTAGTTTGATCAACTCTGTTTTCCATAAACCCATGTTGATTGGTGTTAGTTATATCACCCTCCTTTAATTCTTTATTAATCAAGTCCCCTATCAACCATTCTATTATTTTGCCCAAGATCAATATCAGGCTGACAGATCTATAATTACTGCGGTCATGCTGTGTACCCTTTTTAAATATTAGAACATCAGCAGCTTTCTTTCAGTCCTCTGAAACTTCCCCAGCGTTCCAAGTAGTATTGAAAATCAACATTAATGGGCCAGAGAGTTTCTCAGCCAGTTTATCCTTTTGATAGTTGTGTAATTATTAAAGGCCAGACCTAAGGCCCATTTAAATCAAAGTCTCAGCCAATTCCCAAATTAGGGCCTGATCCTGCAAGCATTTGCTACTGAGTTAGACCCTGATCCTACAAACACACATCATCACCTATAGGCTCTTGAGTGGCCCCGTTAAGCTTTATGGTAGATACTCAAGATAAGAAGTACCAAGCTTAGTAGTGTTTATAGGACTGGGCCCTTATTTATTTTTTCAGATTCTTCTTCAACCCACAAGAATTACTAACATATTTTGCTTAAATCATAGAATATCAGGGTTGGAAGGGACCTCAGGAGGTCATCTAGTCGAACCTCCTGCTCAAAGCAGGACCAATCCCCAACTAAATCATCCCAGCCAGGGCTTTGTCAAGCCTGACCTTGAAAACCTCTAAGGAAGGAGATTCCAGTGCTTCACCATCCTCCTAGTGAAAACATTTTTCCTAATATCCAACCTAAACCTCCCCCACTGCAACTTGAGACTATTATTCCTTGTTCTGTTATCTGCTACCACTGAGAACAGTCTAGATCCATCCTCTTTGGACCCCCTTTCAGGTAGTTGAAAGCAGCTATCAAATCCCCCCTCATTCTTCTCTTCTGCAGACTAAACAATCCCAGTTCCCTCAGCCTCTTCTCATAAGTCATGTGTTCCAGACCCCTAATCATTTTTGTTGCCCTCCGCTGGACTCTTTCCAATTTTTCCACATTCTTCTTGTTGTGTGGGGCCCAAAACTGGACACAGTACTCCAGATGAGGCCTCATCAATGTCGAATAGAGGGGAACGATCACGTCCCTCGATACGCTGACAATGCCCCTACTTATACGTCTTGGCAACAAGGGCACACTTTTGACTCATATCCAGCTTCTTGTCCACTGTAACCCCTAGGTCCTTTTCTGCAGAACTGCTGCCTAGCCATTTGGTCCCTAGTCTGTAGCAATGCATGAGATTCTTCCGTCCTAAGTGCAGGACTCTGCACTTGTCCTTGTTGAACCTCCTCAGATTTCTTTTGGTCCAATCCTCTAATTTGTCTAGGTCCCTTTATATCCTATCCCTATCCTACAGCATATCTACCACTCCTCCCAGTTTAGCGTCGTCTGCAAACTTGCTAAGGGTGCAGTCCACGCCATTCTCCAGATCCTTAATGAAGATATTGAACAAAGCCGGCCCCAGGACTGACCCTTGAGGCACTCCGCTTGATACCGGCTGCCAACTAGACATGAAGTCACTGATCGCTACCTGTTGAGCCCGACGATCTATCCAGCTTTCTATCCACCTTACAGTCCATTCATCCAGCCCATACTTCTTTAACTTGCTGACAAGAATACTGTGGGAGACCGTATCAAAAGCTTTGCTAAAGTAAAGGAATAACACATCCACTGCTTTCCCCTCATCCACAGAGCCAGTTATTTTGTCACAGAAGGCAATTAGATTAGTCAGGCATGACTTGCCCTTGGTGAATCCATGCTGACATGTCCTGATCACTTTCCTCTCCTCTAAGTGCTTCAGAATTGATTCCTTGAGGACCTGTTCCATGATTTTTCCAGGGACTGAGCTGAGACTGACTAGCCTGTAGTTCTCCGGATCCTCCTCCTACCCATTTTTAAAGATGGGACTACATTAGCCTTTTTCCAGTCATCCAGTTCCTCCCCCGATCGCCATGAGGTTTCAAAGATAATGGCCAATGGCTCTGCAATCACATCTGCCAATTCCTTTAGCACTCTTGGATGCAGCGCATCCGGCCCCATAGACTTGTGCTTGTCCAGCTTTTCTACATAGTCCCGAACCACTTCTTTCTCCACAAAGGGCTGGTCACCTCCTCCCCATGCTGGGCTGCCCAGTGCAGGAGTCTGGGAGCTGACCTTCTTCGTGAAGACAGAGGCAAAAAAAGCATTGAGTACATTAGCTTTTTCCACATCCTTTGTCACTAGGTTGCCTTCCTCATTCAGTAAGGGGCCCACACTTTCCCTGACTTTTCTTCTTGTTGCTAACATACCTGAAGAAACCTTTCTTGTTACTCTTAACTTCTCTTGCTAGCTGCAACTCCAAGTGTGATTCGGCCTTCCTGATTTCACTCCTGCATGCCTGAGCAATATTTTTATACTCCTCCCTTGTCATTTGTCCAATCTTCCACTTCTTATAAGATTCTTTTTTGTGTTTAAGATCAGCAAGGATTTCTCTGTGAGGCCAAGCTGGTCACCTGCCATATTTAGTATTCTTTCTACACATCGGGATGGTTCGTCCCTGTAACCTCAATAAGGATTCTTTAAAATACAACCAGCTCTCCTGGACTCCTTTCCCCCTCATGTTATTCTCCCATGGGATCCTGCCCATCAGTTCCTGAGGGAGTCAAAGTCTGCTTTTCTGAAGTCCAGGGTCCGTATTCTGCTGCTCTCCTTTCTTCCTTGTGTCAGGATCCTGAACTCGACCATCTCATGGTCACTGCCTCCCAGGTTCCCATCCACTTTTGCTTCCCCTACTAATTCTTCCCGGTTTGTGAGCAGCAGGTCAAGAAGAGCTCTGCCCCAGTTGGTTCCTCCAGCACTTGCACCAGGAAATTGTCCCCTACACTTTCCAAAAACTTCTTGGATTGTCTGTGCACTGCTGTATTGCTCTCCCAGCAGATATCAGAGTGACTGAAGTCTCCCAGGAGAACCAGGGCCTGCAACCTAGTAACTTCCGTTAGTTGCCTGAAGAAAGCCTCATTCACCTCATCCCCCTGGTCCGTGGTCTATAGCAGACTCCCACCACAACATCATACTTGTTGCTCACACTTCTAAACTTAATCCAGAGACTCTCAGGTTTTTCTGCAGTTTCATACTGGAGCTCTGAGCAGTCATACTGCTCTCTTACATACAATGCAACTCCCCCATCTTTTCTGCCCTGCCTATCCTTCCTGAACAGTTTATATCCATCCATGACAGTACTCCAGTCATGTGAGTTATCCCACCAAGTCTCTGTTATTTCAATCACATCATATAAAATGAATGATGAAATGTGGATTTACACTGCTAGTACATCTTCCGTAAAATTGAAGTTTTTTATTTTTAAGCAGCTAGCACACGCTGCCATCTACATTTAACTAAGACACAAGAGGATGCTTGTGCAGTGTAGACAATTACAGGATCAATAGGAACAAAAAAAGAAGCTTTATGTTTCAATTTAAATTCAGTCATGGAACAGTAAAACTTAAAAAGTTAATGAGTTCTAGACTTTAAGTAGCAGTTGATTAATTTGTAACAATGAGGCTCTAAAAAAACCCAAAATTAGTTTCTCACATTTCAGGACTGAAGTTGTAGTCTTTATTTATTTATTTTTAAGCAATAGTATATTGGTAAACACCATGGAATTGACTAACTGAATTTGTGTTTATTTTCTTTGGGTTGATCAAGTGAACACAAATATTACATATCTTTAATATTTTTTAAAAATATCCTGACACACATTTGTGTCTAAGCAAGCCAATATTAAAGAAAAAAAAATCTGCTACCTATAACTATTTATTAATTGCCATGAATTATCCAATATTAAAATTTTAAAGCAAACTAATAAAGGAGTAACTGTTATGATGAGAAAAAAGATGGGGAAAGTTTTTAATGTCATATGTCAATCAAGCTATCTTAATTAACTAATTAAGTGTTAATTAATACTGGGCCAGACAAATGGTCCATGTAGCTCAGTATTCTGTCTTCTGACAGCGGCCGGTGCCAGATGCTTCAGAGGGAACGAACAGAAGAAGGTAATTTTCGAGTGATTCATTCTCTGTCATCCAGTCCCAGCTTCTGGCAGTCAGAAGTTATGGACATTCTGAGCACAGGGTTGCAACCCTGACCATTTTGGCTAATAGCCATTGATGGACCTATCCTCCATGAACTTATCTAATTCCTTTTTGAACCCAATTATAGTTTTGTCCTTCACAGCTTCCCCTGGCAATGAGTTCCACAAGTTGACGGAACATTGTGTGACACAGTACTTCCTTTTGCTTGTTTTAATCCTGCTACCTATTAATTTCATTGGGTGACCCCTTGTTCTTGTGTTATGTAAAGGGGTGAATAATACTTCCTTATCCACTTTCTCCACACCATTCATGATTTTATAGACCTCTTATAATATCACCCCTTAGTCCCAGTCTTCTTAGTCTCTCCTCATATGCAAGCTGTTCTATACTCGTAATCATTTTTGTTGTCCTCATCTGTACTTTTCCAATTCTAATATATCTTTTTTGAGATGGTGTGACCAGAACTGCATGCAGTATTCAAGGTGTGGGAGCACCATGCATTTATATAATGGCATTGTGATATTTCCTGTCTTATTATCTACCCTTTCCTAATAGTTCCTAATGTTGTTAGCTTTTCTGGCTGCTGCTGCACAATGAGCAGGCGTTTTTCACCAACTATCCACAATGACTCCAAGATCTCTTTCTTGAATGGGAACAGCCAATTTAGACCCCATCACTTTGTATGTATAGTTGGGATCATGTGCAGTACTTTGAATTTATCAACAATGAATTTCATCTACCATTTTGTTGCCCAGTGACCCAATTTTGTGACATCCCTTTGCAACTCTAGCTGTGAACTTATCTTGAATAATTTAGTATCGTCCTCAAACTTTGATACCTCACTGCTCAATCCCTTTTCCAGATCATTTATGAATATGTTGAACACCCTTTGTTTCCTATCTTTTAACCAGTTACTGAGCTATGAGAGGACCTTCTCTCTTATCTCAGGACTGTTAGCTTTGCTTAAGAGCCTTTGGTGAGGGACCTTATCAAAGACTTTCTGAAAGTCCAAGTACACTACATTACCCTTGTCCACATGCTTTTTCACACCCTCAAAGAATTCTAATAGATTAGTGAGGCATGATTTCCCTTTACAAAAAACAACATATTGTATTCATCTGTCTGTCTGATAATTCTGTACTTTACTACAGTTTCAACCAATTTGGCTGGTACTGAAGCTAGGTTTACCAGCCTGTAATTGCCAGGATCTCCTCTGGAGCCTTTTAAAAAAAAAATCAGAGTTACATTCACTATCCTCCAGTTATCTGGCACCAAGGCTGATTTAAGCGGTGGGTTACATACCCTAGTTAGTAGTTCTGTAGTTTCATATTGGAGCTCCAGCAGAACTCTCGGGTGGATAGCATCTGGTCCTGGTGCCTTATTACTGTTCAACATATCAATTTGTTGCAAAACCTCCTTTATTGAGACACCTCAATTTGGGACCGTTCCTCAGATTGGTCCCCTAAAAAGAGTGGTTCAGATGTGGCAAACTCCCTCAGATCATTTGCAATGAAGACTGATGCAAAGGATTAATTTAGTTTCTCCACAACTGCTTTGTCTTCCTTGAGTGCTCTTCTAACACCTTGATTGTCCAATGGCTCTGCTGATTGCTTGGCAGGCTTTCTGCTTCTGATGTATTTAGAATTTTTTTTTTTTGCTGATAGTTTTTTTGGTCTTTTGCTAGTTGCTCTTCAAATTCTTCTTTGGCCTGACTAATTAAACTTTTGCACTCAACTTGCCAGAGTTTATGCTCCTTTCTATTTTCATTGATAGAATTAGATTTCCAATTTTTAAAGGATGTCTCTTTGCCTCTAACTGCCTCTTTTATTCTGTTTAGTCATGATAGCATTTTTTTGATTCTCTTAATTTCCTTTTCGATTGGGGGTATACATTTAATTCTTCTTCTTCTTCAATGCTTAGCCAACAGTCGGCCACAGAGATAATTTGACATTTGGTCCATTCCTGTGGGGCTGCAAGGGCTTGACAGGCCAAGAGTACAATGTCGGAACAGACTTGATGCACCCATGTAATACGGGGTCTGCCGTTGGGCTACCTACACCCTTCAGTTGGTGGAATTTTATCCCAGACGTTACAAGCCACCCAGAGAATGGTGTTTGCCGGAAAATCTTGTGGCGTTCTGGTGACATGTCCAAAAAGCGTAAGATGCTATCTGTGGACAATGGCCCCAGGAGTCTGTAGACTGGAGCGACCGTTCAAGTCTGCATTACGAATGAAGTTGTTACACTTTATGCCCCATATAGGACGTTGACATTTTGTGTAGAAAACCTCCACCTTTGTCCAGTCTGAGCAGCATAGCGTACATGTTTTGCAGCCGTACAGCAGTATGGAGAGGATATGGCTTGAATAGATTCTGAATCTTTAGTACGAGCCTCTATTACTATTTTTAAATAGTTCCCAGGCAGCTTGCAGGCATTTCATTCTTATGACTATTCCTTTTAATTTCCATTTAACTAACTTCCTTATTTTTGTGTAGTTTCCCTTTTTGAAGTTAAAGGATACTGTGATGGATTTCTTTGGTATTTCCCCGCCTAGAGGGACGTTACATTTAAGTACATTATGTTCGCTATTATGTAAAATGAAAAAGATAGAGGAGTTTTTACATTATTTTACATAATCCATTAGTTAGCCCAATAAAGGTATTAATTTCTAATTAATTGCACAAATTATACAAATCTGCATGGAATCAGAAAAATAAAACTTGCTACAACTTTAACTAATTTTTTCATAGAGATTGTCATATATTGTACAGTATTCTGCAATCATCACTTATATACACTACATTATACATTTGTTTCCATGTAACTTAAGGTTCAAAGGTAAGCCAATATTGAATTTCAGGAAGATTTTTCCAGGTGAAAATACCTAAGTGTTTTAGTTTCATTTTTTATCCTCAAATCAATTCCTGTACATTTTAGAAATGGGGGTAACAAATTAACATTCACTGTGGTACTATTATTATTTATATTTGTATATAAATTATAAATATATATTATCTATATTATTATATATATTATATAATATATATATATATATTATATTATTTATATTATTTATATGTAACAACACCTGGAGGCCCCAGTCAAGACTGGGGTTCGATTGTGCAAAGACTGCTCCTACCACAAAGACTTTCAGTATAAGGCCCTGTCCTATCAGTGGGGCTCCATGTGGATGCTGCAGTCTGCCTGTGTAAGTAAATTGAGGATTGTGGTCTTCAAACACACAGGCTATGTCTGTTCCTACAGCAGCATATAGAGAACATATACCCCTCCCCACCCAGCACGGGTATAAATAGCAGTATAGATGGTGAGGCATTGCTTAGGCAAATCAAGACACGCCTGAACCTTAGGGTATATACTCTACATGCCCAGGCAATGCCTCCCTCCTCTACGCTGCTATTTTTGGCCGCTGCAGAGAAAGGCTCCAGCAGTGGGGAAAGACTCCAGAAGCTCACACAGCAGCGAGGACCAAGCCTGCTTTTCCTTCAGGCATGTAGTTACACGCATCCTACATGCCACTGCCAGTGTAGACAAGGCCTTAAGCGTTTGTGTGCAACTTATCTCATGTGAGTAGTCCCTAGGGCTCCACAAAGGCACAGAGCTCCACTCACACAGATTCAGCGCAGGATCAGGGGCCCAATTTAAAACAAGATGGAACAAGAAGGTTTACCCAGCAATGGGGAGGGGGGCAGGAGAGAAAGAACAAGAGTAACAGTGATAATATGAAATTACATAGGAAGCTGGAGCACACACCTTGATTTCCTAATCAGTTACAAGAGATTATTACTATTGTTAAACCTCTGTCTATTTCCAACAATTAGTTTTAATAAATTATGCTAGTTTACAGCATGTTTTTGTTTGTTTTTAAACCTCTGCTTTCTTCTGTTTTATTTATTCTTCTGCTAATTTCCAATGTTTAGAATGTATTATTTCTCTGCACATTTCCTGTTTGTTTATACCTCTGTTTAGCTTACCAATAGATATATACATAAGTTGATTTTCAAAGCAGTCTAGGGGAGTTTAGACACATATTTCCCATTATTTTGCTTTAAAAATCTCAAGCATATGTTTTTTAATCCTCTACTGTTGCCTAAATTATAATTAAAACAATACAAAATAATACAAAGTAACACAAACACCACAAGTTCCTTGGCCACGCTTTCTTTCACTGTCCAGGCTTTTCCCAAAGTCCAGGCCATTGTTACATGCAGACAGTTAAAACATCTCACACCTCGGGACTAATTTATGAAAAATATATCCATATGACCAATACTAGTATATTTTATCTTCATATCTTTGTTTTGTTCAAGTGTAAAACAGATTTATAAGGGAAAACATCAAACTTACACAGATGTGCAAGCAGCTGGAATTCAGTGAAGCAGATTTATGTGCAGAAATCTAATATATGCATGAAGAAACACCTCTTTACACCCATGCCAAAACTGACCACATGGTTAACAGCTGGATTTCAGGAGTATCCTTAAAATTAGATTATATCAAAAAATTTGATTAGAGAAGTACCCGCTAGCATCACTGTAGCTAAAATTATATCAGCATTAGTGACTCCATTATAAATTCCATTTTTAAGGAGTTTATTGCTGGCCCATAAAAGTTTGCTCTTTGGTTTCAGTTTCACAAGATGTAATTTATGTTTTTAAAGTTTTAAAAAATCCATTTAGATGTTTCTTCATTCTTACAGATATAAAGGTCTAGGACAGTATCCCAGTTAAAAAGAGTAATAAATGGGCACTATTAATTCTGAGCTGTTTTAGGGAGAAATATCGTGCACGTTTTCCAGCTTCCCATTCTAGGCAAAAGAAAAGAGATTTCTGTCAGACTGCTGAAGTCCCTGCATTACACATTTGTATTTAGAATGGAAACTCTTAATTAGACTAAACCTTTGGGATAGAGACCGTCTTCACTCTGTTATAGTTATTCAATCTCAGTATAACTGCATTGACTTCAAAGGGTAATTTTTGAGGGGCAAAGCTCTACATTTGTGGGGAAGTTATTAAATAGCAGCTTGGTGCAGGCTTGGAATGTAAGATTAACTACCACAGGAAATAGACTGGTAGGTAGGCAAGTTTAGGAAAGGTGCAAGATACATTTATCACATGGATATCACCTCCGTATATGTACAATATATGATTGTTCACATGCACAGCATACATGCTTTATTCGCCTATTATAGCTTTGTGCTACTAAGGCCACAGGATCGCTAGAGTCAGGAAGGTCATCCTTGAAATCACTGCAGAATTTCCTTTTGTGGAAAGGCTGTGCAGAAAAAGCTAGTCCTGAGGATGAATTTAAATGAACACAGTATGATCCCTTGGTGCACAAGAAGGTGGACTCTATTCCAAGAATAGAGAACAGTGAAGAAGGAATGAAAACAGGAAAGTAAACATAGTTATGGTGCTAGCCTGGGGCTCTGGAGGCCTAGGTTCAAATTCCCTGCTCTGCAACACACTTCCTGGGTGACCTTGGGCAAATCACAATCTGTAAAATCTGTAAAAAGTACTTCCTTCCTTCCTCACTGGTGTGTTGTGAAGATAAATACATTTGTGAGACATTCAGGTGCTACAGTCATGGTATCATATACATACCTTAGATCAGGGGTCTCAAACACGCGGCCCGCAGGCCACATTTCACGCGGCCCGCCATAGCTCCCCTCACCCCCTGCCCCTCCGCCTCCATCCCCACTCCTCTGCCTACCTCCCAGCGCTTCCTGCCGCCAAACAGTGCTTAGGACTTTCCAGGAGGGAGCAGGGACGCGGCACACTCAGGGGAGGAGGCAGAGAAGAGGTGTGGCTGGGGCGGGGATTTGGGGAAGGGGTTGGAATAGGGAAAGGGAGGGGGCGGAGTTGGGGCAGGGACTTTGGGGAAGGGGTTGGAATGGGGGCAGGGAGGGGATGGGAAGAGGCAGGACAGGGGCAGGGCCTCATGGAAGGGGTGAAGTGGGGGCGGGGCCAGGGGCAGAGGGAGGGGCTTTTGTAACTTTGTATGAAAAGGTATCAGTAATGCTGCTCTTGGGCCAATGTACTAGTCCTTATGCGGCCCTCGTGGTGATTTGAGTTTGAGATCCCTGCCTTAGATAATACATACAAAGGGAGTGATCAAGGAGGAAGGATTGGATGGAGCGAGACAGAGAAGGAAATGAGTGCAGACTCACTGACTGTGAGCATAAAAAGCGTGAACGAGATCTGAAAAGTGAGGAGAAGTTAGAGAACGGATTCCAGCAGAGGACTGACATGGTCTGACCAGTAGGTCAGGAAGATGGTTTTAGTTGCAGCATTTGAATGGAGATGAGGGATGGAAGCAGGGAGGCTGCAAAGGAAGCAGTTGAAGGAATCAAGCTGAGAGATGACAAAAGAATGGACAACAGCTTTAGTGTTAGAGATGCAGAGGAAGGGATATATTTTAGTGGTGTTTTAAAGGGGAAAGAGTGAAGAGTTGCTTTGCTATAATTGAAAATATTTGGTTTGAAATAAAGTTAACTGATCGCTGTGTCTTACAGCGATGTGCATACACACAGGGCCGTCCCTAGACATTTTCATGCCCTAAGCAGCCCCCACATGGTGGGGACGACTGGTCCCAAACCTCCGTGGGGGTGCAGGAACAGGCTTGGGGGGCAAGGGGAAAACCGCCCCCCAGCACGACCTGGCGGAGCGGGTTGGGGCTGGGTTGCTCCACTTCCCGCTGCCCAGTGAGTGCAGGACGTGCCTGACTTCTGCTGCAGTCCCCCAGGATGTAGCTCAGGGGAACGGGCGGAGTGGGGGAGGGGCGGGGGTGGAGCAGAGGCTTTGGGGAAGAGGCAGATGCAGCTTTCCCGGCCGGCTCAGCCGGCTGGCGGATCGGGCTGGCTGCTGGAGCAGCATGCAGCTGCGGAGGGCACCAGGAAATTTGGTGCAATTTGATGTCCCAAATTTCCTGGTGCCCTACGCAGCTGCGTAGGATGCATATGGGTAAGGATGGCCCTGCATACACAGTACTGTAAAGGTTCTTCACAGTTTTAAACATGCATCTAAGTTTAATGCCCTCAGGGTAAGCACAATGGGTGTCTAATTTTCCTCAGGTGTTCTGGTGTCCCCAGGGATAGTGATGAGGGGTGAAGAGAGTCCTTCAGATATGCTACTGGCAACACAGCTTGTTGTATTAATCTTCTCATGTGTTTGGACCTTTAATAGAGGAACAAGCACAGCTCAATGCCCTTCCTGTGAAACAAATGTTCTCCTGTATCTTTTCTATTTGCCATCTGAGTAGTGGTTTATACATTTTTATAGCCAAAAAATAAATGATAGAAACATATCTTGTGGGAGTCAAAATACATCACAATTTAAAAGGCAGTAGCAGAGTGGCTGAACAAGGGGGCCAGGGGCCAGCTTTTGGAGGGGCATGTAATGTGCCCCCGGCCGCGGTCCAGGAGGAGCGCGCTGTCCCTGCTGTGGCAGTGGAGGAGCTGTCAGCTACCACTGCCATGGCCCCGGGGTCGGAGGAGCTCACTCTCCCTGCCGCAGCGCCAGGGCAGTTCTGTGTCCCCACCGATTGTCAGTGGGGCTGTGCCCCGGCTTGCTCCCCCTTGTGCATGTCCCTGAGTGAGGCAGTGCTGGTCTGAATATTTTTCATCTGACCTGATTTTAAAAACTGAACAGGGATAGGATGGGAGACCTCTAAGGAACACCTGAAGCTATGGAACACATCTATCTTTTGTAAGTCATGCAAATCTTTGCCTTAATTTTTTTTCTGAAAAGAAATATTTAAAGTTTAATTTGTAACTAAGTGTTGGGATCTAAAGCATCACAAATTTCAGCAGTTTGTTGAGAACACCACATATATCAATGGCCAGGAGAAATAGTCTATATTTGAATTCCAAGGCTTCTTACTTAAATGAATTACAGTGAAGAAAGAAGAGCACACAGCACAGTTTGATTTTTTTTTAAATGGCTGCATCTGATAAACACCATTCATTGTACAATTACAAACGCCATAAAAATAATAAGGGAAATCTCATGTGAAGCACAAGCTGGAGCAGTGAAACAGTTCAGTGATTGCTTAAAACTGCATGAAGGGTTTAGATTTCACAAGTTCACCTCTTACCTAAATGTTCAAGCTACAAACTACTAATGGCATTTCTGATGACCAGAGGTCAGGAGTCTAAAAGACCTTTGCCACTGTGCACAGAGCAATAGAAGGTCAGCTATCTTAGCTACCAGTACTGGGGAATGACTCAACAGCTTGGAATACATCTAAAGTGTAAAGTTAAATTACAGACATTTGCTTCAGCATGGGAGATGCTAGGAGAAAAAGTGTTAACACCGTGGAAAGAAATTGGCGTCCAAAACAATGATCTGATATCTGAAAAAAGATGTGTTTAGCACATATTAGTGACATCTGCAATAAGAAATTGAATTTATTTTAAAGCCCTCAAAGCACATTACAAACACTAAGTTTCACAGCACCAGTGAAATACAGTAAGTATTGTAATTATTGTACTTGTTTTACAGCTGGGTAAATAGAATACTGATTAAAAATAATTACTTGCATTTTAAAAAGATTTTCTTAGTGTAAAATGCACACACTGATAAAATATATTAAAAATGAAGAATGAACTATTGATAGCTTACTGACTTTTGGTTCTCACAGTCTACAATGTTTCTCACAGAAATTTGGGAATGATCACCATGAAAAGTGAGGGGAAAAAGACAGTTCAATGCTGCTTCTTTAGGAGATCCCGGTAAGTTTTTAGGAAATATTTTTCCTAAATGTATTCTCTAATATCAGCTAAAAATAAGTAAAATAAATTTCTCACATAAGTAAACTGAATCTTTAAATAAAATAGAACCCAGAAGAGGCCATTGGGTGCATAAGAGGAGGTTACTTAGCTGCAACTGGAGGTTATTCAAAATGTGGGGTTCATATATGTATTCCAAATGCAGGGGGTGCACATGTGCGCTATGCGCTGCAGTGTTTCAGCAGCAGCGTCCATTGAGCTGCATGTGTATCTTATGTTGCCATATGCTCCAGGTGAGGTTTCAAGAGGCTGTGAGGAGCAACACGGTCACCCTCAGAGTCTGCAGCAGAAGGGATGGAGGATGGGTACTGGAATACAAATAGGGACCACACACCTCAAAGAACTTCCAGTTACAGGTAAATAACCTTCTATTCTTCTTGAGTGATGGTCACTATACAAATTCCAAGCATGGGTGAGTATGAAGCAGTGATCAGCTTGGGTACAATAGAAAATGCCTGCTGCAGGATGGCATGTCCCACAGTCAAGTCTGCAGCCACCCACTGGTCAACTGGTCAAACACTGTGAAGGTGTGGATGGAGCACCAGGTCGCCACGTGGCAGATCTTATACCAGGGGACATCCGCCAGGGAAGCAGAGATGGTTGCATGCGCTTTTGCGGAGTGGGCCATGATCCCGCTGGGTGGTGCGGCGTGGAAGCAGACAAGAGGCAGGAACATGTGGCAAGTCAGATAGACTGTGTGCAACTCCAAGATGTTGATGTGCATGTGCTTCTTGGGGTGTCCACGTCCCTTGCGTGGCATGGCCATCTAGGTGTGTGCCCCTTCTTGCTAGGGAGGTGTCCATGGCAAGGGTGGCCATAGGGACAGGAGTGGTGAATGGGATGCAGTGGCGCACTTTGGTGGGATTGATCCACCCGGTGAGGGAGGCATGGACCCAACTTGGAACACTCAAGGGCGAGTCCAGGTGCCTGATGTGGGGCCTGCAGACTGAAAGGAGCCACAGCTGCAGACAGCGCATGTGGAGGTGAGCGTGCAGCTTCACATGGGTACAGGCTGCCCTGAGTTCTAGGAGGCAGAGACAGCAGTATACTGTTGTGCACAGATTGCAGCGCAGGGCTACCACAAGAGCCATGAGAGTGGCAAAGCGGTCTGCTGGGGGAAAGGCTCGCGCTGCTACAGAATCCAGCCATGCTCCAATGAAATGGACCGTCTGCATCAGGAGAAGAATGAATTTCTCCTCATTGACACAGACACCCAGTGAGGTGAGGAGTGAGCAGAGAGCAGCGACGGAAGCCGCTGTCTCAGTGAGGGTTGATTGCACCCCTCGTTAGGAGGGTGTCCGCCTTGTGTTGGAGGAGGGTGTAATGGGTGAGACTCCCTGGAGGCATTGGAGGGAGGGGGGGCCTCTGGTGGGAGGAGAAGGTAAGAAATTCAGAGTAGCGGTGTCATACGATCTGCAGGACCCAACGGTCCATGATGATCTTGCCTCAATGGCGGGCGAACAGGGTAAGATGGCCCCCAAAGGTGGTAAGGGGGGGCTGAGGTGATGATGCAGGGAGTTTGTAGCTCTTGACTGATGTGTCAAAATTAGGCCTTCATGTGGTGCTGGGGCATGGTGGAGGAGGTAGCGGTGGCCAATGGGCGCATGTGCTGGAATCTGGGCGCCGTTGGGACCTGGGTGTAGGTGGGCAGGTATGGGGCGGGGGGTAGAGGCTTGGGCAGAATGGCAGATTAGGTTGCTGGTGATGGAGGACCAGACTGTAGATCCGCTGAGACTGGAGGGTCACCCTTGAGTCCTTCAGTGTCCTGGAAGAGAACAGTTTGTCCTCTTCGAATGGGAGATCCTGGATGGTGGACTGGACCACCCTAGGAAAGTTTGAGGATTGTAGCCAGGCCTCTCAGCATATAACAATAACCATGCCCTGGCCAGGGAGCGGGAGGGTGTGTCAACCGCATCCACTGCTGCTTGTGGGCACACTTTGGCCATCAGGCAGCCTTCCCCCACCGGGGCCTGGAACCTGTGCTGCTTGTCCTGCGGGAGGTCCTCCAAGAACACTGCCAGCTTGGCATAATTATTAAAATCGTACTTTTGCCAGCAGAGCCTGGTAGTTTGAGATGTGGAATGGCAGGGCTGCGGAGGAGTAGAGTTTATGGCCAAGCAGGTCCAGGCATTTCACCACCTTATCCGGCAGGGTGGAGTTGGAGGAGTGCTGTCTTGCTCTTTCTGTTGCCACATGCACCACCAGTGAGGCTGGGGCAGGGTGGGAGAAAAGAAAGTCAGCTCCCTTCGATTGCACAAAATAATGGCGTTCTGCCCTGTTAGGGGTTGGGGCACAGGATGCCAGCGTGTGCCAGACCTCCCATGGGGGTGAAGCATGGCCTCGTTAATGGGCAGAGACATGTGTCCTGGCCCCACAAGGCTGGAGAATGTCCAGTAGCTGATGCGGTTGGTCCTGGATATTCCTCCAAGGGAATACCAAGATCAAGGGCCACCCCCTGCAGCAGATCCTGGTACTGGCGATGACCATCAGGAGGCGAGAAGGTTCGGGGATGGGAGGGGAAATCTGAGTTTTGCCTGGAGAGGAGGATGCTGCTGTTGGGACCAGGGCATGCTCCAGGTCCTCCTCTTAACTGTTCTGGTGGAGGGGCATGGATGGAATGGTGCGAGGTTGGCGGAGATGGGTACAGGCAGTGGTATGTATCCCACATGGCCATGGGGTAGGGTCCTGTGGATACTGCAGACCACAGGAACAAGGGTACCACTGAGGCAGGACTGTGGGGTAGCCCATCTGGTACAGTGGATGCACCTGGGAGTCCGAGCTGCTCCATCGAAAAGTCTTCTGAGTCCAAAGAGGCCTTCAGCAGTGGCGGGGCCATTGGTGCAGGCAGTCCAGCGACGGCTGGGTGAAGATCTTGGCCTAAGAGAAGTGGTGCATCTGCAGGTGTAGGTGGTCATGGAGCCAAGAGAAGTGGGGAAGATGGGTAGAGCAGATCGAGGTGTGCCATCAATGGTTCAAGCCCATCTGGATGTCCAGGGTGGAGGAGGGAAAGCAGGAGGGAGGGTGTACGGAGCAGAGTATGGGGACTCCCACTGAGATGGAGAAGCATGCCTCAGAGGGCTGCCACATTGCATGGCCGGCGTGGGGGTCAATGGTGCTGGAGCCTCCTTCTTCTGCTTGGCCTTGCCCATGTGTGGTGTTCAGGGGAGTGGTGAGGTGGGTTCTGCACATGACATCTCACTCAACCGGGTACAGCTCAGGGAGGAAATGCTGTACGTCGCAGCAGTCCTTGACGGGGACCTGGATGCTTGCGGCTCTCCTTCTTGCCTTCGCTGTGTTTTGGCGGTGCCGCCGGATCAGGGTGGCAGGTAGAGAGTGGGGTGCTCACTGCTGGTGAAGGGCATTGTACTGCTGGTTCCGCCAGTCCAGGATTTGATGCAGCAGGGGATCAGAGCACTTCCTCCACGAGGAATTTGCAGAGGCACAAGAGATGAGCCTCACCGGTCCATAGTGGAAAAGACCTGCAGGTGTCACAACAGTCTGCTGGATGTGCTTCCCCCAGGAAGTAGAGGCAGTGGCTGTGCTTGTTGCTGAGAATAAGTGAGGGCATGAAGCACAGTTCTTAAATCCCGGGACATGGGACATAGCCCCTGACAAAATTGGGGTGAGCCCCAAAAGGGGCAACTCTCTACACTAACTACAGTGTACGATGAAGACAACTAACTGTATATAATGGATGGGTCTCTTGTAGAAGCTACAAGCGTGAGGAGAGAAGATTCTGACTCTGACCATGTGGTGGTAAGAGGCAACTGAGTATGCATCACCCCACACGGACTCTTATAACTTTGCTTGGAGCACATGGCAACATAAGATGCCCGTGCAGGTCACTGGACAGTGCTGCTGAAAATTTCCAGCTCTGGCACACAGTATGCATGGGCACCCCCCACATTTGGAATACATATAGGGACCATCACTCAAAGAAGAACTAGAATATTATGGTGGTGGTGTGACCTTAAAATTCCCTTTCTGTTCCCCATACATTGCCCCTTTCAGCAATGCCAGTCACAGGACTGAGATGGTATGCCTTTGTTAAAGATAAGCTGTAATTCAACTTAAAAACTTGAAGTTGCATTATTGTGTATCAGTAAGTTTATGAGCAAGTATCTGTAATGATTTAAATTAAAAAAATTAAGACAAAACCATGAAAGCAAACATCAAAATGATACAGCATGTATGTATGCCCTTAATTAGTTACACTTATTCAAATCGTGGAAAATAAATACGATCACAGTTACTGAGGACAATACAACATGGTATAAATTGACAGCCAACTTTGATAAAGTGACTCCTCTCCAAAATCAGCCAGGAAGCATTTATATAGTCGTGAATGTATATTTGTGGCACTTTAAAAATGCTGATGTAAGAAGAGAACTTTCTATTGCAAGGCATTACATTTGTCATTGCAAATTTAGGATGAAAATTTCAAAGTTGCTTAAGGGATCTAGCCACTAATTCCCATTACTTCCATGGAAAATGAACATCAAAACCTTTTCCATGGTTTCTCAACTTTGGCGTGGTAAATAAAACCAGGGATGTCGCACCCACCCTTCCCTTTTTATGGTCAGCTAGGATGGGGACCTGAAACTCTCCTCTTGTAACATGAGGTCTTGCAACATGAAAAAGGCTGAGAAGTTCAAGTAGCTTTGAAATATCAGCCTTAATATTCAAAAGTATTTCAGTGCATGACATTGACAATGTGATAATACACAATTAAGAAAATCTCTGAGTATACATTGAAATATGATTGTCATGAGACAAGTAAATTTCCCTAGTTCCACTGAGATTTGTCTACATTTTGAAGATGAATTTGGCTGAATTGACTGTGTTGGCTCAGGTTTAGCTAAGCTGCTGACTGAGATGATGCTAGTAATAAGTCATAATAGCAGAACTGCAGAAGAGACCGTTCCTAGCAGCTGTCTCCAAAAAAGAGATCAATCATTTTCTGTTTTAGGCTTTGATTCTGCACTGGGATCCTTCAGTGCAGATTCCTGAGCCAGTGGGACTCTGCTCAGAGGAAGGGATCTTCATTAGATATCTTGATGCAGGATTGGGGCCTTACACCCTCTATACACTAATGTTAATCAGTAAAAGCTCTATGTGTTGAAAAATAGATTTCAGAGTTGCTGACCTGTGGCAGCTTCCAGATTAGGAAACCATAGATTCACATTGGTGCATTTTTCCACAAGATTAAACTCTCTGGATCAAGACAACTACGTGATCAGAGAAGAAAGGGAACAAAAGCATGAATACCTGTCATCATGTGGTAAAATGACTAGCAGCCTCTGTTCAAGAGAGGCTCATGCCTGGAATAACAGAAGAACAATGTAAATTGGGAGAAATATATGGAAAACTTGGAAGGTACTTACTTACATAGTGTCTGATTAGCAAGTCAGTGCTACTGCTCTCATTTGCAGGCGCACAAAATTTACCCAAAAATAGTTTAAAAAAAAAAAAACACAGTAAGAAGAAACACACCAAAAGCTGTAAGAGGAAGTGACAGCTGCTGTAGCTAAATTTATTAGGCCAGAACCTTAGCTGATTAAAACTGGCATATCTCTACTGACTTCGATGGAGCTTTGTAAATTTGCACCAGCTGAGGATCTGGCCCAATGTTCTGAAGAACTCATGAGATGCAAACTAATGCTGAGGCAGGAGAGACTGAAGCTGGCAGTGGGGTAACTGTCAGGGGAAGACTGTTCTATCTTGTCTTTCTCTCAGCCTGTAAATATATGAAGAAACAGAGTTAAATTGTAAGGGTATCATCTGCCAAAACTGACAAGGAAAGATAACTAAGAATTAAAAGAGTTACAAATATGTTGGCACTGGTGTAAAGTTTCAAGAACTTCTATTAAAAAGAGAAAGAAAAGAGAGATTGTTCCATACCAGATGTCTGGGAAGATCCCATTTGGATTTGAGCTACTTAAATTTGCAATCATGTATTTATACATCTAACAGAGCTTCTGTTTCCCCTAGAATCTGAAAATTAACTAGCTTTGTAGCATCTTCCTTGATCTGCCACCCGTGCCCTGAGGATTAGAGACTCCACCTGAGCTTGTTTTACAAGCATAACAGAAAAAATTAATCTCTGCTGGCAGCAATCCCACTGGGATACTGATGAATAATGATATCCCTCTCTTGCTGCCCTCTCAGTCCACTAGAAAAGCCACTCTAACCCAGCAACGTGGAAACTGCTGATACCATTCCAGCTGTGGATTAGTAGACAGTCAAGCATCCATCTGCTCTGTGTGAATCAAGAGAAAGCAAACATGCATTCTTATAGCTAAAGTAGCTTTCACCATTAACATCTTATAGCACCATGAATAGTAAATATTAAGATAATCATATACAAGAGAATAAATTAATCCACTACCTACACCTAAATTTGTTTACATTTTCTTTAGTACTTTTAACAATGACAAACATAGCTTGAATGTCATGTTAGTAACCTATAGTGTATCATAAATTAAGGGATTTAAGACATAAAAGGAAATGTCTCAAGACTTTGTATTTCAGTTATACCTGCAAATGTATGTGCGCTCCCACTGAGTGTACTCACATACACACACATTAAATAAATACATGCAAGTACAAATGCCTCACCTCAACAGGAAAAGGGCTGGGTAAGACCTACTGTGGGAGGGAATTTAGCTATTCCTCCACCCTTCTGGGGGAAGAGGGAGAGAGAGAGGCTTGATGGGATATTTTTTTCCCCCTGAAGGTTGACAAATTTGAAGATTGTGTCTCTCCATTGGCTCCCCACCTTTTCCCACTTGGGCAAGAACGTATTTTACTCCTAAGCTCTTGTTTATAACCCTTTGTGATGTTGCAAGCAGCAAATATAGGATGGAGTTGGCCAGAGCCATAGCAACTGGCTCAGGCAATTCCCTGCCACATCCCATGTTGGCCAACCTGGTAGGGCGCTGGCTCAGTCTAGTGGTGTCTTGCAGGCGGCCTTTTGAGGAGTGACTGGCCTCAGATGGTTGCAAGATTCATGTTGGCGCAGGCAGAGGTATCCACAGTGGTGGGAGGTAGAGAATCCTTCCTGATTCTTGCCTTGTTTCCAGTCCTGCTCCCCTGAGGGGAAGCAAGAGAAGGGCAGCCACAATGAATCCATATCCAGTAGGGCCTGTTGGATCTGCTCCTTTGACAGTTGGTGTGTCTCTGCCAGGTGGAATGGGTGGTAATCTGCTCCCACTCCAAGAAATATGCTCACAAATACCCATTTGCAGGCAAAATTATCTAGCTGTATGCACAAGTTACCTTGTTTCATATCAAAGAAATATTTAGACACTAAGAACTGAAAATCAGGCCCACAGTTTGTTATTTTTTTGGAAGGGGCCTAAGGCATCAAAGACTTGTCTCTTCCAAGCCTGCTTAACTTTGCTGGGTACATGCCAACTGGTTCTGAATTCCTCAGCAAATGGACTTGTACATAAATTGGGTCAATCTGAGCAATGACCTTGTTTTTTTTCCATACTCCTTTCTCCTAAGACACGATTTTTTCCAAATAGTAATTCCTCCTTCTTTGTGTTTACTGTACTCACAGAATACTCAGTCTATTGGCTAACCAGTCTTTCTTCTCTGTATTTGTTCAAGTCACCACTGCTCCAAGAAGTGAGGTGCTTACAACCCAAACCAGGGTCCCTAATATGAGAATGCACAGACATATTTGCCTGTCTGTTAACAGATGATGGCACCTGTCTAGTAAAGATTTTTCTAATTTATTATCATAATCTGTTTGATCAGTAAGATGAAATGACTGCACAGGAAATTTGGGTACCCATATCTATTCATCCAAACCAATTCTTCTAGCAGGGAGTGCCAGATTTATCCACAGTACCAATGTCTGTTACGGCCTTAAAGACACATCAAATTATGAAATAATAATGCACTTCTTTTAAAAAAATTACTTTGACAGACATAAAAGAACAAACATTTCAGGTGGGTGGAAAGGCTGCTGAGATGAAGCAAAATCTGGATCTGTTTGTTCACTAAAAGCACTTTTACTATAATGTGCTTCTCACAGGTACATACACAAACTATATATATATATTTTTTAACAACCGTAAGCACAATTTTTGCGTTTTGGTTGCAGGAAATGGTCTACATTTTATTTTAACATTATGAATGGTGAAAAGTGTTGTAATAATTAGGAATTCTGGGGAACTGAGGACACCTCCCAGTACCAGGCCCGATGTGAATCAAAGATTGCTTTCTCAAAATTTTGTCTCTGATACTAAACAACCCAGCAGCCAGAAAGGCTGAATAAGAAAAGATAACGAATGAATGAGAGTGAGAAGTATGAATGTTAAATAAAGACAATATTAGGGTCATTTTAATTAAGGGCCAATCAACATTTCTTATAAAATCCTTCTTTGCTGAATACCTTTTAAACTACTGATTTACATCATCACATACAGGATATCAGTTTTGTATAAATGTTAGTTGTAATTATTTGAGCAAAATTAGTTTAGCTTCTTTGTCACCAAAACTGAGGTTCTGCTCTGAAAAGTGACTGTAAAAATGGCACCTTCTTTCTTGTATCTATTCAGACTAATAGCGGCTTACTTCACAAAGCAAAAAATATATTTTTCTTTTCACTCCTGTCAGCAATGCAGAGTTCACACAACTAACTCTAAGTGACCTGGATTCCATTTTTAATAATTAGATCGAAATGCTTTGACAAGAGACCGTTGTACCTACACTGATACCTTAATTATGACTAACTGCCATGCCAAGTGCTAGACTGTAACTGAAGACATACGCAATACAAACACAAACCTGCACAGGGTCAAATTGTCTGCAATTTTAAGAAGACAGTTGAACCAAATCAACCAAAACCAAACCAGTCCTTGCTGAGCTTGCCTCAAGAACATTTGAGTTGATGACCTTTCCCTGCAATGATCTGTCATGGCTGGCAGCTACTGGTAAAGTCTAAGGTGAAGTAAATAAATGAAAGAAGGTTGATGTCTAAAGTAATACACTGGGTATCTGTGGCCAGGCAATGGCACAGTTTGGTAAGCTGAGCCTTCATGAGTATTTGTACAGATAGACTCCTCCAATCTGTTGCAAATGGTGTGGCCCCCTGCAAATGCTGGTACATACAAATCCACTGAGCATATGCTACTTGCGATGGTGAGCCATTTGATTCAGCTGCTCTTCTGGATCATGTTTCCTCAACAAGGACAATCTGTCTGGGCATAAAAAAGCTCATACACAACAGCATGAAAACAGTGACGCAGGTATAAAGGTGCAGTGTGTCTCTGGAACTCCCTCAGGAAAGTGAAAACTTGTTCATGAGGCAAACGATCCAAAATCTGCCAAATGAGGATAGCAGACAGTGAGAAATTCCTTCCTGACCTCAGAGATGGCTGGAATCTAATACCAGGAGGGAATTTGAGGGAAACACAACACAAAGAAAATGAGCCAGGGAGGGAAAGCAAAGCTCCTTTTTTTAAAACCACCAAAATTACCCACTGGTGAGCACACACGACCATGAAGGAAAACACAACAGATGTGAGAACAAGTATAGGAAAAATTCCCAGGTGACGAGAGCAGGAAAGAAGTTTGTTTAATCTAGTAAGGTCCCTTTCAGTAGTTCTGCAAGGGACATCCCTGGCCATTTAAACTAGCCCCCCGGTTGGCTTCCAGACTGACAGCTGCCACTCACAAAGGACCAACTCTCATCTCAGCTTAATTCTCCCTCCATTTAAGAGCATTGCTACAGGCCTAACCACTGAAATGGGAAGAAATACCTTCCCTGAAACCGAATAGATACCTGCAAGACAAGTGTAGCACGCTCAGGATTATGGGATCACTTTCAGAAAGAGAGCCAGGAAAACAGCAATGGCTGCCCCATCAAGTCTGACCACTGCCTGATTTGTGCACACAGGTGCACGACATTAAAATACTTGATTTGAAATAAAGAAAGACAGAAAGAAAATACTTCATTATCACAAGCTACTGAAGTAAAATGATTGAGCTGGATAACCTGGAAGATTAACCCTCAGAGCCATATAATAAAACATACTGTATGTTATGTCCACTGAGATTGTATGTATACAATTAATGAACAAACTGAAATTTAACAGTGATTTTCACATATCAACAATAAGACTGTATAGCAATTTAACAAAGTGATGTGATATTCTCTTTCATAAGATTTTTTTCCCTTAAATACAATAAAAACAAAAAATTAAATTAAATTAAATTATGCTATAGTAATGGGGAGCATTTATCCATTTTACAGCCTTCTGTCTAGGCACTAGGAAGCCTATAGTACAAACCTTTCACTATAAACAAATAATTTAATTGATTCTGTACGTTTAATTTTAACTTTGCTTGAGCATTCTTTCTAGTTTTTTTAAACTGACAAGGAGAAACAGATATGGAATTACATAATTTTAACAGAAGAAAAAAAGTTTGTTTATCATAGGTGAAAGAGTGAATGACTATAGGACTAATGGGGCTCACATTTTATTTCACAAATGCCAGATTTCTTCTTCTGCTTTTTAACTTATAGCACAAGGAGGGAAGAGCTAAGAAAAAATACAATATGCCACAGTCAGCCAGCCATGAGTGGTGGGCATTGTCATTTTGATTTACCTACTGATTGTGCTTTGCTGGGAAGGCAAGCAGCACCAGGTGTTTTTAGTTTAAAGTTAGCTCCAGAACTAAAAATCAAACAATGATGGTATTACTTATGTCTGGGAGACACTCAAAATTGAGGTCATCAGACTAGAATGCCTGCAGTGAAAAATTCACTATGCCATCTTGTTTGGAAAAATGACTATGTTCAAGTACTACAGAATGAGCTGTGTTCCAAGCTGCACCATCTACTGGGACTAGAGAAAAACAAGGTAATTCTCATTTATGAATTAACTCCCTGTTTTCTGTTAAAAAGTATATGTTACTAGGGCTGAGCTAGAGATCGCCATTGAGATATGAAAATCATGAAATACAGAAATTGTAGTATTTTGTTTTCCTTTCATGAGAGTGATTAAATTTATTTCTACTTGAGAATAGGACATTTTTTTTTATAGTGAAAATGGACTCATTAAGTAATTAATATAGATATAATTGGGGTAGTGACCTATAGACTCCAACCAGGGATCAGGTCTCCACTACACTAGGCACTGCACAACTGAGTAAAACAAGACCAGCCTCAGAGAGTTCACTGTCTAGGACGATGACGATATGCAACAGATGGAAGGGCAGACAAACAATGGACAAGATAATAGTGAAGATAGGTATTTTTGCATAAGTAAGCAGTTCAAATGGTCAAAATAGTCACAGATGGCCAAACTACATTAAAAATGGTCCTATTTATGAATAAACACCTGGATTTTTAAAACAATTTTGTACTGCAAAATTTCATTTTGAAGAACATCACATTTCACATGGGAACATGCAGTATAACATGCTATATGATTCAATGCAAAAAGCAGTCATTTCTTTTCAATATTGCACAAGACAATTTTTTTGCTTATTCAAATGGCCTCCAACAAAATTGTAAAGATTTTTGTGAAATTTTGTGAAAATATACAGCTTGTCTGCATATCATTGTCTATTACTAATATTGAAAATTTGTTATTTGCTAGTTCCCATGTTTAACATTTTTAACTTTTAGTCATCTGAATTCTATTATGTTTTATTATTATAGCACAGGAAATGAAAGAAGTGCATAAAGTTTGGCATAAAACAAGTCAATATTGTTGCAAAGATTCTTATATATAACAATTCCATGTCTATTTTGAGCTATCCCTTCCCATAAATCCCTTATTTGGATTACCTCCCCCATTTGCTACATATTATTATTGGGCCTTTGATTTTGCCACAGAAATTTTAAATAAATTTTACAGCAGAGGTGTGGGAAAACAACAAACTTGTAATGGAAAGGGGGAGCAGGGAGCCAGGAGAGGATGTTTGGAGAGCAAGCCCACACCATGCTCACCTTACAATGGGGGTTTCTGTCCTGTGGAGCTGGGCCCAGTTTCCCAATCCAGGCATTGTGACCTAGGAAAGGGGTTTGCAGTGTCACTTAGGTTTGGCATGTCCTCCCCCCTGTAGGTGGAGATGGAAGGCCAGAGGGCCAGATTTGAGTGGCATTGCAACCCCATGCACTAGCTCACAACACCATTCAGTTTGGGGCCATTTCATGGAATTTATTCAAATTCATGGCTTCTGTGACAGGGTATGCATACCTTGCTCTAGGCAGGAAAGAGTAAATTCCACACTATGGGTGGAGGAAGTCCTGCCCCTCAGACCGCACTGGGCATGCTCCAACTGCTGTGCTAGTATAAAAGAGAACAGCCCAGCTCAGTCTGGGCTGACCACCAAGGAGGAAGGATGCTCAGTGGAGGCTCCAGCCCAGGAGCCATTACAGCCATGTGCGCCAGAGACCTCTTGCCTACAGTTGACTGGCTAGAGTCAGAGTCTAAGGGAATTACCTGCACTGAGGAGCCTGGAGAGCCAGACGTCATATGGACTGCAACTTCCTATTGGGTTTCCTGAAGTGACCCAGGGAAGTGGAGTATCTCCCACCCGTGTAAGGTCAGCATGTTGCGATTGGATTCCCACCAGACCACTTCGCCACTGTTAAGGCCCTGGGTTAGGACCCGGTGGAGCTGGGTGGGCCTGGGTTCACCTACCCCGGGTGCCACCCACTTTGGTGATGGCCCTCGGATGTGGCTATTAGGCCTGTGCTATCCTGCACTCAAGGACCGCTGTATTGATTCCGGCCATTAGGCCACACTGCCCTGTGCTCATTGGTGGCCATATTGTCTCAGGCCATGCCAGAACCCAAGGGCTGCTGCTTTGACTCTGGCCTTTGGGTTGCAATGTTGGGAGGCCCAAGACAGTCTGGCAGACTGTAACCACGGTGTCAGCACATCCACAATCCACCCCGAAGGAGGACAGGGTGTGCATACACCACCACAGACGTCCATGACAAAACTGCAGCCTTAATTATTAATCGTTTATTGTCATGCTCTTTGGAAAAAATTATGATTACAAATTAAAGCTCTGAGCCTACACATGGATCTGCGTATGTGAACACCTAATGAAAGGATATGGAGAGAACATGAGGTATACAAACTAAGGCCCTGATCCTGCAAAAGCTTATGCATGTGCTTAACTTTATGTGCTGTGAGTAGTTCATTGAAGTCATTAGAATTAACTCCCAGTATATGAAATCAAGCATATGCATAAACCTTTACAGGACTAGGGACTGATTGCTCTTTCATGTGAAATGAAGTTTGAGTGGTAAAATATATGTAACCAACGGTTCCCTACACCGAAATCCATTCCTAAAAACAACAACATGCTGGAAATAGTCAGTTTTAGATGTATATCCATAAGAAATTCACAATAGTACCTTTACCTCTTTTGAAACTGATCAATACATCAATAAGCATCTCTTAGAACCTGACTTGTTTTGTAGAAGTGATCTGATTTTTCATGAATAGATTCAGAGAACAGAAGCAAAAATAATTTAATAAAATTATGGCTTATTGCCTTAAATCCTTAATGCCTTATACATTTTTACTTGTTAACAACAGGGCGGGACCAATAATGTTTTTATGGCATCTTGTGGAGAAAGTAAAATGCAAAATTGTCCACTTTTTTGTAGAAAATTATTTCACAAATCATTAATTTCTTTCCTCCCAACTAAGTGAAACCAGCCTCAAAAGGTTCTTGCTAAAAACTGGACATGGGCAGTAATAACTTACATATTGATACAGAGTAGGGTTCCAGTTCTACAATGAAAACTTACTCTGTTCTAATACAGTCCTGCAAACACTCACAAATGCTTAATTATGACTAGAATAAGATTGCCAAGGACATGCACTAATAGTGACATACAGAATATAAAGAGTGGCGGTAAAAAACCAGAGAAATAAACCCTAAAAACAGAAAGTCATAGCAGTTGTTGAAACAGGGGGAGGTGATCATAGACCTTTTCTGTTTTAACTGACTTCCCACCTATTATTGGTACTTACATACCAGGAAGTACAATAGCTGTCTCACTAGCCCACCCAATCTAGTACCACAGCCAGTGCCAAGTTTTCTGCCTAATTCCAAGAGGTATAACCCAGTACAAGCTACTGCAACAGCATATTGCCAACTTCAGGCAGAGAGATAGTTGTTGGATATGTGGGCACTTGGAGGATGAACTGATGCTTAAATCACAGAAAGAAGGGCTATAACCCCACATTTACAGCAGAGTTCCTACTCATTGCTGTGGTCTTTTAGGATTATAAACCTCCAGGATTTAAAGTAGAAGAAAAAAAAGCCTGCCCTGCACAAAATTTGCATTTGTTTGGTAGATTTTAATTTTTATATTTTTTATACTTTTGACAAATATCAATATTTATTTTTAAGCTTTATCTATTTAAATTTTCACTGTTGCAGGAAATTATGGGGGAGTCAGACAGTTGGGGGAGGCTAGACAATTATTTAATGATAGTTGATGCCAAGATTCAAAAAGTTAAAATGTTGTAACTGTTAAAACAAAAATTGTCAACATCAGATGCCAAAATATATGAAGTAAATATCCTTAAATCAAACTCTAATAAGTTATCAATTGGCATTTTTCTTACTTTGCCTATCTATAAATTTTGATTACCGCCAATGGAATTTTTTTTTTTTTTTCGGTTTGTGTGTGCATCCTGAAATTGACATTCACTAACATTTACCAATAAAAATCTAATCCTTCCACGCCTACATTTAAGGTATAGGAATAAGCACAGATGAGCTCCCTCTTGTGGGGAAAACACAGAAAAACAGAAATGAAAGAGCAAAATGACAGGCAGCTAAGCAAAGGAGCTAGAAGATGGCAAGAAAAAAGAAAAAGTAGTGTAAACTAATCTGAGGTCTTTACAAAAAGGTAAAACCTGTGTCCATTTGCCCAGCCACATAATCACATTAAGTCAGATAACTAAGCACCATCCTGCAGCTGTTGGAACTATTCATGTAAGTCAGAGATTCCCAACCTTTTTATTTTTGCTGCGCCCTCTTTTGGAGATTCATGTCCCTTGAGCACCTCACTCAGCACAGGGGAAAGAGGGGAACCCTTCAAGGTGCTGAGTTTGAAGTCCATGCTAGGGAGTGGGATGGGGGTGGGAAAGAAGAGATAAATCCCCATGTGACAAGAGAGCTTCAGGGCTCCTCCCCTGCGGAGGAGGGGAGCTGCTAGAGCAGAGGGGCCTGTGGCGACATGTGCATGGATCCCATAGGTTCGGCTCTGGGCAAGGGGTCCTTAGGGCAGGGGCAGCTCCTCAGCCTCACAGATCTGTGGAAGTCCAGGGTGGCTGGACGAGGCAAATCCAGCATCTGGGCCCTTCAGTGGGCAGCCAGATCCAACCACAGGGACCGCCCCCTGCCTTGCCCCCTCCCCCGGCACAACGTCCAGTCTGGATCCTCTTAGCAGCTGCACAACTTCCTTGCCTCCCCTTTGGCCTCCATCTCTCCCTGAGAGAACTACCACCTCCCCACACCTGCCGCAGGCTCTTCTGCCCTGTGGCAGCTCCCCAGGGCTGGCCTGTTTCATCCCAGCACAGCCCCATCTCCACTACGCCCAGATCCCTACTCTCCAAGAAGATTATAAGGTCGTTAGAAAGCTGGCTAGATCTTCAGGCTCAACAGGTAGTTATCAATGGCTTGATGCCTAGTTGGCAGCCGGTATCAAGCGGAGTGCCCCAGGGGTCGGTCCTGGGGCCAGTTTTGTTCAACATCTTCATTTGGATGATGGGATGTATTGCACCCTCAGCAAGTTTGCGGATGACACTAAGCTGGGTGGGGAGAGGTAGATACACTGGAGGATAGGGATAGGATCCAGAGTGATTTAGACAAATTGGAGGATTGGGCTTAAAGAAATCTGGTTGAGGTTCAACAAGGACAAGCGCAGAGTCCTGCATGTAGGACGGAAGAATCCCATGCACTGCTACAGGCTGGGGACGACTGGCTAAGTGGCAGTTCTGCAGAAAAGGACCTGGGGATTGCAGTGGACAAGAAGCTAGATATGAGTCAACAGTGTGACCTTGTTGCCAAGAAGGCTAATGGCATATTGGGCTGCATTAGTAGGAGCCAGGGGTGGCGAGTTTTATGGGTTCGTGGTGCTTGTGCTCCACCAATATGAGAGCACAGGGTCCCAGCTGCATCAAAGTTCGGAGCCGGGTCTCTTCCCTGGCTTCGTCAACTGCCCCTGTGCACCTCCCCCAGAGTGTCACCCCTGGCCCCTCCCGCTGCCCCTGTGCAATTTAGAAGGGCCAGGGGTCCCTGCTGCCACCACCGGCAGTGAAACAGGGCTAAGGTGGCTGCCTGCCCACTTGCTTGCTTGCTCTGCTTCCAGAAGCAGCCAGCATGTTCCTGCAGCCCCTGGGGGTGGGGCACATGTCCGCATGCTGCATGAGCTGCAGCCAATGGGAGCTGCGGGGACAGTGCCTGTGGGCAGCAGTGCATGGAGATCCCTCTGGTCCCCCACCGAGGAGCTGTTGCCAGAGGGGGGTGCGGGTCACTTTTGGGAGCCACCCAAGGTAAGTGCTACACCCCTCACCCTATCCCGCACCCCAACCACCTGCCCCAGCCCAGACCCCGCACCCAAACTCCCTCCCAGAGCCCATCTCCCGCACCTTAACCGCCTACCCCAGCTGAGAGCTCACACCCAAACTCCCTCCCAGAGCCTTAGACGGGGTTGGGGGACAGGACTTGGACCCGTTCTGGGCACCACCAAAAATTATACAAACCTGCCGCCCCTGGTAGGAGCATTACCTGCAGATCGAGGAAAGTGATTATTCCCCTCTATTCAGCATTGGTGAGGCCACACCTGGAGTTTTGGGCCCTCCACTACAGAAAGGATGTGGACAAATTGGAGAGAGTCCAGCGGAGGGCAACAAAAATGATTAGGCGGCTGGGGCACATGGCTTACGAGGAGAAGCTGAGGGAACTGGGCTTATTTAGTCTGCAGAAGAGAAGAATGAGGGGGGATTTGATAGCAGCCTTCAACTACGTGAAGGGGGGTTCCAAAGAGGATGGAGCTAGGCTGTTCAAGGTGGTGGCAGATGACAGAACAAGGAACAATGATCTCAAGTTGCAGTGGGGGATCTAGGTTGGATATTAGGAAACACTATTTCACTAAAAGGGTGGTGAGGAACTGGAATGGGTTACCTAGGGAGGTGGTGGAATCTCCATCCTTAGGGGTGTTTAAGGCTCAGGAGGTCATCTAGTCCAACCCCCTGCTCAAAGCAGGACCAATCCCCAACTAAATCATCCCAGCTAGGGCTTTGTCAAGCCTGACCTTGAAAACTTCTAAGGAAGGAGATTCCACTACCTCCCTAGGTAACCCATTCCAGTGCTCCACCATCCTCCTAGTGAAAACGTTTTTTCTAATAGCCAACCTAGACCTCCCCCATTGCAACTTGAGACCATTGCTCCTTGTTCTGTCATCTGCTACCACTGAGAACAGTCTAGATCCACCCTCTTTGGACCCCCTTTCAGGTAGTTGAAAGCAGCTATCAAATCCCCCCTCATTCTTCTCTTCCGCAGACTAAACAATCCCAATTCCCTCAGCCTCTCCTCATAAGTCATGTGCTCCAGCCCCCTAAGCATTTTTGTTGCCCTCTGCTGGACTCTTTCCAATTTTTCCACATCCTTCTTGTTGTGTGGGACCCAAAACTGGACACGGTACTCCAGATGAGGCCTCACCAATGTCGAATAGAGGGGAACGATCACGTCCCTCAATCTGCTGGTAATGCCCCTACTTATACAGCCCAAAATGCCGTTAGCCTTCTTGGGAACAAGGGCACGCTGTTGACTCATATCCAGCTTCTCGTCCACTGTAACCCCTAGGTCCTTTTCTGCAGAACTGCTGCCCAGCCATTCGGCCCTTAGTCTGTAGCGGTGCATGGGATTCTTCCGTCCTAAGTGCTCTTGTCCTAGTTGAACTTCATCAGATTTCTTTTGGCCAATCCTCTAATTTGTCTAGGTCCCTCTGAATCCTATCCCTACCCTCCAGCGTATCTACCACTCCTCTCAGTTTAGTGTCATCTGCAAACTTGCTGAGGGTGCAGTCCATGCCATCCTCCAGATCATTAATGAAGACATTGAACAAAACAGGCCCCAGGACCAACCCTTGAGGCACTCTGCATGATACCGGCTGCCAACTAGACATGGAGCCATTGATCACTACCCACTGAGTCCAACGATCTAGCCAGCTTTCTATCCACCTTATAGTCCATTCATCCAGCCCATACTTCTTTAACTTGCTGGCAAGAATACTGTGGGAGACCATATCAAAAGCTTTGCTAAAGTCAAGGAACAACACATCCACTGCTTTCCCCTCATTCACAGAGCCAGTTATCTCATCATAAATTATCTCGTCACACAACGCACAGTTAATCAGTGGAACTCACTGTCTTGGGATGTTGTGAAGGCCAAAAGTATAACTGGCTTCAAAAAAAGAAATAGAACAGTTCATGGAGAATAGGTCCATCAACGGCTATTAGCCAAGATGGTCAGTGCCACAACCCCATGCTCTGGATGTCCCTATATCTCTGGCAACCAGAAGCTGGGATTGGATGACAGGGAATGGATCGCTAGATAATTGCCGTTCTGTTCATTCCCTCTGAAGCATGCCCAGTAGCCACTGTTGGATGACAGGATACTGGGACAGATGGATCACTGATTTGACCCAATATGGCCATTCTTATGAAACCCAAAAAACAGATTATGAGAGTGGGATGCAGGGCTCGCATGAAAGCAACTGTCTTGGTCACTGGGAAGAAAGTTGAAGGAAATCTTGCTTTTTCCAATGACTTTTCGTTTTGAGAGAGGGGACACTGTCAGTGCTATGGATTGAGTGAATACGAACCAGTTTACCATGAGATAAACTGCAGGTTCCCAGTGGTAGCTGTCTGGTGCATAATTTGGAATTATCATTTGTATGCAATACTGGATTAAGGGAAAATATGCCCCTGGAGCTCTTAAATAGAATTGGTGGAATTCACAGATTTTAAGGCGAGAAGGGACCAATGTGGTCACTGAGTTTGACCTCCTGAATAAAACAGACCAAAGCACCTCACCCAGTAATTTCTGCATTCAGGTGACAAGAGGCTGTGTAAATTACATGTTGGTAATTTGTCATGAATCAGTGTAACTTCCATCCTAAACCCTCATGTTGATTACTTTCCCTCTTACAATCTCACACTTCTGCTTTCACAGCCTGCAAATTACAACAATGCTCCTTGATGTCTACATTATACCACCACATATGTCACTGCTGAATTTCGCACAATAGAATTAATTTTTGTAAAGTCTGTAGTTCTGAAAGACAATGAATTAAAAAAAGACACCTATAATTCAATGCTACAGACTTTTGCAGACACATTTTAGAAGAGTTTAAGGAAGTTATTTTAATTAATGTATTCAAAGAAAGTCAAAACTTTAAAAGTAAGTCACATCAGCAAAATGATTAAAATTATAATCATGTTTTGCAATGTTGACATGCCTTTTCTACTATAGGCTACAGCTTTCAGTGCCAGCATCATTAAGAGATTTTTCAAATTACTTTTTAAATATCCTTTTCTCCTAGGATTTTCACTTACATCTAATTAGACTACTTACCCCATGCCATGCAATTCCCTGTTGCCAAAACTGCTAAATGTTTCAATAAGTAGGAAGAGGGCATCAATGGAGCAAGACAGATGTAATGTTATTGGTTAATAATAGTGGTGTGAAGCAACTGCCTTAATTATAGAGCTCATTAATTCAGTTTTGAGAAAAAACTTGGCGATAATTCTGTTAAAATGCCTAATCTTTTCAAGACAGCATCCGATTGTGAAAAACTCATTTTACACCTTTAATAAAGAAAGATGGAATAATAATTTAACTAGCAATTATGAAAACCAACATCTGCATAAAAATAAGTAAAACTGTAGGCTATAAAAGTTATTCACCATCAACATAATAAGGATTCCATACTTCCCTTGCTCTGTTTTACCTTTTCAAGTTTCCATATCAAAGAATTTGGACCTTCATTGATTTTATTTTGTCTAATTAGTTTTAAGAATGTAAACAAACATTTTATAAGTTGCAGCAGTCTCTTGGATTTTTAGCAAAACTTTTATGTAGGAATGGGCCTCAGTCACAAAGTTTGGTTCTGAAATTCCCCAGAGTTTGAAGGTGTTTGAAATTGGATCGATCACTAACTACCTGGGGTTAGGAAGAAACTTCCCTTTTTACCAGCACCTTGGCAAATAAGGATATGTAGTGGGACCAGCATTATTTAACATATTAAATGAAATTCAATATAGATAAGTACTAGGTGATGCACAGAGAAGGAAAAATTTAAATACTGATGGATCTGTACATCAGTGGTTCCCAAACTAGGGGCACCGCTTGTTCAGGGAGAGCCCCTGGTGGGCCAGGCTGGTTTGTTTACCTGCTGTGTTCACAGGTTCGGCTGATCGCGGCTCCCACTGGCCGCGGTTCGCTGCTCCAGGCCAATGGGGGCTGCGGGAAGCGGTGGCCACCACGTTCCGTGGTCCGCGCTGCTTTCCGCAGCCCCCATTGGCTGAGAACGGCGAACCATGGCTACTGGGAGCTGTGATTGGCCGAATCTGTGGACACAGCAAGTAAACAAACTGGCCTGGCCTGCCAGGGGCTCTCTCTGAACAAGGGGCACCCCTAATTTGGAAACCACTGCTCTACATTAATTGTAATCACTAGGAAAAAACACATGGGCAACACTATAGACAGCTCTGTGCCCAACAGTGGAAAAAAACAAACAAAAGGTCAGCCTGCATTAATAAAGGGATAGAGACTAATAATAATAAATATTATAATGCTGTTAGGTAAATCTATGGTATGCCCTCATCTGGAACACTGTTCTCTTGGGTTCCCTAGTAAATACAGTCTATCTCTCAGAAACAAAAGGCCTACAGAAGGACAATGACAATGATTAAAAGCAAAGCTTTTGACACTGTCTCCCACAGTATTCTTGTCAGCAAGTTAAGGAAGTATGGGCTGGATGAATGCACTATAAGGTGGGTAGAAAGCTGGCTAGATTGTCGGGCTCAACGGGTAGTGATCAATGGCTCCATGTCTAGTTGGCAGCCGGTATCAAGTGGAGTGCCCCAAGGGTCGGTCCTGGGGCCGGTTTTGTTCAATATCTTCATAAATGATCTGGAGGATGGTGTGGATTGCACTCTCAGCAAATTTGCGGATGATACTAAACTGGGAGGAGTGGTAGATACGCTGGAGGGGAGGGACAGGATACAGAAGGACCTAGACAAATTGGAGGATTGGGCCAAAAGAAATCTGATGAGGTTCAATAAGGATAAGTGCAGGGTCCTGCACTTAGGATGGAAGAATCCAATGCACCGCTACAGACTAGGGACCGAATGGCTAGGCAGCAGTTCTGCGGAAAAGGACCTAGGGGTGACAGTGGACGAGAAGCTGGATATGAGTCAGCAGTGTGCCCTTGTTGCCAAGAAGGCCAATGGCATTTTGGGTTGTATAAGTAGGGGCATAGCAAGCAGATCGAAGGACGTGATCGTTCCCCTCTATTCGACATTGGTGAGGCCTCATCTGGAGTACTGTGTCCAGTTTTGGGCCCCACACTACAAGAAGGATGTGGATAAATTGGAGAGAGTCCAGCGAAGGGCAACAAAAATGATTAGGGGTCTAGAACACATGACTTATGAGGAGAGGCTGAGGGAGCTGGGATTGTTTAGCCTGCAGAAGAGAAGAATGAGGGGGGATTTGATAGCTGCTTTCAACTACCTGAAAGAGGGTTCCAAAGAGGATGGCTCTAGACTGTTCTCAATGGTAGCAGATGACAGAATGAGGAGTAATGGTCTCAAGTTGCAGTGGGGGAGGTTTAGATTGGATATTAGGAAAAACTTTTTCACTAAGAGGGTGGTGAAACACTGGAATGCGTTACCTAGGGAGGTGGTAGAATCTCCTTCCTTAGAGGTTTTTAAGGTCAGGCTTGACAAAGCCCTGGCTGGGATGATTTAACTGGGAATTGGTCCTGCTTCGAGCAGGGGGTTGGACTAGATGACCTTCAGGGGTCCCTTCCAACCCTGATATTCTATGATTCTATGATTAGAGACACGAAAAGTCTTCCACATGAAGAGAGACTTTAAAAGTTTACCTCGTTGAGAGAGAAGCTAACTAAAGGCACATATACTACACACCTTGCTAGCACAAGTATAAATAGCATTGTAGACAGTGAGGCATTGCTTAGGTGAGCAAAGACATGCCTGAACCCTACACGGTTCTCGACACGCTCAAGCAATGTCTTCCCCGTCTATACTGCTAAAAATAGCAGTATAATGTCCTGCTGCCTCCTTGCCGCCGGAGCTCTTCCTTACTGCAGGGAAAGGAGAAGGAAAAATTTCTCCTTCTCTGGCTGGAGGGATAGGGTCTGGCAAGGAAAGGCAGAAGACAAAAGCTCCAGCAGCTCCCTGCTGCCTTCCCCCTGCCAGAGCCTTTCACTGGTGTGTGTAATTATATGCTGCAGTGTGGACATAGCCTGCTTTTCTCAGCAGAGTGTAGCTACACATATCCTACATGCTGCTGCCATTGGTGTGCAGTGTAAACATAGCTGCTGGGGGTATACGGTAGAGGTACAGTAAATACTAAAGAGGAGGTCAGTCAGGCTTTTTTTTTTTTTAATCTCCCCCTCATTGCACAAGAACAAGGGAACATTCCAATAAAATTAAAAGATAATAAACATAAAACTGATAAAAATACTTTCCCCCCACCCAAGTGGCAAAGAGCACAGCATCCAGTAAAGGATTAGATGTTTACAATATATGGGCTATAACATCCTCGGTTACAATAGCCAAAATAATACTTATATACATATTTATATAACGACTATCAAACCACATTTTTCGTTAAAGAAGAGATTCACTAACTTTCTCACATTATGGGGAAAATTCTCCCTTGGATTATTGTTCATTATGAGGATTTCACATCTTCTTCTAAAATACAGACAACTGATCATATCTAATGTGACAATGTCTATGTTTCTGTACGGAGGAGTCATTCATGGATATTTTCCCCTTTCTGAGTAAGGAGGAGGGAGCACCTCTATTAATAAAGCTCATGGCTCACTTGGAGGAGCCCAGAAATCCTCAGACAGTTCAACTCTTGGATGACTAGATTTTGCTGTTCACAATCTACACCAGTAAAATCTTAGAGAAACAAGACGACAATTCAGATGTCTCCAATATACTCCTAGTCTGGGACCTGTCTTTATCATCGATAAGATAGACACCCAGCTATGGTGCCTTGCATATTTCGGTCTGACATTCAGCTAACAAGGTAGGTGACAGAGTTCAACGTGAGGCAATGGAAAACTACCAAACTTTGGAGACAATGTAGGTCATTAACTACTTCAAGGACAGGGTAGAAATGCTATTTAATCATGTTTGTGTATGTGCATGCACGTGCACAGATTCACTAAGTTATTTGTGCCTTTTAAAATTAAGCTATATATATTAAGATGAAGAAAAAGTTATCACTTACTGACAGAACTGAGAGCAATTCTTCAACACTGCATTCAGGTTTCAACCGATCCTTGAACATCCTAACAGTTTGATGCTTCAAATAGTAGTAAGAAGCAATGCGGCCGTATGTTAGAGGTTCAATGCAACGATTATCCTGTTAGAAGGGAAGAAAATATACCATGAAATGTATAAAAACACGTGAAAAGATTGTATTTTAAAATAGACAGCGATGAAAATGAGATTGCAAAATGGTTCAACAGCCTCACACTAGTCCAGTTGCCAAACTGATTGGAAAAACCCAGTTTTCAGCATTAACAAACTTGTGAGAGGCTCTATTTCTGAAGTCAGACATGAAATTTCAAGATCTAAGAGCAGGAACTGGGGATTCCCATTGTCTCCTTATTGCAGGAGTTTTGGATTAATGCAGGGCAAATCTATTAAATTGTGTAATAATTAGATAATTAGAGCAACACAAGAACAAACAAAACTTTGCTGAAAAAAATAACAAATTGACATTAAAGATTACCTCTACTGTATTTTTACTCACGGATTCTTAAGGAAGTATAAATTAGTCTTACCTCCCCGATTTCAATACAGTAGGAACATTCCAGGTCAATGAGGGATTTCTCAACAAGGTTTGAAAGGAACTTGTTCATGGTGTCATGGCTCACATCATCTAAATTATAGTAACTAGATAAATTACATAAGCACACTGTCAATATTTAACAGTAAAGACATCTTCTCAAAAGACTATGAATGTAATTAGACTGCCATTCTACAAACATGCACAAGCAGCGTGGATGAAACAAGAATCCACACCGGTCATGCAAGTAAACATAGAATTTTTCCCCTTTCGAGTCTAAAGAGAAATCCATGCTTCTTTTTGCTGACTCTTAAATGGACTCTGGGAGTAGCCAAAACAATACTAGGATCTATACATGAAAAGATAACATTTTAAGTATTAAATAGCTGAGGATAAATCAAACAATATGAAACAGTTTATTCTGTAAACTGGAGTGTTTTCCAGCTTGTTTGGCTCCAAGCTTAAATAAGCAATAGTTCTCAGGTAAGGCTATATTTCCTTTAACCAGCGAAGTGATGGAGAAAGAAATGTTTTTGTATTTTGGAAGTGACAATAATAAAGCTAGCTGTATTGATATATTTTGAAAACACACAGAACACCCAAGTTTTGATTTATTAAACACTAATATTTTTCAGCCTAACTTTTCACAAAACTGAAATTAATCAAAAAAGGCATTTTACATTAGGAGTATTTAGTATACACTGTAGTGTATAGTCTCCTGGTTCTTCTATTTATGTACATTTATCACACTGTACAGTAATAATATTTCTTAACTATCTGAACTAAAGAAAGATATTTCTAAATGAGCCAGAACATTTGACTATAGCTATGCATAATAATAGAAGACTCATTGACGTTTTGGACCAACTCCTGCACTCCTTATTAGCAGAACTGAAGCCTGTGGGCCAAAACCTCAGGTTCTTATTCAGACAAAATTAATATGATTTCAATGGGAATTTTGCCTGAATAAAACTGGAGTAACGACATATGAATTTGGCCCCATATGACCACTCAAGAAAGAAAGTGAGGAATTGGCTCTACAATTGGTAAAAGGAAATGAGTATAGTCTTAAATTTTAGTTTCAAACCTTTAAAAATAAATTATGAAATCAAGCAGTGCAATTAAAACACTATTTTAAAGTATAATTCAAACATTTTTAATATAGAAAAGGTCAACAATTCAAAAGCACAATTAAAAAAAAGAGGACACTGAGCTGCTGTGAACTTATGCCTCTTAAATCTGTAAATAGTTGATTTTTTTTTTACGTCATTCAAAAATAGCACATTGAAATGGATCCTACAGTTAAATACGAAATGCTTATATGAGATGCTCCTTCATTCACACTTTTGCTTCAGTTACTTTAGAGCTCTTCCGAAAATATCCCAGCATTGCTGCCACCCCTTCAGCTCCGCCACCGGTAACAAGGGAAAGTTCTAGAGTAGTCCAGCGGCCGCTGCTGCCAGCGTTTTGAACATCTCTTCCGATGGCACCAGCAGACTAGAGCCCCATCTCCACTACTGCTCTGACTATTGCTGATGCACTGGTGTTAGCATAGGTGGGAAAATTTATAAGGAAAAATAAGTCTCATTCCACACACTCTTTAGTTAGTTGCTACAGGTTTCCTTTAATCTAGCATTAGCAACAGAGACTAGAAGTTCAACTGATTTTTTAAAATATTTTCTGTAACACTGAATTTTTAGCAGCCTCTTTATCTAATCACGTTTTTACTTCAAGCAGCTTACCTGAGAGAAACAGCGTGTTAAATAGCTACACAAGCATCTTCTGATTTCTTTTCTAGTAATCATACACAGACACAAAATAGGGGCACGATTCTCTGCTGCCTTGCATATTTAATTACTCCTGGGCAAAGTGGGTATAAAACCCAGTGTCAGTGAGTGAAAAATTCTGATCTGGTAGCATATTACAACTAATTTTGCACAAGTGTAAATGACTACAAGACCCTAATTTTTTCGGTATACTCATTTTACACTGTGTTCAAAGCAAGTATTCATCATATAGATTTAAAGCAAGAGTGCTGCCCAACTAACAAACAAACAAACCACCTTTAATGTGTTTAGATAAAAACTTGTGTATCATAGATGATAATGCATTCAGAGCCACTGACCTGTCCGAAGAAAAGCTAATTTGTAAGAAAGTTATTCCTGTATTCCTTTCAGCAACACATCATTAACTTATCTCAGTTAATCTTCAGAATTTTTGAAACAACGTTATATTGATAAAAATGGAAAGCAGTTTATTTCTCTTTATCTTTTATTTTCATTGTCATGACTTTTTTAAAATTCCTCTTTCGGATTGCACACAGCAATACTAAAATGATCTCAGTTTAGGGCCTCATCCTGCTAATGCTCATTTCTGGGTGCAGACTAGTACGTAGTGTTCGAAAGCTCAGACCAAAAACTAGAATATTTTTAGTACTGCTGTGTGCAGTCCTCTTGAAGTGACAATTTAGTAATGCTGTTATTTTAAAAATGAGATACGTACAGCACTAAGTAATGAATTTTTCAGGATCAGGACCTGTATTAGTAATTTAATCTTATCAAATTCTTGAAAATAGCTTTGTCACTATTGTTGTATTACATGTTCTTTGCCTAATTTGCTGTTCTTTACAGCTTAACAAGAAATCATGATAGGCAAATTTCTTCTTAGAACCCTACAAAACGTAATATTTTTGCAGACCTTTTCAGATGTTTTCTAAAATTGCTGATATCTACACTTTTGGCAATTTTGTAGGGAAAAATTTTCCAAGTTCCCAATGCAAATCTGACTATGAAAAGAAGAATTTTACAGTTATTTGTGATCTTGAGTGAAGTACTGTCAGCGTATATTAACTAGTATCTGTAATAGGGTAAATATAATATTAACCACACCCAAGGGAGCTTCTCAGTCATTCAGTGTACCTTTGTCCCAATAAATAGTGTAGCCATTCAATTGTAAAGACTATATTACTTTGTTTTCAATAATGATTTTATGAATGAGATTATATAGAATTTTGATAAATGCAGATCTGTTTGCATGCTAGTATGTTCAAAGTATATAAACTGTACTTTACATCAGTTCTGCTATGAAGCTATATTACCTAACTATTTAATTACAGATAAAGAATAAAAACAATGCCGTTTCATGCTCACTGCATTGAACCATCTAGTCATTATTTTCCCTTTGCTATAAACAGTCAGCCTACCTTTTTATCAGCACACCATTTCATTTATTTCACTGTGAAACCCAGTTTCACAATAATTGACTTGTCAGAAGCTCTAATTTATGAGGCTGGGCTCTGTAAGCCTTTTCCTATATTGGGCTCAACCTGCACACAAGCAGGGTTGAATATTTACAATGCTGTTAACAGGTGCTGAGTTGTTTAATGATTCTAATAGCCAGAAGCGTACTGAGAAAGCCAGCGGGATCACAATTACAGGCTGTTTGAACACAACAATTACTCGTCCCCTGAGAGGTGTGAAAGTCAAAGGCAGTTTTATACTAACACCATCTAGCACATGGACTAGACAGGCTAACTTCCATTAGTAGTCCACTGGGAAACAGCAATAACAAACCCCTAAGTAACATAAAAATGTACAAAGTACATAAAATTTAAACAATGAAAAACTGAAGGAACTAACTTTTTATTGTCCTTTAAAATAATATATTTAACCCCCTCCCTGCAAACCTAGTAGAGTTTAGCAAGAATAATAAACCATGAAACATGAACTTATTTATCTAATCTAAGCAAGTGTGGAATTTCATCAGTTGAGAATGATAGAGACATGTGTAGCAACATAAAATGTAGATGAAGTTACACAAAACATTTTGGATTTAATGTGGACAGTGGCAATCGTTTCCTGTTTAGCTTATATAAACCTGACCTGAGATCTCTCTGGGAAATTTTTCATCAGGCTTGAAATGGTCCTGCTATAACTGTCAATGCTGTGAAGTCATTTGTTACAGACCCATGTTTTTTGTGTTCAGGTTATACGGTAGTAATAATGACACACATAATGTAAGTGGGTTGCAAAGACAGCTGAAAATATTACACAAATAATCTTACTACTGTGAAGGTTTTCTTTTCTTTTTTTTTTTAAGCAAAATCTACTAAACTCAATACCAACCTCAATGTACGCTTCTTGAGACTTACAACTCTGAAAACACAATATCCTTTAAGTACAAGCTTTAATATGGGATACACATTCAAAGTCATCTTCATATGTTCTTTCCCTTGGCTTGTGGCCCTAGGCAGCCAGAGGAATTCATTGGAAGCGGCACCTTCTGATCACATCCCTGGCAGTGATCTTAGATGTCTGTGGTGAATCCATGTTATTGAGCACATCACTGTTAGGGGAAGCACAGTATGCAAGTCCCAGCAGTGTCTGTGGGTGTTTATTGTGTTGGGGACATCCTCTTGAAGTGGCTGAGATTCAATGTTTGATTGGGAAGGGAACTGCCCGGCCTCATTTGAGCCTGTTACTACAGAGCTGATGTGTTACCATTGTATGTGTAGGTTATAATCTTTATGAGTACATTTGTCTACTTATTACTGTCTCGTATTTGCTTACTTGTTCTATGACTGAAAACTAATAAAAATAACTTTTGGCAGGTTATATACTTATTTTATTGTATTCCTTTAAATAGCACCATGGTAGCAAGAACTCTGCTACGTCTCACTTTCTTGATTTGGATTATGTTTATCAGAGGACTCCAAGACATCAGATCCCACTTTCTCGGTGGTCAGAAAGGAATTTGCCAGTGGGTTTACTGCCTTAATTTAGACCTTCACAAGTAGTTTTTCTACACAAGGGAGTTTTTAACCACAAATTCAGAAATACCGGGCACCTGTAAATTTGAGGCATGGCTTGCATGTTGCTTAGATACTTTTCCTGTTGTATGCCCAGATTCATAGTCTATTTGGACAAAGCATGATCCAGAAGAGCAGCTGGATCACGTAATTTGGCTTCTCAGTGTGCAAGTTCTGGGGTCTAACAACATTCTCAGAGGAATATTTTTTTCCCATGGGGTGGGGTGGGAAATGTTCTTGTAATGTCACAATCATCATTACAGGTTAGAGCAACCATCACATGTGAATGGGATGCAACTTGTGCATGCTAAAGGGTTGTAACTCAATTAGTTGACAATTAAATCCAAAACGCAGTCCTCTTCGGACATATTTGGAATGGAATGGAATTGTAGCCGTCTGGAATAATTTATGGATACTGCATGTTTACCTTGTTGTTGGGATGTTTACTGTATGAATATATTGGTTTAGTTTAATAGCGGGCAGTAAGGAAACCCAAGCGGGCATGGAAATAATGGCTCACAATAAGCAATCCCTGAAGCAAACACTTGAGGATTGTTAAGAGACAATGCCCAAATGTTAAGGTTTAAAGATTTTACTTTCTCTGGAGCCAAACTGCAAAACTAGTTTTGGCTGGAAGGGGTAAAGCCCAGGAATGCAGCAGAAGAAAAGAATGTTGACAGTTTAAAAAGGATCTCTCTCAAGTGAGGGAGGAGTTGTTTGGGGTAGCCAGCCAGAAACACAGGCACCTGGTTCCGGGGTCTGAAGAACTCACCATTCACAATAGATTAAGGAGGAGAAGTAAGGTCATGCTTGTGCAAACGCCCAGCACGCCAAGATTTATGAGCAGTACAGACAAGGCTGTACTGCAGAAATTCCTCATCATCTAGGTTTCTGACTAATCCTATCAACTTCATGACCCTTCTCTACTCACTGAACTGAAACTAATGTTTTGTGAAACTGACATACAGTACAATTTTTGCTTGGTAATGAAATGAACCAACTTCACAATCTCAAAACATGCTGTTAATCTGTCAATAAAAAGTACTACATTTCCATATACAATCCCAGATAAGTATGAGTCGCATCATATTTCTGTGCTTCCCAAGGTAATTGGGAAGAAAAAAGTCTTGTTACACTACTTAAATAGTAACATAAGTGTGTTTCATATTTATGACGTAAAAAACAATATCCTGAACTAAAACTCAGAGGCCAAAAGCCCCAAGTAGATAAATAGGTGTTTATCAGCATGGTCTATTAGTCCTGGTTAGGGGTATTAATAAGTTATCATGCTGCAATGTAGTCCCATCCTTTTACCTCTGGACTTTGATTAATATAAATCCCTCTATTCTGATTGGCTACAGCCTCTATACTTCCCCATTCATAAACTTTTGAGTCTTCTTCCCTTCTGTTCTTCTCATTTCACCTAACCTTCTGATACCTTTTTCCTTTGAAGAAGGCTTAGCTCCTCTTCAACTATTAAGAACAATTTCTTTTTAAAGTAAAATGAGAGAGAAAGGTGGAAAAGTCTAGGGGCTTGTCTACTCTGGGAATTTTTGTACTATTGCAACCCTCTATAGATATAGGTTTACTATATGGGTGTAAAAAAATGACTTTTGCCAGCACAGCTTAACCCCAGATTGACACCTGCATAAATCATCCTGGTGAAAGTCACCTATCTTTTTGAAATATACCAATATTAGGGAGTTACACTAGTGCAACTACATCAGTGGAAAAATCCCAAGTGTAGACAAGCCCTAATACTACATGGTTTAGAGAAGAGATGAATAAGAGGAGCCATGAAAGAGCTGCATAAAGCAATGAATGGTATAGAGAAGGCTGTTCTGGTCCTCCTAGTTACCTTTTCTCTTAATACAAAGTAACATCCAATGAAATTAAAAGGCAACACATTTAAAAACTGATGGAAGGAAATGTTTAGTCACACAAATAAAAATTATCCAGTGGAACTCATGACCACAAGATATTATTGAGGGAAAGAGTTTAGCAGGATTTTAAAAATATCAGAAAGTTATGTGAATAGTAAGAAAATTCACTGTTACACTACATTTGTAAAGAAAACAAACCTTCCTATTTAAAGAATACATGCCAATAACTAAATGGTGGTGAAGAAAATTTCTATGTATGGGTCATTTAATAATTGTCCATTATTAGATTTCTTACACCTTTCTCCAAAGAATCTGTTTTTGGCCAATGTCATAAATCACTGGACTATATGTATCATAAATGTGAGTATTATATTCTCATTGTATTTAATTTCTAGAGTTACCTGCAGCGACAGGATTGATAGGCGTGTCAGAAATTTACGTGCCCTTGCAACTTGTGGGCAAATAGATGGGTAGCATGAAGGCATTAGTCATTGAAAGCTGAGGGTTTTGCATAATTGCTATTTGGTCATTGAGAAATAACTATGGATTGATTATGCAAATTATGCTATTTTGAATGGTTAATAATAGCCCTCTAGTCTAGTCTAGTAATAGAATCTGCACTTTGAAGGAGAAATAACCATAATATGCAAATTAGACACACTTAGCCAATCAATGTGCAAGAAACTGCATATGTGAGATATAATGTAAAATTGTGTGCTAATAAGAATATCTAATTGACTGAGACAATTCCATTTTACTATAATTTATACTATTCTGTACTTTCATTGTGGTAAATTCTCCAAGGTTGTCACAAAATGGAAAATCTTTTAAGGACAATCTTTGAATGAATCAACAATAAAATCTGTCATTACTGAACATTCAATTTACATAAAGAGAAGTGATTTAAATTCCTCACTTCAATTTGTAGCTGTATGGAGAGAAAGTTTATCATCATATTAATGTTCCAACTGCAAAGTTGATTCTGTTTAGGTCCACATATGTACTAGGTTTCTATCCCTCTTTTTCTGATTAAGTGTATAGCATAAAATATTGGAGTTTGATTTTCAAAAATGTTTCAAATGCGTGAAGAAAAAATTGGACTAATGAAGTCTATCCTTTCACAAGGTTAATAGAATGGACAGAGTCCATTAATTTCACCCAAAGCCAAGGATCTCCTTTCCTTGCTGATGAGATGTGGTCTTTATCGAGGTCTCCTACCTGCCAGCTGTGATAAGTTAATCTCACATTATTATTTTTTTCACAGAACAGAACTCTTGGCCAATCTCTCTGGCCACAGCCCTATAAATAAAGATTGACGTGGAAGCACCTTGTGGCATGGTACAGTACCTGCTTGCAATCAACACAAAAACTAACTCAAAACACAAATTTCAAATCCCCAGAATATTTAGAAATGACTGGCTCTTAGTAAAATAAACAATGGACTGGAAACTTGGCATGTTGTGATATATTCATTTGGACTGCCCCTCTCATTTGTATATCCAGGCCTATTCATGAGCTATTTAACAAAGTGGCTACTATTCAGCATTCCCTGAACAATACCAGCTGCTAACATCCCCACCCTTCTAATCATGGGCTCAATTATGCTTTTTATCAATAAAATTAGGAACCCATCTTACAGATAACAGGAGAGATGGATTCAACAATTCAACAGACCAGGGAAACTAAAATAAATAATGTAATATTTACATATTTCCAATGCTATACCAAACATATTACTATATCAGGTATGATAGATTATTTAAAATTTGTTGCAGAAACATTTTCTTAATATCTATTTTATGCATGCTAAAGTATTGAGATGTTAAAGTCTGATATGGTGCCCCACAAAATTAGAAGAATGAAAAGTTCTTAGTTCATTTTTGGGGATTTATTTCAACATTTTGAATATTGTGGCAAACTTTTTATTGCTATTCAGCAATGGAAAGAGAGAGGTTAAACTATATCAGATACCTGGATACTTAAAATGAAAATGTGTTTTGATCTTAATTTCTCTCTCAGAAAAGGTAAAAATCAAATTAATATGGTTTAAATAGTCATGAGTTTTCAATAAGACTAATGACTTTTTATTATTGGACTTCGCAGGTGTAGTTTGACGGATTCTAAATTTGTTTACACAGCAGTAGCACATAATAGGCAATAAAATAAATGAGAATTTAAGTCTATTACATACTATCGAAGCCTGTTCATTTGGAAACATGACATCAGTGTGCATTTATATAATGCCTTTCATCCCAAAGAATCCCAAAGCACTCTACAAATCACGCATGCAGGAATTACTTCACTCATCACCCTGCAAACACCTGTTGGATGAAAAGCATTAGCTGTTTCACAGTGGAGAGGAAGGCTACAAAACAGCTCAGGACCAGAAGTGAAGAAGAAGAATATCGCCAACTGCAACTGCAGGGGGAATTCAGACACTGTGGACAAACTGTAAGCATCGAAACTGGAGTATATCCAGAACATTTCTCCTAGTGTGAAAAGTGACATGAGATCCTTAAGGACCACAAGTGGTTAGGACCTTGATTTTATGTCATTCAAAAAATGAAGCTCCTCTATGGCACAGTACTCTCCATTACTATAGTGGGAATTAGCTTAGAAGGAAAAGCATGGTTTTGCATGAATCTGGAGTCCTCCTCCTGAAGCACCTGGGTTTTCCTTAGGTGCTTCTCAATGAAATACTGACCAGGCCTGACTAGGGTTGCTAACTTTCTAATTGCACAAAATCAAACACCCTAGCCCAGTCCTGCCACTTCTCTGAGGCCTCTCCCCTACTCTACTTGCGCTATATTGATGACATCTTCATCATCTGGACCCATGGAAAAGAAGCCCTTGAGGAATTCCACCATGATTTCAACAATTTCCATCCCACCATCAACCTCAGCCTGGTCCAGTCCACACAAGAGATCCACTTCCTGGACACTACAGTGCTAATAAACAATGGTCACATAAACACCACCCTATACCGGAAACCTACTGACCGCTATTCCTACCTGCATGCCTCCAGCTTTCACCCTGACCACACCACACGATCCATCGTCTACAGCCAAGCTCTGCGATACAACCGCATTTGCTCCAACCCCTCAGACAGAGACAAACACCTACAAGATCTCTGTCAAGCTTTCTTACAACTACAATACCCACCTGCGGAAGTAAAGAAACAGATTGATAGAGCCAGAAGAGTTCCCAGAAGTTACCTACTACAGGACAGGCCTAACAAAGAAAATAACAGAACGCCACTAGCCGTCACCTTCAGCCCCCAACTAAAACCCCTCCAACGCATTATTAAGGATCTACAACCTATCCTAAAGGATGACCCAACACTCTCACAAATCTTGGGAGACAGGCCAGTCCTTGCCTACAGACAGCCCCGCAACCTGAAGCAAATACTCACCAACAACCACATACCACACAACAGAACCACTAACCCAGGAACTTATCCTTGCAACAAAGCCCGTTGCCAATTGTGCCCACATATCTATTCAGGGGACACCATCACAGGGCCTAATAACATCAGCCACACTATCAGAGGCTCGTTCACCTGCACATCCACCAATGTGATTTATGCCATCATGTGCCAGCAATGCCCCTCTGCCATGTACATTGGTCAAACTGGACAGTCTCTACGTAAAAGAATAAATGGACACAAATCAGATGTCAAGAATTATAACATTCATAAACCAGTCGGAGAACAATTCAATCTCTCTGGTCACGCAATCACAGACATGAAGGTCGCTATCTTAAAACAAAAAAACTTCAAATCCAGACTCCAGCGAGAAACTGCTGAATTGGAATTCATTTGCAAATTGGATACTATTAATTTAGGCTTAAATAGAGACTGGGAGTGGCTAAGTCATTATGCAAGGTAGCCTATTTCCTCTTGTTTTTTCCTTCCCCCCCCCCCCCCCAGATGTTCTGGTTTAACTTGGATTTAAACTTGGAGAGTGGTCAGTTTGGACGAGCTATTACCAGCAGGAGAGTGAGTTTGTGTGTGTGGTTTTTGGAGGGGGGTGAGGGGGTGAGAAAACCTGGATTTGTGCTGGAAATGGCCCACCTTGATTATCATACACATTTTAAAGAGAGTGGTCACTTTGGATGGGCTATTACCAGCAGGAGAGTGAATTTGTGTGGGGGGGTGGAGGGTGAGAAAACCTGGATTTGTGCTGGAAATGGCCTAACCTGACGATTACTTTAGATAAGCTATTACCAGCAGGACAGTGGGGTGGGAGGAGGTATTGTTTCATATTCTCTGTGTATATATAAAGTCTGCTGCAGTTTCCACGGTATGTATCTGATGAAGTGAGCTGTAGCTCACGAAAGCTCATGCTCAAATAAATTGGTTAGTCTCTAAGGTGCCACAAGTACTCCTTTTCTTTTTGCGAATACAGACTAACACGGCTGTTACTCTGAAAACTGTGTGCATAAATGCAGGTGGAGGAGGGAGGGAATAAGAGCAGGCTGTTGATAGCTTCAACTTGCATCTGTAGTGTTCCATGTGTGGCACTCACAAGCTGATGCAGGACTCCTGTTTCATAATTGCCTTTCAGTCTGGTCTGCTGTTCCCTCAACCACATTAGCAATGCCTACCAGACTCCACTCTGAAGTGGCCCCCACCAGCTCAGCGAATCTACCCTGTTAAGACTCTGGACTATCTGACTCACATCTCCACATTATTCTGTGTTCCCCATACAATTAGATCCTAATCTCCCCCACAAAACCATTCTGTAAGTATCCCTATCCCTTCCACTTCTGCATCCACTTGACTATTCCCCACCCACACCACCACTATGCACAGAGAACTCCAGGTCAGATTTGGCCCTTCTCCCTCAGCACCTGTTAGAGAAAACTCTGCATTCCATTTATCACATGCGCTGCTCTCCTGGCCAAGATTATTCAGGGATCCTGGCTCAAAGCAGCAATTTGTCCTTCAAAATTAATGTTGAGTTATAACTTGAAATGTAAGTTTTCATATTATGTCCCATCATTAGAGAAATGCTTCAGAAGTAAGGCGTATCAGTAACTGTTGACCTCAGGTAAGAAATGTTTTGTATAATCTAGACATCTTGCACATTAGTCAAATAATAACTGTATTATATCTATATCAACCTATGTAATCTATTTTGTATCCAAGAAACCTCTCTATAAAGGAGACTTATGTTGGAGCTTGATACTGCTGGATAGAAAACTTGCCAAATTAGATCCACTAATTAAATCATTTAAACATCAAAATCCAGTATTAGAATTCATTTCTTTATAAAGTTCTCCTATGTTTACTCACTACACCAAATTAGCATTCGTGCGTGCAAATCCACAACCTGGTTTCTCTCAGTAGCCTTAATAAGCACAAAAACAAACTCATACGAGAAAAGACTTTCTGTATTTTCCATTTTCAAAATGCACTTGCAAAGGTTACTTAAGAAAGATTCAGGCTGAAGGCCTAGATGGAGAATATAGAACTAATAAAGAACTAAACTTGGAGTTAAGGCAACTTGTTATTTGACTATTTCCACTTCGAACATAGCAGTCCCCACTGCTTATAAGGAACTCAAATTAAAAATGCTGCCACGTACTATGGCGTTTGTTATGTGGTTCCACAAGTATTATGATCCTGCGTATGTCAGATGGTATTTATGAAATGGCAATAGTATAAGAACTAATCCTTTGTTCTCTACAATATTTTGGTTGGTGAACATATTATACTCAAAACAATGTTGAAGCAAAGGTGGAGATACATGGTTAGAACAACTCACAATGGATGGCATAACAGCTAGAGCAAGGAAAGATGACAATAATGGTCAAATACATCTTTCCCAATCTCCTCTAAAGAAGGTAAACATCACATAGAAACAGCTGATAGCTATTCCAACAATGACTAAGAAAATCAGCTGGTGATAGATTGCCTATGGAAGCCGTACATAACATGTCACTGTGATCACTAAAAAACATTATTAAAACACTAAAGAGAAATATATAAAGCAATTTGACCATCTGGGCTTTTAATTTAGGGATACTGAGTTAGCAATTTTGATTAGGCCATCTTAATAATATGACTTTTTAATTGTTTCTGAAACTTAAAGTCTAAGTTATCTACCAACAGATGTTTTCATATTTAGAGAAATGTTGTGAACCATTTGCATGTGCCTTTCTTTCCTAGGACTGAGTCTGTATTAGCCTGATTGTCAGACATGCTGAGTATTCTGGACTCTAATTATAAACAATGGAAACTCAGTTACATTACTTTTTCATTTTACACTCACCTAGGGTTCATGATAAGACGACGGAAGAAGTAAGTCCAGGTGATGTAATCCATCGCATCCTGCTTGGAAGTAATAGTTCCAGCAGCAATTTCAGCATTCAAGTGATCAGAGAGCACTTCCAACAAACTAAAGGACATGATGGAAAAAGGCATCAGTTAACTTTATAAAAATTGTATTTTGTGGAGTTGTACATAACCAACACACACAGCCCTTGTCTATAAAAAACAAAAATACCTTTTTAAAAAGAGTTTAACATTTTTAATCTAAAAATATTTTTTCCCATAGGGGTGGGGTGGGAAATGCTCTTGTAATGTCACAATCATCATTACAGGTTAGAGCAACCATCTCATGCGAATGGGATGCAACTTGTGCATCCCAAAGGGCTGTAACTCAAATAGTTGCCAATTAAATCCAAAACGCAGTACTCTTCGGACATGTTTGGAATGGGATGGAATTGTAGCCGTCTGGAATAATTTATGGATACTGCATGTTTACCTTGTTGTTGGGATGTTTACTGTATGAATATATTGGTTTAGTTTAATAGCAGGCAGTAAGGAAACCCAAGTGGGCATGGAAATAATGGCTCAAGATAAGCAATCCCTGAAGCAAACACTTGAGGATTGTTAAGAGACAATGCCCAAATGTTAAGGTTTGAAGATTTTACTTTCTCTGGAGCCAAACTGCAAAACTAGTTTTGGCTGGAAGGGGTAAAGCCCAGGAATTTAGCAGAAGAAAAGAGTGTTCACAGTTTAAAAAGGATCTCTCTCTCTCTTAAGTGAAGGAGGAGTTGTTTGGGGTAGCCAGCCAGAAACACAGGCACCTGGTTCCGGGGTCTGAAGAAGTTAGGCCTGCCTAGATTACCATCGGGGGATAATAAACCTTTAGGTGAGAGATGTTTGTAATCTGTTTATTGCTTTAAAATTCTTTTCCTCTAAATATTTTGTTCCTACTGTTAAAATAAACAATACTTTGGTTTTATAAAGGCTGTTTTGTAACTGTACATCACTGACTATAGACTCCCAAAGGGAAGAACCACAGATGTCTGAACTCAGTTGGACCTGCTGGATAAACATGGTTGATACCCAGTGTATGTCTACACTGCACACTAAGCCCAAGCTCTCACTCCGGTTGAGCCCAAGTCCCCCTTCTGTACACACATAAAGATCAGTCTGAATTAGGTCAGCAAGAACTCAGGCCCAGATCCTAGGACCCTGCTAAGGAGACAGATAAGAGCCAGAGTCCTGCTGTCACTTGGGCTTAAGCCCTGTTATTTTGCATGTGGATGCAGGTCAAGCTGCAGCCCCGAGTCAGAAGGTCTGCATAGTGCTGTATGGACATGTTAGCAAAACTGTGAAACCCAGGTCCAGCAACTGTAAATCCAAGTGTACAGTGCAGTATGGATGCTCAATCATGGGTTTGGGAACACCAAATCCACATGCCGGAATTCAACAGGCCCAGGTTTACAATGCAGCGTAGACACTCCTATGGACTATTGTAGGAAAAGGCCCGATCTAAGATAGGGAAAGCTGGCTTGCAATTCCACCTTGGGAGAGGTAAAGACATGAGGCCTGACACCTGAGGAGGAGTGCTCAGAGAGACCAGGCAGGGGACAAAAGTGCAGCTATTCCTGTAATCATGACATGGAAATATCAATTTATTTTTAAAATGTTTACTGAAAATGTAATGGTAAATGCAACCAAAAGGGAATAACATATAAGGTTAATAAATCTTGTTTTTGGTATAGAGAAGGAGGGAAGGAGTTCCAAAGCTAAGGAAGCTTCAGGAAAAAAAACAACAACATGCCAATGGCAACCTCTCTTTTAAACCAGAGAGCCTCTTACTCAAAAGCCTTTGATGATCATTACCAGAGACCAAGATGTGTCTCAACTAATCAGAGATTTATAAGATTAAGGTCAACATCTAAGTCTCTGTCTGGAAATTTATCAGCATATTATCTGTTTATATTAAATAGCACCATGAAGAACATTTATAATATTTCAATGAAAAAATTAGGATCATCATTTGTGTATTTGATTAAGAGAATGTTTCTATTTTTAGAGATACTACTTGGGAATCACGCAGAAAGGCTTCCTCATTTATTGCCAAAATCATATGGTCTGGGTAAAAAATTTGCATTTTAATACCCTTTTTGTCTAGAATTATATCATACTGAACATTTCCTTCAGTTTTTTTTTTTGTTTCTACTGATATACTTTTCTATGCATTTTTCCTAGTGTGCCAAACACTGAGCATAAGTATTTGAAACAAAGCACATCTGAGGGTAATGTTTGATTGATTAAAGGTTTATAAACCCTAGCTGTTTCTTAAGAAAAAAAGGGTACATGATTGTCTGTGATAGAGGGGATTATACTAGCTACCATTATATTTACTTACATTGAATTGACTAACAAATGATAGCTCATGGATTAACTAGTGAGGTTTGGAGAGAATCCAAAATATTGCTTTGTTTTCCTATTTTTCAAAAATCTTGTAGCTCCCACTTTGAAAGAAGTATTAGCAATTGTTTACAAGATACATTTCCCTTTGAGCTTGATGTCTCTGTATCTTTTAACAGGTCTAGAATGGTATGAAAATGCCATGTGAAAAGTATTAAGCTTTATCTGATTTTTCTTCCTACTAAACACTTTTGTGACCATATTTTCTGTTGGAGTTGTCGAGAGCATAAATTATTATTCTACATTCTCTTTCAAAACAGCCTCTCCCTCATGTGAGAAAGCACTCAGAAGCAGAGTAACATTGATCTAGGGATGCACTAAACACTTGGAAGGACTACTGTCTTTAGAGTCCCAATATTTTGATGCATCTATGTCCCATTTCATCTACTTCACAACTGCTGTATGCACTTTTATCTGTTTTTTTTCCCCTGTCAAACTTCACCTTGATTCAACTGGAAAAGGTTCATAAAGAAACTTTTTGTAGAAGTCTTTCTTAATATCATGGACTAAAATCACAGCTTTGCCTTGGTCATCAAACTGTGGTCTACCAGCACGTCCCATCATCTGAAGTACATCTACAAAACAGATAATAAATACATTTATTTCAATATAATTTACAGTATAGGATATATTGTTTCTCTATAACCCATTTACCCATCCTTGTTTGTTACTCCCACTGGCTAAATCTTGACTAAAATCATATTGAAAATTCTTTGTGGCAGGGACCAACCACAATGGAAATCTTACTGAGGCCTCAAATACAAATAATAATTACACATGAAAAACTATGGTAACGAATGTTATTTGGGTTGCAAAGACAAGCACTTCAAAGTTACAAAATGCTAGATTTACGGTGCCTGTGCAATAGTAATTTGGCCTGCTTGTGTATCCAACCTGTGCACTGACTGAGGTAGAGGTCCTGGGGGAAAAAACAGTTATGTGTTTATGTAATTAAAGACCATAATGAATTTGCACAAGAGGGCTCATTTAAGGACTCACAGGCATCCACAGATTTAGCAGCTCCTAATTTTCCAGCATTTGACATTGCAAATGACTTTGCAAATGCTCCCACAGTATTCTTGCCAGCAAGTTAAAGAAGTATGAGCTGGATGAATGGACTATAAGATGGACAAAAAGCTGGCTACATTGTCAGGCTCAAAGCGTAGTGATCAATGGCTCCATGTCTAGCTGGCAGCTGGTATCAAGCGGAGTGCCCCAAGGGTCGGTCCTGGGGCTGGTTTTGTTCAATATCTTCATTAATGATCTGGAGGATGGCATGGATTGCAACCTCTGCAAGTTTGCAGATGACACTAAACTGGAAGGAGTGGGATGACACTAAACTGGAAGGAGTAGGATACAGAGGGACCTAGACAAATTAGAGGATTGGGCCAAAAGAAATCCGAGGCGGTTCAACAAGGACAAGTGCAGAGTCCTGCATTTAGGATGGAAGAATCCCATGCACTGCTGCAGACTAGGGACCAAGCGGCTAGGCAGCAGTTCTGCAGAAAAGGACCTAGCAGTTTCAGTGGAGGAGAAGCTGGATATGGGTTAACAGTCTGCCGTTGTTGCCAAGACGGCTCACGGCATTTTGGGCTGTAAAGTAGGGGCATTGCCAGCATATCGAGGGACGTGATCGTTCCCCTCTATTCGACAATGGTGAGGGCTCATCTGGAGTACCGTGTCCAGTTTTGGGCCCCACACAACAAGAAGGATGTGGAAAAATTGGAAAGAGTCCTGCAGACGGCAATAAAAATGCTTAGGGGGCTGGAGCACATGACTTATGAAGAGAGGCTGAGGGAATTGGGACTGTTTAGTCTGTGGAAGAGAAGAATGAGGGGGGATTTGATTGCTGCTTTCAACTACCTGAAAGGGGGTCCAAAGAGGATGGCGCTAGACTGTTCTCAGTGGTACCAGATGACAGAACAAGGAGTAACGGTCTCAAGTTGCAGTGGAGGAGGTTTACGTTGGCTATTAGGAAAAACGTTTTCACTGGGAGGATGGTGAAGCACTGGAATGGGTTACCTAGGGAGGTGGTGGATTCTCCTTCCTTAATGACAGGTTTCAGAGTAGCAGCCATGTTAGCCTGTATTCACAAAAAGAAAAGGAGTACTAGTGGCACCTTAGAGACTAACCAATTTATAAGAGCATAAGCTTTCATGAGCTACAGCTCACTTCATCAGATGCGTAACCAATTTATTTGAGCATAAGCTTTCGTGAGCTACAGCTCATTTCATTGGATGCATCCGATGAAGTGAGCTGTAGCTCACGAAAGCTTATGCTCAAATAAATTGGTTAGTCTCTAAGGTGCCACTAGTACTCCTTTTCTTTATCCTTCCTTAGAGGTTTTTAAGGTCAGGCTTGACAAATCCCTGGCTGGGATGATTTAGTTAGGGGCTTGACCCTGCTTTGAGCCGGGGGTTGGACTAGATGACCTCCTGAGGTCCCTTCCAACCCTGATATTCTATGAAATCTATGTTAACATTTTTTTAACGTAATTTCCCAGAGTTGTGGGAACAACTACAGACTTCTATCATTTGAGCTTCAGGACTAGCTACATTAGCATGCCAGAATAGGGGAATGTTACCACATACTGATCTAAAGGGTGCTCAGAGGAGCCTCCCACACATAGTGAAAAAGGATGGTCAGTGGCTAGGGTACTAGCCTGGGCCTTGGGACATCTGGGTTTAATTCCCTGCTCTGCTGCAGTCTCTCTGTGACACCCGGGCCACGTCACTTAGCTTCTCTGTGCCTCAGTTACCCATCTGTAAGACAGAGATAAAAGCACTTCCCGACCTCACAGGGGTGTTGTGACAGATTTATGTTACCAATCTGCCCGGGGCGTCAGGTGATTCGGTTGAGGCCGCAGGATTTTTAGGGAGGAGATGATGGAGCACACCACATAACTGAGTTTTAAAGCTTTATTGATAAAATAATAAAATAACAGAGTGCTGGGCGGGGGGGAGAGTGCTAGGCAGGTGGGGGGAGTGTCACTCAGAGGAAGGAAGAAAGCATTAGTGGCCCAAGCCTTAACCCACTTTCATACTCACACCCGCACTATTCAAGGCTGGTCAAGCCTGGGCGTAACATAAGAAGAAGAGGGGGAGGGGTGAACAGGAGTTTTTGTCCTGTGAGCACAGGATGTTTAGGGTCCACTGTTGATTTATAACTTGTTGTGGTTCTCGGGAGGGTTTTTAAGTCTTGGGTTCTCTCAGGGATGTACTTGTTTGGTGTCTTCCGTTTTTGGTGCTCTTTGTACTAGTCCAAAACCGGCTCGCTGTGGCCTCCTCGGCTTTCCCAAAACACACCGGCTCCAGAGACTTTGTTTTCCCTCCTGTTGGCCTTTATCCTTTTATTTATTTTTACTGTAATTTTTACAGCTCTGCTCCGCTTAGTTCTACTCTTTTTACGGCTGGCGGGGGGGGTTGGGTTAGATGTGAATGTAACTGCCATTTTCTTGTCGAGGCCATGACCTTGGACCGGGGCCAGCGTCTTATCTTCAGATGGCGCTAGCTGAGGTGTCGAGTTAACCTGTTCTTTGCTTTCTTTCCCTCCCTCTTCGGCCTTTCTGCAACCTGCAAAGGAACTTTTCACCCACACTCACACCTTTAACCCTTCCCAGAATATGTTGCAATGCCTACAACAGCGTTAGCAACATACAGTGCTGATTTACCTTCCCAGGGAACCCCCTGAGTGGGGGCCGTGGGCGTGTGACAGTGTTGTTTGGATAAACACATTAAAGATTGCGAAGCCCTATGATATTATGATAATGTATAGGGCCAGATAAGTACCTGGGTAGAGCTGTCTCTTCCCCTGCCAGGAGGTGGTAGCTCCTGCCTCTTGTGGGGTCCCCACAGAATAGATGGGGTGCTGGGGTGAAATACTAGGCATGGTGGGGGACATTATGGAAGAGAGCCTGATTTTGTTCTCTCTGTTGCTTCCCCCATCTCCCTAGGAGTGGAGGGTGCTCTTGCTCCACGCCCAAAGGTGGGAAGGGCGCTGTGACGGTGGATCCCTGGGTCTTACAGGGGAGCCCAGTTCAATGCTCACTCTCTCTGTGTCTTCATCCTGGAAGTTGGAGGAATATCTGACCTCATGCCGGGAAATAGAACACTGGGGGCATATGCTAGGTTGGGGCGGGGGGTGGGGGGTGCTTTCTGGCTTTCCCCCTCCCCATGCTCCGACTACAGCTGCTTGGTAGCTCCTCCTGTCTTCTTCTACCGCTGGTGAGTTGGTGCTGGCAAGCAGTGGGGTTTTTAGAACATTCAGTAGTTTTGTCAGGCTGCCAAAAATGTGGTGAGGAATGCAAGTGAGAGAAGGGACATTGTGATTTTTAACACTTTACAACTCAGCTAGATCTGAATGGAATTTCACAGGAAAAGAAAAGGCATCTTCTATCATCTGAGGCATTTCTCCCTGTGGACTATCAAAGAACTGCAAACAATAGAGATGTTGCTGTTTCTTAAAGAAAAGGTCACAAGAATCCTTCATACTGGAAAGTATTAGACAACCTAAATACAGGGGTCACAACTAGCTCCCCCTATGATAAGAATTCAAGCAGGTACAGTAACATTCAAATGAAAAGACTCAAATACGTCCTTAAAATCCACTTCTGTTGTGATGTCTATAAAACACACTGATGGATACAGGTTGGGCTGGTGCCCAGTTGTGACTGCTATGAGCACTAAGGTTACCAAATTATACAAACACACCTGTCTTTGTTGTTACCTTGTCCCCTACCCCACCCCACTCTCTATGTTTGTTTATCCATTTGTTTGGGTCTCCGTACTAGCTAAGATTGCGAGTTCTCAAGAGCAAACACTGATTTTATTTTATTGAGTTGTATTACATCACATCCAATAGAGCCATGAGCTTTGTTTGGGGCCTCTAGCTTTTACCTCGATATGAATAATATAAATGAAACCAGAAAATAATTTTCAAGCATGAATTACTGTTTACCTTTTCTATATTTTCTGTTCTGTAGTCTCTATGAGCTATATAAATGACAACAATAATCTTTACGCAGTTTGTTCATTGTTAAAGACTGATGTTCAACTATAAAAAGAAATAGATTCCCAATGGTATTTATGAATAGATGCCTACAAGGGAGAATGATGAAATATTTCCTGCTATTTGATAGTGCATTAAAATAGTGTACGATAGTGCATATGAAATTTACCAAAAGGCGTCAGGAAATGATTTTTGCCAATATCCACTGGAGAGCTAGCCAAACCCAACATTTTCTTTACTGACTATACACTGCCTGGACTGTTCTTAACTACTGGATTAAACTATTGAAATGTCAAAAGCAATCCAACTGGCTGAGTGAACGTCTTGTATCAGAGATTGGCCCACCTCATAACCTCTGATTTGTACTCTTTCCAGCCATGCTTAAATTCAGATGTGAACTTAGGCACTGCTATTATTTTCAAACTATGGACCTATGAGTAAGTAAAATTGGGGGACCTCATTCTGCTCTGAATTGTACACTAGGCACCAAATTAAGTCCTAGAATAGGCAGGTAACTTTAATGGAGATGAATCAGTTTATACCACATCTGAATTTGTGCCATGCTCCTATGAGATGTTAAACAGAAGTCAAACAGGCAATCCTAAGGGCAGAACTGAAAGCGAGACAGGGGGTTGGTCTACATTACAAAGTTTTCCTGGCGTAACTATAGCGGCTGGCTAGGAGCATGGACTCAGCGGACAGAGCTGCTGGTGTAGATGCAACTATGCAGACATAAGAGTGCTTTTGTCAGCATAACTAATGTCATTGATGGACGTGGTATTGCTATGCTGGTAGAAAAAACCTCCTTCTGATAGAATATGTTCAATCTCCTTAGGGGGCTCTGCTGGCAAAGCTATGCCAGCAAAGGCTCTGTGGATATGTCTACAATGAAAAGAAAAAACACACTGCACCAAGTCTCAAAGCAAAGATCAACCAAATTGGGCTCATGGGGCTAAAAATAGTAGTGCAGACGTTCAGGCTTGTGTGGGAGCCCATGCTCTGAAACCCAGCAAGGGAGGAGGTTCATAGACTCCAGGCTCCAATCCGATTCCAAACATCTACACTGTTATTTTTAGCCCTGCAGCCTAAGTCCCGTGAGCCCGAGTCAATTAACCTGGGCTCTGAGACTTGGTCATGCAGATTCTTCTTTGTAGTGTAGACAAACCCTGTATCGCAGACAAGACCAGGGACATATGATAATTTGTGTTAAGTGCAAAGAACACACTGCTCATCACACTGCTCATCAATCCCTTTCCCCACAATTCACAAATACCCAGAACACTATTTTATAGAAAGTTAAAACAGCAACAAAAAATACCTTTTCAAACCAGACCACATGAAAGCATTATTAGATCTTTTTAAAACTAGCCTTTTCCCATACCATAATTTTCTGTGAAATTACAGACAGGAAAATTAAATCTATCAAAAAAGGGGGAAAATGCTACTGGTACAGAATGTGGCATTTCCCTTGAAAGCTCATTCAAGAATCAACAGACCCACAATACCCAAAGCCTATTCGAGAATCCACTCACAATAAACTTAAGTGTGCAGCTATACTCTGAAAGGCAAGTCTATAAAAAAAGCATAATGGGGCTCTGTGTTTATTGTGCCTCACTGATTCCATATTGATTTTGTTTAATTTATTTATTTACTTAAAAAAAAGGGTTTTCTAACTTCCAGTCCTTCAGACTCAGCTAGGGATCCGAAAGACAAATTGGGTTCTTTCTTGCTCATTCTTCACAACTAGTATTAAAGAGAGGTATCACTATTCTTACAGCTGAGGAGGGCTAGATATGTTCTTATCCGTTAGACTGTTAGTACTTTTGTTAGAGCAGCCAAAGAATGATACAAAGGACTCTCAAAAGTGTTAAGCATGCTGCTATAGCTGTACTCCCAGGTCATGCCAGAACTCAGAAGCAAGAGACTTGGCCTGGAAATTGATCCAAAGTTTCCTGCATAAGAGTGTAGAGCATTAACACTAAATTAAGCTCTATGATGGACTAGTTGGATGGGCATCCTCTATAATGTATTGAGTTCCAACTGTCTTCTATCAAAGTGACACTGCTTGGTTAAAAGAAACCAATCTCCACCTATGTTACAAATAACATTTAGATTATTCCCAGGAATACATTTTTCTGGCCAAGCTTCAGATAGTTTAAAATCAAACTATCTTTCTTTAGTATAACAGATAAAATGGACTAGGAAACCTGTAATAATTTTAGCTAGTCCTGGCTCTCCAAGCTTAGCACCATTCAAATTAATGTTCTCCCTTGTCTGAACTTTTCAAAGTTGTTCCTGTCTTACTTCTCTGGAGCTTTCTAAAATGGTTGCAATACAGTTTATTTAGCTTTCACTATTTATGCTTTTGTTTACTTTTTAGCTTCACTGAGTTTGGCCAATAAAATTATATTAGTTTGTTTATAGTCAAGATTAGTCAATTGGAATTTCAGATTCTCATGCATTAAGAGTGCTGCAATGTTTCGACCGCAAACACTGCAGAGGAATGCATAGTTGTTTAAAAACCTTTTTCGAGTGGATATTAACAAAATAAACTCATGGAAGCAATTTACTTTTCACATTTTTTTTAAGAACATATCTTATATAATTTATTTGCAGGCCAAATTTGATTTTACAGTGTTCCTTTAAAGTGTACTGTACATGTTAAAACTGTCCTTTGCTTTTAGTTTTTTTTTTTTAAAATGGCCTCTTAGGAGGATACCAACTCAGTAGTTTTGCAAGAGAAAGGTTTCCACAAAAGGAAAAACGAATATATGAAAAACCTTTAACAAGTTCTCTCATGAGTCACAGTTATACAACAAAAACACAACGAATAATCTATCCCAACATGTGTCCATTATAGATTTTTATAGGTTCAGTTCCTAAAACTATAAATTATTCAAGTTCATATTTGCATATGCTTGAAATGCATTTCAGCAACTAAGAATCTGTATGATTAACGTGAATACCTGTAATGGGATAATCCACATAACGCCTTGTTTTTCCATCATAAAATTCTGTTCCCTTAACAATTACTAAATGAGCTGGAAAATTTACACCCCAGGCTAATGTGCTTGTGGCAATAAGAACCTAAAACAGAAAGAAAGATTAATGTAACAAAGACACAACTTTTAAAATTGCATATAAATCTCATTTTGGTATTATTAAAAACACAAATTTACCTGAATTTTGCAATTCACAAATAGTTCTTCCACAGTTTTTCTGTCTCTTTCATGTAGGCCAGCATGGTGCATGCCTATTCCAAATGCAAGAGTCAGCTTCAGATTAGAATCTCTTACTGTCACTATAACATCATTCATCTGAAACATAGAGGATGGTTACGTGATTTAGAACAGTACTAAATATTCTTCTGAGAAGTTTTTAACATTTTAGCTTTCTTGTTATTGATAAATTACCTGTTTTCTATCAGCAACCACAATTTGCTATGCATTGTCTATATTCCCAGAGAGAATGCTGAAAGAATCCTGGTCTGTCTGGTATGTGCCCTGTCTGCCTGGCACAGTTTTCAATTATAAGTGCCAGTATCAGAAAGACAACCCTTTCAAGCCCTGTACTCAGGGGTGCTGCTTACTTCGTCTTTCAGAACTAATTATTTCAGAACGAATTATTATTATTATTCAGAACAAATTCAGAACATAATTATTAATTATGATGAAAATAAAACTGGGTCTAACTCAGATCCTAAGTAACCCACTTAGACATGCTCCCTCAACTCAATAAATTGTCATTTACACCATTTATTTCGCTATATTAGCCATTTTCAATGGTCAGTTTCCAATTCGTATGTTCCTATCCAGTCCAATTCAACTAATATTTCAAATGAGATTTTGTGATTTATGGTACCAAATCCTACAGTAAATCCAAGCACACTGCAGCTACTACTTTTCTTTTATTCAACGATTTTGCAATTTTAGCCAAAAAAAAAAATCGATCAGGTTTCTCTGGACAGATTTATTGTATACAAATTCACGCTGCTTACTGCTCACGATTCCATTAACCTCTAGGGCTAGATTGTGAACCCCTTACTTGCCTAGATGATTAATTAAATACATGAATGAGCCTACTTACTTCACTGGGATTACTCTTATGAGTAACAGCTCATCAATATAAGCACAGGCTTCACATTCTGGTCCAAAATGCTTATTGATTTGTCCCTAAATATTTGTTCCATTATTTTATTGCTAATGCTATTTATTGTTTCGTGTTGTTTTAATACAATTATAGCCAGTGGCTTTTAAACCTAGTCACTAGTCAATGGTTTCTTGATGCCACCATGAGTACCATCAACAATATTATACCACAGATTATTGTAACATTGTTAATTGTAAACACTAGATGACATAGTCACTTAGTGTCTATCTCTACAAACAAATAAAACAAAACAAAGGACAAGTGAAACAATACAATACAACATCTGGTGAATATATACATCATATTGAGAAAATTAATAAAAAAAACCTACATCATTTAAAATATTGTGGTGAAATTCTGACAATTGCAGCCGTCCATTAGTTATATTAATAATCACTGCTTCAAAGCCTTTCAAATGTTCTGTTTCTGATGCTCAGAACATTAATTTTTTTGAAAACTGTTTTCTGGGATTTAATCTTTATTATATTCTTAAGGCAAATAAAATGATTTGGATATCTAGCAAACACATATAATGTAGTTCCACAGACTCCTCCTAACGTGATAGAAAACACATCACTTTTAAAAAATAAGTTCTACAAAGGTCTGAGAATAAAAATACACTTTATAGAATATTGATATATTTGACCTACTTAGACAATCTAGTTTGGCCAGCACAGCAATGCATTTCAAATAATTTTAAAAGGAGTTTTAGTTGAAGTGTTAGTTACTTTAGCAATGATGGAAGTAATAGAGATTCCAATTTCCTAAAATATCATTAAAGTTTTGGCTCCTAGTACAATTATCTCATGATAACTATGTGCTTTGGACTGATTTATTTTCTTTTATTAATCGAATGACATTTATTTCTTAGTTAATATGAACATTATATTATGATACCAGGTTAACACAGAATCTGGGCATCTTTTTCTTCCATGAAGAACAGGGATTAAATTGGCTGATTATAATGTCTATACCAGAGGTCTCAAACACGCGGCCCGCCAAGCTCCCCATACCCCCTCCCCCGGCCCCCACACGCCCCTCTGCCTACCCCATGGCAGCTGGAACCATACCCTTGTGTCCCCAGTGGCGGGGGAAGAGGGCTCTGTGCGTTACTCTTGCTTCCAGGCACTGCCCCCAGCAGCTCCCATTGGCTGGGAATGGGGAACCGTGGCCAATGGGAGCTTCGGGGGAGGTATCTGTAGGAGCAGCAAGAGCAGCACACGGAGCAGTGTGCTCCCCCCAGCCCCCAGGGACGTGGTTCCGGCTGCTTCCTGGAGCAGAGTAGAGCAGCGAAGGGCCAGGGAATGAGTCTGCCCTGGCGCACGCCGCTGCCACCCCGGAGCCACTCTAGGTAAGTGGTGCTGGGCCGGAGCCCACCCCTGAACCCCTCCTGCACCCCGCACCCCAACTCCCTGTCCACCCCCTGCCACACCCCACACCCCTCCTGCACCCCAACTCCCTGCCCAGAGCCCCCACCACACCCTGAATGCCTCACCCTTCCTGCACCCCACACCCCAATTCCCTGCCCTGAGCCTCCTGCTGCACCCTGCGCACCTCCTGCATTCCCTGCCCTGAGCCCTCTGCTGCACCCTGCACCCCTCCTGCACCTCAAGTCCTTGCCCTGAGCCCCCGTCACACCCCACACCCCTCCTGCTCCTCCTGGGGGCAGGGAAGGGGCGGTGTTGGGGTGGGGACTTCGGGGAAGGGGAGGGAAGAGGCGGGGCAGGGCCTCATGGAAGGGGTGGGGGCGGGGACGGGGCAGCAAGGGTGGGGTGTCAGTGATGCAGCCCTCAGGGTCATTTGAGTTTGAGACCCCTGGTCTACACCCAATCAGAATATTTCTTCAGCAATAACAGTTTTACAATGTAGTTATTTTCAGCTGAGAACCTGTACTATTCCTGGTCATGTACTTCCCAGCATAAAATATCCCAAATTCACACTGCCGGGAATTTATTCAGAGTTGTTGTTCTTGCTTTTTGCAATCTGCGGTGGTTACTTTTTTCTTCTCCTGACTTGTATTACAGCAGCGTCCTGTGGTGATGTTACTCATACATGCAAAGCAGTGTAATTTACTGCAGAAAAACTAAAGAACCCTTATAGGAGAGCTGGCACATGCATTACTATCCTGTCATTCTAGCAGCAGAGAATCCTAGTCACTGCTAGCTGACCCCCTTACTTTTACATAAATCAATATAATAAACAAAACTATTTCTACCCATAGCACAATTCAGGGCTTAAAATTCTGATGACAATTTATTTTAAAGCATACTTTCCCTATGCCTATTTATTGCATAAGTATTAAATATCTCTACATAATAAGGTAAATATTACATTTAATAGTTTTTACTCAATCAGAAAAAATATACTAACACCAACATAACATACTGTAAGACGCATCAAAGTTTCCACATCATTCTACATGTTACTATATATTTTAATATATTTGAATATAAATGTAATCATCCTTCTTAAAGTTTAAAAAAGTAATACATATCTTTTTAAACTCTTGATATAGAAAAAAGAACATTCTAAATACAGAAACATGGCTATAAGGAAATGTAAATTTCATTGAAATTGGGGTATGTGTATATGTACACATATTAACATATGTTAATATTAAACTAATTTAGGGCTCAAACCTGCCCCAATTGAAGTCAAGGGGAATTTTTCTCTGGATTCCAATGAGAACAGAATTGGGCTCATGCTGGGTAACCTGGGCTAACTTGCATAGATTTCTGAAATATGAACAAAACCCCTCCCATTCTTCCCCATAATATCGCTTGATTAAGAAGCTAGCTGTTAATAAACACCTCTGAAATCTGAAGTGGAGTCTGTAATCATTGCAAAATATTAATTATCAAAAAAAAAAAAAAGAAAAAAAAAGGAAGATTATAAATGGCAGAAATAAACTTTTCTCGAGACATGCTAGATTTTTTTGAAACTAGTAAGTAGTCATTTTCTGTTCCTGCACATATGTAAACTGTTGAACCATTTACTTTAAGTTAATAGAACTGTTTTTTATATTTTAAAATTTATTATACTTAAAAAGCTTTTGTAGAAAGATAGGATTCCATTTAAGTAGATACATTACTCTGTGCCTGAAATACATTCCAGTCAGAGTATAATTCAGCAAGTTGATGACAATGCTGGCTCCAAAAGAAAGGAGGAGACCAGATTGGACAAGAATGAGCTAACAGATTGTGCAGCCCAATTCTGTCCCTTTGAGTGTGATATATTGTTTCAAGATGCTAAAACCCCATACTTTCTCAAAGCATATCTGTTGTGCTGGTTTTCCCATTTTCACAGAATCCTCATTATTAGTACTCTGTACACTTTTCAAAGCACGTCAGACTCAGACCATATGCCACTGAATAATGCTTATCAATTGTCTAAAATGCCCAATAAAAGAAAGATGTGCCAAACAAAAGAATCATGAAAGTTATGAAGTCTTTTACAAAAATAATTACATATTTCACATCTGCTACAGATGTTAAATGAAATAAAAAACATCTCCTTGTTATACCTAAATGTTAATTTTTTATGACACACTTTTGTGTCATAAAAACAACATCTTGTAGAAGGAAGTTAAACTTCAATAACGAAAAACATTTGGAGATCATTCTTGATAATTGCTAAAGACATACAATCAAGTTCCCTTATTATTATTTAGGACCAGGTATTCATATGTGATAGTATTCCAAAACAAAAATATGCTGTTCCCCCCCCCCCCAACCATGATTTGAGGGCTTCAATAACTCAGCCAGAGTTTAGGGGTCTGTCACAGGAGTGGGTGGATGAAGTTCTGGGGCCTGCAATGTGCAGGAGGTCAGACTAGATGATTATGATGGTCCCTTCTGACCTTAAAATCTATGAGAAGGCAATGGGTTTTTTGATTTAAGGGTGAGAGGTAGAAAAGCCAAATGTCCTTTTAGGTCTCCTATTTTTTTTCATATATATGTATACATATTGCCCCCCCCAATATACATACACATAATTTTCTCACACAGATGCCATATACATAACCATACAATTATCTCTCTCACACACAGTTTCTCTCTTTCTGAATTCAGAGGTCATTGTGGGCCTGATCAAATTCCCATTGAAATCAATAGGAGGAGTCTTTCTACTGACCTAAGTGGGAGTTGGATGTGGCCCTGTATGAATATTATTAAAGATCATAATTTACAGAAGGTATGTTTGTGTTTGGTAACTTAGTAGTATCCAAAGGTTTCATAATGAATAATCTTAACAAAATGCAAGACACTAAAATGATGAATATATTATGCGAAAATTATTGTGGTTGTAGTTCAAATGGTGTACATTGGTAGTTGATTTGTTTCCCCATTACGTTTAAATATGAGAAGAAATTCAAAAGTCTGGCAAGGGAGGGCCAGATTAAATCCTAGAAAGTATTAAATTCACTCTTTTTTGCTAGGTAAGCACTATCTAATTATATTGTAGCTCAATAATAATATGTAGCACTTTCTTAATTAGTTTTAATTTTCTATTTTGTCCTTAAGACAAAAAGCAATACAAACATGACAGAAAAGGAAAAGAAAAGAAGAGCTAACAAAATTAAGGGATACAAATTGGTTCTAATAATTTCTGCAGTATGGAAACAGCAGCACTGCTCCACTCCACAGCCACACATCCACAGAAGTGAGCACAATTTGGAAGAGGGGGAAAGGGTTGGTTCCTTCCCCATGCCTTCCCTCCATCCCCCAAGCAGTTACCTAATCCCACTTCCTCCTTGGGTCACAATCCATGGTGCCACCCAGTCCTAGTGCTGTATATGGTAAACTGGGACCTTGAGGTGGCAGCATCTCTTTTAAAATCTCAAAGGTGGGGTTGCTTCCTATGTAGTTAAAAGGAGTGAATGGGACATCAGCTTGAACAATTCACTCCTGGCTGACAGGTACAAAGCAGAGCTGTTAGCGAGGCAGTGTATCACCTCATGGCTATCCAAGGAGGGCAGAGTGAGAAGGAGGCTTTGATCTCCCAGTGGCCCATTCTGGACGCCCCCTCATCACCAGGAATTAAAATACCTAGCTCTCACACAGCGTATTGCAGCCATAGATCCAGAAAACAAATCTGTATTTTTCTCAGCCTCACAAAGATGAAGAACCCCCACCCCCGCACCTTCTCCATTCAAAAGAAGCTATGCCAGAGTGAGTGCAGCCAATTTCTGTGGACCCATTGTTAAGTATACAGAGGGGCACCAGCTGGTAACGGAGGTGAGGCTCTCACTGCTTCCTGTCTATGGAACAGGCACAGATTCTCAGTCTCCCTTGCATTCCAGGCAAGAGAGCCCTGCAACTGATCAGACTGGTGTGGAGCCAGTTTAAGCAGTCTTATGGGGTTTATTGACTGGCAAATGGAACCCAGTATTTAGCTCTGATGTATGAGCACCAATGACATCAGTAAACAAAACTAATCCAGGAGTTTTCTGAGAGTGCTCTTGTATTTTTTAAAGTAAATATTATACAAATAAGATTTTCTATCCAGCTGAAGACAAAAGAAAACCACTAAAGTCTAGGGTAAAGCTTGAAGATGTCAATTGTTTACATAAATGGGTAGTTTATATTTCCCCCACTTAATACTCTCCTGTTAAATCTCACAAGATACTTCACTTGCACCAACTGCAAATTCATTGAAAATAAAGCTATTAGATGGCAAGCAGCTACTACAGAAACAACAGTTTGGCAATGCATAAATAGGCTTGGTGGAATTCAATTTAAAAAAAAAAATTGGCAGAGAATATCAAGGTTTATTTTAAAGCATTTTCTCTATTTCGATCAATTTAAATTTTCACAGTTGTGCAAAATGATGTATCTAAAGCATTATTTACTTTATCAATTTAAGTTTTCACAGTAGTTGGAAATTAGGGCAGGTTATACAATAATTACTTAATGACAATAGACTTTGAGATTCAAAAAGTTAAAGCTTTACAATCATGAAAAGGCAAACTGTCAATATCACATGTCAAAATATACAAAGTAAATATTCTTGAATCAAACTGTAATAAGTTTTCATGCAGCATTTTTCTTACTTTGCCTATCTATAAATGTTGATTATTATTGATGAAAACTTTTTTTGGGCAGTTTGTGGGCGTGAAGCGAAATTGATATTTACCAACCATTACCAAAAAAACCCTAATCCTTCCAAGCCTATGTATAAACACAAAAAACTGACAGTCTTTCAGCCAGTGGACAACAATTTCTTTTTTTATGTAGTCTGTTCTTATAGATGGAATTATGAAAAACAGCTGAGTAAGGCTTAGTGTTTGCCAGCTCATCTGCCAGTTCTAGCTTTGTTTAATACTCAGAAAAAAGTTATGGCAGTTTGGATAGTATTTTGCCTAATTCCACTAATCTGGGTTTGCTTTCAGTCTAAATTTGAAGTTGTTAGAATTCTCAAGTAAAAAAACCTAAATCCACAAAAATGTTACAAGATGGATTTGTTTTGCTCTAAGCATTAGTTTTAGACTAACCCAGCATGTCTTTATACCAGACCAAAACTACAGATTAATCTTGCTCAATTTCAAAAAAATCTGTTGATCCAAATTTATAAAAAATAAATCACAATAGAGCTTGTTTGCATTTTTGCTCTCATTTAAGACCACCACCAATCTCAAGCCACTTTGCGAAACTTTCTTTGTAACATATAACACAACGTTTGCCTTCTGTGTTCTGGTGGTTAGATGTAAAAATATAGGGCAAGCCCACAGTCACTGACAATATTTATATACTTAAATTAAAAACAAAATATAGATAAATGACTATTCTGTGCTCCAAGCACCCACTGCATAAACTAAAATGCAAATAAATGTCCAACAGTGAATAGGAGGATAATACGCTAGACCCAAACTCTGCCAATCTCCCGTCCACCCCTTATTTAAAAGCCAAGGAGATGGGTTCAGAGCATGCAGAGAAATTTTGGCCCTGATAGGCCAGCGGGTCAGGAGCAAGTTTCAAAGTCAAAGATATTTAGATAATTCTCCAACTAGGTCCCTCTTGTTTATGAAAGATGATGTTTTAATTCAAGTGCCTTCAGTGACTCCAACTGCACTCAGAGGGAGTATATCAAGGTAATCGGATACAAACCATTTAGGGCCAATAACATGTTCTACTTGTGAGTGAATTTCGTCTTTGTTCTTCTTTCTCTTGTGTAAACTGCAGGTAATCTCACTGCTTCCTCAAAGAGCAGGAAGCTGGCACAAATAGTGCAGGAGCACTGAGCTAAGCCTTTTGTGTTGCTGTCTTGCTTACTGTCTTCTAGTGAAATGGAATTGTTATGCTGATCTAAACTAAAGTTAAGGTTGTAACACAAACCATACAAAAGTTGCAGTTCAGTGAGTTAATCATCAGGTGCAGAAAAGCAGGATCAAATGTAGATGTGTTTTAGATATTACTTTATTAGGAGGCAGTTAAGATTCCTATTTCCCATTATAACCAAGGAGTGAAATGTAGATGGCACCCGCTATCTCATAATTTCTGACCAGTACAGGCAGAACCAAATTATTCCCACATGCAGGAAATGACACTTTTCTGTCCAAATTACATTTTGAGCAACTGGTCAAGATTGGCAGAACTTGATTCCAGGGATTATGGCGTGAACTCTTATCTGATGGGGCTCTCTCATTAGTCATTTAAATTTACTGGATTAGCAAACCTGACCTTTTGGTAATTTTTGAAGTTGTTTTAGCCTAAACACAAAATAATAAGAAATAGATATTGTCTAAGTTATTAGTATTTGCCTGTGATTTATGTCTAGTTTGTTGCAAAGAATAGAAGCAGATACAATAGGGATTTGTAGATAACTATTTGGATGGAAATTTCCCAGCATCCAGGACAAACGGTAATTCAGGTAGTTACAATGGCCACATTGCTCCTTTCCAAAGGAAAAAAAAATACAATAAGAGAAGCCAGAGAACTAGGAAATCTTCTTATGGCTCTCATTGTTGAGTCTCCTGCTTAGTGCTCCTTTAAGGGCTAGGAGTTTGAGGTTGTACAGAGCTTCTGGATGGTGTGATCTCCTAACCCCATGAATCTCCAAGAACCATGAGAGGAGTACCCTATTGGTTTGTGGTGGCAGAAGCCATTCCACAAGAATGTCTGCCTCATTTATTCCCCCTATCCCTGTGCTGCCACAAGCAGAGTTCTGCTGTGGCTGATCAATGGTAACCATGGAGGTCTCGGGGTAAATTAAATACTGTTTTAAACAGCATGAATACCCATTTGAATGCCTGATTGGATATTTATGGGGTCAGCAGGGATGGTATAATGGAGAATGGTCAGTCGCCTGCTCTAACCTCTTCAGCTGTGCAGAGCTTCAACAACACGGATGTAGTACCACTGAAATGAGCCAGAATGATAGCTCTTTATTCCTCCTGGACAACAGGTACTGTGTGGGAAGTGCCAGTCCACAAGGTTCCCCAGCAAATGGCTGAATTAAATGGGTTTCAAAGTGAATACAGAGAGATCACCTGCATTCACAATCCTTGGCCTCACTGCAAAGACTGTTTTACACGGATGAAAATGCCAGTTCTGGTAGCTTTTCTGACATGGAGACAATTTTGTACAGAGCTGCTACCAGATACTAATAACTCTTTGTCACCATTAACATGGGCTGAATTTGAGTTGGTGACCTAGAAGTGTAATGCTTCATGTTTTGTTACCAATCCCTTACGGTAGTCAATTTCTCAACTGTTAAATCAGTATTAAATTATGATGGGTGAGGCTGATATAACATTCTATAAAGGTTGTCCAACACTCACCACTATAAGACCCTGTGTTCAGTTGCTTATAACTTTGCCAAACATTAAAAATATGGACTAAAATTTTCCATGTCAGGTGTTTGCCAAAGGCTGAAAATTTTTGGAATGTTTCAGCCAACAAAGTTCAGCCACCTCAAAGAATAATGTTATTAAAATATACTGTCTTTCCCATGCTAAAAAATTCTGGAGCCATTTTCCTCGAGACGCTCTAGCATTCCTGCAGTTTGGGCAGTGACCTGCAATTTGAAAGGGAAGGAGGGGCCTTTGTGTCAGGGTGGTGCCTTTCGCTGTTCCAGTGAAAATCTGTCCAGATTTGGATGTTATAAACCTTTGAAAAAAATCTCAGTTTGCACATGCTCAGTAGACTGTGAGTAAGTCTGCACTGCAAAAGCTGCACATGGGCTACCCCAGCTAGCTTGAATCCAGCTAGGGCAACAGCAGTGAAGACAGAGAAGTGCACGCAGTACAAGACTGACATAGACCCTAGGAACTATTTGGCTTGCTAGTCCACACTGAAGTCTGTGCTGCACTGTCTTCACTGCTGCTGTTATCCACACTAGCTAGATTCAGACTAGCTTGGGTAGTCTAGCCCATGCAGAGCTTTTGCTGAATAGAGACATGCTTTGAGTTCAGCAGGTATAATCTTCAAAGTTTTTGTCCTCACTGAGCATCCTCCACCCCTTCACAGCTCCTCGTGCTAAACAGACTGTGCATCTGTCATCACCACAGAGAAACTAACCATGTTCCCAGCTACACCGGGCCAGGGCGGACTCCTGGCACTGGAACTGAGAGGAGGGAGTCCGTCCTGTGCTATTAGTGACCTCCGCGGTGGCACCCAAGCAGCATGGCGGAAGAAGCCACCTGAGTCTGATACAAAGAGGACTAGAGGCAGACTGGGGAAAGGTAAAGAAGTAGCGTGGGACAAGAAGCCTAGGTGGAAGGGAGTGGTAGAAGACAGAAACTGTGACTTGGAATTTGGAGAGTGGGGGAGACTTGAACCAGTTGGGCAAAAAACTGGGACTGAGAGCTGAGGTGAGAGACAGGCACTGGGAGCCATACTGAGGGAATGGTGGGGAGGGAGAGTGACAGGGAGCCAGCTGGCAGGGGAAGGAACATTCAGATGAAGAGTTGGTGGTGGGAACTGGCTGGATAAGGACAGGGAACTGGCTGGATAAGGAAATTCAAACAAGAAGCCAAAGAGGGAGGGGAGACAGACTGTGTGAGGGGCCTGGGTCTGGGAGTCACTGGGGAAGGAAAATGGTATGTGTGGGGGACAACTGGTGGCTGGGAGAGGAGGGGACAGGCAGATTGGACAAGGAGACAGGAGGAGGGAATCAGGATTGGCTGGGCATGGAGATTGGGACTGGGGAACACTAGGACTGGTGAGGCAAAGAAACCAGGACTGGGATGAGAAGCCTTAGGAATGGAGACAGGATAGGCCAGGAGAGTGACACTGGGACAAGGAGTTGGGAGGAGGAGCACTGAGACTGCGACAGGTTGGTGGGATAAGACAGAAGAGGGTCAAGCTTGAATGGAACAAGCACAGGGGTCTGGGCCAACTAGAGCACACTCTTCTCCATAGTCTGGAATGGAAATCAGATACCTGAATCTCATCATTCCTCTGCTGTCAGCAAATATCTGTGAAACCCACTGGATCAGTGTATGTCTGATCCCTTCTAGTGCAGGTGCACAAAGAAGGTGTCAGCCTATTAGTGCTATCATTTACTCTGTTAGCTCAACTGGCAGAGGTCTGAGTGGTGTACCGAAAGGTTCCAATCCTGCGGATGATGCAGGTGTCCATATGATGTCATGTGATGAAATTTCTGTTTTTTAAAAACCAGAGAAACTACACACACAAAAATATTTAAAGAACATTCAGGTTGCTCGGTCAAGCGCCTTAAGTTGACCTCCCTAACTGTGCATCTGCATTATGATAGTTTTTCATTACATGATCACATACTATTCCTCAGGGGAATGAATCACGTCTATGTACTGAAGGAGGCAGTTGTCTATAGGACCCTGCCTCATTTGTTGTAAAAGTTGGCAGATGTGTAATGAATGAAGTAGGGAGGGGATTCAGGAAGAGAGAGAATTGTCTCAGGGCTAAGGCTGTTGAATGCTGCCCTGGAGAATGGGATTCGATCCCTGTCTCTGTCAAAGAGTTCCTATGTGATACTAGGTAAGTGACTTAAATAAAATTTTTCACAAGTGGCACAACTAATTGTATGTTCCTCATTTTCTGGGTGCCCACATTGAGACCCCGGGTCTGATTTGCAGAAATGCTGAGCACTCACAGATACAACTTAAGCCAATGGGAACTGTGCTTTGAATATAAAAAATACTATATAATGCTAAGTACCCTGAAAAATCAGGTCCTAGGCTCTCAAATTGGGCACTCAAAATTAATTTCTCTCTGCCTCAGTTCCCATTTGTAAAATGGAGATAATACCACTCCCTTGTTTCACACGTGTGTTGTGAAGATAAATTAAATTAATGTTTGCTTGTGAAGCACTTGGATACTATAGTGAGAAGTGCCATAGAAAAGCCCACGAGGAAATTAATAATTCTGCTTTCAGAACTGGATTTGAATAGTGTGTAGTAATTAAGGTGTGGGGCCATTTACTGAACAATGAGAATAAAACAAAATATTGAATGGCTACTCATTAACTGATCATCATCCATCCTGTGAACTGAATGAGGTAGGGGTCCAGTGGAACATGTAACTAAGGATAATAATTAAAATTAAAGATAATAATTAAGGCATTATGTAAATCACTATTTTATTTATTTATTTATTTATAGAAAATTCACAACAGCGTAAATGGCAAAATATTGAATTTCACAGAGTTTGCTTTGAATGAATTTCACGAGCATACTCAATTTCAAGGATGGAATTAAATTCATTTGTATGTACAATGCCTAGTACGATGTGGTCCTGATCTCAACTGTACTACTGCTACTACTAACATAAAATAAATAAAAATAAAAGAGCTTACATAAGCCCCTGATCCTGCAAAGATTTATGCATGTGCTTAACGCTGAAGTCAGTGGGATGCTCACATGCTTAAAATTAAGCATATGTGGAATTGTTTTCAAGATTTGGCCCTACCTGCCCCGCCCCCCCAAAAAAAAAATAGTCAAGGAAAACTACTGTGTTCTAGGTTTACTTTCTTTTCAAATTGATATTGAAAAATGAAATAAAAACACACAACTAAAACACATTATATTTATGTACCTCTCTTTCATCCATTTTCAGCCATTGCTTTGGATCATCCTCAGTAGCCAGGAAAGCAATCAACTCTAGGGCAGTGAGTCTAGTCTGACGTCTGGATGAAACAAACACAAGAACAGGCTTGGCTGGAGAATGGCTCCTAATAGCTGTCAGAAAAGAAAAAATTCAGAGCGAATCCATCCCTGCCGGATACCAGAATTTCCCAATTCAGCATATATTGCTAGCAATGGATGCATTGCAACTAAATGTGTTGAGGATTTAACTCCATCCTTCACTTACATTTTGTGCCTATGCACTGACAAAAGAAAAGGAGTACTTGTGGCACCTTAGAGACTAACCAATTTATTTGAGCATGAGCTTTCGTGAGCTACAGCTCACTTCATCGGATGCATACTGTGGAAACTGCAGAAGACATTATATACACAGAGACCATGAAACAATACCTCCTCCCACCCCACTCTCCTGCTGGTAATAGCTTATCTAAAGTGTTCATCAAGTTGGGCCATTTCCAGCACAAATCCAGGTTTTCTCACCCTCCGCCCCCCCCCCCACACAAACTCACTCTCCTGCTGGTAATAGCCCATCCAAAGTGACCACTCTCTTTAAAATGTGTATGATAATCAAGGTGGGCCATTTCCAGCACAAATCCAGGTTTTCTCACACACCCCCCCCCACACACACACAAACTCACTCTCCTGCTGGCAATAGCTCATCCAAACTGACCACTCTCCTTACAATGTGCATGATAATCAAGGTGGGCATGTAGGTAGGAAATTGTTGAAATCATGGTGGAATTCCTCAAGGGCTTCTTGCTATATTGATGACATCTTCATCATCTGGACCCATGGAAAAGAAGCCCTTGAGGAATTCCACCATGATTTCAACAATTTCCATCCCACCATCAACCTCAGCCTGGTCCTGTCCACACAAGAGATCCACTTCCTGGACACTACAGTGCTAATAAACAATGGTCACATAAACACCACCCTATACCGGAAACCTACTGACCACTATTCCTACCTACATGCCTCCAACTTTCACCCTGACCACACCACACGATCCATCGTCTACAGCCAAGCTCTGCGATACAACCGCATTTGCTCCAACCCCTCAGACAGAGACAAACACCTACAAGATGTCTATCAAGCATTCTTACAACTACAATACCCACCTGCGGAAGTGAAGAAACAGATTGATAGAGCCAGAAGAGTTCCCAGAAGTCACCTACTACAGGACAGGCCTAACAAAGAAAATAACAGAACGCCACTAGCCGTCACCTTCAGCCCCCAACTAAAACCCCTCCAACGCTTTATTAAGGATCTACAACCTATCCTGAAGGATGACCCAACACTCTCACAAATCTTGGGAGACAGGCCAGTCCTTGCCTACAGACAGCCCTCCAACCTGAAGCAAATACTCACCAACAACCACATACCCCACAACAAAACCACTAACCCAGGAACCTATCCTTGCAACAAAGCCCGTTGCCAACTGTGCCCACATATCTATTCGGGGGACACCATCAAAGGGCCTAATAACATCAGCCACACTATCAGAGGCTTGTTCACCTGCACATCCACCAATGTGATATATGCCATCATGTGCCAGCAATGCCCCTCTGCCATGTACATTGGTCAAACTGGACAATCTCTACGTAAAAGAATAAATGGACACAAATCAGATGTCAAGAATTATAACATTCATAAACCAGTCGGAGAACACTTCAATCTCTCTGGTCACGCAATCACAGACATGAAGGTCGCGATCTTACAACAAAAAAACTTCAAATCCAGACTCCAGCGAGAAACTGCTGAATTGGAATTCATTTGCAAATTGGATACTATTAATTTAGGCTTAAATAGAGACTGGGAGTGGCTAAGTCATTATGCAAGGTAGCCTATTTCAGCTTGTTTTTTTCTACCCCCTCCCTCCCGCCGATGTTCTGGTTAAACTTGGATTTATGCTGGAAATGGCCCACCTTGATTATCATGCACATTGTAAGGAGAGTGGTCAGTTTGGATGAGCTATTGCCAGCAGGAGAGTGAGTTTGTGTGTGTGTGTGGGGGTGTGTGTGAGAAAACCTGGATTTGTGCTGGAAATGGCCAACCTTGATTATCATACACATTTTAAAAAGGGTGGTCACTTTGGATGAGCTATTACCAGCAGGAGAGTGAGTTTGTGTGTGTGGTTTTTGGAGGGGGGTGAGGGGGTGAGAAAACCTGGATTTGTGCTGGAAATGGCCCACCTTGATTATCATACACATTTTAAAGAGAGTGGTCACTTTGGATGGGCTATTACCAGCAGGAGAGTGAGTTTGTGTGTGGGGGGGGCGGAGGGTGAGAAAACCTGGATTTGTGCTGGAAATGGCCCAACTTGATGAACACTTTAGATAAGCTATTACCAGCAGGAGAGTGGGGTGGGAGGAGGTATTGTTTCATGGTCTCTGTGTATATAATGTCTTCTGCAGTTTCCACAGTATGCATCCGATGAAGTGAGCTGTAGCTCACGAAAGCTCATGCTCAAATAAATTGGTTAGTCTCTAAGGTGCCACAAGTACTCCTTTTCTTTTTGCGAATACAGACTAACACGGCTGTTACTCTGAAACCTGTCATTATGCACTGACAATAATTCTACACCAGAAAGTGACCTTTGCATAGTTGCTACAAAGCCTAGACACAGTGGGGTAAAAGAGCATTATTTTTGCACTTGAATAACTAGTTGGAATTACTTAAACCAATGACAGTTTGTTTTCTTTTTTTTTTTTTAAAGCATTATTTACACTTGAAAATTTTCAGATTACAGTAAATTTTTATGACCTCAGAAATGGGGAAATGCTGATACAGCCATGACACTACTCTGTTAAACAAGTTGGAAAAGCAAATCCTCAATAAATCAAATTGCTATAGGTCTTCTAATAACATGAGCTGCTAGAAGTAAACAAACAGCTTATATATATAACTTCAGATACTATCTCTATGATGTTATACATATGTTTGAGATGTTTATGCTTCAGTCTACCAATTAGTACTACACATTCATCCCTAATATATGAAAAACAAATGCGCTATACTACCCACCATAACATATTGTCTCTCAATTTGCTGGTAATACTCTGTGTGTGTGTATGTATATGAATCTTACAGAAATCTATGTATATCCTTGTAAAATTATATAAATACATAGTATAACTTGTATGTCTTACAATTATAGATGCCGATATATCTATCTTTTTTTTTTTTTTTTTTTTAAAGCTTGACATCTAATGGATTTTTGTTGCTTCAGGAACAGGTGTGGCTGAAAAGCCCAAGACAGATTTATTGTTCATTAGTGTTTTTGTACAATACTCCTGTGGAGGTGTAAATAATACGAACTGCCAAAATTGGTCTCTGGTCCACAATCAATACTTTGCTTCTGTCATAAGTCTAATTAGAGCAGTTAAAAAGTCACCTCACAACTGTCACCTCACAATCAACAGCAGTTCACATTACAAAATTTATTTTGGAGGTTATTTTTAATTGATATAATAAATATTCTTTATGTAACCAAAACAAAACATTTCAATAAAATATGAGAGTTTTTCTTAAATCTGTCCTGCCTGCCACCTTTGTTAAGAATAAAAAATTGAAAACAGAAGCAAATCTAGACGAATGGAAGGTTCTGAATTTTATGGTTATAGCCTTGAAATTACAATTATGTGAGGTTAGCTTGACTTGTAACTTCTGTTCATAATTTTTTTAAAATAAAAACGTAAGAACATAAGAATGGCCAGACTGGGTCAGACCAAAGGTCCATCCAGCCCAGTACCCAGTCTACCGACAGTGGCCAATGCCAGGTGCCCCAGAGGGAGTGAACCTAACAGGTAATGATCAAGACATCTCTCTCCTGCCAACCATTTCCACCCTCTGACAGAGGCTTTCCTTATTCACTTGCTCCACAGCACTCATGATTTTATATACCTCTATCATATCCCCCCTTAGTCTCCTCTTTTTCAAGCTGAAAAGTCCTAGCCTCTTTAATCTCTTCTCATATTGGACCCGTTCCAAACCCCTAATAATTTTAGTTGCCCTTCTCTGAACCTTTTCTAATGCCAGTATATCTTTTTTGAGATGAGGAGACCACACCTGTAGGCAGTATTCAAGATGTGGGAGTACCATGGATTTATATAAGGGTAATAAGATATTCTCTGTCTTATTCGCTACCCCTTTTTAAATGATTCCTAACATCCTGTTTGCTTTTTTGACTGCGGCTGCACACTGCATGGACGTCTTCAGAGAGCTATCCACGATGACTCCAAGATCTTTCTCCTGATTAGTTGTAGATAAATTAGCCCCCATCATATTGTATGTATAGTTGGGGTTATTTTTTCCAATGTGCATTACTTTACATTTATCCACATTAAATTTCATTTGCCATTTTATTGCCCAATCACTTAATTTGGTGAGATCTTTTTGAAGTTCTTCACAGTCTGCTTTGATCTTAACTATCTTGACCAGTTTAGTATCATCTGCAAACTTTGCTACCTCACTGTTTACCCCTTTCTCCAGATCATTTATGAATATGTTGAATAGGATTGGTCTTAGGACTGACCCTTGGGGAACACACTAGTTACCCCTCTCCATTCTGAAAATTTACCATTTATTCCTACCCTTTGTTCCCTGTATTTTAACTAGTTCTCAACCCATGAAAGGATCTTCCCTCTTATTCCATGACAACTTAATTTACATAAGAGCCTTTGGTAAGGGTCCTTGTCAAAGGCTTTCTGGAAATTTAAGTACCCTATGTCCACTGGATCCCCCTTTTCCACATTTGTTGACCCCCTCAAAGAACTCTAATAGATTAGGAAGACATGATCTCCCTTTACAGAAACCTTGTTGACTTTTGCACAACAATTTATGTTCTTATATGGGTCTGACAATTTTATTCTTTACTATTGTTTCAATGAATTTGCCTGGTACTGATGTTAGACTTACTGGTCTGTAATTGCCAGGATCACCTCTAGAGCCCTTCTTAAATATTGGAGTTACATTAGCTATCTTCCAGTCATTGGGTACAGTAGCTGATTAAAGGACAGTTTACAAACCATAGTTAATAGTTCTGCAATTTCACACTTGAGTTCTTTCAGAACTCTTGGGTGAATGCCATCTGGTCCCGGTGACTTGTTACAGTTATGTTTCTCAATTAATTCCAAAACCTCCTCTAGTGACACTTCAATCTGTGACAATTCCTCAGATTTGTAACCTAGAAAAAGATGGCTCAGGTTTGGGAATCTCCCTAACATCCTCAGCTGTGAACACTGAAGCAAAGATTTCATTTAGTTTCTCTGTGATGACTTTATCTTCTTCAAGTGCTCCTTTTGTATCTCGATCGTCCAAGGGCCCCACTGGTTGTTTAGCAGGCTTTCTGCTTCTGATGTACTTAAAAAACATTTTGTTATTACCTTTTGAGTTTTTGGCTAGCTGTTCTTCAAACTCCTTTTTGGCTTTTCTTATTATATTTTTACATTTAATTTGGCAGTGTTTATGCTCCTTTCTATTTATCTCACTAGGATTTGACTTCCACTTTTTATCTCTCACTGCTTCTTTTACATGGTTGTTAAGCCACAGTGGTTCTTTTTTAGTTCTTTTACTGTGTTTTTTAATTTGGGGTATACATTTAAGTTGAGCCTCTATTATGGTGTCTTTGAAAAGTGTCCATGCAGCTTGCAGGGATTTCACTCTAGTCACTGTAGCTTTTAATTTCTGTTTAACTAACCTCCTCATTTTTCCATAGTTCCCCTTTCTGAAATTAAATGCCACGTACAGTAAATCTTATTTACAGTGATCTGTAAGAAAATACCTAATCAGATAAATACTGTGAATGGTTTTATTACTTTCTAAATCTCAAATACTTTTACAAAAATGTGTTTTTACAGTGCTGAACCCTAAGAAAATACATTTTCATTTTAGAACATCTCTCTTCATAATCACAAAGTTTACTGATTCTGGTCCAAATGTGTTTCAATTCCTCTGATGTATGCTGAATTAACACCATACCTGATGTTTGAGATAAATAGTTTTTGGGTCATCAAGAGAAACAGATCTCCCTAAACACCCCAAGAAAACATACAAACGTGTTGTAAATGTGTCTCAATGGCCTATGCAAAATGGCTAAAATCCCTCCCCCGCCTCCCCTCCTTTTTTTAACTGAATGTATGAAATGTCCTGGTTTTGGCAGCTTACCCTGAAATGCAGGTTTATTCATACTAGCCATGCGAGGACAATAATGCTGGCCAGGGAAGCCCTGAATGTGTACTTCCAATGGAACTGGACGTACAGATGGTCGGAAGTTGAACAGACCCATCTAAATTGGAAATATAAACACTTTCAGTTGAAGCTTAAATTATTTTGGAAATATTACTATGCACAGCACAGATATGTACAAATGTCTTCTTCAGAAATTTTCCACATACCTGATTAATATTTAGCCAGTCAGCAAGGTCTCTAGCATTCGCTAATGCTGTGGATAAACCAACTACTCTTACAGGCTTTTCTGTGTGAGATGAGATGAAGTTAGTTCGAGACACAATAACTTCCAATACTGGGCCTCTCTCATCCCCTGGGCAAGAAGAGAAATGTGTATTAAAATTTAATAAATCCAAATGTTTAGAACTCCATGCAAGTCTATTGTAAGAACACACTTTCAAATTCAGCAACAATTGTGATAAGAAACGATGCTTACCTAGCAGATGGATCTCATCTATGATGAGAATGGCAACTTTCTGAACATAGCTCCTGTTTTGCCAACTTCTACTGACCCCATCCCACTTCTCTGGTGTAGTCACAATAAGGTCAGCTTGGGCAATAGCTCTCATATCAGGCGTCACATCCCCTGTCAATTCTACTATCCTGTAATGAGTGAAATGGTCATTGTGACTGGATAAAACTCTATTTTTAAACCAATGAAGCTTTCTAATCTCTTGGGTTAGGTGTGTCCAAATATTAACTCTTAAACAAAATAAAAAATAAAACTGATGTTCTTGGCTGAATGGCCCTGGCAAACAAAAACAAATTAAAAAAATTCTAAGAAAATATGTCCTTAAACTTCTTCACTTTCAAATTATTTTACTTTTCTTAGCAATATCATAGAGAAAGAAAAGTTTACTTGGATGTCAAAACTATTCATAGCTTTGTAAGGTAGAGACTGATGCAAAAAAGATAAATGAATATTACTATGGATATTAATTGCAAGTCAAAACAGCCTTTCAGAACCTGTATGTTAAGCCCTTCCTATATATCTTCTAGTGGCTGTATATTGCCCTGTACAACCTGCCTAGCAGTGATGACTATCTGTGAGTGGTTAGGTAGCAGCACCTCTGCTCTCTAGGTTCTATTAGAACTCTGCAGCAGGGACAGTCAAGGTAGTCCTGACAGTCCTTGGCTCTTAAACTCACCCTTTTTTGATGGCTACCATTGAAAATGCCATTTATTTATTTCTCTATTCTTAACCAAGTTTTGGTCCCCTCCTCTTTTTTCTGAAATCTGCCACTCGTTTTCTTTTTCTGCATTTTTGGCACTAGCTTGGAGTTAATTCTTGCTGTTGGGGGCTAGCTTGTCTTTTCATTGGTTTGACACCTATCCCATTTCTTCTATGCCAATTTACTGACTTAGGTCAGGCTAACCTTGAGATACTTGGTTCTTTTAGACTGAATGTTATCCTTTTATTTGACATTTTTTATGGCAACTTCTTTGCCAGTTCTACTGCCTAATTTCACACTTCCTAAAAATTCCATGTAGTAAAATTTATCTCCCCAAATCAATGTTTACATCACCAGCTATGGGGCTAATTTCACAAAGAAAATCATTCAAAAAAAAAAAAAGCTTTCGAAATCATCAGGACAATTAATTTATTCACATACCCCATTAAAACAAATCACAGAAAATATAATGAAATAACTGCCTTTTAGTAAAGGCCAGATTCTGACATATTTACACTCAGAGCGGTACCTTCTCCAAGGAGCAGTTCTATTTAAATCCATTAAACTACTTGAGGAGTATATTATTAATCAGCATGAGTAAGGATTGCAAAATCTGGCCATAAATAATCCACACTTGGAAATTGTTGATAATTATGGACAATTTTAGAAAGGGCTAAAACTATTCATATACCCTTTGTGTCAAAGGGCAATCCTGCACTTCTTGAGTATACCAAACTCCTGATGAAGCCAATGGTAATTATAGGTGCACAAAAAATGCAAGAATGGAGGAATGCAAGAATGGACGATCATACATGAACATTGCTGTAGACAGGTTACACAACTTACAAGAGATCTTGTAAATAAATCTTTGAAGGAAGGGTAATTCTGAACTGCAACTTCAAAAAAGACAAAGATAATAGAAAGGGAAATTGAACTTGTTAGCTTGCCCATCTAGAGAAAACAAGGAAAACTGGCAACGTATTCAACTACATTGAATACATACATACATCCATTTTTGTGTCACTTATTTTTTTTTCTATGTAGTGTGTGTTTGCTATGATACATTCAGACTTTTTATAGGGAGCATTGGTACAGTTTGAAAGATAAAATATATTTGACTAAACAGAAAGATACTAAAAAATATTCAACAGAGTTTCTCCACTCTTGCATGACTGTTCTGGGAGAAACATACTTTTTACCAAGTTTTTCTTCAATCCTGACTTTCCAATCTTCAATTCTCTCTCGTACCAGTGCTTTTAAGGGAGCAATGTATACTGCCTGCGAACACACACACACACACAAAAGCAGAATTAAACAAGAAAAAGCTGTGTAAAATTTTAATTTACAAAGCATTATTTTCTTTTATGCCTCTAAGGACTTAACTTATTAAGTATACATGATTAAGGCATAATTCTTAAAATTACATTTAGTAATTTACAACAGGATTCTAATGAAGATAGACTTAATACTTTCAAAAATTCTTTTGCTCCTTGAGCCAATAACATTCATTCATATATATTAATAAATAAAAAGAGTAATTTATAAAACTGTGATACTATCATTACACCTTTAAAAAGCAAACAAATGTCTCATTATAAAATGACCTACATAAAGTATTGCCATTTATTGCTGAGAACATAAAACCTGAAAACTGAGATTCTGAAATTAATGCACCAAATCCAAACAAAAATAACTAGAATTCCTAGTATATCATCATCTTACATGATTTCTATCTCTTTAGTTTTATCACTAAAATCATTTAAAATTCATTTTAAAATTTTCTACTTTTAAAGAAACCTCACAAGACTTCCCCAGAGAAGTATTTTCTGTGTGCTGAAGTACACTGGCATAGTTTTTACAGGATTCATAGATACTAAGGTCAGAAGGGACCATTATGATCATCTAGTCCGACTCCTGCACAACGCAGGCCACAGAATCTCACCCACCCACTCCTGTGAAAAACCCGCTCACCTGTTCATTTAAAAATTTAGGGTCAGGTTTTTTAAAGCATGAGTGTACGTTTGAACATGCGAAAACTGATACACATGTACTGAGTGTGTGAAAAGTTCAGATGCACTTTTGATAATCTGGCCTATACATTTTGAAGACTGATTTATTAAGCAAGATTTCTTAATATTCCTTTAATAGCTGTTTATTGTGGTATGAAGGTCCAATATGAAAAACTATGGATTCACTCAAAACTTATATTTTATCAGTATTTTACAATTCTCTCTTGGTCCACCTCAACTATTACTAACAAGTTTACACATACAGACTGAGATTTCCAAAGCAAATTTCAGTGGGAGTTTTGTGGCTAAATCATCTAATTGACTTTCATAGAATAAGAGGACTAGAAGGGACCTCAAGAGGTCTTCTAGTCCAGTCCCCTGAACTCAAGGGAGGACTAAGTATTATCTAGTAGGCCATCCCTGACAGGTGTTTGTCTAACCTGCTCTTACAAACCTCCAATGATGGAGATTCCACAACTTCCCTAGCAATTTATTGCAGTGTTTAACCACTCTGACAGGAAGTTTTTCCTAATATCCAACCTAAATTGCCCTTGCTGCAATTTAAGCCCATTGCTCCGAGGTTAACAAAAATTTTTTTTCTCCCTCCTCCTTGTGACGACTTTGTACTTGAAAACTGTTATATCCCCCCTCGGTTATCTCTTATCTAAACTAAACAAACCAATTTTTTTTTTTCAATCTTTCCTCATAGGTCATGTTTTCTAGACCTTTAATCATTTTTGTTGCTCTTCTCTGGACTTTCTCCAATTTATCCACCTCTTTTCTGAATGTGGCATCAAGAACTGGACGCAATACTCCAGATGAGGCCCAATCAGTGCGGAGTAGAGTGGAAGAATTACTTCTCCTGTCTTACTTACAATACTCCTGCTAAAACATCCCAGAAAGATGTTCGCTTTTTTTGCAACAGTGTTACGCTGTTCACTCATATTTAGCTTGTGATCAACTATGGCCCCCTGTCAAGGTTCCTCCCCCACTCTGAACTCTAGGGTACAGATGTGGGGACCTGCATGAAAACCTCCTAAGCTTAGTTTTACCAGCTTAGGTTAAAACTTCCCCAAGGTACAAATTAATTTTATCTTTTGTCCTTGGAATAACCACTGCCACCACCAAACTCTAACTGGGTTTACTGGGAAACGTAGTTTGGACACGTCTTTCCCCCCAAAATCCTCCCAATCCTTGCACCCCACTTCCTGGGAAAGGTTTGGTAAAAATCCTCACCAATTTGCATAGGTGACCACAGACCCAAACCCTTGGATCTGAGAACAGTGAAAAAGCATTCAGTTTTCTTTCAAGAAGACTTTTAATAGAAATAGAAGTAAACAGGAGTAAAGGAATCACCCCTGTAAAATCAGGATGGTAGGTACCTTACAGGGTAATTAGATTCAAAACATAGAGAATCCCTCTAGGCAAAACCTTAAGTTACAAAAAAGACACACAGACAGAAATAGTCATTCTATTCAGCACAATTCTTTTCTCAGCCATTTAAAGAAATCATAATCTCACGCATACCTAGCTAGATTACTTACTAAAAGTTCTAAGACTCCATTCCTGTTCTATCGCCGGCAAAGCAGCATACCAACAGACACAGACTCTTTGTTTCTCTCCCTCCTCCCAGCTTTTGAAAGTATCTTGTCTCCTCATTGGTCATTTTGGTCAGGTGTCAGCGAGGTTACCTTTAGCTTCTTAACCCTTTACAGGTGAGAGGATTTTTCCTCTGGCCAGGAGGGATTTTAAAGGGGTTTACCCTTCCCTTTATTTTTATGACACCCCCAAATCCCTTTTCTGCAGTATGCCTTACTATGCAGTCATTTCCCATTTTGTATGTGTGCAACTGACTGTTCCTTCTTAAGTGGAGTACTTTACATTTCCTCTTATTGAATTTCATCCTATTTACTTCAGATCATTTCTCCAGTTTGTACAGATCATTTTGAATATTAATCTTATCCTCCAAAACACTTGCAACCCCTCCCTTCTTGGTATTGTCCACAAACTTTATAAGTGTACTCTCTATGCAATTATCTAAATCACTGATGCAGATATTGAACAAAACCGTACAAAGAAATTCATCATGGATGCAGAGGACTCCCTGGAAAAAGAATCTCAATATGCATTTAAAGCATGATAAAATATACTTTTTATATAGCATAGTAATACTCCTAATTTTTGTGAAGTTTTGGATTGCTGAAAAAAGTATACAGACATTGCATATTTCTAGTAAACATTTCACAAACCTTAGATGTGGGATACTTGTTGAAAATTCTGAAGATAGCTAACTCAGCTGCAACAGTCTTTCCAGAACCTGTGGGGGCTCCAAGAAGAACATTACAGTCTGTATGATAGAGCGTATGAAATATCTGCGTCTGGATAGGGTTGAAATGGGTGAATTTGTAAAGGGTTTCATACTCTCGACATCCCAAAGCTCTGATAGGCAAAGGCTGAAGATCCAGTAGTTCTAAAATTATGAAGCAATCATTAGTACATGTCAAAATATGCAGCCTTGTAAAATATTGTAAGACTAAAGTAATCAGATGTTGGTTAGGTATGAACTTGTGCTTTGATGGGAAACAACTTATTTTTGAACTCTTTATAGGTAATTTCTTATATGATATGATAGAGAGATAAATAAAGAGATACAAATACACATACAAAACCCAAACATCCCCTCATTATATGACTCTTGACATATCTTGGAGATATCCGCTACCCAAACAATTAGAGACTGTGGAATTTGGAAGCTGATACATATAACCAGATTAGATTTAGATTCCTATCAAATTAAAGAGACTTGCAATGATTCTGTTATGCACATGCTTTCTTTGAAGTTTTTTTTTTGTGGCTGGAGATCTCATTGTCTTTTCAGGGTGCCCCACATTAAGGTAAGCCATAGGAGTAATAAAATCTGCTGAGGTTGTGATGCCTAATATTCTTCACATGCTTTTCACTGATACCTTATGTCTGTTTTATCATTCCCACTATATCTGTGATTTCTTGGGGTCTGTTGAGAGGAGAGAAGGTTCCCCCCCCAACAGGGCCTCTAAGTACTTCACTGCTGAGTGGGAACCAGATGAGAATTGAAATCAATTACCATAAATCCTAAGGGCTCCATAACAGGTGATGTGTAAATATCTTACTATTTTTTCTGAATAGCAGTCAATGGTCAATTAGGTAAAAAGGTTACACATGCCTTTCCAGACAGCACAGGTACCGCATAACAATAGCCGAACACTTCACAAACACATGTGAGTTTATGTATGCCGAAAGAAAACACTATACTGGAAGTGAATATTTCTGAATGCTCCCATTTAACAGACTTCTAAATGAGCCAAATGTGATTACAGTGGAAGGGCTTTACAATGACATCAGGCACATTGAATGTATAAGGCATTTTAAGTATCCAGAAAAAAAACAAACATATGCTTCTGTGCCAAAAAACATGACTCAATCACTAATGCTGAGGTTTGCAAAAAGAAAAGGAGTACTTGTGGCACCTTAGAGACTAACCAATTTATTTGAGCATGAGCTTTCGTGAGCTACAGCTCACTTCATCGGATGCATATCGTGGAAACTGCAGCAGACTTTATATACACACAGAGAATATGAAACAATACCTCCTCCCACCCCACTGTCCTGCTGGTAATAGCTTATCTAAAGTGATCATCAAGTTGGGCAATTTCCAGCACAAATCCAGGTTTTCTCACCCTCCACCCCCCCACACACAAATTCACTCTCCTGCTGGTAATAGCCCATCCAAAGTGACAACTCTCTACACAATGTGCATGATAATCAAGTTGGGCCATTTCCTGCACAAATACAGGTTCTCTCACCCCCTCACCCCCCTCCAAAAAACACACACACACACTCACTATCCTGCTGGTAATAGCTCATCCAAAGTGACCACTCTCCCTACAATGTGCATGATAATCAAGGTGGGCCATTTCCAGCACAAATTCAGGTTTTCTCACCCCCCCATCCCCATACACACACAAACTCACTCTCCTGCTGGTAATAGCTCATCCAAAGTGACCACTCTCCCTACAATGTGCATGGTAATCAATGCTGAGGTTGAAACTGGATGCATGATGCTGTATGAGATCTCTCTGCTATAATATATATACTTTTAGTAGAGCTGGTCAAAACGTTTCCAATTTTCAACAAGATATTTTTCAAGAAAAAAAAATCAATTACATTTATTTATTTGGTTTTTGGAGGTTTTTTTTGAAAAAAAAAAAGTTTTACAGCCAGGTTAAATTTCCAGCTGTGAAAGACTAAAAATATTTTAAGTCCCAAAGGTATTCTCTGAAAAACGTGATCAAGCCTACATGCCCTCAACTTGTTTACACCTATACTTTGCTTATAGGAATTAGGTTTTGATGAAGCTGAGGACCGAAAACCTAGTTTCCAAGGCATATTGCCATGCTTTCTATGCTCAGGAATAAATGCCTCGAAACGGACTGGATTTCTGTTGTAAACAACTGAACTTCTTTGATCAAGGTAACAAGCAAATAAATAATTTCATTCATACGTAAATGTCCCCCTAAAGGTCTCCTCAGAAATAAAGAATCTCATAAGTCAGAGTTAGAAAAAAGACATAAAAGGTTGCCCTTTTTATGGCAACACAGGATTGTTGCTCATTTAGCAATATTTTGTCAAATCTAGTTTTCATGTCCCAAGCAATGGGACTTCCACTGCTTCCCTAAGGTTACCATTTCACCACCTGACAACTCTTGTGAGTACATTTTTCCTGTTTGTCATCTTCAATTGTCTGTTTCTTAATTTCATTTAATTATTCATAGCTAAATCTTTTTGTATAGCATCTCTCTAAATAATCCTTTACTTCTTTCGTTTCTAAACTTCTCATCAGAAGGTAAAATATTATCTTGCCTCTGTAATCACTTCCTTGCCACATTTAACTTTCTTAGAGCCACATTCTGACTCTTATTCACACCCAGTAGCACTTTAATTTGTGAATACTTCCATATCTTTCAGTTGGACAACTCACACAGGAAGGTACTATTCAATATGTCAGTGCAATTTTGGAATAGATGAGGCAAGATTAAGAGATAGATTCTTACTCCTATCAACCCCTCTAGAACCCCTCTAGCTAAAACAGTAGGAGTCACACTCCTTTGTTGGAAGTAAGAGAAATGATTAATAACAGTTGGCCTGCCATTTGCTTCTCTAAATAAAATATTTAAAGTAATTTTTAACATAAAATTACTTGGCACCCAATAATTTATAATTATTCCTTTCTACCCCACACTGAGCTTGAGTAAGGTTGGCAGAATCTGCTTCTTCAAATTCTTCAAGCCTCCTGATCTTTTTTTGTTATTTTTCTCTCTCCTCACTCCAAATTGAGGAGGCTAGAACTGAACATTAAAAAATGACCACAACAGAGACACACAGATGTGATGTCTTTGGTTATGCAGCCTAAAATTGCAGTGTCCTCCTTTGTTGCAATATCACAGTATAAGTTCATGTCTAATTTACTGCCCACTCTCGCTATTCAGGGTATTTCTACACAGCAGTGTAAGCCTGAGCTCAAGCCTAACCCCCCCTTGTGTCTACATACCAACTGTGTTAACGCAAGGCTCGAATCTCGGGTCCCTGCAGGGCTGGAGGGTCCAACTCTGTGTTAAGGACCTAGGGCCTGAACCCTATTATTTTCCTGTGCACACATGGTCCCAACGTGACTCGAGTCCCAGAAGTCTTCCGGATGTATCCCAGAATTCCTTGGGGGTAACTTTCTTAGTTCTCTCTATACTGACAATCTGTGGGGCAGTCAATTGCACTCTATTCCAAACGGAAGCCACACCTCCCTTTGAAGACAGCAGCAGCTGTGGTCAACATTAACCCCTTGCCTGCTGCACACTGGTCTGGCAAGCACATTATCAGAGAGCCTGGAGGGTTCTCAACAGAGACCAAACAGAAGAAGCTTTTAGCAAAGAGAGCTGACTGGGGTGGCACACGCAGCCCCAGGGAGGGCAGGGTGGAGGGGTCAGGAGCGATGGCTAGAGAGCGGAGTACGGACTAAGCAGCTACCCTGCAAGAAGGGGGAGCGGCAGAGCTCCTGGCTCAACATGGCTGGGAGAGGATAACCCTCAATACCCCAGCCGCTCCCCCTCCCTGCCGGGCAGCCGCTTGATACCGCTCAGCTCTCTGTCCCTTGCTCCCGGCTGCCCCCCCTCCTTGGGGCTGCTGTGTAGAAGCGCCCGCGCAACACGCACTATGCAGGCAGTGAGTGGGCACCAGCCCCAAAACTTCCCCAGAGCCTCCTGGGGATTCCCGGGAGGTGCTAGAACCTGGGGATGCACTTCACAGATGGCAGCAGCCAGGTTGGGGTATGTGTGTTTTTCTGCTGAAACCTACATTTTATGTCAAACTTCAAATTAGACAGACAAAAATAAACAAAAAACCCAAACCACCTTTATTAAATAGCCCATTTCAAAAATTAAGAATTGCAATGATTCATTTTACTGGTTTGACAGCCCTAGAGACTGATGTCCTAATTAGCTCAGAACAGGTCCACCTGGGCATTTTCCTGCCAGGGTGACTCATCCGAGAGGTGGAGAGCCTGATTCACAGATGAGATGGTAGTTCAGTTTAAAGACTTCTCAAATTGCTGTCATTCTACTGAGACAACCATCAAAGAAGCTAATTATGCAGTTTATGTATCATGTGCTCCTTATGGGCACCCAAGTCCCACCAATTGCACTGTCACAGTTAGGAAACAAGGTGGGCAGTAGAGTTTTCCCACAGTGCAACACATTCAGAGGGCTACAGTGTCAACATGGGAGTGGGGCGCTATGCACTCTGAGATAGACTCTCAGGTCTGTGCACTGCATTGTGGATGCCAGAGCCCTAGGTTCAATTATGGGTCAGAAAATCCTTAACCTAGGGTTAAAATGCAGTGTAGATGCTGAAGCCCAGAATTTCCTGACGTGGATTAGCTGACTCGAGTTGCACTAACCCGAAGTTTACACTGCTGTATAGACATACCCTAAGTTTCTTTCACTAATATTGTTTTTCAGCTTACTCTTCCCCATTGTGTTTTAAATTAATTTCCCTTGGAGATATTAACCTTTAATTTTTCCAGAATAAATCATATCGTATATAGTACTTATGCTTATATTCAGGTTCCTGTCCTCTCTGGAGTTTGTAATTACATCCACTTTAGTATGAATCATTCACTAAGGCACTGTGTACTCCCTCTTCCAGATAATTGGTTATATGCATTTTCTATGCTTGTGGCGGTGTGTAGGGTATGCGTAGATACTCGCTGAAATGAAAAGTAGGGTGGCATCTACACTGCGGTGTATAGCTATGTGTGGCGTGAAATGCACTGGCAGTGGTGAGGCAGTGGGGAAAAGCTGCGGCAACTCCCTGCAGCAAGGAAAGACAGGCAGTGAGGACCTTCCTCCTGCTAGAGCCTTTCCCCACTGCTGGAGACTTTCCCTGCGGTGGGAAAGACTCTGGCAGCAGGAAGGCAGTGGGACACTACACTGCTAAAAATAGTACAGTAGATGTGAAAAGTACTGCTTGGGCATGTAGACAGCCGTGTAGGATATATACCCTAAGGTTCAGGTGTGTATTTTCTTTACTCACTAAGCAGTGCCTCACTATGTACACTGCTATTTATACCCATGCTAGGGTGTGCAGTGTCCATACTTCTATGTGTCGCCGTAAATGTAGACGTAGCCATGGAATGAACACAGAATATATGAGGTGTGACTATATAATATGTCTGATGAAACCATGCTACCTGAAAATATGCATCAATATAATAATGATAATCTTGTGACAATGCTAAAATATTTCAGAGATCTACTGTACTAAATGAGCACAAGAAAAATTGAAAAATAAATAATCCAATACTTTACAAAATGTTTGTTAAGCCTTGTAAGAAAGTTTAAGCTACCATTTAAAACCATTATCTATGATGCGAAATAAAATGGAAGAGCTGACTAGCTAATATCTAAAGCAACAGATAGTTCAGCTCCACAGACAGTCAAGGAGAAAAGGAACTGTTGGCTGAGTGAACAGGTGGGCCTATAAATAAACCTTGAGACATGCATAGTATGCCTAATGAAATTAATTTATACAGAAGTTCAGCATAAACTGCTCTCCTCTGCCAAATGTTAGAGGAATGGGGGATCCATAATTTTAGAGAAACATTAAGACATACGATTATGATTTTGCAGTCACATACGAAAAATATAACTTCAATTTAAGAAAAATGAGAAAGCACAATTTGGCTTATTTTTTATGATACAATAATACTTCTCCTGCTCTTGATGTTGAGCATGGAGTCACTAAAAAGCAGGAATATGTTAAGAAGAATTAAGCTTTTTGGAAGTGAAGACAAACATATTTAAAGTTAGTAATAGGGTTGTTGTTAGCCTCAAAAATACAAACAAATCCATGACAAAAAATGAACCCCTCCCTACACACACTTTTTTCACTAAAACTAAGAGAGTTGGATTTCCACTATTGCATGGAAATAATGAAAATTTATATTAGCAAGACTAGTTCAAACAAATCTTTAAGGAAACAAAACAATAAGGTTTCTAGTTATAACTTTACCTGTGTGAGGTGGATGTCTCTCTGGTAGAATCAGATGCTGAAAATTTATGATACAAACAGCCTCTGCTCCTAACCATCTATCAGATACAGCTCGAATGTAATATTGGGAAGGCAAAGGTTCAAAAATAGGGATTGTGAACACCAGCTGCTGAACTTCTTTAGGAATGACCTGATGTAAACAAAGAATAGATAATCATTTTTTAAAAGTGTGACAAAGTTCCTCCTCTACCTTGGTGGGTCTTGCGCTTATTGGCGGATTTGCTCACCTTGGAGCTTCACGGCAGCCCTCAGCTTGGCCGTTTTTCTGAACCCACAGTCCAAGTCGACTCCTCCTGTGTCTGAGCAGGAGTTGGGAGGATTTGGGGGGAACCCGGGCCCGCCCCCTACTCCGGGTTCCAGCCCAGGGCCCTGTGCAATGCAGCTGTCTAGAGTGCCTCCTGGAACAGCTGTGAGACAGCTACAACTCCCTGGGCTACTTCCCCATGGCCTCCTCCCAACACCTTCTTTATCCTCACCATAGGACCTTCCTCCTGGTGTCTGATAATGCTTTTACACCTTAGTCCTCCAACAGTCCATGTTCTCACTCTCAGCTCCTAGTGCCTCTTGCTCCCACCTCCTCACATGCACACCACAAACTGAAGTGAGCTCCTTTTTAAAACCCAGGTGCCCTGATTAGCCAGCCTTAATTGATTCTAGCAGCTTCTTATAGATTCATAGTTACTAAGGTCCGAAGGGAACATTATGATCATCTAGTCTGACCTCCTGCACAATGCAGGCCACAGAATTTCACCCACCCACTCCTGCGAGAAACCTCTCACCTATGTCTGAGCTATTGAAGTACTCAAATCGTGGTTTAAAGACTTCAAGGAGAAGAGAATCCTCCAGCAAGTGACCTGTGCCCCATACTACAGAGGAAGGCGAAAAACCTCCAGGGCCTCTTCCAATCTGCCCTGGAGGAAAATTCCTTCCCGACCCCAAATATGGTGATCAGCTAAACACTGAGCATATGGGCAAGATTCACCAGCCAGATACCACAGAAAATTCTTTCCTGGGTAACTCAGATCCCACCCCATCTAACATCCCATCACAGGCCATTAGGCCTATTTACCATGAATATTTAATTACCAAAACCATGTTATCCCATCATACCATCTCCTCCATAAACTTATCGAGTTTAGTCTTAAAGCCAGATAGATCTTTTGCCCCCACTGCTTCCCTTGGAAGGCTATTCCAAAACTTCACTCCTCTGATGGTTAGAAACCTTCATCTAATTTCAAGTCTAAACTTCCCGGTGGCCAGTTTATATCCATTTGTTCTTGTGTCCACATTGGTACTGAGCTTAAATAATTCCTCTCCCTCTCCGGTATTTATCCCTCTGATATATTTATAGAGAGCAACCATATCTTGATTGGCTGCAGATGTTCTAATCAGCCTGTCTGTCTTAATTGTCTCTAGAAGGTTCCTGATTGTTCTGGAACCTTCTCTGTTACCTTACCCAGGGAAGAGGGACATGCTTAGCCTGGGGCTAATATATCTGCTTTCTATTACTCTCCTGTAGCCATCTGGCCCGACCCTGTCACAACAGCTAAAACAGTTTGCCATACTTTCACAAGCACAGGCACCACAAGGAAATAAAGTACATGCACAACATGAAGTACAGTATGTTCATGCATGTGTGTAGAAAGCATAGATAACAGGTAGATGATCCCTCCCTTTTCAACTTTAGGAGAAGATTCTACTTCCATTGGCTTCAAAAGGGGCAGGCTCTTGGCCATTAAGTTATTTTATGTATCTGTTGGGATGGAACAGCAATGAGTAATGTGTATTTACAATCCTAATAAAAAAAAGCATTACAGATTTGATTTTTCATCTGCAAATAACTGTCCATCAGAGAAGCCAGAGAAAGAGGCAAATCCTTTAATGGATTTTATTTTTGTAACAATACTAGTGAACACCCATGTCAAAGACCAATTTTAGCAGATGCATCAAGAACTGAAAGGCAGACAACAGATTTTGAAAATTTGGCAACGTTATTGTATAAATTTCAGGTTTGGGACAACACAGAGGTTTATAATAATTATTCCCAAACTACCTGCCAGCTTTTTTTTCTTACATGCTTTGAAATTCTGCATAAGGACACAGTTACCTGCTTTTTTTGAATGACAAAATACTCTGAATGATAAATGTGATCATTAGTGGGGTCTTCCACCCAGATCCACCAGGGCTCTCCAACTGTGCCATGCACCTAAAAGAAGAGAAAAGGCTCCCTGGTTACAAGTACTCCATAGACCTCTCAGAATACACTGGATATTTGGGGATATATTTCAGTAAGGCGTGGGTTTACTTTTTACATAGAAAATATGACAAAATCAGGGGAGCAATGTAAAACTTTTGATGAAACCCTTCCATTTGAAATTAGTCATCTATAATTGTACCGGTTTGATACATTATATATAATATAAGCAGGAGTTAATGTTCTGTCTCTGTGGGTTTTTCAAATACTGGGTAATAACATAAGAAAACTCCATGTTTCTAAAACTAACTTGTATTTTTATTAAGAGAACTATTTTCAGGCGCTGCTACTGCAGCTAGCATTCAAGCCATGTGCACACAGACAGACTTTTCCAAAAACTCTTTCCTCCAGCAACTTGTGATCCTCCCTCCAAGTTCCCTACAGGCTGCTACAGCGGAAATTGTTTTTATTGGACCCCTCTAATCTTTCAGGCAAGAACATCTATGACTACCATCCTCTTTGAGCCTTGCATTAGATGGTGTGTTGTCTTACACACACTCATCCAGGGCAGAAAACGTATAGTTGATGGGTTCATAAGCCATCAGTGACTGCATTTCAATTAAGTACTTGGATATTTACAATTCTGATTTTGCTGGTGCATTTTTAGTTTTATTACGGGTGGGCTTCCCTTGCAGTCAGTTTTTGTGCTGATGACAGCTGCCACTGTCATCTTCTGGGCAGCTTACCAGCATAGTAGTAGTATGCTGATGGGAAAGCAATTCTTTAATAGTTTGTCAACTGTTAAATTTAAAATTATAATGATTAATTTTTAATGATAATTAATTTAAATCATTGTAGTTATTTACTATAATAAAGTTTCTTTCGTAATTAATGATAAGCTCCCTGGATACAAACAGAGTCACAGCAAAGCAAAAAAGGCAGTAACATTTTCAGGATTTGATTAATACAAATATATGTATTTACATTTTAAGAGCTCCATAGTACAAACTGACACAATGTTTGTAATGTTTCCAAAGCAACCATTAAGAGATATTGTGTCAAAGGTCACAGCAATAAGCTTGGGCAAAAATCTATTTTCCCTAATGCTTCCTCTTTCCAAGTATAGACCTCTTTGGTATACTTTATGGTTTGCTTTGGGAAGGAACCGCTGTAAATGGATTCAAGTTAAAGAACAAGCGTTAAACTGTTTTGTCCTTAATGATATATTGGCTCATCAGTACTGAACTTTGTATTGGTAATACTGACGCAAGATAGAGACTCAGCTAAATGTTTCAAATTATCTCCTTTTGTAATATAAAACAGTACATGTACAAAATTAAGTCACCAAAATTAGTTGGTGCAAGATTAGGTTAGGAATTCATTCGAAGATATTTTTGTAATCAGTCAAGGAAGTGAATAGAAAGAAACTGCATGTTATTTTGATCACCACTCCTTCTATTCACAATCTAAGACAGAAAAGCTTTCCAAAAGAAAAAGTAAAAGCCCTTATGACCAGGGAAAACAATTTTTAAAAAAGGGTGTAAATCTATTTTTAGAACAAAAGTCTACTATATTCACTTTGTGGTCAAGATCAATTTGATACGTGCACTTTTTTGCTTAACAAAAGGGGTAGGCTTTGAAAATGGAATTCTAGAACCTGAACCTTAATCCAAGAACAGGTGTTTAGTTGCTAGTTTTCAGAAGTACAACTTCTCCAATTTCATGGTGGAAGAGAATGAGATATATGTGCCTAACAAAGAAGAAAAGCCTGTTTGTGCCCAAGGCCTTATCTTCATGGAAGAGTTTTACCTTATGCCCATATAACAGCTCCATGTGGGCACTATTATTCCATTATAAGACTGTCTTTTCTGGTTTAGCTTAAACTCCTTCCCAAGTGACATAAGCTAAATAGAATAAAAGTGTCCACTTGGGGGACGATGGTGGTATCATACAGGTATAACAATATTAGTTTAAATTCTCACCTTGTTATATTGCCTGTGAATATAAGTTCCAGCTTATATCCATATAATTTTCCTATGTAGACAAGTCCTTACACATTGGAGCAGTTTACAAATGTAAATGTACAAATTTTCCCACTATTAACATCTGTTCTTTAAACAATCTTTTATGAAGTTACAAAAGAGCGTAGTCTTATTTAAGTTAACTTGAATGAGAAAAGGATACTTTCTTTAGATATATTCTTCCATAAGCATCTCAAAATTAATTCGTCTCTGTAGATCACATTGTCTTTATAAATAGTTAAAATGACCTTTTTACGTTATCCAAATAGCTAAATTCTCACTATAATCTTCACCTTAATTACTGAAAAATGGAAGAGCGCTTTTCCCCACTCCCTTCTTAATTTTTACCTGATCATTCCACTTGAAGTCAGGAGTGATGTTCAGCCTAACACGGAGTACAGTACGTGTAATTGGCTGAATAGCTGCTTCCATTGTAATGGAGGGAATTTGATGGACACATTGTTTGACCTTTAACCCAATATGCACATGACGCAGCATGTGACCTGCAAAGAAAACACAAGGTGAAACAAATGTAGATTTACAGGAAAAATAATACAAATCAGACTTTTAAATAGGGTTTTAGAGAGGGATGTTATTGCTTGCTTGTTTTGTGTGTAAATGACTCTCTTGATCTGGTATGTTGGAATATTTTGTAATACTTAATTTGAATTAGCAATTTACAGCTCAGAAAAAGACATTATTAACTCCCCTGCTGGCTTTTACCAATGGGTCAAAATAACTATTAAGAATTCATGCTGCATAATTTGCTATTTCAAGATAGTTTCCTTTTTCTTCTATGACTTTTTGACTGCTAGTTAGAAAAACATATAGTCTCTTCTATACACATAAATACTAACCCATGAGGTAATACGATTTTGTTTAAGTTGATTCTTGACTACTTAAGTTGCATCAATATGAGGCACTTAAACTGATAGCTATGCATGGGGGTTGCACGGATTTAACTAAATTGATATGTAAATGGATTTAGTTAAAACTGTATAACGTTATCACGTAGACTAGGCCTTACTCAAATTAAAATTGATCTAGTTAAAGCAAGGCAAACTCCTCATGTAGACACAAGCAGGTTTAACCCTTGCTTAAATCAGTTAGCTCACATCTGTAAATTAAGCGCATCTACATTAAGAGTGTGCACCATTTTAACTAGATTGATTTTAAATCAATTTCTTTAAATGGGTGCAACTTTTCCAGTCCCGAACTGCCCTTATTCTACTTATAATGTCAATTTTTTTTTTTTTTTTACAGGCAAAAGCAAAACTTCCGAAGGCATATAAAATATTGATGTTCCTACAGTTCAGTTAGCTCAATAAGACTATACAGGCAGATCAGTTCTACAATGTGATGCATGTCGGTGAACCCTTGAGTCTGTGTGAAGACCCCATGCGGGTCTATACAGTGATCTGCCTGCACACGGTATTGCAGAATTAGGGCCCATCTGCTGTGATGGTGGTGGTGGTATTTTAGAGTTACAGCAAGAGAATGTTAGAAGAAAAATCTGTGACTTCTGTGACTTCTCAAAATTTCAGAATCATACAATCTGCTAACCCAAGGAATTGGCTGCTTAAAAATAGGCATTTTTAACTAAAGGAAGTATAAAACTTACTTGATTCAACAAAGACTTAAAATACTTTTTCAGAGAATACGACAATCAATTAAACTGTAAAAAAAACCTTCCCGTCAATTTCCAGGGGAAGACGCTTGATTTTCATTACCTCTTTTGTTTCAATGTGAAGGCTTTTTATTTTTTTAAATGAACTTGTTTTTGTTTAATTTTTAGGCAGACTGGATCCAGGATCTGCACATAAAGTGCAGCATTTATTCCCACTGAATCATAGAAATGTAAGGCTAGAAAGGACCTCAAAAGTTCATTAAGTCCAGGCCCCTGCAATGAAGCAGGATCAAGTACATCTAGACCATATTGACAGGAGTTTATCTATCCTATTCTTAAAAATGTCCAATTATGGAAATTCCATTATCTCCCTTTGAAACCTGCACCAGTACTTAACTACCCTTATAGTTGGAAAGTTTTTCCTATTATCTAACCAAAATCTCCCTTGACCCTATTACTTCCTACCTTTCCTACCTTCAGTAGACATAAAGAACAATTGATCACTGTCCTCTTTATAGTAGATCTTAACATATTTCAAGACTTATCAGGTCCCCAATTAATTTTGTTTTCACAACACTAAATATGGGCAGTTTTTTTTAACCTTTCCTCACAGATTAGGTTTTCTAATTTTTTTTTTAAATCATTTTTGTTGCTCTTCTCTGGATTCTCTCCAAATTTACCGCAGCTTTCCTGAAATGTGGCACCCAGACCTGGACATAGTACTCCAGCTGAGGCTTTACCAGGGCCAAACAGAGAATCATAGAATATCTTGGTTGGAAGGGACCTCAGGAGGTCTTCTAGTCCAACCCCCTGCTCAAAGCAGGACCAATCCCCAACTAAATCATCCAAGCCAGGGCTTTGTCAAGCCTGACCTTAAAAACTTCTAAGGAAGGAGATTCCACTACCTCCCTAGGTAACCCATTCCAGTGTTTCACCACCCTTCTAGTGAAAAAGTTTTTCCTAATATCCAACCTAAACCTCCCCCACTGCAACTTGAGACCATTACTCCTTGTTCTGTCATCTGCTACCACTGAGAACAGTCTAGAGCCATCCTCTTTGGAACCCCCTTTCAGGTAGTTGAAAGCAGCTATCAAATCACCCCTCATTCTTCTCTTCCGCAGACTAAACAATCCCAGTTCCCTCAGCCTCTCCTCATAAGTCATATGTTCCAGTCCCCTAATCATTTTTGTTGCCCTCCGCTGGACCCTTTCCAATTTTTCCACATCCTTCTTGTAGTGTGGGCACAGTACTCTAGATTACAGAGTTAACAGCCGTGTTAGTCTGTATTAGCAAAAAGAAAAGGAGTACTTGTGGCACCTTAGAGACTAACCAATTTATTTGAGCATAAGCTTTCATGAGCTACAGCTCACTTCATCGGATGCATACTGTGGAAAATACAGAAGATGTTTTTATACACACAAACCATGAAAAAATGGGTGTTTATCACTACAAAAGGTTTTCTCTCCCTCCACCCTACTATCCTGCTGGTAATAGCTTATCTAAAGTGATCACTCTCCTTACAATGTGTATGATAATCAAGGTGGGCCATTTCCAGCACAAATCCAGATTTTCTCCCCCCCCCCCAAAAAAACCCAAAAAAACCCAGGAGAGTGGGTTTGTTTTGGGGCGGGTGGGGGGGGGGGGGAGAGAAGAACCTGGATTTGTGCTGGAAATGGCCCATCTTGATTATCATACACATTGTAAGGAGAGTGATCACTTTAGATAAGCTATTACCAGCAGGAGAGTAGGGTGGGGGGAGAGAAAACCTTTTGTAGTGATAAATACCCATTTTTTCATGGTTTGTGTGTATAAAAACATCTTCTCTATTTTTCACAGTATGCATCCGATGAAGTGAGCTGTAGCTCACAAAAGCTTATGCTCAAATAAATTGGTTAGTGTCTAAGGTGCCACAATTACTCCTTTTCTTTTTGCGAGTACTCCAGATGAGGCCTCACCAATGTCGAATAGAAGGGAATGATCACGTCCCTCGATCTGCTGGCAATGCCCCTACTTATACAGGCCAAAATGCCATTGGCCTTCTTGGCAATAAAGGCACACTGTTGACTCATATCCATCTTCTCGTCCACTGTAACCGCTAGGTCCTTTCCTGCAGAATTGCTGCCCAGCCATTCGGTCCCTAGTCTGTAGCCGTGCATGGGATTCTTCCATCCTAAGTGCAGGACTCTGCACTTGTCCTTGTTGAACCTCATCATATTTCTTTTGGCCCAATCCTCTAATTTCTCTAGGTCCCTCTGTATCCTATCCCTACCCTCCAGCGTATCTACCTCTCCTCCCAGTTTAGTGCCATCTGCAAATTTGCTGAGGGTGCAATCCACACCATCCTCCAGATCCTTAATGAAGATATTGAACAAAACCAACCCCAGGACCGACCCTTGGGGCACTCCGCTTGATACCGGCTGCCAACTAGACATGGAGCCATTGATCACTACCCGTTGAGCCTGACAATCTAGCCAGCTTTCTATCCAACTTATAGTCCATTCATCCTGCCCATACTTCTTTAACTTGCTGGCAAGAATACTGTGGGAGGCCGTGTCAAAAGCTTTGCTAAAGTCAAGGTACAACACATCCACTGCTTTCCCCTCGTCCACAGAGCCAGTTATCTTGTCATAGAAGGCAATTAGATTAGTCAGGCATGACTTGCCCTTGGTGAATCCATGCTGACTGTTCCTGATCACTTTCCTCCCCTTTAAGTGCTTCAGAATTGACTCCTTGAGGACCTGCTCCATGATTTTGCAGGAACTGAGGTGAGGCTGACTGGCCTGTAGTTCCCAGGATCCTCCTTCTTCCCTTTTTAAAGATGGGCATGACATTAGCCTTTTTCCAGTCGTCCGGGACCTCCCCTGATCGCCATGAGTTTTCAAAGAATAATTATCTCCCATGTCTTGCATACGCTTCTGTTAATATAGCCCAGAATATTAGCCTTTTTTGCAACTGCATCACATTGCTGACTCTCATTCGATTTGTGACCCACTATAAACCTGATTGCATTCAGCAGCAATACTACTACTCCTACAGCCTACCCAGTTCCTCCCCCATTTTGTAGTTGTATATTTGGTTTTTCCTTTCTAAGTGTAGTAATTTGCACTTGTCTTATCTGAATTTCATCTTGTTGATTTCAGACCAATTCTCCAATTTATCAAGATCATTTTGAATTCTAATCTTGTCTTCCAATACTCCAAAGTGCTTGCAACCCCTCCCAGTTTGGTGTCATTTGCAAATTTTATAAGCATATTCTCCACTGCATTATCCATGCCATTAATGAAAATATTGAATAGTACCTGACCCAGACAAGAACCCTGCAGGACCCCACTAGATACATCCACCTAGTTTGACCGTAGGAAACTATTCTTTGAGTATGGTCTTTCAACCAGTTGTGCATCCACCTTGAAGTAATTTAATCTAGACCACATTTCCTTAGTTTGCTTATGAGAATGCCTTGTTACTCTGTACCAGAAGACTTTCTAAAATCAAAATCCATTATGTCTATGGCTTCCCCCCATCCACTAGACCAATAATCCTGTCAAAGGAAATAAGGTTGGATTGTCATGATTTGTTCTTGACAAATCTATGCTGGCTCTCTCTTATTACCCTATTATCCTGAAGTCTTTCTCTATCTCCCATTAGAATAGGATGTGACGTTATTGACATAAGCTGGGACTGTATAGATCATTGTTGCAACCAAAGTCCTGTAGTGGCACCAAATCTTGTATAAAGGGGGTCAAATGAGGTGTCTAAGACAAGGTTATGGTTTGCTGGTTATGATTATGCTGTCTATATGTGTGTATCATTTTTATAGTTAAAGTTATGAATATTGTCTCTAAACTGTCTGTATTTCAAACTTGTGCTATGCTTCTGCGGAACACTCCAGACAAGTTGGTGTCAGCTCTGCCTAGCCTGCTTGATGGCCCATTAAGGACCATCAGCTATACAAGTGACCCATTGAGAGAAGGCAGACTCGCCTTATGACTCAGCAAGGTATGCAGGGACATGCCTATGGACAGAACTCTGAGGTTTTTCCAGGCCATGTGATGGACAGCTTGTCTTTGAAACAAAGAAAGGAAGACCACATGGCAAGAGAATATAAAAAGCTGCTGCAGCTCCTCCATCTTGTCTTCAATCCTGCTTCTTGCCTCTGGAGAAACTTTGCTACACTGAAGCTTTGAACCAAGGACTGAAAGACCCATCCCAGCTGTGGATGTACTCCAGAGACTTGATTTTAACCTGCAGTTTATTCTATCACTGCTGCAAGCCTGAACCAAGAACTTTGCCATTACTGTATGTAATTGATTTCATTGAACCAATTCTAGCTCTCTTCTATATCTTTTTCCTTTTATGAATAAACCTTTAGATTTTAGATTCTAAAGGACTGGCAACAGCGTGATTTGTGGGTAGGATCTGATTTGTATATTGACCTGGGTCTGGGGCTTGGTCCTTTGGGATTGAGAGAACCTTTTTTCTTTTACTGGGGTATTGGTTTTCATAACCATTTGTCCCCATAACGAGTGATACTGGGAAACTGGAGTGCCTAAGGGATTTGCTTGTGTGACTTGTGGTTAGCCAGTGGGGTAAAACCAAAGTCTTCTCTGTTTGGCTGATTTGGTTTGCCTTGGTGTGCACAGAAACCCCAGCCTTGGGCTGTAACTGCCCTGCTTGAAGCAATTTGTCCTGAATTGGCACTCTCATTTGGGTCCAGCTAGAACCAGCATCGTTACATAGGGATGCTGGAAGGGTTTCCCTGCCAGCCAACTCCTCTCTTTTTACTTAAGTCACCCTGCTACTTAGAAGCGGTGTGGGGGCTCATATTGAAACTAATACGGAGAGGTGCTGCAAACAAGCTACCAGCCTGAAAATGCTCTCTTTCCATATTTCAATGTGGCACTGAATTCTAAATTAAGAAAAAGGATGGCTGGCAGGTCAGCAAATGCTTTCCCTCTCTCTCCAATGTCTTGGAGGGAGTGGAGGGAGGGAGGGAGGGAGGGAGGGACAGAGTTAGAAAGCAGATAGGGAGAAGGACATTAAATAAGTAACAGCTCTCAGGGATGCACTTTGTATTTTTCCTAGGCATTTATAGGACTATAGGACACCCATTACCACAGTATCTAATCACTAATAATCTATTCCCATGTTAAAATACTAGACTCCATCTGCTTACACACGAAAAGTAGTCCATTTAAAATATAACTATGTATATTCTATATACATGTAGAAACATACCTAAACTCATAATTCAATGCTAAGTGCCATTCACACTGAAATTTAGGAGAGTGAAACTCTTTCCATGTCTTTTAATCAAGCATCTTGTGTTCCAGAAAAATCATAGGGCAGTTTTCTTTAAAAAAAAGAGCAGGGCCATATTCACTGCCATATTATACTAGTATTAAGCATTGAAATAATACTGTGAAAGTACAAATAGATTTATTATAATACATAAGGTACAGAAGCTGATCTGAAAAGCCACAGAATACACACACATACATAGATACTATATTTAGTGATGATATAAAACCTTTGGAGATTTCTTTTAAGCACCCGATTTAACTTTGAAAATAAAAACATAGGCCCATATCCTGCACACACTTATGCATGGTGCTTAACTTTGGGACTACTCATATGAATTAAGTACCATAAGTGTTTGTGGGATTGGGGCCTTATCTTGGAAGTGATCTGAACACTTGCAGACTGCAAACAAAGGTCATCTGTGGTTGCTGAGTCAAGCCAGTCCAAGACTGAAAAGATGCCAAATGTCTATTTTCACTGTACATTTGGGAACTATTTGAAAATTCCAGTCTACTTTTTTGTAACAGACAGAGTTGAAAGTGCCCCAACCCTGATTATTCTATAACAAAAACACTGTTAAAAGTATCACCTTGGACCAGAGGCCTGGAAATGCAGACTGAAGGCCAGGATCTAAAATATCCCTCCAAAGTAAGGGTAACAAGTTAAAAAGTATTTAAAATAGAGAAAAATTCTTCTTAACTCTCTCCCTCCGACCCCATCAGTTGGTGGCTAGCTAATGCATAAGCGTTTATATACACCTTCTAATATTGTTTTTATTCCTATAAATGTAATTGTGGATGTCCTCATTACTGATATATAGCAAATCCTTTACTAAACTCCACTAAACTCTTGGCTGGAATGATAATCTTGTGGCAATGAACTCCTCAGGTTAAATGAAAATGAATGCGATCATTCAGAAGCAGGCATGAACCACTTATTGGTAGTGTCCTTTGTTATAATTCCCCACTTTCACTCTTTTTCACATAAATTCAAGTATTCAAGTTGTAAGTAATGAAGGACCTGGTTTATCAACTGTCAGAAATCAATGGGATTAATAGTAAGTTCCTACTCAAAGAGGAGAACATAGAGTCCAATTTTTAAACAGAACATTACTTATTATGTTTTTTACCTATTTCATCTTTCCTCATGTCCTTCATCTTATCTACAGAGAGATTCTTTTCCTCCAGCTTTGCGAGGACTGATGGTGGCAACACTGAGAACTGTCGCAAAGGGTTGGCCCAGCCCCACAGCCGCTTGTCAATGACTTTGCTGAGGTTCAGTAGCCGGTATGTCATTGCAGGCCATCGTTTCCTAAGAGCAACCTCAAAAAGGGCTCGAACAATCCGAGCTGCATTCTACAGAATGAAACATAGAGACAAAGAAAAATATTAGATTCAGATCAAACATTTTTCATTGGATACAGCATCTATACTATGTTTTTTCCTATCAGACTCCCAAAACAACATACTTTTATTGTTAAGTTTTAGCTAAAAATTCTTGAAAAATTTATTTTTCAGTTTCTACCTAATGATTAATTGCATCTCTTAAAAGTGCTTCATCATTACTTAATGGGATGATGACAGTAAATACATACAATTAAACAATTATTAAAGTTATACTGTTATAGAAACAATTGTTGATAGTAATACTTTTTTTTTGTTACAATAACCCTGACCGTGCTCAAAAATTTAAAATTGGATATTCATGCTGAGGGGGAACGTGGTCTTGTGGTTAAAGCCCAAGTCTGGTAGTCAGAAGTAGTAGGTTCAATTGCTAGGTCTGCCGCAGGATTCCTGTCCTTGGTTTTGATCATAGTTACACCAGCACTCAGGGGTTTTGCTCACTGTGTCTCAATGACTTCTCAATCACTTTTACTTAGTTTATAAAAATGTTTGCTTTCTTCTTTTATTTGCATTCCCTGCAAACTTAACTTAGAATCTCAACATCAAGATTAATTCTTCATAGACTGTATATAAAAAATAATCTATCCATCCATACTCATCTAACATGGCAATGACAAATATTTTGCCGCCCATTTCTGCCCAATTACACACCCATGCAAGCCCATTGTTTTCAGTGGGATTGCCTATGCGTAACTGAGGGAAGAATCTGACTTTACAGTGAGAAATGAGCTAGTAGTTCTGTTGATGACTCACTGAGCAGAATAACATTCACTTTGTGCTGGCTCTGCAGTGCTAACAGGAGTTTAAAAAAACCCAGGTACTGAAATATTTTGTCACTAAAGCACGCAGTTACTACTCTTCTACTGAGGTAGAAGGAACAATTTTTTTAAAATACAGTAACTCCCTACTTAATGTCCTCTTGCTTAACATTGTTTCGATCTTATGTCCCTGATCCATTACAGAACATGCTTGTTTAAAGTTGTGCAATGCTCTGCTATAGTGTTGTTTGGCTGCCTGCTTTGTCCCACCAGCAGATCCCGCAGATCAGCGCCTTGCCCCCTGCTCCCCACGCCTCCTGCCCATGGCAATCAGCTGGTTTGCGGCATTCAGGAGGCAGGAGCGAAGACTAGGCGCACAGGCTCCCCCTCCCTCCCCACCTCCTGAATGCTACAAACCAGCAGACTGCCGTGGGCAGGAGAGGGAGGGGGAGCCTGCGTGCCGAGTCCTTGCTCCTCTCCCATCCCTCCTGAATGCCGCAAACCAGCTGATTGCCACGGGCAGGAGGCGGGGAGGGAGCAGGGAGGAGCGAGGACGTGGCGTGCAGAGTAAAGGGGGAGCAGGTGGGGGGGAGGGAGAAGAGGCGGGCTAAGGCTGGGGGCTTGGGGGAAGGGGTGGAGTGGGCGGGCTGAGGGTTGAGTCCCCCGCCCCTGGTGCTTACACAATAGGGGAAGCTGCTGCTGCACAACATGCTTCTCCTAGCCTACGGCACCTTCAGACTCCTTGCCTGCCTCATTGTCTGCAGTGCCAGTGGGCAGTGCCTGTGCCTGCATATCCCATTGCTTCATACTCAGCAATGGGGATTGTAGTATTAAATTGTTTCTTTACAATTGCTTAAAACGTATACCTGTATTCAATTGCTTGTTTAAAATTGTTTAAAATGTATATAATGTCTTTTGTCTGGCAAAAAAAATTTCCCTGGAAACTAACACCCCACTATTTACATTAATTCTTATGGGGAAATTGGATTTGCTTAACATTGTTTCGCTTAAAGTCGCATTTTTCAGGAACATAACTACAATGTTAAGTGAGGCGTTACTGTAGTCACTGCTTGGAGTAGAACTGCAATTTAAAAATTGTGATTCTAAGCACTACCACTCATGTCCTCACGTAAATTATTACACAATTCATAAATTGAGCACCTGCGTATGGGACCACACCACCTGCTTTAAAATGCTACAGTTGAAAGAGACAAATAAAAGCTATAAACTGAAATTGAGAGACCTCTCTTAAAATGATCTTGTTGTGCATGTATCACAATCTTTATGATATGTATAATGATCTCAGCAAGCCCATGTGTGCTATAAAACCTGAACACAAGGAAACAAGCGAAGATGGCATGACGACCTTAACTCAGAATATTTATGCTTTTAAGTGTTTAACTCTCATCCTTAATATAATTTAAATACAATTTTTATTATTTCTTCTTAAAATGGTTTGGCAAGATCTGACAGCACAATGTCAGAACATACTATGCTGCTGCTGCTTAATGAAGAGACAGAAATACTCCTAATTGTCCCAAAAGCCACAACCTTATAACCCACTATATACATTTACTATTGGTTGACATACGGAATTGTTTATGAGCGGTGTCATTTGCCTCTTTTAGAGTCCTCAAGCCAGTTAACAGATGCCCTTTTAAGACAAATTTCAAGTGGCTCACTGACTTCCTGGGATGGATCCTAGACTTGTGAAGAAGCAGCAATATTCCACAGATTTCCAGTGCTGTTGTATCCATGTGATGACCAAACAACCCATCAAGTTGATGACCACTTGTGGTGTTAAACTGAGCTATCAAGCAAGAGCATGGACTGGTCTGCTATTACTGTGTGGGTGTCAACATAGTGTAGTTCCCCCAACTGTGGAGAGGTCTTCCATAATGTTTGGTATCCCCTTTCAGGTTTTTTAAATTTCAAGTCTAAACACTACCAGACACAATCAGCACAATCAGCTTGAAGTTATGTTTTGCCACTCTGCAAGATCATTCAGGCTAGTCCCTTTCAAATAAGTGTATGTTCAAATTAAGCAAATGCCAATCTGTGTATGACTGGTGAACTTCTAGGGTCAATCTAGCCGTTTAATGGTATGTGGTGTGAACTTAAAGCCAATTCTGACAAGTGTGTATGCAACCTACTTAAGATTTGTAAAACCAATATTAATAGAACATATTCTGGAGTAAACCAATTTTATAATGCTTTGCAAAACAAACATATAAAATTAGAATGCAAGAAAGTTAAATGGATTTACACTTTTTGGTAAATTTAGGAAACACTGAGGTTTAAGGCTAACATCTTGTATGCAATTGCAATTTAAACTATGAAAGATAACAAACAACAGTTAATGGCTACTATACTGGAAAACTAATTCAAACTCAACTAAAAAAGTACAACTTGGCCTCCTAAATTAGCACTTAGCAATTATTTTCCACTAAATCAAACATATTCTGTGTTGAAATCTCAAAAGCTAGTGCTCAGATTTTCAAATCATATGTGCATATACGTTTGAAAATCTGGGCCCACATAGCTATCCATATAGCTGGGTAAATGAAAGATGTGAAGAAAGACAAATGAAGAGATTTTATTATTTTTTTTTTACCTGTGCAACATATGCAGAGTCTGAAATAAGGGAGAAACTATCAATCTCTCCTCGGCTAATATATGTTTGAAGGAGGATATTTATCTTTCCATAACTGTTCTCTACACCTCCGGGAGCAGAAAGTTCACAGAAATTGTTCAGTAAGGCATCCAGTTCCTCTATTTCTTCTTCTCTTACCTAAAACACAATAAATAAGTTTGAAGAGGTTGGAGTAACTTGGTGAAAACTTTCACACTAAATTAAATTTCCATTATCTCTTAGAAACATTATTTTAAACAGAGTCTAGTTTTACATACAAACCCCCCCACCCAAAAAAAAACCCAACAAGTCTTCCAGACTGTAGCTAATAGAACTTAATTGAAACTATCTTAATAGTGACACAATTACATTTTATTATTCATCACCATCAATTAAGGTTGCCATTGACACACAGAAATTTGATATGCCACAAAAATTGAATCTTCTGACCCTACCATCCTCCATCTGATGAGATTTCATTTTTTATTTGACCAGAGTAAAACCTCTGTCCATCTGGATTAGGGAAAATTTGAATTAACATTAAATGCATTCATTATAGTCATATAATGTGTATGTAGCATAATATGTTCTTAGCTCAAAACTGTAAAGTACTATGATTCATGATATTACAGTTTTCACTGTTAATAAGATTAAGTCTTAATACAAGTAAAGAAATATTCATATCTACAGTTTGAATAATGCATAGCATTTTACATTCTCACTGATGAGAATGCAAAACACACCATAAATCTACTGAGACTGACAGTCTCAGTCTAAAATTTATTTAAAGACAGTAAATGTTTGGCCCCTACAGGGAACCAGTTGGGGGCCATTTCCATCAGGCCCTGACTACCTGACATCCAGAGGACTCAGAGAGTAGGGTTAAAAGCCGCACTCATTCTCCAACCACTGGTTATGCATTTTATGGACCTGATACTGTGGATTAGGGTCTACTTCCATTAGAAGTGTCCTTCTGGATGAAGTGATGCAATCTTACCTTGATCTGTTCAAATTCTTCTGCCTTAGATACTATAGCAAGAATATCACCTTCTGTTTTGTGAGCATCAAAATGTTCATTGAAAGTCTATCAAAAATAAAATGATTTCATTTACTGTTAAAAATAAAAATGCAAAAACAATGATTTTGACCTACCAACTTAAAATTAAAGACAATTCTGCTTTCAGTAACAACTCAAAGAAGAGAGTCTCTAAGATTTTTAAAAGTAAGTAGGTGTCTTGGTTATTGGATACCCAGCTTCAGACTACTTAAAGAGGACCAAATGTTCAGAGGGCCTTCTCTGCACTTTCCTAAAAAAACAGTTGCTTTTAAGTTGTCTCGAGTTGGAGACCCAAAAATGGAGGCAACCAAAATCCATAGTCACTTTTGAAAATCTTGTCCACACTATGTTCGAATGTGTATGATAAATGCCTAACTAAAGAACGATACAACACATTTTCAACTCCCAGGCTCCAATGGAGCAGGAACAGTTTATACAAGCTTCAGTGCACTAACACTTGCCTGTATGGCACTGATAAATTCTATCACATGAATGACAAGGTGATAGCATTTTCACCCCACAGAAACATTTCTGTTAGTAGGCTCTGTGCATGCAAATCTTATTTCCTGCAAATGGACATACAGGTGATAAGATATCTAAGTCTTAGGAAGGGGCAGAGAATGTAGAAATCATCACCCAAAACCAAATCTGACCAAATCAATGCTGCTGAGCTTTCCCTATTGCCATATGCTCAGACAGTTTCTTTTGTAACCATGATTTGAAAAAGATATCAGTGTTAAATTGGCTACATGACCTATAAAATCTTCTCATGACCATTTTATATAAAGGGTTAAAAAGAGAGAAGTATACCAGAAGTAGAACAAGTTGTTGTACCTCAATAGTATTATACTTAATATAATAGTGGCTGGCAATTCTGCCTAAATCTGTTGAAGAAAAAAATCCAGTTCTCTCTTCAAAACGAATCATGCGGGCTTTGTCTAGCTTTCTGCCAACTTCAATCACCAGTTGTTCTCTGTGCTTCTCTAGCCCTGGATCCATCTAGAGACCATGAACAAAATACAAAAGTGACAAATGAGGCATTTCACGAGATAATTCAGCTTTTCTAAAAGCCAGAAACAAAATACAGTTGCAAAACAAATAAAATAAGGCCATGACTATCACACCAAGAATTAGTTCAGTCCTTATTAATACCAGTTATACTGACGATAAGTTCAGAAAAAGCTGCTACACATACCAAACATGAATAAAAATGAGAAAATGCAGCCGATATACTGGTCCATCATCAAAATTATACTATATTTCAACAACAACAAAAAAACAACAACAGGGAAGTTACTTGACCCTGGATAGTTATAGCACTGAAAGACTAATGGTGGTGTTGCTGTATTTATTACTAAAATATAGTTCTGGCTGACTTGCTAGCCCATAGCTGGGTGTCCAGCACTGGTTGCCCCTGCCTGCTGTGTCTCTGTAGTTAGAGTCCTCATGGCTGCATCTCTATAGTTAGGAATGCTGAAGGACTTCGACAATAGAGATCCTGCCTAGAATGGCTCTTACCAAATAAGACAATTTCAGCTCCCAAGCACCTGCAACTTCAACAGCAGCTCAGATGCCGCTAAAAACAGTAGCCTCCTGGCCACTACAAGAGACTGAACAGGTCTGGACTACTCATGTGCATAAAGTTAAGCACGCGTCTGCAGGATCAATGCCCTAATCAGAAGAAAGCTCAGTTTTTTCTTATGTTGATATTTTTAATGAAATATTCAAAACTGAAATGGAAGAGAAAAAAAAATCACAAAGTCCAAATATGGGCTGTCGACAAACTGTTTAAAAGGACATTATTTTAGAAATTCTTTAATCCGTTATATAATTCATCCTCTTCTTTATTTCCCCATATTCCTAAGTAGCAAGGTCTTTCCTTCAGAATAACTGATATACATTTTTATTTACAGTTTTCCTAAGCTGACTCAAAAGGAAAGAGACAGGGATTCTCCAACAGTTAGAAGAATCATAGACTTTAAGGTCAGAAGGGACCATTATGATCATCTAGCCTGATGACCTGCACAATGCAGGCCACGGAATCTCACCCACCCATTGCTGTAACAACCCCCTGACCTATGTCTGAGCTACTGAAGTCCTCAAATTGTGGTTTAAAGACTTCAAGATGCAGAGAATCCTACAGCAAGTGACCCGTGCCCCATGCTGCAGAGGAAGGTGAAAAACCCCCAGGGCCTCTGCCAATGTGCCCTGGAGGAAAATTCCTTCCCAACCCCAAATATGGCGATCATAAACCCCCTAAGCATGTGGGCAAGACTCACCAGCCACACACCCAGGAAAAAATTCTCTGTAGTAACTCAGATCCCACCCCATCTAGCATTCCATCACAGGCCACTGGGCATATTTACCACTAATAGTCAAAGATCAATTCATTGCCAAAATTAGGCTATCATACCATCCCCTCCATAAACTTATCAAGCTTAGTCTTGAAGCCAGATATGTCTTTTGCCCCCACTGCTCCCTTTGGAAGGCTACTCCAGAACTTCACTCTTCTGATGGTTAGAAACCGTTGTCTAATTTCAAATCTAAACCTCTTGATGGCCAGTTTATATCCATTTGTTCTTGTGTCCACATTGGTACTGAGCTTAAATAATTCCTCTCCCTCCCTTGTATTTATCCCTCCGATATATTTATAGAGAGCAATCATATCTCCCTTCAGTTTCTTTTGGTTAGGCTAAACAAGCCAAGCTCTTTGAGTCTCCTTTCATAAGACAGGTTTTCCATTTCTGGGATCATCCTAGTAGCCTTTCTTTGTACCTGTTCGAGTTTGAATTCGATCCTTCTTAAACATGGGAGACCAGAACTGCACACAATATTGCAGATGAGGGCTCACCAGTGCCTTGTATAACAGTACTAACACCTCCTTATCTCTACTGGAAATACCTCGCCTGATGCATCCCAAGACCGCATTAGCTTTTTTCTCAGCCATACCACATTGGCGGCTCATAGTCATCCTGTGATCAACCAATACTCCGAGGTCCTAGAGCTGCTACAGCCCTTTGGGGAGCAAAGCATGGTCCTTGGAGTGGTGGGGCGGTGTGCAGCCTGGCCTTGCCTTGCCCCCTTACTGCACCTTTTGTGGTACTGAGAGACCTCATGGGAGCAAGGACTGAAATACTGTGTAGCTCTTACACAGGACATAAAGGGCAGGGGGGAAGAGAGAAGGTTCGTTGCACGCTCCAACCCCCACTATACATCTGGGGACAATCTGACCAGAAGTGATTATGCAAATCAATGCACTTTGAATAGCTAGACTGGCTAATAATGGCGGGCCAATATGGATATATAAATTGCAAATCACAAGATTATCAAGATTATTAAGAAATAACTGTATACCGATTATGAAAATTAAACACCCACAACTGGATAGGGAGGAAAAGGAATTGCATAACTGGTAAAACTATAGTTATGCTGCACCTGAAACTGCACAACTGCCCTGCACTCTGTATAACATAACACGGCAATGTAAAACCATAAATCAGATGCTTCCAAGAAAGAAGAGAATATCTAGGTCTGAAGGCCTACTTGCTCTCTGCTATTCAAATCAACACCACCTCTAATAGGCATAGCCTGTTTCTATCTTAACACAAAAGAGCAAAGGCCACTTAAGTACAGGATGTGGCAGTGAAGGAGACAGCTGCAGGAATGGCAGAGCACTGGTGGACCTTCAGGATTGGAACTTGCTTGTTTGGCTGAAGAATGTCACAAACATTTTTTGTCAGTTTTGTTTTAAAAATTATTCCTGTTAATTGTGTTTTAATGTTATTATTTGGTGTTACCAAACAGATTTACATTAATTATCCAATATGCTCAAATCAATTAATAATTTGCCACAGAACTCAGTACTGCTTGCCAGAGACATGAGTGTGAAGGAATTCTACAAAGGTAGGATATGTCAAAACTCCCACTGTTGAGCCCCAGTTAGATATAGTATTTGATAACATGTTATATTATACGTTTCATTTCCCTGGCTACGTGAGTTTGGCTAACCATATACAAATACACTATAATGTAGTATAAGAGTTTTATTAATATGCATTTGGGATGACTGCACTCAGAAAGCCATTCTAAATGAGAACCCATAAAATATTTAAATTACACCTCACTATAATGTATTGAGAACTATGGAATTCTTACCCACTTTCCCTATCGTTTAAATCCCACTTCCAGCCACAAGGACAAAGATTTTGGACCTGAAACATGACACTGGCATACTGCTATGAATGTTGTACATACTCAAAACTGGGGTGTTGATAATCATTTGAAAAACTATGCAGCCATGCAACAAATTGTGGAGATGTGAAATAAATTATATTTATCATGAACCTCTGACCATCTCATCTGCACTCTGACCACTAAACTACATCCAACAGGACTACTCCTACCTGCAAAACCTCTAAGCAGCTTCGAACACTTGCTATTAATAAATAATAAATAAATAGATCTTCCAGAGAAATAATTCCTTCGTTTTTTCCTCCTACCAGTTTATGTTCTTCTCCTACCTATCGAACTACTATTGTTGAAGGCTCTAGTAGAGCATATACAGCTGTGTTAAAGAAAGATAGGTGTTTACATTTCCTGCAAACTATGAAACACACCAAAAAGTAAAAATAAAGAATTCCACTATGAAAAAAATATATCTGTGTTCTGATTTATTCCAATACACAAAATAATATCTAAAAACAACATAAAAACAAAGGAGTAAAACTCTTTAAATGACTGGATCCCGAGAAGAAAGAGACTTCAAATATGATTGAATGATTAATTTTATTAATCTATTAAATTAACAAATATTCTGTCTAATAATTTATGATACTGCCAGTGGTGAGATCTTCTAAAACAAATACTTGACAGAGGAAATACTATGTGTAGAGCAGAGCTATGGCTTCAAGAAGACTTGACTGTATAATTCATATCTGACTTTCACTACTGAAATGCTGATAGTGACTAAAGCATGATAGTTGTTTTGATAAGAATGAGTGCTACGCGTTGATGGCTAATTTGGCCATTGAAAACGTATTTTGTATGATAGTGGGTAAAAGTGTTAGACAGGACAACTCAGAAGGGACCTTTTAACTTACTATTTTTCTGAAAAATAACTCTCTGCTATAGAAAATATCTTCTTCCTTTCATACACTTAAAGAATTGCTGATATCAGGTAAAGCAGAAATAGCAAATATTTATCCTCACATCAGGAAAGGTTTACAGAACCAGAAAGCAGGTTAGATTTTTTTTTAAATGCATTTTCTACCTGATAAGCCTTGTGACTGATGCCATATACTAATGGATTTGCTCTCATCCGTACATAAAGATAAGTGTAACTTATCCACTTTACTGCTTCCTCCACATTAGTTACTGTTCCAAGAGCAACCTGTAAGTAGGAAGAGAGACAAAAATTGAACTTACATATTAGAGGAAAACACAAGCATTAAGTTCATAATATACTGAATTCAGACCATTAGCAGTAGATTAGAGAAAGTGTCTGTAGCTTTCCATTTAAAATATACTAAAAATAATAATCATATAACAATCTCTTCTGAACCACCTATATATCTGCATTTCTAAAGCATGAATCATCATGGTACCTTTTTTCACAGTAGGTTTCTGATATCTGAGCACCTAAATGATCTTTTAATGTAAAAATTATAAACAGTAGAAAAGATCACGCAATACAGGCTTCTACTACAAGGAATCTGTAATTCTTCTATGAACAAGACTCATGTGAAATTCATATTTTAAACTTTTTAAGCCATGTAAACTTACTTTCCTGTCTGAGTTTAAGTGAGATGTTTGCAACCTGACTAAAATTGATAATTTTTCAATTATATCCTCATATGTGTTTAAGAAGCCATATTATAAGGGAAAATGTCCTGAAATTGTGGAAATAAGATTAATATAAATATTTTTCAAATCAAACAACATTGGCACACCAGGCTTTTTACCATGTCTTCATATATTGTCATCACATTAAAAATAGGTTTCACCTGCCTTTTATCTTTGAAGATTCACATACACATGGTCACTAGCCAGAGCAAGGCACTCACCCTGGGTGGCAACTTCCGGGGGTGCCATACCGCTGGGTGTTTTGTTTTGCTTTGCTATGACTGGACAGCCTTTTTTTTTTTTTTTTTTAATTATTGTTATTTTTTGCTCCGCTGATTGGCCAGCTTATTTATTTATTTATTTGGCCCGGTCACCAGTGTGGAGGGAAGAGGGATTGCAAAAACGTTTTTCGTCCCAGCCAGCAAAATGGCTAGGGCTGCCCCTGACTTTAGCACACAGCTGTGGTATCAGAATGTAACTGAAATTTGAGTGGGTGATTTATTTCTGTAGACTATTAATGCAACCATATTGAAACAATATTTCACTCAGGAATCTTTTTGTAAGTTAGTGGTATTTCATCATCAAATTGATTGACACATTACGTATTTACTTTTTTAAAAAAGGCGACTTCAGTTCTATTCTCTATCAGTTCTAGTCGCAAAAGGCAACAATTATTTTTGTTTTTATTCTAACTTTGCTGTGAGAATTCAAGATTTCCATTATACTACTCAAACAAAATATACTCTTTTGCTTTGTTTCTCTCCATATTGTTTGGCAAACTCCTTAACAATGACTAATGTTAAAACATCAATTTGCTTTTACAGTCTGTCTCTCACATAAATCCTTTAAATTTACTTGAAAAAAAGCAAACACAATGGTAAGCAATTTCAAATTCTCAGATCTACAGATCTATATGTTAATAATAGGGAAATTCATTATTATGAAATATGAAACAAACAAAAACCCCAACCTTACACTAAAAATATTACTGAAATCCCAAAACTACTGTTAGTTAAACCAGTTTTAATCTGGAGTAACCCCTTTTGATTTCAATAACGAATCTTCATACTTAAATCTCAGCTAGGGCTATGCTTCATAAGATTGGATTGTTTCCCAATAGGATAGAAATGGACACCAAATAAGTAATATTTTGATAAGTGCATATACTCATGGGACACTGAATGGGTTAAGAATGCACACTTATCCTAAGCTACTTTAACTCAGTTGAAAGGGAGGGAAGACATCTTATCTCGTGCATAAGCTTATTCTCAATTTGCTGCCCAAACTTATTTGTTCATTTGATTTCTCCCCATGACTCAATAAACCCCTTTCTGGTACATACCCTGAAGTAGCATATTGACATCTTTCAATAATACAAAACCCCTCCTGAAAATATCTAATTTTGAAACATCAAGGCATAAAGGTCCTATCCTGGAAGATAGCAAAGTCTTACACGAGTCAAAAACAAACCACTGTTTCTACCTCATTCATTTTAATTACTCATTTTGCATTTAGATTTGTTCAAAATTAAATATTTCCATAGTTAAAAGCAAAGCTAAGGAGGAAGATAGTAAGAATGTGTAGTGTAGATGGGTTGCAGATGAAATCTATAAATGTTTGTAAGGCTTCAAAACCTACTAATGCTCATCATTCTTTTAAGGACTGTACTCACTAAGTGCCATATGGAGAAAACAGTGAAAGCTACTTCTGAATATTTGCTGCCATCTAGTGACCACCTAAAGTTCTTGTGGATTGTTGGATAAGGTCAATAAAGGCTAACAACAAAGTACTTTCTACTGCAAACTTAAGAGTAATTATGAAACAAATGGTCTATAAAATGAGAAGGCAGCTTCTGATAGGTTTGGAAATTTAGGACTGGTAAGTGGAGTGAAAAGACTAATAAAGGTGTTTTCATCTTTAACAAAGTCAGAAACAAAATTCTAAATTGTTGTATTTAACATAGTCTTAGTACAGCAGTTTTAATTTTTTAACTCCTTAACAGTTACTTGGCTGTTATAAGAAAAAACACTGGGCCTTACAAAATACATATCATGTTGAAACTGAACTGCCTGATTGCACCTTTATATCTGATGGATAGACAACTAATAATTACATTGCTCACATAAATAATTGTGACTGCAAACTGTGCCTGAAAAATGAAAGGCTGAGTTTTAAAAATTCAGCTCACAATGTGTATTAGAGTGAAAATGGAGGTTATTTAAGTAGTCAGTGTAAGAATTTTTCAACTAATCAGTCAAGGGCTTATGCCAGTACAACTGTGACTTTGAAAAAAAATTATAACAGCAATAATAAATAGTTTTAATTTTAAAAAGCCCTATGCAAAGAGCTTAGCGAGGTGAGCAGCAATTCAGAATACAGTTTAATTTCCAGTTTTAGTTTAAACAAGTCAATATTCTTAACAGTACATCATCTGTAAAAATGTTTTTACATAATTATGTATATTTCATTTAATTATGTAAAAACATTTTTACAGAAGTGATCTTTCGCAGGACTCAGCAGATTGACCCTGAGGCTGATTTCTCTTTATAAATATGGCACAATCAGAAATACTTTGAGATTTGAAAGGAGAAACTGTCCTACCCCAATAAAGAGAAGGAAGCTGTATCATTCTTCAGTAAAGGTAAAGAACTTGAGTAAAAGGTAAAGACACATAGAAGAGGGCTAATTTGACTGAATAAATCTGAACTATAGAAGCATTATATTTAAGTTCAGGAATATAGTAGATTTTTATTTTGTAAATACGGTAAGAACTATTTTTCTTATCATTTCTTTGAATCCCCTATACAAAGATCAAATAAAGTCAACCTATCAATTTGCTATCTTTTAAACATAGTCTCTTTGCTAGAGCTAAAAAACAAAAGCTCAATAAATCCTATCAGAATCAAATTCTCTTTAATTCTTCACTTTTCCATGCTAAATAATCTCAGGCTTGATCATTTCCTCTGAAATGTAAGATCCACTACTGCTGAACTTTTCTGGACCTATTCTATCTCAGTTAGATTCTTCCTAAATAGCTTGTCTATACTCATCTCATTGTCCCTAAAAAAACCTGTGAATCTTGCTAGCACTGGTGCAGCTTTACAGAGTTAGCAATGGGGCAGAGGGAGGGAGAGACTCTTGTATAGAGAAGGTGCCGGTGGCCATCAACTCTTCAAGCCACCATATCTTCTAGACTCACTCTAAAAGGAATTAGACAACTTGTGGTACCATGCTGGTGACCGCTCTACAAAACCACTCCCATTGTTTCTGCCACAGTCAATAGCTGGGAGATTCTGGGGGAAAAAAGCCAGAGTAGATACAGCCTATTTGAGGTGATCAAAACTGAACACACTACCTCAGATGATGGTGTGCCACTGTTCAGTGTAATGGTCTCCCATTTGCATTTTATTTTATTTTTTCCTCTGAAGTGTTTTTGGCCTATTGGAGACATCTTCTGCTACTTATGATGATTCCTACAACTCTGCAAGCTTATATCTAATCAGTATATATGCAAAGAGCTAATCAGTATAAGACTATTGCTGAACTCAAAGAGAGAAACGATCAGGTTGCCATCTAGAAAAACAATAGACTAGTGTAACTGGTTTGACTTACTATTGATTTTCTGTAATCACGTGAACACCAACCTTTCCTGCCTTGTCATTATAGTAGGATAAATCATGTCTTGCATATCAGAGGCCATAAAAAAATGGTTGTTTCATGGTCTTGTCAATGCCTTACTTTGGCTTTTCAGCATTTTCAGTTAACCTACAGAATTGCTACTTGCACTAAAATGTTCATAAACAATCATTAGCATACTTCTCAATAGATTCCTAGCTGGTTTAGCTGCACTGAAGCCAGTGGAATTTCATTAGCATGCACCAGCTGGGGATCTGGCCCTTAAAGTACAATATTACAATTACATTACAATACATTTGGACTTTTAAAAAAATAATCAGACTTTAAAAATTTCATTCTACTCCTTTGCTTATTTATGTGGTGGACCAATAATTAAGAGATTCTCTAATTTAGTGTTGCAGCATATCACAACTTCTTAGTTTTTTTAACCGTTTAAGTCACATCATATTTATTATTCATTATTATTTTTATTATTGTAGCACCCAAGAGCCTCCGCCTTGGACCAGGATCCCATTGCGCTAGGTGCTGTACAAACACAGAACAAAAAGGTAGTCATGCATGTTTATTATTTTGGGAATTTTGCATACAAAATATTCCTTTCTCCACTAGTTTGCCAGTTTTCTTTCTCCCCTCTCACTCTCAGTTTTTAACTTAGTACAATAAAAATTACTATATTTCAGCATATTGCATATTCTCTAAATTTTTTTATGATCTGGTCAGCCTTACTGACTACTAAAGTATATGTATTATGTGATTCAGATGTATTACGTGATCCTGCTCGTGTTGTTAACATCTCTGACTTTATAATGCATTGCTTTACATTTCATACTGAAGGTAACTGTGTGATCTATGATATTGTCTTTGCTATGGATAAAAAAGCCGTAGCGTTTTTATAGAATACCATTTGAGTATTCAGTTACTGTTAAGGATCATTTCAATTTCCATTGCGTCCACCTTTGGGCCAAGGATGCATTTCATTCATGTTTGAGGACGTTAAATTATGCTACTGAACACTTGTGAAATACATGCCTATTTAGTAAAATATTATCATATTCCTCTATGTTATATATCTGCAGCCACAATATTATAGATTACTTACAATTCTTCATAAACAGGCTAACTTTGTTATGGATGTTAGTCTTACTAGGAAAATGAAATACTTGCACTCCATTTTTTAAAATTTAAGTATGTTGATGCCTAGCAGTTACTCCAGATGAGTACTATTCCAACATTACAGAGCACTTTCTCCCTCATCTGTCTTGCTTTTAAATACTCCTTTTCCTTAGGACTCTTCTGCATGAGGATTAAGTGCCCATTTGGATACATACCAGCTCAGCTGGTACTATGGAATGATATTTACCTTTCCAAGTCTTCTGTAATTAGTTTTGTTTGATGGTGTCTAAGCTAATGAAATGTAGATAATTTATTATTAAATGGAAGAAAAACAAATAATAATGCTACATTAAAGCATCACAGTTAAAATCACAAAGCCAGAAAATGCAAAAGTTAGGGTTCCAAAACAATGCTAACGGCACATTTGTTTGATAACAGACAGCTGCAGCAAGTCTGGGTTAGCAGAAGCTTGGTACATTGATTTGTTATGTGTTTGTATAATGCCTAGCACAATGAAGTTCTGATTTAACTAGAGCCTTTGGATGTTACACTAGAATATAATAAATCATAATAAATGGTAGGTACTAGCTTCGTCTTTGCAATGAACAAAACAAACATTTAAAATGTAAACTGAATTTTCAGAATATTCTAGAATACAGCAAAACAGCAAACAAAAATGAGAATGTCCCTAAAATGATGTTTACCTATCCTTGACATGAAGCTAGATGTTTACCTAGGTCTGATTTTAAAAGTGCAAATTAATTAAAAAAAATTGGACTTTTGCCCTTCTTTTCTTTACCCTATAAAGAAGGCCTGCAAAAATTAATCTTCCTCTCCCTCAAAAAGAGATATGATTTCTGCTTGCTCTGACAACGTCAGGTATGGTTTTTCTTTTTGCTGAAAAAGCAAAAGTATCTTGTGATATTATACCTTAATTGAAGAGCTAAGGTGTTGATTCTCTAATAAAACTCCTCTTTCTCCAAAATATTAGTCAGTCACTGGAATTAAATAGACATTAAGAAAAAGAAATAAAACCCAGAATTTTAGACATTCTAACTGAAGGTCCCGTTCCTCCTGAATTATTCTAAATGCTTGTGATGCTATCATTTGACTCGTTCACCACTCGCCCTAGGACAGAGAAAACCTGAATTTATAATGTAAAAATAAAGTGGAAAAATAAATACTTTTTGGGAAGGGGAAAAAATAGTAAAAAAATAATATCACCCTTTCAGGCCTTCTTCATAAATCATAAGAAACAAATAAAAGGCATAAACCCAATATTTTCCGATGAAATCTTTCAGGATTTTGCTGTATGTTTTTCCAATGAAAATACGTACACTATCCCTAACACAAATTGTCCTAGCAGAGTTGTGAGCATTATCTCCTATGTTAATCCAAGCCCTCTGAGCAGCCCAAGAACATGGAGAAGTCACAACAGGGCTAGGCTCTTCTAAAAATCTTAACAGATGGCAAACAGCGATGCTCAGAAGTAATTGTTTTTCCAATTAAAAAGATTATAGTTAAAAACAGTTTTCCCATGCCAAGCAAAATCACTAATCCCCAGTGAACACTATGTTGAAGCAAAGTTTCAAACTTAAAGGGACAATTGGTGACACTAAAGCTCTCTTTACACCAGTTGATGATCTGGCCCACACTGTTTCTTCATTAGCTCTATTTACTAGAGTACAGCTAGATTTTTTTTGAATTAAACATGTATTATTTAACTCATCCATGGATGAATTAAAAAGGAAAATCAATTGCAGCACAAACTAAACATGTACAATTTCATCTAAAAAAGCCAATAGTTAGGAAGTTATGAATGTGAAAACAGCATTGTAAGAGATCATTTTGCAACTTCTACTGTTGTAGGCACTAGCAGGCACCAGTTGATATGTTATTGTTCTGATTTATTAGCTCACCTTCCTTTGAATCAAGATCTTTATATAGTTTTACATAACTTCAGCACATGTTTTCAGGATATTATGGATTTTCATTGGATCAGAACCGGGGTTCTCAAACTTCATTGCACCGTGCCCCTTTCTTACAGCAAAAAATACTACACAACCCCAGGTGGGGGGCTAAGCCCAAGCCCTGCCGCCCCAGGCTGAAGCACCTTCAACTTCAGCCCTTGGCAGTGGGGGTCGGGCTTTGGCTTTGGCCTTGGCCCCAGCAAGTCTAACGCCAGCCCTGGCAACCCCATTAAAATGGGGTCACGACCCACAGTTTGAGAACCGCTGGATCAGAACCATTGACCGGCCTAAGAATTATTTCAGTTACCATGTCTGGATATGTTTTTTGGAGGTGGTTGCATGCATTCAAAAATCTTTATCATCATCCAGAGCCCTAATTTGTATGTTTTGATAAATAAATATATAACGTGTGTGTGTGGAGTCTGGGTAGGAGGGCACTCATTCATTTTGCAACAGTCCCAATTGCCAGCACGTATCTAAGATTTTAAAGTTCAGCTGGACAAGTTCTGCCTGCTTTATATTTTAAAAAATAATAATCATCATCATTTGATTTAATAGGGAAAAAAACTAACTATAATTAACATTGCTCTGTTCCATAAATGCTAATTAGCAATAGTGTGTTATGTATTTAAATAAACATTCCTATATAATCTTATAAAATTATATCAACTAAAAATAGTATCTCTAGAAAATAAGATGGGGAGAGACTTAAATGGTGTTATCAATTACCTTCATTCGATTCCATCAAAAGGGTCCTCCTACATCCATCACAGTTAAAGATTTATATCATAGCTGTACAATACATTAATTAGTGATTGTCCTGGAAGAACTGTGCATCTGTCAATGTGATTTACAATCTTCTACCTTCTTCCTCACCTCCACCAGTAATTACTATCTCTACTAGAATATATGAATCATGACATCAGTCACATTAACACTGGCATTAGCAGCTAAACTGGCATATCCTATATGTTGTGCTACTCCAAGTAACAGTTTTGTGAACTTTTCCAGGGGCAAAAGAACTCACAAATCACTTCTCATATAGGCTTTTGAAAACACCAATTCCACAACTAAATTTTCCAGAGTTGCTCATTGAAACTGAAAGTCTTGTCTGGCAAGGAGGAAGAAAAAAGTTTGGGGCTCCTTTAAGCATCTCTTCTAAATTAGGGTTACATGGGACTTACCTGAGTGGAACCAAAGGTGGAACAGGAAGTGGCTGGATCAGGTGGAGGCAGTGAGCCACCACGTGCACTGGTCAAGAGGAGAGAATTTATACCCATGCACTCTGGAAGGAACCCTCTCTCTCATTAATCATAGATCACCAACACCCACCCTCCAACCATGGAATCAGAGTAAGACTGCGTTTTTATGATCTGTTGTGGGCATTGCACTAGTCATCATTTTTCTTTCAGGGCTGGGAAAGAATTTTTCCCTCACTGCCAAATTGGCTGAAATGGGGTGAGCTTTTCACTTTGCCCACAGGTCAGGGATCCAGTGGGGTAGGTAAGGAGGTTAAGCCAAGATGCCACAATTTAGCAGGTACCAGGTGTCCAGTGCAGTACTTGTTAACAGAGATGATACAGTTCCCTAACAAACAGCAGTTGGATGGAGATTTAGGAGAAGTCATCCACTAAAGAAGCTGGGAAAAGGAGGGTTGGAGCTCCTAAAGTCAGACAACCCACCCTCCTTTTTTCCCGTTTCTCTTAACCCTCCCATGAGAGGAAGGTGGAGGGGTCCCAGCAACAGGCTTGGAGCAGGTTAGAAAAGAGGAGAGTTGACAGCAGCCCTCACAAATAAGTGGAAATGATTGAGAAAAGCCATGTACAATTTCTTCTCGAGTATTCCCAGATAAGTTAAATGAGGAGAGTTGAGGCCTAATTAAACTACATCCATTGCTGGTTGTGCAAAAAAGGCAAAGCTTCATTAATAAAGTCTTTGCATAATGCTTCAAGACAGGAAAAATACATTAACATAGCTCCCCATACGTTAAAAAGGTAGATTCTAGAAAGACAAATGCACAACCAGCTACACTTTTATGGTAAGTTCATACCAGAAAACTTGCTTAAAAACAGGCAATACAATTGTCTGTTTCTTTAAAATCACAAAGATAGAAAATTACTATTACTTACATTAGAAAACTTGAAGTGGTTTTGGCAATAACTTGTGGCAATAACCATTATGCCCCAATGTTGGTGTTAAAACAGCTCTATAAAGACGGACACTTCTCCGCTCTTAGGCCATTCATGATTAAAAATTGCAGTAACTCTGATTTTGTAATTTACCACAATTTCTAGGAAAACAGAGCACTTAGGGGGAACCCATCACTCCTCTAGAAATCAGAAGACTCTTGGCCAAAAACTTTTGTCAGAAATTTCTCCAAGTTCTCTTTCTAACCTCTCAATCATATGTAATTTATGTTTTATTATTTTAATATTATCTCTACCCCAGAAAAGATCGTAGGTAGCCTAATTAATTATTAAAAATACTTTTTATAGTTAAATAGATGAATAAATGCTTAACAGATATAAAAATCTTGGCTAAAATCCTAGTTTTTCAGTCATAGGATTATCCATACCTACTCAATTGAACTTTTTATTGGCATGTAGTATTCAGATATTATAAGGTAAGACAGCTGCTTGATAGGATTTCTTCAACTCAAAAAGGAGTTACCTCGCCTTTTGTTCAAAGGACAGTAGTCAGACAACAGCTGGGTATGAGAGTTGGAAACTTTCAAGCCCTTTATTAGTTGGATCAATCTTCTGTTACATATTACAGCTATTTAATTTTGCACTGTTTTCTTTCTGACAGAGACACAAAACAGGGTTGTCTCCTTTCATGGATTTTTTGCCTTTTCTGCACAACAACCAATTAGCTTGATCACTGAAACCTTAGTGTGCTGTGGAACACTCAAAACCCCTTAACTTATGGATATGAAGCATTCCATATCTCCATATTGTCTAAATTAAATCAAAGATTAAGGTATAGGTTTAGACTGTGGTTTTCAAAGCCAAGTGAGGGTATATTTTAATGGAAATTGTGTATCAAAATGCACAGAGATATAAGAATTACCATACTGGGTAAGACGTATGGTCCATTTAGTTGACTATCATGTCTCTGACACTGGATAGTACCAGATGCTTCACAGGAAGGCACAAGAAACTGTAGAAGAAGCAGATATGTGGTAACCTGCCATTGATGAAGATCTCATTCTGATCCAATTGTTAGAGATTGGTTTAAACCCTGAAACATGAGATTTTATCATCCTTCCATTATTCTTTTCATTAGCATTAACTGCAAGTTTTGTTATTGGATGTATAACATGTCCAATTCCTCTTTGAAGCTTTATAAGTTCTTGGCCTCAATGACATCATACAACAATGAATTCCACAGTCTAAATACATGTTCTGTGTAAAAGTATTTCCTTTATAAGTTTTTAATTTGCCATCTTTTAATTTAATTGAATAACTCCTTTTTCTTGCATTATGAAACAGGGAGAACATCTGATATATATTTTTATCATGTTTCCTCTTACTCATCTCCTTTCTAAGGTAAACAATCCCAATCTTTCCAGCCATCATATGAGAGTTTTTCCCCACTTAATCATATTCCTTCCCTCCTCTGAATCCCACTTTATTTCTGCAATATCCTTTTTGAGATGGGGTGATCAGTATTGTGCACAATATTCCATATGAGTCTGCATCTTTGATATATTTTTATAATACTGTACTACACTATACTTTTTTTCTCTATATTGTTCTCCATTTTTTTCTGTATTGCATCCTGGATACTCTTTTTAACCAAACCTGCACATTGAGCTTAGGTATTAACGGAGTGGATCACAATGATGCCCAGATCGCTTTCCTGTGTTAGTACAGTTAATTTAGAACCCTGTAAGGTTTATGATTACTACAAAATTTCCCCTCCACTTTGCAATACGTTGTATTTATCAACATTGGATTTCATCTGCTATCATGTAGACCATTCTGCTACCTTGATTAAGTCCTTCTGAAGTTCCTCATAGTATTTTCTGGACTTGACTATCTTAATAACTTTGTTATGGCCTAGTTGGCTTTGAAAATTTCAACATTAGCTAAATCACTTTATGGTATACACCCTATCACTCTAGTAACTGAGGTTTTAAAGTGGAGCCTAGCAGCTTCACTTATTTGAAATTTTTACCCCAGAATACAAAAGAAATAGAGAAAATCTATTCACTCAGAACTCAAATTGTTAGGTACTGTTTCCTCAACTCATGAACTGGTGTCAAGAAAAAACTCCACTGCAACTTGTGCTGAGGTGACAGATTTCCAGTAGATCCTGAATAGACAAGATCTCCATTCACATTAAGTTTTGGAATTTTTGCTTCACTGTGCACAGGTCCCTCCAGACATGCATACAGGATGTGTTCAAGACAACAAACCTAGTTATGCCAAATATATACAAATGTGGTAATAACACAATGTGACATATGTTAGAAATCAATCAAGGGGCTATTTCTGGTTCAAAGTGCTTGACAAAATGGCTCAGTTTACTTCAAGTCTGCTATTTGCAGGTACAGTATTGCTTGAATTTTTTATTTTGGATATTGTGTTACCTTCCCAATTTATTGGAACGTAAGTTAGCTGAGGCACAAATTACTCTGTTAGACATATTGTTTACATTCTTTTGCATGGATAGAGTATTGACTTACTCTTTAAGCCTGGGTTAGAAAGTATCAATAAAAATGCTTGATCTACCTACGCAACAGAAAGACTTGATGGATTCTACAGTATGTTCTTTTCAGAGTTTCATTTCTATTTTACCACAGCTATTAGATTTATAGCTTCACTTCCCCCTTTTCTTTCCCTGACCCTCAATTTTTATTAAAGTATATTAATGACTAACCTTGGTCTTTCAATCGAGAGAGAGAGCGAGCGAGCAAGAGAAAGCACTGGAATGGATTACCTAGGGAGGTGGTGGAATCTCCATCCTTAGAGGTTTTAAAGGCCCGACTTGACAAAGCCCTGGCTGGGATGATTTAGTTGGGATTGGTCCTGCCTTGAGCAGGGGGTTGGACTAGATGACCTCCTGAGGTCTCTTCTTACCCAAATCTTCTATGTTTGTATGAAATCTTGGTCGGGGGAAAATGGTGGGAGATTCACAGGCCCCATCTCCTCTTCTTCCCACAAGCAGATCAAAGGTGTATTAGTAGAGGAGCACAGCAGGACTGCTGTCAGCTCTATAGCAGCAAATGCACGGAACTCAGTGCTCAGAACAGTAGTTGATCCACCAAGCTCCCTCCAGTGCTGTTCTCCCTTTGCGCCACCTCACTTTGGGGGAAAGAGGGATAGCAATTGGTCACAGGTGCTTCTTTTTCTAACGCTCATGTCTCTCTCTCCTATTCTGGGGTGTGTGGCAGGAGGGGGTTCTCTCTCCTTTTGCTCCCCAGCCTGTACCAGGTTCCTTGAGGGGCACCACTAAGAGGTGCTCCTGTCCAGAACCCTTTCTACACTCCAAAACCTCCAGATATTTTTGTAACTGTATGGTGGTGTGGGAGAGGGATGGGAAGTACATGTGAACATTTCCACCCTTCCATAGTATTTTATGGCTAATGCTCTTTGAAGTAGCTGAAACCTTTTCAGGCAGGTGCTGAAGCCCTAACTATATCCTGGGCTGTACTGATGTATAAATCTACTTGGGCAGGGATTCTTCCTGCAAACAGGGATTGAAAAGAGTCTCAAACAAGAAATCCAAACCCATCAAAAACTAAGAGACACCAAATCTGGCCATTTGTTCACCCTGACCGTCACACTTCTATGAAAAGTGGTACCAAGGACTAGACCTGCACTTTTCAGAAACCATTACATCTGTTTTAGCTTTATGTTTGGTTTTTAAGTATTACTCATTTTTTTTCTTTTTTATATAACTTGGCCCTCCAATCACAAAACGACAATTACCAAAAAAAAAAAGACTAACATAATGACAAATAATAAAGCAAAAAAATACATGGATAAAAGAGTGAAACATATCTTAAATACCCAAACATCAAGACATAATGTGATCCATTAACAAAGTCATTAAGGCTTTCAGAGTTTCAATAAGTTACTGAAGGGCATTTAAGTTAAATATAACTGTGAATTTCTTTACTTTTATTGGGGAGAAAAAAGTCTAATAAGTGCTTTTGAAAACTGATTTACCCTTCTTGATTTGGAATAGATTTCTGAATGTCCCAGAAAAAAATATTTTTAATTGGTTACTATGACTAGCCTTTGAAAAATTATATTTTAGTATGATTAAAGCAAAATGCAGTCTGCAAATAACTATGATATTTTCAAAAGAAAATATATTTTCATTTGAGATATTAATTTAAGCAAACTGATGACTTGCCATTTGTATCAAATCTGTTTCAATTACTACTGTAAAACTAATATCAAAGAGAAAGAACAGGTCAAACCAGAATGTGTGTTACACTTCCTAGCTCCGGTTCAATAAATTAAATATTAGAGTTTTCACAAATAAAGGATAACTTTTACAAAAATCTATTATTTTTTAGAAAATTTCTTGTTAGTTTGTTTTCTGTGTGTGTGTGTGTATATGTATATATATATATTTATTTCATTTTACTTTTATACTTTACCTTAATTAATACACTTTATACAGAGCATTGGAACAATCCAATTATGTTAATTAAATTCAGATTCTCCTAAAATAATTCTGTGTAAAAATATAAAAAAAGATTATAGATTCTTCTGTAGCCGGGGCTTATATCTGCTATGTTGACTCTCCATATTTTGACTTGTAATATCTTTAATTACTTTCTTCTGTGCTTGTAGTGCCTTGTGATACTCACCACGCCTGTGCAAAGTGTTACTTATTGTTAATTTCTCTTAAATCAAAATATACACCTGTAAAATCCCTTTATTGGGTGGAGTTTCTATTACTTTATAGATATTTTGAATATATGAATATTGCATTTTTTGTGATTAAAATTTGTCATCTTAAGATAGTTTCTCTTAACAACTTATCAAATGTTACCTCTGCATTTAAGTTGTCAGCAAGGCTTTCAAGAAACTGGCTCTCAATTGGGTTCTGCTGAGTAAGCAGAGTCAGGTAATGGCTGAGTTTATCATGTGTTGTAATAATGATGCCTTCTCCAAATTTGTCAAACTGAGGCCGTCCAGCTCGACCAAATATCTGCATGACATCTAAAATTCCAAGGTCAACAAACGAGCCTCTTTTTGCAGCATATATTTGTGTTCCCTGGTTGAGGAAAAGTTAATAAAAATTACCATAAACACACACGAATATAATCCTGATGAGCTGAATACTGAAATTACGCAAATATAGCATGATCTCAAAAGTGTACCTTAACTAATCCTTTTATAATCTGCGATATATTTAAATCTGTACTATACAAACTGGATTCTGACTGGAGAGAATCAGTTTAACGAGATATAAATAACATTTCAAGTCAATCAGACCCCCCACAACAAAGATCTTGCATGCATTTTTACAGGTTTGTTTTAATACACATTCACTTGCAGAGCAGGATAAGCTCTTACCTTAATAATAACAGCATGAGCAGGAAGATTGACACCCCAGGCTAATGTGGCTGTACAAACGAGGACTTTGATATGTCCATGAGAAAACAAGTTCTCAACCAAACTTCTGTCTTGCCGCAGCATTCCTGCATGATGAATACTAAATCCATCTGGAAACAATTCACGTAACTGCTTGTTTCTGGACCTTTGTACCTACAATGGGCAAAGGAAACACATTAATTCAATGAGAACTACAGTACAGGAAGCACCATACTTAAAAAAGGATTCGAATTATCACTATTTCAAGAAGAAGAAAAAAAAAGATTAGTCTACTATTATGAACTATATAAAAACGAACCCTTTCCACTAATGGGGAAATTTAAGTACATACACACACCTGTTTATATACTGTAAGTGAATCAAATTGTTTCCCATAATTACTTGCAAAAGAATTTACTTACTGGGGACCCAGAGAAGCCAGATGAGCATTATACTACACTGGCTTCATTTAAGCTCAGATGGCTCAGATTTACCGATTCACAATATAAAAAAATATTTGAAATCCTGAATTTCTCTTTCCTTTTTAACATAAACTCTTTCTATTGGCAAGAATGATTGTTACTTTCCTGCTATTATAAGCATCTTATTACACTTCATTACCAACTGAGACTCTTTATGTTTATCTGTGGATTTCTAGAGCACCTGAAACTACAGTTTTTTCAGCACTACATACTGTATAACTAATTTATTTTATGTTCAGTTGTGGCAAATGTCAATTTCTGCTTTATCATTAGATATATTAGTCCCAATTCTGCTGTCTCACACGCACCATATATCTACCAAGAGCCCATAGAGTTGCACAGTAGGTAAAGCAGAGCAGAATTTGGATCATTACATTGGCATGTTGCCAAACACACACAATAAGTCTCCGCATGCACAGAAATAAATAGGGAGATGGGAAGGAGTGCAATTATGATGGGAGGAGAGAAAAATGAATACTTAATAAAAGCAATTCAGCACATCTACTTTTTTCAGAGTTAATAATTCTGGGTTCTGAGAACTTGTCGGGAAAATATATTGGGGCTAATGAGAGACTGAAAGGGTGACAAAGCTTCTCAATACCTGAGCTATACTGTCTCAATAGTTTTTATTTATTCATTTGAAGGGAACCAAACTAAGCTTCAAATTGGTGAAGTGTTCACGAGGATTTTTATGTAAGTCAGTAGAAAAATCACATTATGTTATTTAACTTGACTGCTGCATTGATTAAGAATGTATAAATATGAAACTGAGAATGAATAAATATGAAGCAATGCATTTCATGGGAACTATTCTTTGAAAGTTAGAAAAGGAAAACAAAATATTTTATAAAATACACAAATGTGAAAAAGGCCATTGTATGTAGCAAATCAACCTCCCCAAAAGAAAATCTCTTCATCTGCCTGTTGTCTTAATGTAGGCAAAATGTGAATTTGCTTCACTGTCAAAGTTGAGAATACTAGAACCAAGGAACTTCCAATCTCTAGTCAAAACTTGAGACACTTTTGCAACCATACAAGGTATAGTGAACAAGAGCAGCTGTTGATATTAAAACAGTTGCCCAACAAGTTTCAGAAAAATCATTGTCCAGCTATACCGAAAGGAGGACAGGAGACTCTTGATATGGATTTAATCAGTCCGGAACTTTATTATTAGATATTTGGGACTACCCAGCAGATAAAAATGTATAATGCAGGTAAATTCATGTTTATTCAAATAACTATTCGGGGCTTCCACCCGCGCCCTTCCTCTCCCGCCCTTCATTTTCCATCCAGCTCCCACAGCCAGCCCATGACTGGGATCTTACCATCCACCCCCTTCTTCCCCATAGGAGGGGTAAGATGGGCTATAAGTAATGGGGGGTGGGGTGGCTCCCTACCATACCAATCATAGGACTCCCCCATTCCATTCCTTTAACCAGCACCTCCTTTTTAAGTCCTTTACCAGGCCATTTATCCAGTCATTGGATGCCTTCTCTATGCAGTACCTGCACTGAATATCCACTCAACACTTACAAATGAGTTGCAACATAATAACTAACCCCTTTTCCTCCTCACCATAGTAAGCCCTCCCTAAAACCAGCTGTAGGGAAGGTGAAAACCCCCACTCCACCTAAATGAACATAGTGGTGAGGGAAAATACCTTCCTAACCGCTCTAAAAAGGAGTGACTAGTGCAAAGCCCACAGCAGGTCCTATCCAATCTGATATTCACCATCTTGAGGGGAGGAAGGATGGGTGCTGCCTTGCTAACTGCATGGAGAAAGGGCTTTTAATGCCCAAACCTGCCCCTTTTAAAGTCTTTTGCACTTATGTTCCCAGTGGATGAGTCAGTGTTGCCCACGCTGACCCCCAGGCTCCCCTCACCTGTAAAGCAGCAGCAGCTTCTGACCTCCTGCAGCAGCTTCTGACCTCCTGCCTCCCCTCACCCGTAAAGCACGGCTACCCTTCCTCTGGAAAGCCTGGATAACATCTCCCCCACTCCAGGTGAGATGCAGTCAAATTAATATTGGGAAAACAATCTATTAATAAGACCAGGTGCTGACATGCAGTTCTTTTAGATTAGATTAAGAGAAGAGAGAGGCTCTTCATGGAGACCAAAGGAGGAGCATGGGAAGTGTGTTTGTGAGGAAAAACAAAAATTAAGAGAAAAGGTTTAATCATTCCAGTATTCCAAATAGCTGAGCATTCTTGAGTATTTTATAATATATTTAAATATTTATTTGCATCCAAAATATACCAAATGCCTTAAAATAAAGTTCTTGAAGAAATTAGTTCTCAGTTTTGTTTATCAGATTTACAATGCTGGCTATCTTAGTGCAACATTAAACAATATTTTTTTAACAGGTACTTAAGAGATTAACTGTATTTTACTGCAAGATTATCAATAGTATGCTACAGAGTTCACAATACACATTTGATATTGTGAAAAACAATAATGATGGCTAGACTCAGACTGTCTACGGCACTGAAAAAATTAAGTGATATGTAAAGCACTGGTGGTTTGGAACTACCAGTGCAAAGAGTTCTGTTGTACATAAAAGAATCAAATCAAACAAGTGGTGTTAAAAACAACAACTGCAAATAGGCATCAAAGAGAAAAAACACATGTAATATGCAAAAATATTCAGCGGCTGTAACATATGCAAAATCTCTGTTTGAAGGATTGCACATTGCTCTATCAAGGCCAAAGAGATTCTTAAATATAAACAGCTAAAAGAAAAAAGCAGAGCCAAACAGAAAGAAAATGTTCCAGTCATTAAATGAGTGACACAACTGAATTATCACTTTTGTTTCTGGGACTTGAATGATTGCTATTAGCTTTTACAAAATAAAACCACCATACAAACAAACAAAGAAAATAAAACCAACCAAACAAGAAAACACGCTGGGGACAATGACTGATCTGAACTTCCAACTTGTTGAGGTCCTGATAATTAACACAGTCATAGTAAAAATAATATGAAATTCACCAGAATAAAGACAAATTTTCTGACCCTTAGCGATAGCCAGCTTTTATAAAAAAAAAATATGCACAGAATTTTTTTTAAATGTTGGCAAGTATGGTTGAACTTGTACATGCTCAGCACATCCTAAGACTCACTCAGAAGCTTAGAGGATTAACATTAGGCTTTGCAGAGTTCTACAGAAAGGTTCTAACATGATTTAGATTCCGGTATCAATCGGAACATATTACTAATACATACACTGTAAATGAAATCACGCTCCAGTTCACAGGTGCCTTCTTTTGATTTTAGTTTGCAATCTGAATTTCACTTTTCCATAATATTCAAACTTCATTTAAAGATAACTGCTCTAGTCATTTTAGCTTCTGGTTTTTGATTACTATTGAACTATTACACATAGAAGTTCAATATTTTCCCATTATAAGATCATGATCACTTTTAATATAAAAAATAATGGTTTCTGTAAAGAGAAATCATGTTTTACTAATCTATTAGAGTTCTTTGAAGGGGTCAGCAAACATAAGGACAAGGGGGATCCAGTGGACATAGTGTACTTAGATTTCCAGAAAGCCTTTGACAAGTCCCTCACCAAAGGCTCTTACATAAATTAAGTTGTCATGGGATAAGAGGGAAGATCCTTTCATGAATTGAGAACTAGTTAAAAAACAGGGAACAAAGTGTAGGAATAAATGGTAAATTTTCAGAATGGAGAGGGGTAACTAGTGGTGTTCCCCAAGGGTCAGTCCTAGGACCAATCCTATTCAACTTATTCATAAATGATCTGGAGAAAGGGGTAATCAGTGAGGTGGCAAAGTTTGCAGATGATACCAAACTGCTCAAGATAGTTAAGACCAAAGCAGACCGTGAAGAACTTCAAAAAGGTCTCACAAAACTAAGTGATTGGGCAACAAAATGGCAAATGGAATTTAATATGGATAAATGTAAAGTAATGCACATTGGAAAAAATAACCCCAACTATACATAAAATATGATGGGGACTAATTTATCTACAACTAATCAGGAGAAAGATCTTGGAGTCATCATGGACAATTCTCTGAAGACAGTTAAAAAAGACAGTTAAAAAAGCAAACAGGATGTTAGGAATCATTAAAAAAGGGATAGGGAATAAGACAGAGACTATCTTATTGCCCTTATATAAATCCATGGTATGCCCACATCTTGAATACTGCATACATTTGTGGTCTCCTCATCTCAAAAAAGATATACTGGCATTAGAAAAGGTTCAGAGAAGGGCAACTAAAATGATTAGGGGTTTGGAACGGGTCCCATATGAGGAGAGATTAAAGAGGCTAGGACTTTTCAGCTTGGAAAAGAGGAGACTAAGGGGGGATATGATAGAGGTATATAAAATCACGAGTGGTGTGGAGCAAGTGAATAAGGAAAAGTTATTTACTTATTCCTATAATATAAGAACTAGGGGCCACCAAATGAAATTAATGGGCAGCAGGTTTAAAACAAATAAAAGGAAGTAGTTCTTCACAGAGTGCACAGTCAACTTGTGGAACTGCTTGCCTGAGGAGGTTGTGAAGGCCAGGACTATAACAGGGTTTAAAAGAGAACTGGATAAATTCATGGAGGTTAAGTCCATTAATGGCTATTAGCCAGGATGGGCAAGGAATGGTGCCCCTAGCCTCCGTTTGTCAGAGGGTGGAGATGGATGTCAGGAGAGAGATCACTTGATCATTACCTGTTAGGGTCACTCCCTCTGGGACACCTGGCATTGGCCACTGTCGGTAGACAGGATACTGGGCTGGATGGACCTTTGGTCTGATCCAGTATGGCCATTCTTATGATAAAATGCTACAGATTAAGTGAACAGCTGAATTCTACATTTAATCCCTATGAATTACACACTTTAGAGTAAGAAATATCATGCATTTCTCAAGTTGTCCTCATTTTCAAAGAGAAATGAAGTGGGGAAATTCCTAAATCATCCTAAGGAAGGTTATTTTGCCAGAAGTTGGGAATAGGTGACAGGGAATGGATCACTTGATGATTACCTATTCTGTTCATTCCCTCTAGGGTACCTGGCATGGGCCACTGTCGGAAGAGGTGTGCTAGATGGACCTTTGGTCTGACCTGGTATGGCTGTTCTTATGTTCTTAGCCAGTGTGTAGTCTTTAAAGACAGCACCTTTGCAGACAAACCTAAGCACCATCTCCATTAATTACAGCACTGTTCTATTAAACCCTGATTTACATTATTCCAGAAGCAACAAAACCAGTGGTTAATATATATGAAAAGTGAAGCTGTAAAACATGAAATGATGTGTTACCTTCATTTTGTTTTTTATCACTGTTTTAAGGAGTTTATGTTACAATTTATCTGAAATGGTAAATGCTTCAAGGTGGATGGGGAAGTACCTTATTACGAAGTCTGTTTCCAGTGTCCTAATTACAATTGATTTTTCACCCCCATTGCTCAACTAGCTGCAAATTTATGACCTTTTGCTTCACGTGTGTCTGCATCAATAAGAGTATGTATTAAATAAATACTTGATAGAACATATTTAATAAACTTCACAGCTAAGATAGCCATGGCAATGTCTATATTTCTCCTTTCAGAGTCTTGAATTTCACGATGCTTTCTATGAGGGCGCATTAAAAATGGCAGTGTTACAAACAGTACAGTGAGTTGTCTACAGTGACTCAGAGAAAAATGTGCCACTTAATTTTAATGAGAAGTGAGGCGTACAAAATGAAAAAAAGATTTAATCATGCATTGGTGTTTTTCAACTACAGAGATAAAAAAACATAACATGACACTCTTCCCTACCTTCCCCTTTCATCTGATAGTACATTCATGGAAGAATACAAACTACCTGCTTTTTGTTTGAACAAAACAGGCTTATGGTTATATTTGTCTTACTTTAGCACCTTTTTCACTTGGATGTTCAGATAGGGATTGATAAAAAGAAGCATAGGCCAACCTATCAAGAATTAAAAGTGAAATGACATAAAACAATGATTTCTACAATCTTCCTTCTCTAGACTGGTTCAGGACAGGCTGGGTACATCATCATTGCCTTGTCTTAACTCTGCGATGACCGATTTTTTTGGCGAGGACAAGGTTAGTTGTTTGGATTTGTTTGCAGCTACTAAGTCAGGTCAAGAATTTTGTTGTCTTTCCTACAGAAAGCCATGTTTCTGATTGACATGTAAGTATTTTCTTCCAGCTACATAAATGGCATTGGCTGCTCCCCTACTTATCTCATAGTTACCGTGCTACAGCAAAACTTTGTCCTTGAGACCACAAGGCTGAATTATTGTAATTTCCTCCTTGCAGGTTCACAACAGGGCATCAGCTTTAGTTTTTGTAGAGAGCAGCATCATATTTCTTCATTGGTTTGAGCAACTGTGAGCAATTTAAGTCCACCCTTCTCATTCTCTAATTCACTCTTCATTAGCTGAAAGACCTCAACAGTTTTGGCCACTGTTTTTTGAGGTCTACTTAAGCTCCATCCTGATGAGTATGTGTGTTCATATACCACAGGCCTTTTTGAACCAATTACAAAATATAATTAAAAAGTCCCAAATGAACCAACCACCAAAACAAACTAATCCTGCTGCAGACTCCAATAAAGGAAGTTTAATATGCTATTAGTAATAGATTTAATAAGTGTAAATGCTTCCATCATCTATATCTTTCTTAACATATCCCTTGAAATTGAAGTGCTGGCAAATTCAGTATTTTTAAAATAATTATGTAATAACTTTTCTAAACATGTGTGAATAGTAACTCTTAAGTGGCCTGCTGAGATTGCTACTTTTAGATATATAGCGATGACACTATATATCAGAGGAAAGGGACAGAGAGCCATTCAGGAAGGATAGAGCAACACAGAAAGACTGAAGGGGAAGAGATGTGGAAAAAGGACAGGGAAGAAGACAGCCAATGGTCTCATTCCTGCTCTCACTAAAGCAAATGAGACTGGACCCAAAGTGAGGAAAACCTGACCCACATATGAAGATTCAACATTTTATTTTTTTCTCTACAGGCTTCTGTTTTTCACAGTGTAATACTGAGAGGTTGAGAGAAGTACATTAATCAATGTAATATTGTCTCTATTGGCTTATGACACCTTTGACATAATATTTCTACCCATTTATTTTCTATTTAGGCTTGGACGGGTTAGATTTGTATGAGTAAATATTGATAAATGTCAATTTCACAATAAACACACAAACTGATGACAAATATTTCCATTGACAATAAACAATTTACATATAGGCAAAGAAAGAAAAAGAATTCCTTGAATTGGATTTAATGTTGCTTGAAAACTTATTACTGTTTGATTTAAGGCTATTTACATTGTATATTTAGATATATGATATTGATAATTTTGTTTTAATGGTTATAAAGCTTTAACTTTTTAAATCTCAATGTCTACTGTCCCTAAATAATTATTGTCTGACCCCCTTAATTTCCCACAACTGTAAAAACTGAATCTTATACCCATGATTTTGTGCAACTGTGAAAATTTAAATTGATAAAAATAGAAAAAAACAAACATCGGTATTATCTGTCAAAATTATAAAACACAAATCAATTTCTGCCAAGACTATTTATATTCAATTTACAGTTGCTGTTTTAAAGGGGCAGCTAGAGAGCACTGAGTTAATTGAAACCTCTGTTCCACTGAAGTATTGGAGAACAAGTAGAACAAACACACTAAAATCACAGCAATTGATAGGTGCAGTTTCAACTCAATGTATTATGATGTTTCATGTAAAAAATATTTACTCAACATGCATAGTCATTTTTATCTAACAAAAATTTAAGAAACTACATGTCAAGAGAAAGTTGTCTAATAGTGTCCTCAGCTATGACACTATACATCAACTTATGAATGCTAGTGAAAACCCAGAAAAATAGGGTAATATTAAGAGATAAAGGGATGAAACCAAGAAAGCAACGTTTCTGAGCTGGCTATAAGTGAGAACTCTTCTTACATGGATTAATGCTATTCCCTGTATTCCTCCTTACTTGCACAATGAGTAAATTTGTCAAGCAATTGTTCCTAGGACAAGGATGAACTGGGAGTGTCATATGATGGAAGCAAAATGAAGAGAACAGTGAACTAGGAAAAGGAACATTTAGGATGGGAGGAAGAGGTTTTACTAGATTTCCTGGAAGCGGTCCTAAAGATTACTTTAAGACACCAAACCACTACTAACCCTTTTGTGGAATAGCATGAAGAAGTGAAGAAAAGTACTTACTTTTAACTTTGTAAACCTCTAATATGTGAGAGTGTTTATTTCAGTAAGGTATGTTTTGTAATGGATACTATTACATCTAATATGCTGGAGAGACAAACAAATGTGTAAGAGTGCATTCTAGCCAAAAACAAAGCAGTGCCATCTACCAGACGATGCAGTTTCTCTCTTTCAGGATGCTTGTTTAGTGAAACTTATAAAGGCCCCATTTATCATTAGAAATTACAGCTCTCCCACTTTACTGAGGTTATAACCAGTAGGAAGGTTATTTTCCAAAATAGATATTAAGTCCATAGATTTCAAAGACTCAGAAGAGAGGTTCCTCTGTTAGTGACCTCAGTACAAGCCAAACCCTAAGATGAAGTACTATACTCAATTTACAGCCTGATTTAAATTTCTTAATTCCCTTTCAGACAGCTTGTGCAGTATGATTGCATGGTAAGCTATGACTTGAAGCAGAAAATGATAAATGAAGATCACTCTAAGGGTACTGCTTTCTCAGGAGTTGCTTTAAAGAGTGTAAAATTGGAGAGAGTGTTCATTCAACTAGACATAGAAAATTCTGATCTTTGACTAATTTGGAATAACAGATAAATATAGAAATATAATGATGGAAAACCACAATGAAAATGTGGAATACCTCGCAGGAAAAAGAGACTAAGTCACATTTTATAGCTTGGATTAATACCTTTCCATAGTATTGCTAGTGTCTTCGTAATATGTAATGATTTAACGTAATTATCATCTACAATCTTTGGGGTGCCTGTGCGCATGCGTGAGGTGAGGGCCTTTCACCTTGACTCACTTAGTCCTTGTGGGGGAGGCTAGCAGTGTTGCTAGCATGGAGTGGGGACTCTGCTCTCTATTTATATTGTGGATGGACCCTGTGGCAAGTTAAAAGATGGAGAACTATTTTGAACAGAGATGACCTAGCAGGTCATTTTTAATGGAGGCAGGCTTGCCAATGTGCTCTTTTTGAAAGAGTCTGCATGGTCATTATCTAAATCTTCACCACTACTTCTGTAGTGTCGGTAGCCATTCTATATTAACTTTTTAACTGCAGTAATGTCTTTATCCAACACAAGTTCTTTTACTTGGTTATAATTAAAGGATGTATTTGTAGTATTTCTAGCACACAGATATGAGTCAGTTTGAATTTCTTCTACAAGAGCATCAATAATCCCAATGTCTCTCACAGCTGGTATAGGGTTCTCCAGTAGAGTTAGAATGTCTTGAAACTGATGACCCATCATCCCTATCAATTTACTGAAATCATGTCAGTAAATTTCACAAAGTGGTCTAAAAAATTCTCTAAAGGAGGAAAGCAAATGTGATTATTTTGAATTATAAGTGTTCCTCAATTTAAAAAGATATTTCCCACACATTGTATAAACAATGAAATGGGTCTTTCCAGTGTTTTATAGAAGATCTAACAGTAATATATTTTTTAAAAATATTGTTTTGCATTGTTTCAGTAAGATGGAAATCCAGACATGCACACCGAACAGAAAAGCATGTATCAAGCCTTATTAAACGCCTCAAGCCTTGACGAAAACAGTCAATATATTCATTTTAGTTAAGCCATGAAAATGTACATTACTCAAGACCAAGGAATTACCATCATAACACTGTGTTTTTATAAAGGATTTGAATAAGTTTATATGTAAAAATCACACAGAGCCTACATATTCTCTCTTCTCAAGTTGGAATGAAAAGATTCCTACATTATGAAGATATATAGAAGGCTAATTAATCATGTTCATCCCCCTCCGTGAAAAGAAATCTGATCATTAGTTTTGTTAAAACAATTTACAACATATGGAGTCTCTGCTTTTGAGGGAAAGTCAAGAATCCTCTCTCATTCACCCTGCTCACTGTGGCTACTAGTGATGTTTTAAGTATGAATGTGACAGTAGGGAAACTATTCCATGAAAAGGAAGAAACAGCCACATAGATGATGTGGCTCAATGATACGTGAGGGCAGTATGACCCAATAGAAGAAGCACTGGACTAAGAGCAAGGGACAGCTGTGTTCTGATCTCAGTTCTGCCGGTTGTTTGTGACAATAAAGAAGTGTACATTTAAATTCACCAAAATACTTTTGGGATTCAGAACCTTTTCTAATTGTTGGCAACTATGCACAGACTTTAGCACTAGAGCTAGGAAACCACTTCTGTTGCAACTGAAGGCTGGTGTTTGCATGAATATACCCTTTTTTCATTTGAATAAATATATCAATTATATGTGAGAATCATTTCCTTCACTTCCAAAATATCCTAAAACTATCACTTTACTTAGTTGTGTGAATATGGTTGACAGGTGTGATTTAAGTTTGGTGTGAGGAAGGCAAAAATTGTTTTGCAGTTCTGCCCAATAATGTTAAAGCTGGCTCTGAGTGTGCCATAGTGTTTTTTTAGTGCAAAGGCAAAGCAGATATGTTCTACTCCATGGGGAATTCTACACCACTGTGCAACATAGAATTTTGCAGAAATTAATGTTGTGCATGCAGAATTTCTTTTCCCCCACAGAATTGGGCTGCAGTGCTCCTGGCCACCAGTAGGGGGCGCTAGACCCAACAGAGCCCAGCTTGCACATAGAAGACACTGATGGGGGGAGGAGGGCTAGAGGGTTCCCAGCAACTGCAGTTCCCCACATCCCCTGAGGGAAGGAGAGGGCAGTGTGCACGCAGGAAACTCCATGCAAGCCTGGGACTTTGAGCCTCAGGCTGTTTCTCCCTCTGGATTCCTGGGCTCTGAGGGGCAGAAGGGTAGTTGTCTGGGCTGCAGGGAACCCTGCAGCTGGGCTCTGAGGGGGAAGGGGATGGGTGTCTGAGCTAGGGGTGGCCCATGGATGGGGTCTGGGGAAGAGGGGTGCAGGTATCTGGGCTGGTGGTGGCTATACTCTGGAGGAGGAGGGGGTTTGGGTGTATTGGTTTGGGGGTGTGTGTGGGGGGGCTGTGGCTGGGCTCTGTGGGTGACAGGCCCTAAAGGCTGGGCTCTGGAGGTGGGGAGGGGACAGAGAAACAGGAACTGGGTTGTCATAGGAATTTTTAATTTTCTTGGTGCATAATTTTAATTTTTTTGGCACAGAATACCCCCAGGAGTACTAACTGACACACAAACTTTATTCATCCTGCATGAGAAAAACAGCCATGCAAGGTTACTTTATTGGTGAAGGTAATTGCATGGTATATAAATCAACAGGCTTTAGGCCTTGTATAGTTTTAGATTGGCATAACTATGTATGATCAGGAAAAGACAGATACTGGATGTTATCAAAGCTCTGACAGGCGTAAACAAAAAATAATTGTTTCCTTTTAGGGATATAAAATATTGGGATTAAATGTCTTTTGATTTTGGAATTTGATTTTAGTATTTTTCTGGTTTTAGAATTTTTCCTGAATTTTATAGATGAAAGAAAAATCTTCAGACTAAGCAGTGATTACAAAAGATAAACACAAGTAAATGAAATAAAAGTTACATATGTTTCTAAGCTAAGGTGCCAACCAGAATTATTTTAGTGACTCACAATAGGTGACATTAATATACTAACACAAACTATTCTAACCAAAACACCAAATACTCTGCCACAATCCTGCATCATTCAAGCCAATAGGAGCTTTGCCACTGAATTTTGTGAGTATAAAACCAAGCCCCAAGACAGTAATCCTGGAGGATCCTGGGAACTACAGGCCAGTCAGCCTCACCTCAGTCCCTGGAAAAATCATGGAGCAGGTCCTCAAAGAATCAATCTTGAAGTACTTGCATGAGAGGAAAGTGATCAGGAACAGCCAGCATGGATTCACCAAGGGAAGGTCATGCCTGACTAATCTAATCGCCTTTTATCATGAGATTACTGGTTCTGTGGATGAAGGGAAAGCAGTGGATGTATTGTTTCTTGACTTTAGCAAAGCTTTTGACACGGTCTCCCACAGTATTCTTGTCAGCAAGTTAAGGAAGTATGGGCTGGATGAATGCACTATAGGGTGGGTAGAAAGCTGGCTAGATTGTCGGGCTCAACGGGTAGTGATCAATGGCTCCATGTCTAGTTGGCAGCCGGTGTCAAGTGGAGTGCCCCAGGGGTCGGTCCTGGGACCGGTTTTGTTCAATATCTTCATAAATGATCTGGAGGATGGTGTGGATTGCACTCTCAGCAAATTTGCGGACGATACTAAACTGGGAGGAGTGGTAGATACGCTGGAGGGGAGGGATAGGATACAGAAGGACCTAGACAAATTGGAGGATTGGGCCAAAAGAAATCTGATGAGGTTCAATAAGGATAAGTGCAGGGTCCTGCACTTAGGACGGAAGAATCCAATGCACCGCTACAGACTAGGGACCGAATGGCTAGGCAGCAGTTCTGCGGAAAAGGACCTAGGGGTGACAGTGGACGAGAAGCTGGATATGAGTCAGCAGTGTGCCCTTGTTGCCAAGAAGGCCAATGGCATTTTGGGATGTATACGTAGGGGCATAGCGAGCAGATCGAGGGACGTGATCGTCCCCCTCTATTCGACATTGGTGAGGCCTCATCTGGAGTACTGTGTCCAGTTTTGGGCCCCACACTACAAGAAGGATGTGGATAAATTGGAGAGAGTCCAGCGAAGGGCAACAAAAATGATTAGGGGTCTAGAACACATGACTTATGAGGAGAGGCTGAGGGAGCTGGGATTGTTTAGCCTGCAGAAGAGAAGAATGAGGGGGGATTTGATAGCTGCTTTCAACTACCTGAAAGGGGGTTCCAAAGAGGATGGCTCTAGACTGTTCTCAATGGTAGCAGATGACAGAACGAGGAGTAATGGCCTCAAGTTGCAGTGGGGGAGGTTTAGATTGGATATTAGGAAAAACTTTTTCACTAAGAGGGTGGTGAAACACTGGAATGCGTTACCTAGGGAGGTGGTGGAATCTCCTTCCTTGGAAGTTTTTAAGGTCAGGCTTGACAAAGCCCTGGCTGGGATGATTTAACTGGGAATTGGTCCTGCTTCGAGCAGGGGGTTGGACTAGATGACCTTCAGGGGTCCCTTCCAACCCTGATATTCTATGATTCTATGATTCTAATCCAAGGACACACATTAAAATTGAATAAAGTGCCAAATAAAAAGCCTTAATAATATAAAATTCCATTTTAGGCTCATACCTGCAAGTTCCTCTTCATATACTAATTAATATTATTTGAAGATTCAAGTGAAGCAAAGTAACTGCAAAAATTAATGACAGGTTTCAGAGTAACAGCCATGTTAGTCTGTATTCGCAAAAAGAAAAGGAGTACTTGTGGCACCTTAGAGACTAACCAATTTATTTGAGCATAAGCTTTCGTGAGCTACAGCTCGCTTCGAGCTGTAGCTCACGAAAGCTTATGCTCAAATAAATTGGTTAGTCTCTAAGGTGCCACAAGTACTCCTTTTCTTTTTGCAAAAATTAAATTAGTTGCCCATATTTACAGAGGATGGTGCTCTGTGGGGGTATAATTTATACCTCCTTGCACAAGCTACTTCTCCTGACCCTCAGGGAAGATTTACCCCGAGGAAGGACACGAAGATGATGCTACTACTTTCTCTCAAGTTTTGTTCCTGGATGATGGGAATTTTATTTCCCAACTTTGCTCCTCTAGCACAATGTCACTTTCTACAATAATGGTAAAGCTCTGTGCAAGAGACAATACTTTCTTGGAGGCCAGCCCAAGCCTACAGAATGAACTCCCCCAGATAATAAGGATTATCACAGGCCTCACCATCTTCTGCTCTAAGTGAAAGGTGTATTTATTTGTCTCTGCCTTCTCTAAAACGTGTATAAATATGCACAAATATATATCTAAAAACAAAATAAAAAATCCAAAACAAAACACTCCACTGAACATTCATCCTCTCCCTAGGAGGGGAAAAGAAAGAACAACATATGACAGATGCTAGGCACATTGCTTCATGCACTACTGGAAGGTGCATAGATAATAAGGCAATGAGTGCTGTACATGGTCCTATAAAGGACAGAAGAGAATAGAGATGCTTGGACTCCACAGGAGCTCCGGGAGTGGAGGCTGTTTAGGACGTGTACTAAATAAGCACAACCCAGAGGTCCTTATTTTATTTTGCAGGTGAGCCAGTTCTATTCCAATGATCTACACATGAATGACAACTCCGTTAAGTTATACAATTTGTATATTTCTTTGGAAATGCCAAAAAATAACTCAAACTCTTTATTTTAAACAAAAAATGAACAGAATTATACAAAAAAATACTATGTTACTGCTACTCTATGGCAGTATTTAAAAGAAGTTCCTCAACAATTCTTATTTTTGCAGTTCACAAGATGTCACAGAATGTCTAGTCCTTAGGGCAAACATTACTAGATATGTCACTGTGTTTCTATGTGACATACTGCATATAGTCTCATCTGATAAAGTGAATTAATTATCAGTTGTACTTTGTGTGTGCAGGTATAAACCGATTCTAACATTTTTTATGGTGGTACAACTCTACTTGTAACAAAAATTGGTTGCGTCAGAAAAAAATACATGTTCTATTAAAAGGAAATTTAGTGTTACAATTGTAATTGTTAATGCTGAGTTGTATGTCAAAATCCAAATATGTATGATGCATTAAAGTACAGCCTATGATATAAAATGCAAATACATACGATTTGGTCTGATAAAAAAAGAATCATAAAAGATATCCTAGGCATTTAGTTTCTGAGCTGGATAGAAATATTTCTTGGACTTGACACCTGTTGGATTCATTTTGATCACTAGCATTGCATTTCAACCACCAGCAATACCTTTAATACTGTGTTTACTTTTGCACCTTTTCCCCCCCACTAGAAAGAGCAGGCTATAGTTCACAGAGAAGTGGATGTGTATGGACTGGAAATAAAGTGCCGTGGCCCTCACACTATAAAGTAGTACATTACTGGCAGACCCCTCTCATGGGTGCGGGAGCCCAAGCGTAGACCAGTGATATTTGTGGATTGTCAAGTACTGGGCACAAAGTCAGTCTAAATGGTGACATGATCCCTGTGGGCACATAAGGGAGCATTATCTCTCCACATGCATCCATGCCCAGCAGTGAATGAAACATGGAGTCAAGGATATTTACAGTACCGCTCCTCCCCTCATGTAAAAGATATATTTTAGGAATTATTTTGGGGAAAGTTGGACAGAAGCTCAGACCAGATGATCATAATGATTCCTTCTGACCTGGGCATCTATGACTCTAGTTCACACTGTTTGGATGGGAGGCTGGGGTCAGGATGTCACTTAGCATGAGGCAGCTGTGCTAGACCCACTGCCAGAATGAAGAGGAATTCAGCTGATTCAAGAAGGGGAAGAGGAACTCTTCAGTGGCACCTCTTGAGAGCTGATTGAACACTCCTTGCAGCTGGCTCAATTCAGATTTCGGGAATTTCCTCACCACTGATCTGGCCTGAAATAAGATATGCCCACCAGTTTTATATCCTGGAAGGGAAGAGAATCACAGGTTTCTTACCTATTAAATCCACTTTCCTTAATTATTGTATTTAAAAAGAAAATCTTAAGTCTCCAGTATTTTAACTGGAGAGTACAGTACTAGTGTTATTTGGTTTATATTTAATATAGCCAATAAAATATCTGGTTAGAAAATTCAAGAGATGGCACAATGACTAAAACAATTGTGCATAATTACTCTTGCCTTTGAAGGATGCTTTTCTACATCTGTAATTCTGTAAGCACTTTTCTTGTGAATATACATGATGCTCTCTTTTAAGACTGATTTTTTGGCACAGGGCATTTTCTTTTCTTGTGCAAATTAATTTTTGTATTATATATTTAAACAGTGTTTGGTAAAAAAAACACTGTCTCAATGTTTAATTCATAACCGATATATAATCTGCTTGTCTGAAGTTTGTAAGCTTGGTCCTTTTTTTGCCAAAATTCCCTATCAAAACTAAGGAGCTCACTGTTGTCAACACATCATAATCCATACATTATGATTGTAAAAGGAGGTTAAACAGATACTTTAGTAATCAAATGAATTAATTTCAGATTTCCTTTCCAAATAGCACATAGAAATTATGGAAAACTAAGGAAGTGTCACATCTGGCTCAAGTACATGTTAGTCTCTGAATATTATCTTTATTTACCAGCACACACATTATGTGATGATGGTTAAAGGAAAGCACAAGATGCCATACCTTGTGTCAGGGTTCCCTCCCCACTCTGAACTCCAGGATACAGATGTGAGGACTCACATGAAAGACCCCCTAAGCGTATTTCTACCAGTTTAGGTTAAACTTCCCCACGGCACAAATTCTTTGCCCTTGGAGGGTACGCTGCCACCACCAAGTGATTTAACAAAGAATCAGGGAAAGGACCACTTGGAGTTCTTAGTCCCCCAAAATATCCCCCCAAGCCCTTATACCCCCTTTCCTGGGGAGGCTTGAGAATAATATCCTAACCAATTGGTTACAAAGTGATCACAGACCCAAAACCCTGGGTCTTAGGACAATAGAGAAATCAGTCAGGTTCTTAAAAGAAAGATTTTTTTTTAAAGGTAAAAATCTCCTCTGTAAAATCAGGATGGAAAATAACTTTACAGGGTAACAAAAGATTCAAAAACACAGCAGAACTTCCTCTAGGCTTAGTTTCAAAGTCACAAAAAACAGGAATAAACCTCCCTCCAGCAAAGGAAGAATTCACAAGCAGAACAAAAGATAATCTAACATGCCTGGCCTGGCTTTTACTTACAATTTTTGTAATATGAGAGACTTTTAGGATGGTTTATAGGAGGAGTTTTCTGACCTGATGCTTCTCTGCTTCCCAAGAGAACACACACAACAAAGCCCCCCCCGGCCGCCAAGATTTGAAAGTATCCTCTTTCCCCATTGGTCCTTTCGGTCAGGTGCCAACCAGCTTATTTGAGCTTCTTAACCCCTTATAGATAAGGATGAATTCTAGGCTACCCTTAGCTGTATGGTTATGACACCATGAATTTAAATTATTTAAATCTTGCAATTATATTAACAACTTTGCCCCTTAATGATGAATAGGCTAACTTTTTCAAGAGAGACATGGTGGATGATAATATCTTTTATTCAACCAACTTCTGTTGGTGAGAGAGACAAGATTGCGAGCCACACAGAGCTCCTCTTCAGGTGTGGGAAAGGTACACCCAGCATCACAGTTAACTGCAAGATGGAACAGATTGTTTAGCATAAGTAGTTAGCACATATAAGGAACGATTCTAGGTAGAGTGGCCTGTTAACACCTCTGTAGACACGGGACAAAAAGCCGGTTAGTGGGTTACAGATTGTTGTAATAAGCCAAAAAATCAATGTCTCTGTTCAGTCCATGATTTTTAGTTTCTTGCAGAGTAATGAATTTAAGCTCCCAGGTTAGTCTTTTGAAAGTGTTGCGCATACAACTTTTATCTGGTATCTTTGCTCAAGGAATATTTTCATCTTCAATCCCTCACTCCCAAATAATATACTTTTTGGGTGCAGCACATTTTCCCCAACAGGCTCTGCACAATTCTGTCAACTAAAACCAGTGGTGCAAGTAGAAATCAGTTCTTGCCGGTGCTGCATTCATGGGAGGGACACAAAGGGGGGCACATGACCCGCCCCCCCCCCCAGTGACCCTCCATGTGACTCCTCCCCGCCCTGCCCCCAACCCAGGGCCCCCAAGCTCTCCCGGTCCCCTCTGACACCCCACTTTGTATATACAAACATCAACATGCTTAACTACTCACGTTCCCCCCACATATGTAGTATTCAGTCTGTTTATATGGAATATGGGAGTTGGGTGAGGAGCCATTTCAGCATATGTATGACTTATTAAAAGACAAATTTTAAGTAGAACTGTATCCTAAACTGCTTTATGGTATTGTACCCAAACATTGCTTTTCAATGGGAAATTCAACTTCCTTTATAGGAACAATGTTTCAGAGTAACAGCCGTGTTAGTCTGTATTTGCAAAAAGAAAAGGAGTACTTGTGGCACCTTAGAGACTAACCAATTTATTTGAGCATAAGCTTTCGTGAGCTACAGCTCACTTCATCAGATGCAGACTCCTGAAACTCTTACCAGTCCACAAGAGTGGTCCATAGTCCCACAAATAGTCCCATTGTCTTCAGTGGGATTGATCAAATGATTAAGGGTTTACAGGATTAGGTTCCTACTTTCTAAATTGTTCTGGATGAAACTGACAATGCCTGAGCTGTCAGATCAGAAGGAGCTTTATTCAAATAAAGGTGGGCAGATGTGTGATAAGTCTTAGCTCCGTTACTAAGATGAAGAACATATTTTCAGCAAAGTTCTTGGCAGATTCCTGAGGCAGCAGGTTTAAGGCCATCAGTGTCTGGCATTATAATCTTCACTTATAGTTCTCTCACCCACGACGCTGGAAAATGAGGCATTTGTTTTCTTAGTTTTGCTGCTCCAGTTCCAGTTAACAAAATGCATGTTAGACTAATTTGCCTACAAAGAAGAATTCTATGTACACTGGGGACAACACCTGATTCCTGTCAGGCTGAGGAACTGGGCTGACATCAGAATCCAAACATCCTCTGGTCAGTGCAAGCAGAGACATTCCTCTAGTGATTTGGACTTGATGTGATGCAGTATGAATGTTATGGATAATTCAGACCAATGGGGAGAAACAGAATCAAAAACACTGTTTAAACATCTTCCGTCCCCCCCAAATCCTCCCCTCCTGAGGACTCCCGACCAAAGTAACAGCACAATACAATACAATGCAGCACAAACAGAACTTAAACGAAACCTTTGTTTAAGTTTGTTAGCGTATGTATTGTGCTGTTAAAGCCATATAAAGAATGAATGCCCTCCCTAGCCACGTTCTGTTCCTTTAAGGAGCAGAGCGCAGCCCCGCCCCACCCCACCCCCCTCTGGAAGAGGGCGGGGCTAGTCCCAAGTCTTTCAGGTACCCTATACTTGCTAAAAATCTCTTGTTGGTGCTGTGTACTAGTGTGTACCCCCCACTTGCACTCCCGTCTAAAACCAGAATCTGGGCTTCTATAATATCATGTCTGTTCAAAGGATTGTTGGGGGCACAGGGTGGCAAAAACTAAACACTTAAAGTAATCAAAATTCTATAATACTGTTTTCGTCATTTTAAGGGAAATTTTGATTACCTTGCCCTCCAGGTGTGAGTGGAAGGCCATACATGCCAACCGCACAGCCCTGAGCTCCTTGACGTTTATATGTAGGGTCAGGTCTTGAGCCAACCACAGGCCCTGTGGCTGAAAGTTCCCCACATGGACCCCCCAACCCAGGTCCGACGCATCAGACACCAGCTTCAATGACAGGGCCCTGTCCCTGAACAGGACCCCTTAGAGCATGTTGTTTGGGGCGGACCACCACTGTAGGGAGGTGATCACAGAGTCTGGCACGGTGAGGACCTTGTCCACACTGTCCGTGGCCTGAGAGAACTTCAAGGCCAACCAGAACTAGAGGGGCCTCATCCTGAGTCTGGCATGACAGACCATATATGTGCACATGTGACCCAAGAGCTGCAGGCAAACCCTGGCTGTTGTCACCGGGAATCTTGTGACTGAGTTGATGAGACCTTTCAGGTCTCGAAGCTGTCTGGCGGGAGAGAGGCCCTTGACGACGCTGCGTACAGGAGCGCCCTGATAAACTCTATGCATTAGACTGGGACTAACATGGACTTTGTGTTGTTTACCAAAAGGCCCAAGGCAGTGCACGTGGACAGGAGGAGTGCCACGTGATCCCTCACCTGCAACCAGGAGGTGCCCTTGACAGGCCAATTGTCCAGATAGGAAAAATATCTGGACTCCCCACCATCTGAGGTAGGCTGCTACTACCACATGCATTTTGTAAACACCTTGGGGGCAGTGGACAGACCAAATGGGAGGACCGTGAATTGGTAGTGAACTGTCCCACCACGAAATGGAGGAAGCACCTGTGCCCCTTGAATATGTGGATGTGGACGTATGCATCCTGTAGATTGAGGACAGTGTACCAGTCCCCGGGATCCAGGGAGGGGATGATGGAGGCCAGGGAAACGATGTGGAACTTGAGTTTCACCATGTACTGGTTCAGACCTCGCAGCTCCAGGATGGGCCTGAGCTCCCCTTTGGCCTTTGGGATAAGGAAATAACGGGCATAATACCCCTTCCCCATGAACTCCTCAGGCACCGCCTCTATCGCTCCTAGTCCTAGGAGTCGCCCCACCTCCTGCTTGAGCACAGCTTCGTGCGAAGGGTCCCCCAAGAGGGACGGAGAGGGGGGTGGTTGGGAGGGGAGGAGGTAAATTGGAGGATGTAACCCCGGGAGATAGTGTTGAGGACCCATCGGTCCGAGGTTAGCCGCAACCATTCCGGGAGGAAAGCACACAACTGGTTGGAGAAGGGGAGCTTTATTGGGATGGATCCCTAATGAGGACTGGCAGGGTGCCCCCGAGCGTTCTGTCAAAAGTGCCTTTCCCCCGCCTCCTTGCCCTTGGAGGATCCAGGCTGGGGGGCAGGCCGAGACTGCCTCTGAAGGAGTCTCTTATAGTCCCACTGCTTCTTATTGGTGGCCTCATACTTCGGGAGGGCGGCTTGGGAGGGAGTCTGCTGGGGCTTGAACTTAGGTTTTGTCAGACCTGGAACATAGAGGCCCAGAGTCTGTAAGGTCGTGCGGGAATCTTTCATGCCATGCAGCCTTGTATCTGTTTCTGCCGCAAACAGAGCTTTCCCATCAAATGGGAGATCCTGCTTGGAAGACTGCACCTTCCTGGACAGCCCAGAGAGCAGGAGCCATGACACCGTCTCATGTATACCGCGGAGGCCATGGATCATGCGGCCGTGACTGCAGCATCCGAGGCTGCCTGCAGGGACGCCCTAGTGGCCGCTGCCCTGTCCTTCCCTAGCACCTTGAACTCCTACCTATCGTGCTCCTGGAGGGAGTCCTCAAACTTGGGCAGGGAGCCCCACAGACTGAATTTGTACCGGCGCAGGAGAGCCTGATTGCTTGCCACACGTAACTGGAAGCTCAAAGATGAATACGTTTTCCTTCTGAAATAGTCCAGTCTCCGAGAGTCTTTGTTCTTTGGGGTTGGGGCTGGCTGATCTTGCCGTTCCCTATGGTTGACCGACTCGACCACCAGGGAGCTGGGCACAGGGTGGGTATACAAGTACTCATGCCCCTTAGTGGGTACAAAGTACTTGCGTTCCACCTTCTTAGAGATGGGGGCCAACGAGGCCAGCGTTTGCCACAGGGCATTTGAAACCTTAGCCACTGCTTCATGGAGAGACAAGGCCACCCTACCCAGTGCCGACGGGGATAGCACTTTAAACAGGGAGTCTGAGGGCTCCTCCATCTCTTCTGCCTGGAGGTGGAGGTTTGCTGCCACCCTCTTTAAGAGTTCTTGATGGGCCCTGAAGTCCTTCTGCAGGGTGGAGGCAGGCGGGGCTGCAATCGCCTCCTCCGGGCGGGGCAAGGAGGCCAGTGGGGTGCTCTGGATATCAGCCTGCACCAGGGGGGTCCACCACCTGGTCGGACTCTGGGCACGGTGCCGAGGACGTATGTCCCACTGACTCCTTTCTTGGGGGTCTGGAGAGGGAGGCCGACGGTGCTTCCGAAGCTCCGGCCACCGAGTGAGCTCCCACCAGGGCAGGGCCGGCTGTTCGGGTTGCTGTCCTGGCCTGGCTCATCGAACGATGGCTACAAATGGAGGCCGGGCTGGAGTAAGATCTGCTGCTGTCTCTGGACCAGGAGGCGTGGCGGTACCAGGATCTACGTCGGCCATGGAACTGCGATCTCAACGTGGAGGACTGGTACTGACGGTAACAGCTGCTCCGCGAACAGCCTTGATGTCTTGGCGGAGACTTGGAGCGGGAACGGCATCGACCGACTGCGGTACCCCCTCCGAGATGAGGACTGTTGGCGACACCTGCTATGGTCCCGTCAATATTCGCTCCTTGAGGTCGAGCAGTGCCGAGAGTCCCAGCCAGACAGTCTGGTCAGCGTTGAGGGCGATCCACATGGATTCCGACCCGAACGGTCGCTGGGCAGTGAATGGTGTCCGGAACGTTCCCTCGACCGAGACCAGTACCGGGCTGGTGGCGACTGCGGAGATCTCAGTGGCAGCTTGCCTCTGGAGCGTAGGACCAACATTGGCAGTTCCCTGGGCACCAGCATGGACATAATGTCCCGGGCCACCTGGAGAGCTTCAGGTGTGGACGGCATCTGGACAGACTTGTTCTGAAGGGGCCGGGCTACTCCGCTCAACGTGAGTCGGAGGCCTGGGGCCCAGTGGAGATCGAGGGCTGCCCAACATGGGCCTAACCTCTGTCCCAGACTTCCCTTGGTGCCGCTAAGAAGAAGGAATCTTTCTGGCCCTCTTGGCATGGCCCGTGGATGGGGAGCGGTGCCAACTGGTCGATGGCACCAGACGGTGGCCGTGTACCGACACCGTGGTGCTAGGTACCGGTTCGGAACGGCGTGCCGGAGTTGGGGTCAGCGCTGACTCCATCAGGATGGCTCGGAGACTAATGTCCCTTTCTCTTTTGGTCTGAGGCTTAAACAACATGCAAATCTTGCACCTTTTGCTGATATGGGTTTCTCCCAAACTGCGCAAACAGTCTGCGTGCGGGTCACTTCTTGGTACAGAACGCCTACAAGAGCCGCAGGACTTAAACCCTGGGGCGCGGGGCATGGCCCGGCCTGGGCTCACTGACTAACTAAATTAACTAAACAGCTAACTAACTACAGTTACTAACACTGAACGAACAGTTCTGGGGACGAGCTACAGCAAAGCTGGAGCAGAGTAGTTCTGACACACCTTTGCTGGTGGCAATAAGGAACTGGGGGTGGGGGGGAGCGCGCAGCTCCCCTTATACCGCGCTAGGCAGGCGCCACTCCATGGGTCACAGGGGGCGCTCCCCCACTATGGGCACTGCTAGGGGAAAAACCTCCGGCACCGGTGCACGTGGCGAGCATGCACACCTATTGTGGAATAGACATGAATATTAACTTTCTTCCTGTCTTCTGGAACATCCTAGTAGTCTAAGACTTATTAAAAATCAACATTAACACTCCAAGGAGCTCCTCAGCCAGCTCTTAAAATTCTTGGATGCAAGCTATCTGGACTGGCTAATTTAAAAATGTCTAATTTAGCAGCTTCTTTTTAACATCCTCCAGAGATACTAGAGAAATCGAAAGAGTGTCATAACAATATGAGGAAACTATATCATCTGTTTTTGCCCCCTCCCAAATATAGAGCAGAAGTATTTATTGAACACTGCTGCCTTTTCTGTATTATTGATAATTCTACCATTTCTATCTAATGGTGGACAAATACCATTGTCAGAATCCTTTTCCCCCCTTATATAGTTTTAAAAAAAACAACCCTGCTGGAGTGCTTTCTGTGATGTCAACACATGTCAACTTGGATCTAAGATAATCAACTCACAATTTCAGATAGGTCAAACAGCTATCAGATAGCAATAAGCTGGTCAGGGCTAACATGCTCCTGATTCAGACCAGTGACCTAGAGGTGAAAGGTTCCATTACCTTAGTAGTAATACTGACCTTCATGAAGTATTTTAAAAAAAGTTAGTTTTGACTCCAGAAATCGCTAGTGCTCTACAAGTTTCCATTATGGCTCACTCAGATAGCTTGGTTTCAGTACAGCCAACCTATTATTACTTTATCATCACTCATTTTTCAGGTCATCAGTTTGAATGCATATGGATTTAAAGTATACTATTCTTTGTTAAAATAGCTCTATGTTCATCAACAGTTATTTCCATATCTTAAACTTTCTCTCTGCAATTATTAATCTTGACAGTAAGTCTTCCAATTTCTTAACCACAAAGATGACAAGAGCCCTGCTTTCATAGTTTATTAACAACATCATTTGGTAGCTTGGTTCTCTTATCAGTCATAAAAAACAACTGCGGGTAGGTTCAATTCATTCAAGTACGAGATAATAAAGATCCCCAGTGAAAAAATTCATCCCCCCCATGGCCCTGCGTGAGCAATCTCTCTCTGAGGAGGGTTTGATGGTTGTTCCTTTGAAGATATAAATACAACCTCAGTGATATAAACAGCACTTCCAAAACAATGTGCAGATTGGGGATGAGAAGAGCAGCTGGATAATAACACTGATATTTTGCACTGGAATGCAGGTTTAAAACTAACATAAGGAAGCACTTCACAAAATTCACAGTCAATCTGTGGAACTCGTTGCCAGGGGACGTTGTGATGGCCAAAAATAAACTAGGTTCAAAAAAGAATTAGATAAGTTCATGGAGGATAGGTTCATCAATGACTATTAGCCAAGATGGTCAGGGATGCAACCGCATATTCTGAGTGTCCATAAAATTCTGACTGCCAGAAGTTGGGAGTGGACAACAGGGGATGGATCATTTGATAATTGCCCTGTTCTGTTCATTCCCTCTGAAACATCTGGCACTAGCCATTGTCAGATAACAGGATGCTGGGCTAGATGGACCATTGGTATGCCAGTATGCCATTCTTATGTTCTTAAGATTAGCCCTCATACTGATCCCTGCTTATTTTGATGCTTCTTGAGCATTTAATACCTCCCCTCATGCAGAAACTGAACAAACAAATGAAAACCTAAATATAATGTACGTTTTGCTCCGAATACATTTTAAAAAATCTGGAAGGGCTTTTTATAGTGAAATCCAACACTGAGATACTCTCTCATCTTGAGCCAACTGCAGAGAGGCAGTGAAGAGCCAGTGATTTTATTTATTGAATATTGAGGATTTTCTGAATTCTCCCACCATTGCTTTACCTCCAGAATAGTTCCAAGGGAAAAGTGTAAATTCTCCATCTTTATTTTTACTTTATTTTTATTTTATTTAGTTATCTAGATCTGCTTTGTGCAGGGCTAGAAACTCTGGCAGACAGCCTACAATGCTAGTGCCTGTGGAGCTACAGTAGTAAAAGCTGCTCAAAAAATTCAGAAAAAACAGACTGTACCAACAGCAAAGAGATGTGAACAGTTTCCCATTTACTTGAGTAGAACGTTAATTTTGAAGCCTAATTATGAATTTTAAATGCCAGCACTAACAATTTTACTAATGATGCTTTTACTATAAATATCTAGCTGAGATATTCCTCTAATGAGGAAGGACATACCTGTTGATTCAAACACCACAGAACATAAGAACTATATTTGCTCAGTGCAGTGGTCCATCTAGGCTAGTATCCTGTCTTCCCGACAGTGGCCAATGACAGGTGTTTTAGAAGGAATGGACAGAACAGGCAATCATGGAGTGATCCATCCCCTGATGTCCACTCCCAGCTTCTGGCAGACAGAGGCATGGGTCACTCAGAGCATGGGGTTGCATCCCTGACCATCTTGGCTAATAGACACTGATGGATCTATCTTCTATGAAAGAGCTCCATGAAGACAGAGTCAAATGAAAACAACACCCATGAATTAGAGAACAGTGGCAGAAGTCCTTACCTTGATTAATTAGCAAAGTGGTTTAATCCACATAATATTCAGAACTTTAATACCTGCAATTTTCACTTCTGACACCTTCAAACCTCATTCATATGCAACAGGTTCTCAGGCTAAAAGAATATGAAGTCTTCTCACATGAACTGTATCTTGCCACCAGTAAGTAGCTTCTGCCAGCTAGCTGACAAACTCTAATGTGTGAAACCCTTAGTTATTTCCAGTGGTTGAAGTACAAACATAACCTTCAAGGAACTGAATGTTTAATCCTAAATGCTATCTAGGGGTATGTCTACACTTCAGTTAGAAACCCGTGGCTGATCCGTGCCAGCTGACTCAGGCTCATGGGGCTCGAGCTAAGGGGCTGTTTAACTGCAATGTAGATGTTCCGGCTTGAGCTGGAGCTTGGGGTCTAGGACCCTGAAAATGGGAGGATCCCAGAGCTCTGGACGAACCCTGAATGTCTACACTGCCATTAAACAGCTGCTTAGCCTGAGTCAGCTGGCAAAGGGCCAGCGACAGGTATCGAATTGCAGTGCAGTACAACTGTGTGTTGTAAGTACTTACATGATCCTGTTACTGTAGCATCTGAGCACCTCACAATCATTAATATATTTATTCCCCAACACCTACTTTGAAGTAGGGAAATACTATCACCACTGAGAGAAACACTGAGAGACTGAGTGTATGTGTACACAACAAATAGGATCCTGGACAGTGTGTGTAAGAGCCCCAGTTTTCAGACTCAGGCTTGAGGGGCTCGTACTATGGCACTAAAAACAGCTGTCAGGCCTGAGGTGAAGCTCAGACTCTGAAGCCTAGAGAGGGGACTGAGCTCTGGCCCAAGACCAAACATCTACAAAGCTATTTTTAGTGCTGTAGAGCAAGCTTGATTTTGTAGACCCTGGCTCGGAGACTTGCTGCCATGGGATCCTGCTTCCTGTGTAGACCCAAGACCACACAGGAAGTCTGTCATAGAGCAGCAGACATGACACATAATTGTTTATAGTAGGGGAGCACAAATTAAAGGTTCGGGTGGGGGGCAGGGGACGTGACTGCCCTCCGCATCGCCTCTGGGTGCAGGAACGCCACCTCCCTGGGCCTAGAGCAACCAATCCCACTAGCTCCTGGGGATCTGGGGCCATAGGAATGTGGAATACATGCTGCTGGGTCAGCCCTGGCCCCGTGTGGGGAACTCACAGCAACGAAGTTTTCCCTCAGAGTTCCTACACCCTCATGGACACTTTAGCGGGGGAGGTGTGCGGGCAATGCCCCTAACTCAGGCTGAGCACATGGAACCTGCTCCTGGCGCCTTCCCCAGTGACCTCCCACCCTGTACCTGGCCCAGGGCCACCGTGCTCTGCCTGTCCTGCCAGGGTTACCTGCCGCTTGGGCTACCACCGCCAGCTGGGTTCTAGCAGGCAGCTACCATGCTGCACAGAGACAGCGACTTGAAGTAGCTCACCTCAGCTGGTAGGAGAATCAGCTCCGCCCGGGCCCAGCTGCTGGGAGGAGGGGCTAAGCAAATCAGAAATGTGACAGGGAGGAAAGCAGCATGGGGATAGCGCCCCCCCCCCCCGGCAGGCCAACCAGAGCAAGCCCACCGGAGCAAGCCCAGGAGCAGCCGCTGAGTTGTGCTGAAGGGACAGGAGCTGGCGAGGGAACAGCACTGGGCACATTGGGCCCATGCAATGTCACACAGTGCCTGGCCATTGTGGGGCCCTGGAATCAGTTTGCTCTGAGCCCTGCAAGGGCAGCTTGGTGCTTCCAGAAATCTGGGGACAGGCATGTGACATGATGTGCTCCCGCCACATCACCTCTGCAAAGCAGGGCATTTAACCCAAGTCTCAAGTTATAGGCTATTGGCCTTACCACTGGCTTATGTTTCTTACCCAAGGTCTGTTTTTGGGTCACATTTAAACCTTGATAGGTAATTTTCCCAGACAAGTAGCTACTACACAGGGACAGGTGGTATTCTCATCCCTCCAACTTCCTCTGATCAGATGGCTGAAGCTCATTTAATTCAGAGAAAAAAAAAAAACTGAGTTTGAAATACAAAAATAGTCAACTATTCTAATGAAAATTTTCTTTTATTCAGATAATCAGAACATTTTCTCCTGGAATTATGTTAAATATCGATTATTTAAACTGTTGTTAGCTAAAAACTGATAGGCTCTTGTGCTGTACTTTGTTAGACACTGAGAAGTTGCATATAACTTGTTTCAGTCGCCCATTTTAAAATACAAAACATATATATATAATCCTTGTATTTTACAGTTCCATTTGCTATTCACACGTAAGAACAGGTGACAAATATTGTGAAATTTCTGTTATGAGCTTCTTTCTCTCTTCTATTTCAGAGAATCCTGTCCCCAATTCCCAGCAGATTTTCATAGACTTCAGGAATAAAATCCCTGCAGATATTGCTAAAATCTTGCAAGGATTTCCATTTTCCCTGTCTCTTTTCATTATATTTCAATATAGTACCATATGAGTACACCAAAAACAGTACTGTAACTTGCTGAACAGTGAAAACAACTTCTGAAAACACAAGTACTTATGCTCTAATTGCAAAACATCTCAAGACTGCCTTGAGGTTACCCACACTTTTGTGAACATTTAAGCTACAAACACAGTGATCACAGTATCTGTGCAATAATGAGAGATCCACAAGGTGGCTCTCAAAGCTCAACATTGAAAAATACAGTTGATCAGTTTGAAGCTGAATAAAAAATAATATTCTAATCTGAATTTTATTTTCAGTATTTAAAATTTCTATTAACAACTGAACTTTAAAAAATGTTGTAATAAGTTGAAACACAGTAAAAGCATTTCTCAATTATTTTTGAAAGCTTCCCCTCTCATTCCCATGATAGAAAAATGTTTTAGAAAATCATGTAACAAAATAAATTTAAAATATTATCAAACCTTTTTGTAAAAGATGTAGATGGAGCCTTTGCAGATTGCATCTTAGCTGTATCACCATCTTCATAAAAGAAAACTGCACAAAAGAATGCTAACACTCTTACTGTTAGTTGGATTTTATATGTACAAAATAAGAGCAAAGTCAATTATTCTGTTGAATTTACAACTATTTACGAGAGTTAGTTCTATATCATAATTCAACATGGTGAAACATTCACATCAAACCATATACTTTGAAGAAAAGAAGGGGCAGCTTGGAACTCTTCCTAACTCACACATCCTGCCTTTTTCCAATATGCTCAAACTATATTCCTTACCTTTGTCATCTGGTCTTTTTTGTGTGTGTCTTTTGATGGGTCACTAGAAGGCCCCTTTCTAATGCCCCAAATTTTTATGAGGCACTGGCTAGCCAGCTTCTTATCTTCCTTATTAGATGGGTATAAAAGTAAGTGTCTGCCACTAGTGTCCTCCCAAATTTTCCTGTGTGACACTTCTGAAGCTAAATGTGTCTAATTTCAAGAGTTTTCCGTAGTGTTACCAAATATTGTGGGTTTTTTTCACGAGTCTTGTGGTATTTGATGGTTTCCTTCACACCCCAGCTTTCTAGAGTCATTTATGTGAGGATCTCTGCTTTCATTTAAAGTATCTAATGCTCATATAAGCTCGAAAACATCAATCTTAAAGGCTCAAAAACTAGATAGCAAATATAAAAAAAAACAGTAAACATTTTTAAAATCTAATGATTTTTAAGCCAATCTCACGAGTTTCTGAGCATGACTCATGACTTTTGAATGGTTGGGGTTGGGAATGTTGTTTGGCTCACTCCAGTGCCGCCTTTCAAGTAGATTCTGATCTTGGGGAAAGAAAATATGGTGGTGGGCAGAAATGGGAGTAAGTCTGGCTGAGTCCTCTAAAACAGGAGGGTGGAGGAAACTAGCAGTATGTCCCTTGAATATATCCTAATGTTATAGACAGGAGGACAGACAATTAAAAGTAAGGAAGAGTCTGGGTCTACTGAGGGATCTATTTCATGAGTGACAAACTACTGAATTTTGTTAGTTATAACTTCTAAATAGAAATACAAATAACACCTGTTTAACTCATTAGACATAGAATATTTCAAGCAACAAAAAGAACATTCTCTTTGTTAACTATGCGATATAGCAAATGGTCCTTAGTGAGATCTTCAACTTCCACCTAATTAAAAAAAAGGAAGAATCCCTAACAGGTGTAAAGCTACTCTGTTATTATACTAATATATAAATCAAAACAATGTGTTCAATAAGCAGAAGATGAGTTTTCCCTACTAGTGACAGTAAGACCCATCTCACACAAACAATGAAGACTACACACACTAGCCACCACTTTATGCCATTAACCTGATCACTGAAAATAACAAAAATCCATATTGAGAGAGAGAGAGAGAGACAGACAGACAGACAGCATCAATGAAAAGTTCTAGAAACCTCTGTAGGACTCTGTGGGACCAAAGAAACCTACCACAACATCATCTTGTATTTGTTCCTCAGATGAGTAATCCTGTGGCCACTTTTTAAAGAACTCAATCAATCTGAGGACCAACTCCAATAACTGTGTGTGACTCCTTAGAAACTGCACCTGATGGAACCAGAAATCCTCACAGTTTTAGGTTTCACTGCAGAAATATAATTTGTATTTTGCACCATAACCTTTTTTCCCTCAACTGTCTCTTTCCCTGATTACTCTGACCCAGGCCACACCTACTCTACAGACGTTGGTCGACGCAAGTTATGTTGTTGTACAGCCCAGTGCATACTTGGCTGCTTGCGTTGGCACTCCGCGTACTCACTAGGGTGTTTGCATCTCTGAAATTTAAAATTTCAAAGAGTTTAACAAGATTTAAACCATGAAGAAAATCCTAATCCGTGCACTTTTACATGGTGATGATCTCATCCCCAAATTTTACAAAGTGATTAAAGATACTATGGAAAATATTATTCCATTTATACAGGAATTATTGACTCCCGAAGGTTGGAACAGCCTCCAAATCAACATTTTCCAATTGCCCTTCCTTCACCTTCTACAAAAATCCCTTGAAAACCCACCTGTTCTGGGAACCATTCAAACTCCACACTGTGTGAAAAGTATCAGCGGCAGCATTACTAACAGGGATAGATATATACACTAATTTGTATTGCACCAAGCTGTAATGTTAGGGCCAGGGCCAAAGCCTACCAAAGTCAATGGGAACCTTTCCCATGGATTTCAATGCGTTTTTCAACTAGATCCTTCAGCTGTAAGCTCTGGCCGAGGTTCACTCATTTATACAAAATCTTTACACTTCAAACAAAGCCATGTACATATATGGAACCGTATCAGTAATAATAATGGCTCCACCCCAGTCAGACTTCAGTTTCTGATCACTCCCTATGGTAAAACTGTGTAAAATAATAAATGCACCAAAGTTAAAAAGTTGGAAGTTTTACCATCTATGGAGGAATTTGGGGTTCAATAAACATTAATAAATTTAGTAATCACACATGTAATGCTATTGGAAATCCCCTGCAGATTCCAGAGATAATTACTTTTCAAGTATTATTATAAAGGGCAAAGAAAGGCAAGCCTTTTTTTCAAACTATTGACATTCTAAAACGTCGGGTCTTATGGGTTTCCCATCCACTAATAGGTTTTTAGAATTATGTCAGCAGTTCTCTAATATTTTAGAAATCCCAAATTAATCATCTATAGCCAAGCTGTCTTCCTACATTTTTTCCCCCTATATTGCATCTTTCTCTGATCACACTTTAACACCTTCAGAAGGGTAATGGACCTAGCTGTCCTTGTGGTTAGTAGAATACATCCAGCAACATGTTCTTTAGGACCTTGTCCAATGTGCCTCCTTTAGGTCACCATTCAAATAACTTCTAAGATCGCTAATATTTCTCTCTTTTTTTTGGAAAAATCTATTAAAAATCCATCTTTAGGCAGAAATGTTCTATCACTCTATAAAAATATGTAGACAACAGTTAGTGTAAAAATTTAGAGATTTTCCATTTATCGACAAAGATACTAGAGAAGACTGCTGTACTATAACTTCTGTATCATCTTACTGATCATAGAATCATAGAATATCAGGGTTGGAAGGGACCTCAGGAGGTCTAGTCCAACCCCCTGCAAAGCAGGGCCGATCCCCAATTAAATCATCCCAGCCAGGGCTTTGTCAGGCCTGACCTTAAAAACTTCTAAAGAAGGAGATTCCACCACCTCCCGAGGTAACACATTCCAGTGTTTCACCACCCTGCTAGTGAAAAAGTTTTTCCTAATATCCAACCTAAATCTCCCCCACTGCAACTTGAGACCATTACTCCTTGTTCTGTCATCTGCTACCACTGAGAACAGTCTAGAGCCATCCTCTTTGGAACCCCCTTTCAGGTAGTTGAAAGCAGCTATCAAATCCCCCCTCATTCTTCTCTTCCGTAGCCTAAACATATCCAGTTCCCTCAGCCTCTCCTCATAACTCATGTGTTCCAGACCCCTAATCATTTTTGTTGCCCTCCGCTGGACTCTTTCCAATTTTTCCACATCCTTCTTGTAGTGTGGGGCCCAAAACTGGACACAGTACTCCAGATGAGGCCTCACCAATGTCGAATAGAGGGGAACAATCAAGTCCCTCGATCTGCTGGCAGTGCCCCTACTTATACATCCCAAAATGCCATTAGCCTTCTTGGCAACAAGGGCACACTGTTGACTCCTATCCAGCTTCTCGTCCATTGTAACCCCTAGGTCCTTTTCTGCAGAACTGCTGCCTAGCCATTCGGTCCCTAGTCTGTAGCGGTGCATGGGATTCTTCCGTCTTAAGTGCAGTACTCTGCACTTGTCCTTGTTGAACCTCATCAGATAGTCAGCTACTCCAGAAATTATCAGTTCAGTTTTAGGCCAAACCATAATACACACACAGCTTTTATCAGAGTTTGTAATGATTTACTCCTGCACGGAGTAAATTTCAGTTCACTGTCTTGATCCTATTAGATATATTGGCCTCAACAAATTCCATAATTACAGAATGCCATTTGACCACTTTGAGCATTTTGCAAGACTTTCATATTCTGTGTTGATTTGGTTCATCTCTCACTTTTTCCTAAGATTTACAGGAGGGTATGTAACGAGAGACCTGGACTTGACATGACTCACAGCCATCTTCTGTACGGACTTAGCATAACCTCAGCCATCTTGTATGCACAACCACAAGTTGGAAACAAAACTAAAGAGTCAGGAGAATTAGGCCTTGAAGTAGGCATACAGATAGAAAAATATCAGCGGCAGCATTACTAACAGGGATAGATATATATTCACAAAGTCACGAGAATGGGGAGCAAATGGACAAGCTAATCTTGAGTTTCTGCAGCTTCTTCCTGACAATAAATAGTATGAGATTTTGCTGTTGCAAGTATATCCCCCTAACAAAGCACAAAGATAAGTAGACCTTGAGAAGTTTTACTAACTTTGAAAAATGCAAAAGCTAATGAGTAGGCAGCCGTAGGCATGTGAACCCCTGTATAGTAAAAATGATTGTAGCTATGCAAAAAACACTAACCATTTTAAGTAAAATAATTGGCTAAGGCACAGATAAGAGAAATCCTCATTTTGACTATATAATGAGGGTCAGAAAATAAGCTCGCTGGAACTTAACTCTGGGGTACAGATTAAAACCAAAGCTGCTAGGATTTTTAACCCCTGCATGACTAGACTGTGTAGAAGCCGGTGCCCTGGACGAGATAAGATCCTGACTGGCCATTGGCAGAGGTCTGTCTGCTTTACTGGGAGTGGTAAGCATTAGATGCTTGATGTGTGTATTCTATTGATTGATTGTAATTTGCTAATAAATACGCACACATGTTTAAGGATATTCACTGTGTGAAGGCTCTTTCACTGGGAAAAGGCCTCACAGACCCGTAAATCCCTGAGTCCACCGGGAACGGGTGTTTGCCCTGAGCCCACGGAGGGGTAGAGGACTAAGCCCACAGAGGGGTACAACTGGGTTCCTTACACCCTGAGTATCCACAAGGACAGGTGGGGTGAGAGTCCTATATTACACCCTGAGTACCCACGAGGGAGGATAAGGGTGCAGTATGCGGGTAACAGATACATTACAGATAGATAGCCTTTTCTAACTCTGGAGGCCCTTACTTGGTCAACCAGCTGTGGCTCTTTCATGAGGCCCTTTAGGGGATTTAGAGGGTTAGACATCACCTGCATAGTTGGAATGGTTAGGACAACATGGGTCCTTTGATCTCTGTTGCAGTGGGTAGTACAAGACTAACATGGGAAACTATGTTTTCTGATGCTTGTGCCAGATTGGTGGCATGGAGTAAATGTCACAGTTCTAACCTGAATCTCTACTCTACTGTTCTTCAATACATACTTCTTGAGTGCAAAATCAGTAACATATGTTTTATTAAATGATTAATCAACAGACCAATGGATTGTTTATAGCAGTGGTTTATAAACACCTATAACACCTTCAATGCTTATAACCATCTATAATAGATGGTACTCATGTCTATAATTTCACATCTACAAACCATTTATAAATAGAACCTTTTATGCAAAAAAAAAAGAATGGCTATAATATATTTTTTTAAAACCCACTGAATTCTGAGGGCAATGTGCTTAAGACAAAGGAGTATTTTAAAATTGAACATTCTACAATCAGATTAAAAATGTCACTTTCAAACATGGGAGATTTATATGCAAAAAATTCTTCTCTGGGGTTTTCTAACTCTTGTAAAGTAGCAAAGGACTTAAGTACTTTTTGATACTATTAGTATGAGGCCAAAAAGGTCATCTTATAGGCACAATCTTCTGTTAGAATGGTATTCTAAAATGAATCATAGCATGATGTGCATTTTGAGATTAAAGTACTTTCACATTAAGTGTTGTATAAAATTCTTGGAAAAACTTCCAAGCCATATGCATATCATCTTCTATTACTATGTCAAAAATAAATAATTTTTACTTTCATAATATTGTTTTTCTAATTTAGCTTACAGGTTGACAGAGATGTTAGCTGACAAAAGACTGAAAACTTCTGTATTTGAGAACCTCTGTTGGGACTTGAGGATTCCAATTGCTTCCTTTGTCTCCAAATGTTCTTCTAGGCTTATCACCTTTGTTCTTAGCATCTACCTCATGTTCTGAGTGCATTAGAACTCTCCTTTACATCCAACCTGAATGGTTTTCCCATCAACAATTAGGCTTGGTAGAACTGGATTTTTTAAAATATAATTTTGACAGATAATATCAATGTTTTGTTTATTTTTTTTTTGTAGATTATCTATTTCAATTTTGTGCAACATTATGGTTTTAAAGCATTTTTTAAAATAATTATCTATTTACATTTTCACAATTGCAGGAAATTATGTGGTGGGGCGGTCAGACAATTATTTGACGACCGTAGATGTTGAGAGTCAAAAAGTTAAAGTTTTCTAAACCTTAAAACACAAATTGTAAAATTCACAAGTCAAAACATACAAAACAAATATCCTTAAATAAAACTATAATAAGTTCTCAAACAGCACTTTCCATGCTTTGCCCATCTGCAAAATTCAGCTATCGATGGAAATATTTTTTCCTGAGTCTATGTGTAAGTGAAATTGATGTTTACTTACATTTACCAATAAAAAGCTAATGCTTCCACGTCTATCTATAGTACATGGCAGAGTCGTAGGAACTGTGTTAAAGAACTTAGGCTCTCTCTTTCATTTCCTGGAACTATGTAGTGTTCCTGCTGACATGTATCAATACAGCTTGGAAGACTAAAATAGTTTCTTACAAGGGTTGGTGTAATGACATATATATGAAATGGACAAGACAAGTCAATTTTAGCACATCTATGACAGGTTTCAGAGTAGCAGCCGTGTTAGTCTGTATTAGCAAAAAGAAAAGGAGTACTTGTGGCACCTTAGAGACTAACAAATTTATTTTCCACTGAATGCATCCAATGAAGTGAGCAGTAGCTCACAAAAGCTTATGCTCAAATAAATTTGTTAGTCTCTAAGGTGCCACAAGTTCTCCTTTTCTTTTAGCACATCTAGTTTCCTAATTCAACTTGATTTTACATATTTTGCCATAATTAGGCTTGATGAGATAACATCCCAGGAAAGACAATACACAGACATCATTATTTCTGTACAAGCATACATGGTCTCAGTTAATGCAGGTATTACATACACGATTACAGAAATCAAACCTGACTTCAGGACAAGGAAAACCAAAAATGAACAACAAATGCACATCCTGAGTGATATTGAGCATGTGCTGATTCATCAGAAACTAAGCTGGATACCATGTTAATTCACCAGCACTCCGTAATCTTGTTTCCAAATGCTTATATCATTTACATTTACATATTCTGAGGGATAGCATCATCTAATGGTCTGAGTACAGGACCAGAAGCCAGGAATTGCTGATTTCTAATCTTGGCTCTCACTGACTTCTACATCTTTGCAAAACGGGTATAATACTTACTTCACAGAAGAATTGTGAAAATTAATGTATGTATAGCACTTTTGAAAAGTAAAGTGTTAAATAAATATTTTAAATTATTTTGCTGATTACCCTCTCTTTGATAACTTTCTGGATGATTAACTGGATTTTTTTTTACCTTTGTTCCCTGCAGTCATCCACAAAGAAAGTAAATGCCCTGCAAAAAACAACGTATGTATGAACTGAATTATATAATTTTAGGGCTCTCAGCAAGGTCATATATCTCATGTTGGGGCTACATTTCAGATGCTCATCATCTTTCTTTTGTATGTGTCCTTGAATCCAAAACTGCAAAACTTCTTAATCTTCCATTTTCTCATTGCCTTTACCATTATCTGTCATGTTTCACCCCATATTTTTCATAAAAATATGGTTATGACATGAATATGGCATAAGATATATTTTATGCAAGATGGGTCTTGTAAGGTATCATTGGAAAGGTTATGATTTACTGAATGTGATTATCCAATTTGTATGCATGTATCATTTCCATATCTAAAGTTACAAATATTGATTATGTAACTATTATAACTGTGTGTGTATTTGGGAGACACCCAACCAGACAAGAAGCCATCAGCTTTGATAGGCCATTAGGAAGAAACAATAAGACTTTAAAGATATGAATCTCTTTTCTTCCTGAGAGGCGTACTAGGACATATCAATGACACTACTAAGTCAGGTGGTTCTATCACCTAGTACTAAATATTACCTTGGACTTCTAGTAATTTTCTACTAAAAGGAGGGGGAGATCAAGACTGGGAAACAAAAGATTCCCACCTTATGTAAATCTTATTTAAGGCTGGGGAGTAAGGCAAACAGGACTCTTCTCCATTGCCTTCTTGCTCAAGAAGAAAGACTGCTGAAATTCCCCTAAAGAAAAAGGAACAGAGCCGGGGGAAAGGTAGAGCTGAGTCCAGACAGACAGAGGAGTCTAGTCTAGTAAAAGAGAAATAACTGGAGCTCTGAGCTACAGAAACTCTGCATCCTGCCTAATTCAACATTCAGGGTAAAAAATTACAATTTCTAACCTATTTCTTTAGTGAATCAAGCTTAATTTGTGTGTTTTGTTTTATTTGGTTAGTAATCTGGTTTGTTCTGCTTGCTATCTCTTATAATCACTTAAAATTTAAGTTTTATAGCTAATAAGCTTATTTCTTGTTTATAACATAACCCAGTTTGTGCAATTTATAACTAGGGAAGGGGCAAGAAGTTGTGCATCTCTCTCTTCACATTGTGGGAGAGGGCAAATTTTTATGAGCTTGCGCTGTGCAGTTCTTTCTATACAGCACAAGACATTATCATCTTGGGTGTACTTTCCAGAGGGAAGCTGCACTTGAGTGTTGGGCAACTTCCTAGCTGAACCTTCCCATAGAGAACTGTTTACAGCCTCTGTGTGATTCTACAGCTGGAGTTCCCTACCTGTATGTGTGTGCTGCCACAGGCCGGAAAAACTGATTCAACAAAACAGGGAGAGGGAGCCCAGGCTAGTGGAGCAGGCTGCCTCAGTGAAATCCCAGGACATCACGTGGCATTCCAGAAGGGGGGAGTCACCTGCCATACTATCAATTTGAGATTTTATTTTTTAAACAACAAATATGACTTTCTTTGAACATAATTGTTCATTGGCTTATGTTTGTGACCAATATGTGACTTCTGAAATGTTCAAACTGTTAAAATGAAATGTTGAAGCACTCAATGCACTTACTTGATCACAGATGTCACTAGGTAGTCCAGTGGAACAGTCTCAACAGTCCACTGAACTTTCTGATCCACTTCTTTTATCCCATTAAGACTAAACAATATGATATATACAATTTTGTTAAGATCTCTATCAACTACAAAAGATATTGTGATACTGTTTCATAGATTCA